>NW_027150952.1:150822-750822 GCF_018691715.1 Phytophthora cinnamomi | reverse complement strand
AGTCCATTGCCGTATTTGCAAGTGAGTCTGCCATTTTGTTGAATTCCCGCCTGTGGTGCTGCCAGGAAACTGCATGCAGCGTGTCAGCAAGACGCCGACTACTTAGGCAGATTTGACCTGTAGCTCTCTCTAGCCCACAATAACTTCTTGGGAGACATCTGAACATGCTTTTAGATCAAGTTCGCTGCACTTGGTACGGATGCCTCTGATGACTGTGCGCATCGTCCTCCAGAAGGGAGAGATAACCTTACTCAAGTATGAGGTAGATACTACTTTAAGTAATGACATCGGACAAATAATTCGGAGCTGATATGGAGGTAATCTCAGAGCCTAACGCGTATGCAACCTACACTTACTTAGCTGGTTAGTATATGGTGCACGTTTGTAGAGGATCTTCATCACGAATAGATTACGCTACACAGGGTTTGAAACACAATGCAGTACGGATCTATTTGGTAGTGCTTCGGTATTTTACGGTTTGAATGAGAAAAGCTTGCCGGGGTATTGCTCGTCGTACGCATTATAGTACGCACGCCAAATGTCAGCGTTCGGACTGTCGGTCGAGTCCAGCTTCAGTACTCTCTTGTAGACGTCATCTGGGGTTTTCTTTTCAAGCATCCATTGCTTGAACTGAGAGCTCTGCAGGTTCTTCGCGAACTGCTCCGTCTCCGGGTTCTTCGTGGCCGCTTGAATCATTGTCGTCAGCTTCTTCTCACCGTAGCTCTTGGCGAATGTCTGGACCATCGTCGTCTCTGCGAACAAATACTGCTTGTTGAACGCCGTCAGGTAATAGGTCCACAAATTCAACAGTGGATTCGTGAGAGAGGTCACATCTCCGGCCTCGTCAAGTTTAAGGCGCTTGAAAATGTTGATTGGGTGATCTGGATCAGCCAGCCACTTCGTCACTACCTCGTCCTTAAACTTCGTTGCCTGGGGACCGTCATCTAATTTACCCAAAAACGTTACCATGGCTGGGTGGTTTGGATTATCCAGCAAGCTCGTCATCATCTCGTTCTTAAACTTCGTGGCGCCGGGACCGTCATCCAATGTACCCACAATCTTAACGATACCCGTTTCTCCGTAGGTCTCCGTGAAGGCTTCCAACTGTGTTATCATCTTCTTGGGGTTATTTTTGTTGTAAGCTTCCAGGTAGTTCAACCACGTAGCATACTGAGGGCTATCAAAGAGCCCATTTGTAGCCTTATCCAGCTTCTGCGTCTTCATTATCTGGGCTGGAGTGACATTATTTCTCAACCAACGACTACGCTGCGCTGCCTCCAGTGCTGCAGCGATTTCCTTGGTGTTTGGATTCTTCATCGCCTCAGCCATTTTCTGCGAGAAGACATCACCGCCTAGGTTGACCGTAATTGCCGCGGCGAGAGCCTCCTCGGGGTATTTATGATCGGTCATCTTCACGTATCTATCCAACAACTGGAACTCCTTACTCGCGAGAAGATTGCCTTCCACCTTGCCCACCTCCAGTGCCTTGAAGGCGTCGTCCAGGCGCGTTCCTTTCTTCTTTAAGCCGTTGAGCAGATTCGTCACGTGCACGTTGTCGCTGATATCGTTTACTTTCTTCAGCACGCCGTTGGCGATATCATCAACGACGCCAAGGTTAAAACCAAAGACCCTCTCTTCACCCTCTGCAGCGTCAGTTGTCGTGTGTGTTCTCAGAAGCCGTTTAGTTGAGGAAGCGCCATGGTCAGTGAGGCCGCGGACCACAATTGGGTAGGACACAATCGAGGTCGAGGTAGCACCAGCGCTGGCAACGAAGATTGCGGCCGCCAGTGCAATGTAGTGTGACATCTCTCTTCGCACCCATCGTCACCTGCGCCTGTCTTCAATGGCGCAAGGATGACTTAGGTGCAAATCAGAAGTCTAGTGAAGCTGGGAGGGTACGTATGGTACACAGGTTCCCAAGGGCGGCCTCCTTCAGAGCGCTACGTGTTAGGTTGCTCAGCCAGGATCAATCTCAGTTCGCATTTTACCTCTTAATACACAAGCGGGCTTGGCACTTTGAAATATTTCAAATCAGCATCATCGACCTGGAACACCCGTCGGCCGCCAACCCTCAACAATGAGCCGCCCCGCGCTCAAGGATGACAAGGAACGCTACCTCACGTATTCGATCACCGTATGTGCAGCGACCAAGGAACAAGGGATCGAAGAAGAAGTGGTGACGGAGAAAATGCCGAAGTTCATCGACGGAGGACCGGAGCGCGCGTGTGAATTCGTCGTCGATGCGAGTGTCGTCATCTGTGAGAGAGGCGTCCACGAAGGCCTCATGCAGGTCGCCTTCCCGCAAGATGGTAGTGTTTAGAAACTTGTCCTCGACATTCCAGGACTTGAGCTTTGCGAGTTGGTTGAAATGATACACCCATTCCAAGAAGTTCTTCGATGTGCGAGGACGCGCAGTGTCGACTTTACAAGCAGGGACTACCCTACGAGTGACAGAACAAGTATGACGCCAGCGGCCATGTCTATTCCACTGTAGCTGCCCTTGTGCCCTTTTTCGAGCGGATTGAACAGGGAGAGCAGCGCCTTCATCGTCAAGACAAGAAGAACAACAACCACGAAAGATCGCGAGGTCAGGGACATCGCAGCAGCAACAATTATCGCAATCGTGGTGGCAACAACAACAGCAGCCGTGGGCGTCAGCCGTCCAACAGAGGTGATCATGATGGCCGAGGCAACAACAACGCCAATAGCAACCACACTACCAGCAACAAGTACTGCACCTTTCACCGAACGACCACTCACAACACAGCAGACTGTCGCGCCCTTCGCCACGACAACCATCAAGAAGAACACCAGCAAGCTGATCAGAGACGTGGGTCTCGCACAGGCCAACCGCGCCAACAACGACAGCAAACGCGAGTAGAGCACCGACAGCAGGGAGCTGGGAGCTCTAGCGATGAAGAATACATGTTCGTCGGGATCAACGCGCCACCGACCGCTACAACACCACCAATGAGGGTCATGATCAAGTTGGAATCGGGAAAAGAGCGGTACCAAGCCCTCCTGGACAGTGGCTGTTCGCGCAGCGTGATCAACAGTGCGTTCATCCAGCAATTGCAGCAGCAGGGAGCCCAGCTCAAAGACTCCGCCGTTTCCTTCAAATTGGTCAAGGGAAACACCAAAAGTGAAGGCTCAATGATGGTGCGCTTTCGGATTCCGGAGCTGAAGCGAGAGTCGATTATCATTCATGAATTTGAAGTCTTGTCTTCGCTTCCGGATGATATGACCATCGACCGTGATTTAATGAGTGCTCTCGGACTTGCCATTGATTTCAAGAACGGTTGTGTCACTTAGGATGGAAGCGAGTTGACTGTTCGCACCACAGAGAGCGGTTCTACAGCGCAGAAAAGAGCAGAAGACGAGGTCACACTCGATGCCAGTGACGAACTGTATGCCGGAGATGATTGTGCTGTAACCCCTGAAGACTTATTGCCAGAGCACCTGGAAGCTGCTCTGCAGCATTGCTACTTGAAGCTCCTACAAGAATACGTGGATCTGTATAATGGGCGTCTTGGCAGAATCCGCCTGGATGACTACATACTTTCGCTGCGTGTCGACTACACGCCAATGCATGCAAAGCCTTACAGTGTCCCACGCAGTCAAGAAGATGCAGCGCGCCGAGAAAAGCAAAGACTCCTGGAACTTGACGTCGTTGAGCAGATTTACGGCTCGGAAGCGGCAGCTCCAGCCTTTTTCTTGGTCAAGCCTAATGGATCGCTTCGACTCCTGGTCGATTTTCGTCAGCTCAACCGGTACTTGCGCCGCTCGCCTTACTACGTGCCGAAAATCCGTGAAATCCTGCTCCGACTCGGCAAAGCCAAGTGTATGACAACTCTTGACGCTAACATGGGCTACTTTGCGCGACGTATCGTCCTCAAAGCCGTGCTGCAACAGCGTTTTGCCTTCCGTTCGGCAAATTCCAGTTTAAACGCCTGCCCATGGGGATTTCGACAGCCCCGGATGAGTACCAGTCGTGTATGGAAAGGATTCTTGGTGGTCTCGACTTCGTCATTGTGTACTTGGATGATATTTTAGTGTTTTCGCAGAATCCTGTGGAGCATTTGGAGCACCTTCGGATCGTATTCGACCGACTGCGTCAGTATGATGTGACTCTTAATGACATAAGTGCCACATTTTGTGCGATCAAGTAGACTATCTCGATTTCACGCTTACTCCGGAAGGAATCCAGCCGCAGAAGAAGAAGGTTGAAGCGATACAGCAGATCGCGGAACCTCGCAAAAAGCGAGAACTGCGCCGAGTTTTGGGGATGATCTCTTATTATCGCGACATGGTGCCGAACAAGTCGACTTTGGCAGCTCGGCTTAATCGTCTGAAATCGAAGAATTGTCCGTTGGCATGGACTCCTGAAGATTCTGCAGCCTTCAACAGCATCACGACTGCCCTGGCTCAAAGCGTGTGGCTCGCCTTCCCAGACTACAGCCGCCGCTTTCACGTGTTTGCAGATGTCAGCGGACACCAAATCGGAGGCGTCATTGTGCAAGGCAAGCGGATCGTTGCATTTTCTCGAGTTCCATGACGGAGACGCAGCGGAAGTACTCTACAATGGAGTGGGAGTTGTTTTCTGTGATCGAGATTCTCAAAGAATATCGCACAATGCTGTTGGGATTTCCAGTGGTCATTCACGCCGACCACAAGAATTTGCTGTATCCACATGAAACTTCACTATGCATCAAGCGCTGGAAGGTGCTTCTCGAGGAATACTGCTTGGAATTGCAATACATTGCTGGATCCCAAAATGTAGGCGCTGATGCTTTTTCGAGGCTGCGCCACGATTTCGTTAAGCAAGCAAGTGAAAAAGAACTCTGTGCAGTCGAAGAAGAAGAAGTCGCCATCGATGGCCCAGTCGTCAAGAAACACCAACTGGAAGATGATACCTGCAAAACTATCATTCAGGATCTTGAGAACAAGCAGGCTGACCCAGACTACGCGCTTCGTCCTGCACTTGGAGTCGTCTTGTCGCATCATCACAAGAGAATCGTGGTGCCAGAATCGCTACGACAAGACTTGGTGGAAATGTATCACTCCTACTTGCTCCACCCCGGTGCTGACAAGCAGTACTACACAATGTCCACCTTTTGGTGGCCCGGCATGGAGAAGGACGTGACAGACTTCGTCAAGGTGTGCCGTGACTGCAAACGTGCAAAATTACATGGTGGTAAGCAGAAGTACGGCTATCTTCCACCGACACCCGTCTCAAACACTGATCGACCTTTTGACGTGGTTCACGTTGATCTGCTCGGGTCGATAGTCGGCGATTTTTACTGCCTGACAGCGATTGAGCAACAATTTCGCTGGTTGGAGGTGATCGTGCAGCGCGGCAAAGGACCCGCAGCCACCGCAATTAGCTTCGAGCGGGTCTGGCTGTGTCGTTATCTTCGACCTAAGCAAGTCGTTCACGATTGTGGTCCGGAGTTCACGGGTGACGAGTTCCAAGCGCTTCTGAAGTCAATGGCGATCAAAGACAAACCGATCACAGCAAAAACATCCGCAGTCTAACGCTATCTGCGAGCGAGTGCACCTGGAATTGATGAATATTCTCCGTGTCCGCCCAGATCTGCAAGATCATCTCGAAACCGCACTCGACTACGCCGCCTATGCTATACGAGCAAGTTACCACACTGTCTTGCGAGCGTCTCCAGCTCAACTGCTGTTCGGCGAGGACATGCTGACCCGCCAATTGCACTTCGCGAATTGAAACTATTTGTCGAAGCAAAGATTCATGGCGATTCTACAGGACAACGAACGAGAAAATCTAAAACGCGTGCAGCATTTCTACCGTGTCGGCGACAACGTGATGCTGCGAGTTCCTGTTCGACAACGCACGAAGACCGATCCAGTCTCAAAGGGAACCTTTGTCCTCAAGGCCGTTCATGATAACGGTACAGTCATGCTTGACACCGGAGCCGCAGAGTACCTGACGAATATCCGCAGGATCTTCCCCTGCTGAAGTCGGCTCCATCATTATCCTGGCATACGGGGAGAATGACATCTCTTTTCGCACCCATCGTCACCTGCGCCTGTCTTCAATGGCGCAAGGATGACTTAGGTGCAAATCAGAAGTCTAGTGAAGCTGGGAGGGTACGTATGGTACACAGGCTCCCAAGGTCGGCCTCCTTCAGAGCACTACGTGTTAGGTTGCTCAGCCAGGATCAATCTCAGTTCGCATTTTACCTCTTAATACACAAGCGGGCTTGGCAAGTGAACACGCATGAGATAATACTTCGACGGCAGTGGGGACTTGATCTATTATTGAGACAAGGCGATAGAGCTATTAGTACATATGCTCACCCAGTAAATCTGAACCCTGACCGTCTCCCTTTTCTGGCCGCTGAGCAGATCCCATGATGGTGCGCGCTTGTCGCGCGTAGTGCTGTCGACGTCGAGGTGTTACCGGAGATAACGTTAACGAGGTGTTAAACCCTGTTGACGTCATTTCATAACGATGGGATGACACCACGATCAGAGGCTATTTTAGTAAATAGAGTTAACGCCTTTTGCAGGTACCAGGGCTCGACGTCAGCTGCGCTTGTACAGTACCATTACAATAAGCTAAACTAAACTATTAATAAAGTCTTATAATACATGGTCTCCTTCAACTAAAGTCAGTCTATATTTTACTGAAGGAATTTGCCCACTCGTCTGTTGCAATAAGGCTTTTGACTTTACAAAATGGATTATTATTAAAAGCCTAGTGTATTGGTGGGGCTCTTCCACAAAGTATTAAATTATCATCGATGAGAGAATTACCTGTACATTACAATATCTACTGTAGCTTGCGAATCTCGGGCATCGTGGGTTGTCTGTCTCTTTCATATCAAAGTCGCACGCGCCTTATCTATTTCCTTCTGTTTGCGAGCCGCAAATGTCTATCGCCAGGTGACACAACACTTTTTTTAGAGCGTGTTCGCCACACAGAGCTGACCCAGAAAGCAAAAATATATTGAGTTGTGATTGGTCAAAACAATGCATTACAACAACACAACTGGAGACAATCGCCGTTTTCGCCTCCACCTTCTGAAGGTGGAGACGGATATGATAGCTGGAGATTGGGGTGCGAAGGCTGAAGTGGACGAAGCGTCCGCCCTCGGGCGCGCCACGTATTGTGCATGCTGCAGTGCTCTTTGCAGGTGAATTCAATGACACCTCACAAGGGTGAAAACTAGATTTTGTCTGGCTAGGCAGCTGACTGTTGTGCAGCATCAAGCGAGGTTAATCTCCGTTGCTCGAAAACATGCCTGGTTGCATCCAACAATGCTTGTAACGTGAGTAGAAGAGTATAAACGCATTCCAAACCACCTACCACGGGTTCCTTCTGATTGGCCACTTTGACACTGACCCTTAGAACTAAACGACGCTTAGGACTACGACGATACGGTACGTCAAGGGAGAAGGAGTGGGGAAGAGGGGGGGGGGGCATTGTCAATGCCGCATTGGGGTGCTTGTTGCAGCTTGCTCTGGCGCAGCGCCATGAGTCGCGTATGACCACGGCCGCAGGCTCATGTCCACGAACACCACTCTGTGCGCGCACGACTCAGTAATTGAGGTCAGTCAGGAGGATGATAAGTTATCCGATAGGTGGTAAGATTCGGAGACACAGTGGTAGCTACTGATAGTCGAGTTCAGCGAGTGTCGGAACTCACTTTTCATTTGCATCGACGTGCGAAACCCCGTCTTTCAGCACCCACAACGTTTCAAGCCCCACGGGTTTTCAGTCGGCCACGACTGCGTCCTACCCTGACCGCCTCCCCCGTTGCTGTCAACACCCTCACCTTCATCTGCCCTGTACACGCGGCGGAGTTGAGTAAATTTTTCTACGTGCGAGTGATCGAGGTGGACGGGGATACGGCGAGCGTTCCGGTTGCTGGTCCTGACGCAGAAACGATGGAGATGCGTTCATGGTACCAGTGGCTACACTGCGTCGAGGCGATGTCGATGCGTCTGAAACCAACCTGTGGATGGGCAGCTACGTGGCACACCCGATCGCCTTCGTCCAACCGAGTGGTCCCCACGAGGGGCAGTGGGCCTATGGAGCAGTTACCCGATACCAAGTCAACACTGAAGGCACGTGGCTTAGTGTCCTTGCGGGTGACACAGCCATGGAAGTCAGACTGTCGGAGCCGCTGAGCATCATCAAGGCAGATCCGATCACTTACCCGCTTCAGGTGGGAGCTACTGTATGAGATATGGTACTCAACCCGAAGAAGTTACTAGCTCAACAGGACGCCGTCATTGGGACCTGCCTCAAGCGGCGTGGTGACTTGCCTGCGTCGGTGAGGTCGGCCTTGACAACTCCCTTTGTTTCCGACGACCGAATTAAGTTAGTACGTCCTCACGATCTGACGTATCAGTACGCAGAAAACATGTCCTGGACTGTCAATTGGGACCATGCAAGAAACATGCGTTCGATCTCTATCGCGATCCCCAGTCACCAAGTTAATCTAGAACACAACAGCATGCTGACCAACGCACTGCCTCTTGTTCACTGGTCGACGAGCTACTCAGCCTTGCTAGTACTTTGGACGACCAGGACGTGCGTGCAAGAAGTACGACAACTAAATCACACACTAGGGAAACGTACTCGCGGTCTCGAGCCCTGTGTAGAATGCAGCGCGCTCGGCCACTTCTCGACATCACCAACGACAACAGCGACGAGGAGCAAGAACGAGGACGATTTCGTCCTTCGGTCACCCAACGTCGTATCAGCCGTCGCAATTTCAAGGAAAGTCTCCAATATGTACTTGAAAGGATGCAACAGTCTGGAAACGCGAACTCTCCTCGGCTTCCACTAGTGTTCCGCGGTCTATGGGAATTCGGATGTCTAGCCCGCGAAGTAACGCTCATGCACTCTCGCCCGGCGGATTTGTGGGGCCGAGTTCAAGCTCAAGATGTCAACGTAAGTTTTACCGACCCTTCGGAGCGTAATATCCTTCGTGCGACTCCCACAGTGACCTCTCGCAGCGATGTGAGTAGCGCATTTTGGGGCTTGAGATCATTCACGCCCAAGTTCTACGTGCAGGTTGCTGTCGAGCTCATCGATGCCGCACTTACGTTCGTTGAACGATACAGAGGACTCAATGAATCCGACAGCGTGGGATGGAAGCTCGTGACCTTTTGGATCACGAGTAAGTTTGACAAGTTTCGTAGCTACATTGTGTCTCGCGATCCCGACTCAGTCCAGCACGTCCAGCTCGAGTTGTCGCGACGAGTCGAAGACCTACTGGAACTTCTCGAACTGCGTAGCTCTCACCGCAGTGAAGGTGGCACACCTCATCGAAATGGAGATTCCTCCACCCACCGCACCCACACTGGCCCAGATCCGTTCCGTCGTGTCAAGCGACAACGTCGTCAATCATCCGTACCGACAGTCGTCTGGGCGGCCCTGACCCGCTAAGGTGATACGAAGTTGTGTATGTAGTCGATATCTGTAGCTGGATGTTCAGTCAACGGATCAGTAGGCCGCTACAATAGCAAGCGAGCACACTTCCGCCCAGCATCATTACCTGACGTCGTCAAAGCCATCATTACAGAATGCTACCATGGATCAGCCCCAGCGCCGAAGCATGAATGACTGGCGGCCAGTCCGACTCTCCGCAGCGCCGATATGAAGGGCAAGTCGAGACCGAGGAAGGCCCCACCACATTCAACATCTACAAATCATCTCCTTCAGCGACTCAACCAACTCGCCGAAATCGACAGGCTTGACAATCTACTGGAGTTTGCTTCGGTATTTGGCGTTGAATTTCCCCCTCCGCCACAGCAGGAGGACTCAAACGACAACGCAAGTGACGTATTTATCTCGGATCTGGCTCTGCCCTCGAGCTTATCGTTACCCAAATTTGTACGCCGAATTCGAGGTCAAACTACAGCTGACAACCGACCCCACAAGTCACGCTACGAGGTTCCAATTCCTCCCGGCTCCTCCCGTCAAGACGTCTATAAACACTGGAACAGAATCGTACAGGAAGGAGTCATGCCCAGGTGGACCCGCGGCCACAGTCACGGTGTCCGCCAAACCACAAGATCTCCACCGTCCATGCGGCAGCAGTGTGTCGGCATGTGCGCAAGGGGCAACGAGACGGTCGCTATCACATCTTCGCCAAATGCGCCCTGAAGCTTCGGTCGGAACTATTTATTAGTCCGGTCGGGGTGGTGGACAAAGATGGCAACGCCATAAATATGATCAACGATTGTTCGCACCGTCAACGGTCCTCGGTGAACGACTTCACGGATCGGTCAAATTTTCCTACGATCGCGTACACCCCCCTCCCACGCGACATAGCGAAGCGCATACACGAGTAGCGTTCAGAACACCCTCACGCGGAGGTGTTATTAATGCTCGGAGACGTCTCTGGGGCATTCCGGTACGTGCCGGTACACGAAAGCAAGGTGCATATGTTCACCTTCCTCGTTGATGACTACGTTGTCATCGATTTATCCTGCGGGTTTGGCTGCTGTGGCTCACCCGCATTCTATTCGCTTGCAGGTTCCGTAATCAATGATCTCTACGAGAACACAGCGCGGGACGGTTTAGAAAGAGGTACGCTGGGGAACCTAGGGGGAAATCGGTGGTGCGACGATCACACATGCGTCGAAGTTAATTATGGACGTCGGTGCCATCACGCTAACACGGCGCTACGTTAGGTGATGGCTACAGTAGTGGGCCAACGGCCATCAACGACAGGAAATTCACTTCCTGGAACAAGCACGAAGAACAAGGCCTTGGGACTACTCTGGGACACAGGTGCTGGTACGGTCTCACTTACAACGACAAGTTTGCGAAAGCAAACAGAACAATCGAAGAAATTCGCTCCACGAACCACGCGTCGAGGATGGATCTCCACAAGCTGCTCGGTGTCTTACGTCACATAGCAACGTGTTTCCCACCAGCACGAGCCTTCTACCAGAACGTTCACGTACCTGCCATTGCCAGCCCGTCGTTTGGTCAGCGCCCACTCGAAACAGAAGTGGTCAGCGACCTTTGCTGGTTCTAAGACGTCATCAGTCTCAGTGATCGGTTCAGCAGTATTCCAGTAGCACAATTTGCGAACCTATCATCGCCAAGCATCCACGTGTACATGGACGCTTCGGGTTCAGGGCTGTGTGACCTCGAGCCGCAGCGACGAGAATTTATGCGGGTGTAGCACACGTCCGAGGAGCCCAAACTACTGAAAGCCGATCCGTTCGAGAACTCTATCAACGTCCGAGAACTTCATAGTGCTCTACTGGTCGCTCTGTACTAGGGTTCAGAATGGTAATTTCAAGCATCGAAACACCCGGTCTACGTGTGCTTACATATTGTCAACTCGAGCGCTGTGGCATGGGCAACTAACCGGGTCAGTCCTCATCCAACTGCTCAGCTATATGACAGGCTCCTTTCGCTCGCTGAACTCGAGTTCGAACTGTAGTGGGCCCAACTTGGCTCACTACTTTTGCTTACACGTCGCGCTACGTGCGTAGGAGTTGTTAATAACTTGAGTTAATTATACTTGAGTACACAAGCATAATATAAATCGAATAAAGACACCAAGGCCGTGTTGCTGATAACGCGTATTATCGTAATTGCCTATTATCCTCCATACGATGGTTACAACATAATGTGAATTGGGCTGGGTGTGTTCATTCTGAGAACCGAAAGGTCGCATTCTTCGCGCCATGGAGGGGGGCGGCGAAGATGAAGCTGCCGCTGTTGCAAGCCTACGCATTCTCTATGCGATGCTCGTCCAGATGCGACAAACTTTGTCATCGAGCGGTAGTGAGGGGGGTTGCGTCCGAGTCCCTCGCCTCCTAGCGATACTCGCTCAGGCTGATCGCCCATTCTATCAGACTTATTGCAACAAGCACCCGAAGGTTTTTCGTGATAATTATCGTTTGAATCGGCACGTTTTTGACTCCCTTCTCAGCGTTTGCGAGTTGTATATTGCAGAAACTGACCGCAGCACGAGAGAACTACTTGCTGTCACGTTGAATTGGATGACTACTGGTTCAGCAGTACGTGTCCAAGAGAAGAACTTCAAGATCGCCTACGCAACATGCCAAAAGTATCGCGTTCTTGGTATGAAGGTCGGCATCAGTGCTCTACAACATCTTATTCGAGTACCAACTTCTGTGAGCCCAGAATTTGCTTCGAGCTTGCCTCATTTTAATCAAGCATTGTGCGCAATTGTTGGCGTACATTTTCAACTAATGGTTGCAGAGGAGGATGCAGATCGCTTTCGCTCACGGAAAGGGACCACGTCGACTAATGTGCTAATAGCCAGCGACTGGAATTTGCAGGTTTCATATGTCTATGCTGGTGTGGAGGGTAGTGCCCACGATTCATCTGTGCTCTCATTCAGTGGATTTATGAGGCAAGTACCGGTAGACTACTATGTACTAGCAGATGCAGGGTATGCATTAACGAATCAAGTTCTCACCCCATACAGAGGCGTCCGCTATCACTTAAAGGAATGGTGTTCAAGTGGATGTCGGCCAAAAAATCCGAAAGAACTATTCAACTTAAAGCACTCTCCAGCTCGCAATGTCGTCGAGCGACTAATTGGCGTTCTTAAGCGCCGCTTTCGGGTGCTACGACAGGTCAACGAGTGTGAATTGGAAGTTGTCAAGGTCACCGTCTTTTCGTGCTGCTGTGTTCGCAATTTCATCCGTCAGGTTGACTCAGCTGATAATGGGGAAGGTTTTCCTGGGGAAGCCAGGAAGATGACGACGAAGACATTATACAGTTCGACTTCAATACCGGGTCAACATGGCGCGATTATATGGCACATCAAATGTGGTCGGAGTATAAGCGCTTTCTGGGAGACCAAAACGGCATTCGTATACGTGCAATTTCCAGTTAATGCATTTTCGATTAGATCGTGGCTGCGTTGTGCTTCCTTATTCAGAACCTGAGCCATTCGGCAACATATTCTCGGCTTCAGATGCAGCCTCCATTTGCTTGATACGTTTTTTAAAGATCTCCTCACTCGCCTTGCACGCAGCAATGAAAGCGTCTGTAGCGCAATCAGCGGTAAGCAAATCATTGGTGGCATTTGTTTTGGCTTTCGCTCTCCCATCTCTTAATCGATTGACTTTGTTGGAGCATTGCTGGTGGCATGGAGTCGGTTCCGCATCGTCCTAATCGTTGCTGCTGTCGCCGCTTGGGTGGCTTGGAATCGTTGAACCAGGAGTAGCCCCTGCTGCTTGCTTTGCTGTAGTTGCAACAAAGTCTGCAAGCGATCCTCCGCCTTCTCCCGTAGCCACCGAGTCTCCAGCAATTAAAGCACACACATCCACGTGCGGGAAGCCGAAACATTGTAGCATGCGGGAGGTGGCTTGAGTATTCCCGTCGACCGATTTAGCCAGATCTTCCCAGACACTGGGATCGAGCGACACTTTGTTCGTACCAGGCTCAATACCAACGCCTCTAAGACCACTGACAAACTGATACGTCTTGTACTGAGCCATGAGGCGTTGATACTTTGATTGGCATTTTCCTGAGCATACGTTTGATAAGCACAGTACCGACAAACCCTAGAGAAAATGGGTGAACTTACCTTGCACATCGCACTTAAAACGTGCCGTCATCGCATCGTCAATGCTCTTCCACGTCTTCTTCTTCGTGCTTTTCCCCGCTGCCCCTCCCCCTCTCGCAGACAACACAAGCTCGAGCAAGTGCTTCTCCAAATCCAGATTCCATGCGAACTTCATGAAGTGGGGTGCTACTTGAGATCTTTGTCCTGGTCGGCTATTTTCGAAATGCGCGACCCTTCACCACATAATCATAATACGGCTTATCACAGATCACCTTTTAGGTGAACTGTGATAAGGCACATTATGTGGGGATAATGCATATCAGCAGAAAACGTGTTTGTTCGGCATAACGTGCATTATATCGCCAACAAACACGGTCCAAGTAGCTTAATTAGGTAAAATGAGAACTGTATTGTTTGTAAATTGATCTTCCTCCTAAATCTGCTAAAACTGTTTATCATCTATGAAAGGGGTTGACAGCGACTGGGTGTCAGAGCCCCGCCAATATGCACGTCTCTAATTGATAGAAATATGCTGCTTTCTACGAATAGGATCTTTGGGTAGGTGTGGACTACTCATTGTGGTGGCCCAATTCAATGTATCCATTGGTGTGACTTACACCAAAGTGAGGAAGTATCTAAAACTTTTAACAGATATCTTATCTGTTAAAAATCACAAGTGGCTTGTAGCCACTTGTGCGTGTAACCCCGTTACACCATCCCCCTTTAAGGTTAGACGCGCGGGGGCCCCGCACGTCAATCTCTGAATTGACCATTCGTCAATTCTCCACGTTTGGAGAAGAAACCCGCGCTCATACAACGATGAGCGCGCCCCAAGAGAAGAAGGATTCAAAGGCGGTGGGGAGTCGTCACTCCATCGATGACTACTTCGAGCGCCAGAAGGCGAAGTATGGCGACGTCGTCGACTTTGGTGACGACGATGAAGACATGGAGGACGAGAAGGACTCGTACTCTAAGCGCAAAGGCTTAGTGTTGAGCGAGCCGCTCGATCCCCACGCCGGGAACGTCCGCCCGCGTGAGGGGGACGAATCGGACGCTTCGAGCTCGAAGCGTTCGTGAACCGAGAACGATACCCCACTCGCGTCTGCTGAGGCTCTCAGTTCTCCGCGCGCCGCACCTGCAACGCGTGATTCTAAAGCTTAAAGCTCTCCGCGCGCTACGCCTGCACGTGGATGCCGTCCGCGTCCGACGTCACGGACCGATATGGGAACTCGGTACCTCCGAATGAGGTGCCGTTATAGGTATGCAGCGCCATCAAGAATGACGCCGTGGCTGCCAAGTTGCACTTTGATGCGGAGGCGCATCAAAGGCGCGATTACTACATCGGACGCTTTCATGAGCTCCGATGGTTTCAAAGCAAGAAGACATCTTCTCGCAGCAAAGTGCCCGAATGGCAGGCACTTTGTCAAAGCTGGAACGCCTTTGTTGAGAACTTCAACAAGAGGCCGAGTGCTTACCGTGATCGGATTAAGCAAGCGCGTGATCGCTTCGAGACGTACTCGAAGCGTGGAAAGCTGGAGCAACTCCACGTTGCTGCGGAGGAGGCGAATGTGCCGTGCGCTGTGCCCGAGGGCTTTCAGTGCACGAAGTGCTTCCCAGGCGCGGTCCGCTTGAGCGACCGCGACCTGAACGGGTACACGTCGTTTCGTGTGCCCGAAAGTCTCAAAGAGCTCCGTGCTAAGTTCTTAGCACGTGAGGGTTCGGGCTCTAGCGATGACCGCAGCGCTCGCACTACTTCCGCTGCGCCAGCGCGTACTGCTCCTCGTACGCCCTCACCATTTCGGGAACGTCCTCCAGCAAGACGTTCCGCGGCTCCCATGTATCTTGATGGGAGGAAATCCTCTCCAACGAATACGAAAACGAGCCCCTTGAGGGTTCGTTTTCGGGATACTATGGTCAACAATCCGCTCAACAATCCAGCGGGTTGAGCCGCGGGCGTCACGGATCGGCGGTGGCGGGGGTGGGAACACGCCCCGGGTATTATCAGCCCCGGGCTGATCAGTATGCCCCTCTCCACGACCGGGTGACCGCCGTGGAGCGTTTGCAGGGCGCTGAGTTCGCCGCCCTGAAGCAGGAGCTGGCGAACCAGAAGGCTCAAGTCGCGGCGGTCTCGCAGACCGCCTCGAATATCCAGGTCGAGTTGGGGGACCGGATGAAGGAGTTGCTCCAGCGCGTCCGCGCGCTGGAGGAGAGGCTGCTCGTCGCCGAGGCCAAGTCCTCCGCTTCTGCCTCGGCTCCTGCCGAGGCTTCGGGTCAGCCGAGCTAGATGGCTCGTGCTGCAGGTACGGCTTCAGCCGCCCGACGTAAAAGGTCGGATGGAGGCGCATGCTAGACGGTATGTCTAGCGTGTAAGCGTTGCCGTGCCAACACAGTGAACGGCCCGATGAAGCGCGGAGCAATCTTACTTGCTCCGAAATCCGAAACTGCATGTTTAAGCAGGTTTTGAGTAGCTCACAAAACCAATGAACAAACTTTGAATTCATTTGTGTTGCCTCTGCCCACATTGTCTGCGTTCCGCTTCTGTTGATCAACAGCAGCTGCTATTGCATCCTGGACAAACCGGATTACGGCTTGTCTTTTGGTGATGAAGTTGATTGCATCCGAGCTGAAGTCATTAAGCTCGCTCTCCGCTAGATGTCCGGCCTCTGCGTGGTTCTTCGCGGTGTCTGCGCCCTGCGCAGACCCGTGGTCTTTGTCCTTGTTGTTGGAGGAGTCTGCGACCTGCGCAGACTCATGCCTTTTGTTCGTTGTTGCAGCTGACACTGTGCAAGTGTCAGCGGTTTTCTGCGGCTGCTGTGTTGCAGTCGTAGATCCTCCCCCAGTTAAAGTGGGAGCCACCACTCCGAGTAAGCTCGGCAGTCGTGGATGCCGCAGGGCATTCACGTAGAACGGTGTATGCCTGGATCGGACAGAGACCCGCGCTTCACAGCGCACCTGTGGCAAGAAGTGTTTACACTTCTTGGGAGCCAGCTTTCAATGTCGACTGCGGATCATCCGCAGATGGACGGTCAAACCGAGCGCGTGAATCGCGTGCTCGTCGATATTTTGAAGAGCTACGCTCACTCGATCCAATACTGGAGCGAGTGCTTATCGATGGCAGAGTTTGCCATCAACAACTCAGTGCATGCCTCGACCGGGCATACACCGTTCTACGTGAATGCCCTGCGGCATCCACGACTGCCGAGCTTACTCGGAGTGGTGGCTCCCACTTTAACTGGGGGAGGATCTACGACTGCAACACAGCAGCCGCAGAAAACCGCTGACACTTGCACAGTGTCAGCTGCAACAACGAACAAAAGGCATGAGTCTGCGCAGGTCGCAGACTCCTCCAACAACAAGGACAAAGACCACGGGTCTGCGCAGGGCGCAGACACCGCGAAGAACCACGCAGAGGCCGGACATCTAGCGGAGAGCGAGCTTAATGACTTCAGCTCGGATGCAATCAACTTCATCACCAAAAGACAAGCCGTAATCCGGTTTGTCCAGGATGCAATAGCAGCTGCTGTTGATCAACAGAAGCGGAACGCAGACAATGTGGGCAGAGGCAACACAAATGAATTCAAAGTTTGTTCATTGGTTTTGTGAGCTACTCAAAACCTGTTTAAACATGCAGTTTCGGATTTCGGAGCAAGTAAGATTGCTCCGCGCTTCATCGGGCCGTTCACTGTGTTGGCACGGCACGGCAACGCATACACGCTAGACATACCGTCTAGCATGCGCCTCCATCCGACCTTTTACGTCGGGCGGCTGAAGCCGTACCTGCAGCACGAGCCATCTAGCTCGGCTGACCCGAAGCCTCGGCAAGAGCCGAGGCAGAAGCGGAGGACTTGGCCTCGGCGTCGAGCAGCCTCTCCTCCAGCGCGCGGACGCGCTGGAGCAACTCCTTCATCCGGTCCCCCAACTCGACCTGGATATTCGAGGCGGTCTGCGAGACCGCCGCGACTTGAGCCTTCTGGTTCGCCAGCTCCTGCTTCAGGGCGGCGAACTCAGCGCCCTGCAAACGCTCCACGGCGGTCACCCGGTCGTGGAGAGGGGCATACTGATCAGCCCGGGGCTGATAATACCCGGGGCGTGTTCCCACCCCCGCCACCGCCGATCCGTGACGCCCGCGGCTCAACCCGCTGGATTGTTGAGCGGATTGTTGACCATAGTATCCCGAAAACGAACCCTCAAGGGGCTCCTTTTCGTATTCGTTGGAGAGGATTTCCTCCCCATCAAGATACATGGGAGCCGCGGAACGTCTTGCTGGAGGACGTTCCCGAAATGGTGAGGGCGTACGAGGAGCAGTACGCGCTGGCGCAGCGGAAGTAGTGCGAGCGCTGCGGTCATCGCTAGAGCCCGAACCCTCACGTGCTAAGAACTTAGCACGGAGCTCTTTGAGACTTTCGGGCACACGAAACGACGTGTACCCGTTCAGGTCGCGGTCGCTCAAGCGGACCGCGCCTGGGAAGCACTTCGTGCACTGAAAGCCCTCGGGCACAGCGCACGGCACATTCGCCTCCTCCGCAGCAACGTGGAGTTGCTCCAACTTTCCACGCTTCGAGTACGTCTCGAAGCGATCACGCGCTCGCTTAATCCGATCACGGTAAGCATTCGGCTTCTTGTTGAAGTTCTCAACAAAAGCATTCAAACTTTGACAAAGTGCCTGCCGCTCGGGCACTTTGCTGCGAGAAGAGGTCTTCTTGCTTTGGAACCATCGGAGCTCATGGAAGGGTCCGATGTAGTAATCGCTCCTTTGATGCGCCTCCGCATCAAAGTGCAACTTGGCAGCCACGGCGTCATTCTTGATGGCGCTGCATACCTATAACGGCACCTCATTCGGAGGTACCGAGTTCCCATATCGGTCCGTGACGTCGGACGCGGACGGCATCCACGTGCAGGCGTAGCGCGCGGAGAGCTTTAAGCTTTAGAATCACGCGTTGCAGGTGCGGCGCGCGGAGAACTGAGAGCCTCAGCAGACGCGAGTGGGGTATCGTTCTCGGTTCACGAACGCTTCGAGCTCGAAGCGTCCGATTCGTCCCCCTCACGCGGGCGGACGTTCCCGGCGTGGGGATCGAGCGGCTCGCTCAACACTAAGCCTTTGCGCTTAGAGTACGAGTCCTTCTCGTCCTCCATGTCTTCATCGTCGTCACCAAAGTCGACGACGTCGCCATACTTCGCCTTCTGGCGCTCGAAGTAGTCATCGATGGAGTGACGACTCCCCACCGCCTTTGAATCCTTCTTCTCTTGGGGCGCGCTCATCGTTGTATGAGCGCGGGTTTCTTCTCCAAACGTGGAGAATTGACGAATGGTCAATTCAGAGATTGACGTGCGGGGCCCCCGCGCGTCTAACCTTAAAGGGGGATGGTGTAACGGGGTTACACGCACAAGTGGCTACAAGCCACTTGTGATTTTTAACGGATAAGATATCTGTTAAAAGTTTTAGATACTTCCTCACTTTGGTGTAAGTCACACCAATGGATACATTGAAGTGGGCCACCACAATGAGTAGTCCACACCTACCCAAAGATCCTATTCGTAGAAAGCAGCATATTTCTACCAATTAGAGACGTGCATATTGGCGGGGCTCTGACACCCAGCCGCTGTCAACCCCCTTTCATAGATGATAAACAGTTTTAGCAGATTTAGGAGGAAGATCAATTTACAAACAATACAGTTCTCATTTTACCTAATCTAAGTCACTTGGATCTGATTTGAATTATATTTGTGAATTCAAATATAATTAACTCAAGTAATTACGAAGTACTTACGCTTCCTCATACACGTAGCGCAACGTGTAAGCTAAAGTAGTGAGTAAAGTTAGACTTACTACAACGGGGTGCATCATGTCCGGCTTCATGCTCATCGCTACTCCCAGCGTCGTGTTCTTCACCGCGTTCAGCATCACGTCCAGCACCACGGGCATTACGTCCATCACAACGGTCAGTATCACTGACAGCGCCACCTCGTCGTCACAGCTGGTATCACTTTCAGTTTCACTTGTCGGCGGGGTTTCTGATGTGCCCACGTCAATCACCGCCCCAAGCTCTGTGGTCGCCGCAGCCTCCATGTTGTGTTTCTCCCCAAACAGACTCTCCATTCTAGCGAATTGAGGGCACATTTTGTCGAGCTTGGCAGAAATCGAGAGTCCAGCTTTCAGCTCCTTCTGGGTGAGAAGGAGCTGAAAGCTGGACTCTCGATTTCTGCCCATTCCCGTATCGGAGAGCTTGGCGTTCAATATTCTCTTGAATCTACTCTTGTACGTGTTCCATCGGCGCTTCATACTCGCTGCAGACAAAAAATTCAGTCCTGGCGTCTTGGACGTCATGTACAGGTGCTCTGCCAAATGCTTGAAGGTGTCGAGCTTTGTCGTCTTTGCACCCACAGCCCTCTTCTTCTCGCAGCCGTGGATCATGGCACGATTCTCCATCCAGCAGACGAGAATCAGGTAGTCTTCGCGCGTTAGGTGGACCTTGGTCTTCTCGGTTTCCTCGACTGTCTTACGTATCGTTCCCTACAAGCTAGACATAGATGCGCTTAGATGTGTGAGGCAGCAAAGGAACACGAGTGGCGGGCTATTCGTACTTGCTGCACGCAGGCGAAAGGTATGTTGCCGCGGCTGCCTTGTCCTTCCAAGCGTGCGCTGCGCGGGGAAATTCAAGACTGAGGGGAAACTTGCCGTTGCCGATGGTCGACCTTTCCGACCATTTCAGAAATGGTTCACCCAAACAGCTGAACCATTCTCAAAATGTTGTCCGCTGACCATAAAAATATGGTGACCATTTCGGTCGGCCAAGTACGTGAAAGCCACCCTACATTTTATTTAGAGGAGCTACAGCGGTTCATACGAAACGCTTTTCCTAAAGTAAAATGGTAGCGTTGTATCAACATGTGGTCTTACATGGCGGGGAGCTGCTCGCGCCACAGAGAAGCGGAAAGCCCAGTGTTGCAGGAGCCGCTCGTGCACTCACAGACGAAGCTAACGAGCCGTTAAACACGTCCAACAGAGCCGTACCGGAGTAGCAGTAGCCGGCGACGTTACCTCGGTGTCCTGAGAACCAACGATGCGCCCGTTATGTTAAGTAGGAAGAGGTGGTGCGACTTACCTACGCCTGGAGGTCGATTTACTACCGTCTCGCATTTTTATGTCTTCGAATTATTTTATCTCAGAGATCGATCTAAGACCTAAATCCGAGCGACAAAATATCTTCAAACCACAATAAAACCCAACGCAATACATGTAAGGTAAATCATATTGTGGTTTGAAGATATTTTGTCGCTCGGATTTAGGGCTTAGATCGATCTCTGAGATAAAATAATTCGAAGACATAAAAATCCGAGACGGTAGTAAATGAGATCCCGCCAAACAAATTGACGCTTATCTACATTTTGACGTTTTCGAGATATCGGCGTTTAAAGATGTGCCATTCATGTTCGCACTTAAATGAATATCGGAGAAATGGGCTTTTTAGTTTTTATGACCGATAAAATACTTGACTGGAGCTCACGCAGTCCAAGATTAGATGGAGGGAAGGCGGGAGAAGCCAGCTTCCAGCGTGGGCGCCCGTGCACCGTCAGTCGATGATGCGGACTCTGCAGTCGCCTCCTCTAGCTCGGACGACGTGTTGAGCGCCGATGAAGGCAGTGACTGGTCGGGGAGTTCGCCTATTGCTTCTGTGGTTGACGATGGTGACTACGAGACGCTAAGTGTCATTTTGGTTCAGTGAATCAAAATGACACTTAGTGCAAAAATCAAATTTTGCGGGGCTTATAAAATGTGTTGGAGGCCAAAAGTTCGTCCATTGAAGCAGCATAGTTGTCCAAGAATAAAAAACCAAAAAAAATATTTTGCTCTTTTAATTTTCTCTGGAGATACGTTTTCGACTGGCCATTACAAATACTTCCACTACGTATTTTTGGGCAACCGATAGCTCAAAATGACCACAAAATATCGGGCTCTAACGTGATATGGCTGGTTACAAAATGAATCAAATGTAGATAAGCGTCATTTTGTTTGGAGGGGTCTCAAATCGACCTCCAGGCTTAGGTAAGTCGCACCACCTCTTCCTACTTAACATAACGGGCGCATCGTTGGTTCTCAGGACACCGAGGTAACGTCGCCGGCTACTGCTACTCCGGTACGGCTCTGTTGGACGTGTTTAACGGCTCGTTAGCTTCGTCTGTGAGTGCACGAGCGGCTCCTGCAACACTGGGCTTTCCGCTTCTCTGTGGCGCGAGCAGCTCCCCGCCATGTAAGACCACATGTTGATATTACGCTACCATTTTACTTTAGGAAAAGCGTTTCGTATGAACCGCTGTAGCTCCTCTAAATAAAATGTAGGGTGGGCTTTCACGTACTTTCGAACACGGGTGACCACGGCACTCGGCCAACGCGACGAGCGGTTAGTTCGATCTCCTTCATCAACCACACCATCGGTCAAAAACAACTTGTACCAACGTTGCAGTGTTCGCACGTTAGGCCAAAATATATCGCTAACATACTGCATACAGATTCCATACACATGCATAAGAAAAACAGCTCGTCAACGGTAGTCGGGAGAGTGCATGCTGCACTTGTGCACGATGAAGGTTTTCGGAAACTGCGGTACTTCGACAGATCGGCAGCGCGATCTGCCGACCACTCGTCAAGTGTCCAGATGTAAGTGTCCAATTGCATATTATATATATATATATAGCACGGCATTATAATCCGTACACAGCCATCGCGATTTAAAATAAATCAGCCCGAATTGCGTTTTTGGATCGGCAATTCGACCACAGATAGCGTAAATCGAGATCGATATCGAGGCTGGTGAAAATAACTTGGTCGAGTTAGTGGCCATCTGTTTTTATATCGGGCGCCAGATATTATAATTCGGGCAAAACACTAGGTGAAAACGACAAACGCATTGCAAAGCATAATAATGCATGATCAAGTTCACGATCTACTGCTAGAGCCCTATCTAATGCATTTCGGGGATTAATTGCTGCCGTTCGATAGCTGTGCTGTGGGAACGGCTCGAAGGTGGTGGATACCACGCCGGTCTTCTGCATGGGCCATAACATTTTGCTCGCGTCGCTGGATCCAGGCATCCGCTTCCTCTCCACTTTGTGCGCCTCCCCAGATGCGGAGCGGCAAAGCGTGGCCTGCAGAGGCGCTAGCTTGATCGCGTCGACGACCTGCAGCAAACAGTTGATGGCCAAGCTGCCATCGGCCTAGACTTAGCAGCTTAGCAGCTCGTGCCTACAACGAACACAAGCTGCACGAGTCAGTTCATTGACACCGTTTAGCTGCGCGCGGGGCGCGGGTGCCAACAGGCGCTTGAAGATGGCGTCCAACTGGTCCGCCACGAGCTCGTAGCGGCCGTTGTCCTGGAGCGCGAGGTGCACCTGCTCGTTGAGCCCGCCGGATATCGCCGAAGCCGCCGCTGGACTCGGCGCCCGCCGTCGCCAGCGCGTGGAAGAAGGACGCGATGTAGTCGCGCGACTCCTGCCCCCCCCCTTTTTTTTTTTTGACGATCCGCTGTGAGCTGCGTGGGGTGGGAGACGCGACTTGTGGAGAGTGATTGTCAGATAGAAAATGACCGGCCATATCATAATACCCCAGTCAGAAATTATCTGACTGGGGTGATATTTTGGAAAAGGTTTGGTCATTTCATGGGCGCTCAAGTGGTCATACTTTATGCATCATTTGCTAATTCTGACCCCCCCCCCCTCTATTTGGACATCCATCTTAGGCTCCCATGTTTGCAAACACGGTTAGGGAAAGAAGCATACTGAAAACAAGTAAGAAACCCCAAATATGGCCAAAGATGGTGAAATATGTCCAAACATGTTTGGCTTGTGGGACGGGTGTCATCGTCTGCAAATCCGCTACAAATCCTATGGGTCAAGGTGAACTACTGCTGCCAAACGTAGATCTATCGGTCGTTAAAGCCCGCTTAAGACCGACCCAGCGTTGAGCAGGGATTCGTAGCACCAGCCAGGACCATGGGGCTGACTGCGGGTTGTTCGTGGCTCTTAAATGCCACGGGGGTCGACTTAGCTTGAGCTTCTTGCTAGATTCGAAAGTCGTTTCACCCCCTCCGACTGAAAACATGGACTGTACATTTTCCGTTTAGCTTATTGTAATGGTACTGTACAATGATTACCACAGCGCGCTTACCGCGCGCTGAGGTAATCATGGGCTCTGCTCAGCGGCCAGAAAAAGGAGGTGGTCAGCACTCTATCGCCTTGTACGAAGCATAAAATGCAAAAACGCTAGTGTTAGAGAATAACAGGTCTTTCTCAGCGTCTTCCACTACTTGTGTCGAAACCCCACCTCAAAATGATAAAAACTGATTGAGTTATGAGGCCGCACAGGGTGGTCCTATAATTTTGACGCGCACTGTACAGCGGTTTGTACTGTACAGCGAGCCGATATCTCCAACGACACAACACCTGTTTCCTAAATCCCAGCGCAGAAATGATCTGCAAACGATCTGTTTCTAAATCCCCAGCGACCGAACATTTTAGTCAATGACAGTGGATTCCGGTAGCACTCACTTCTCAACAACGGCTCAAGCCCCCACAGCCGTAGCGAAGTCTTATCCCATGCGTGTTCACTACATTGCATTGGCGGTCGCGATCTTCGTTGCCAGCGCTGGCACCACCTCGACCTCGACGGCGTCCTCCCCAGTTGTGGTCCGCGGCCTCACTGACCTGGACGCTTCCTCACCTAAACGGCATCTGAGAACACACACGACTATTGACGCTGAAGAGGGTGAAGAGAGAGCGGCCTTTGGTATCAACCTCTTTGATGACATGGTCAGCGGCGTGATGAAGAAAATAGACGATATCAGCGACAACATGCACGTGATGAATCTGCTCAACGGCTTAAAGAAGGAAGGAACGCGCCTGGACGACGCCTTCAAGGCACTGGAGGTGGGCAAGGTGGAAGGCAATCTTCTCGCGAGTAAGGAGTTCCAGTTGTTGGATAGATACGTGAAGATGACCGATCATAAATACCCCGAGGAGGCTCTCGCCGCGGCAATTACGGTCAACCTAGGCGGTGATGTCTTCTCGCAGAAGATGGCTGAGGCAATGAAGAATCCAAACACCAAGGAACTCGCCGCATCACTTGAGGCAGCGCAACTTAGTCGTTGGTCGAGGGAAAATGACACTCCAGTCAAGGTAATGCAGACGCAGAAGCTGGATAAGGTTACAGATGGGCTCTTTGATAGTCCTCAGTATGCTACGTGGTTGAACTACCTGAAAGCTTACAACGAAAAGAACCCCAAGAAGACGATGACTCAGTTGGAAACCTTCACGGAGACCTACGGAGGAACGGGTATCGTTAAGATTGTGGGTACATTGGATGACAGTCTCAGCGCCACGAAGTTTAAGGACGAGATGTTGACGAGCTTGCTGGACAAACCATACCACCCAGCTATGGCAACGTTTTTGGGTAAATTAGATGACGGTCCCCAGGCAACGAAGTTTAAGGACGAGGTAGTGACGAAGTGGCTGGCTGGTCCAGATCACCCAATCAACATTTTCGAGCGCCTTAAACTTAACGAGGCCGGAGATAACATCTTCACGAATCCACTGTTGAAAATGTGGACCGATTATCTGACGGCGTTCAACCAGCGGTATTCGTTCGCAGAGACGACGATGATCCAGACGTTCACCAAGGTCTTCGGCGAGGAGAAGCTGGCGACAATGATTCAAGCGGCCATGAAAAACCCGGAGACTAAGCAGCTCGCGAAGAGTCTGCAGAGGGCTCCTTCGTTCAAGGACTGGATGAGTCTGCAGAGCTCTCAAAACCCGGAGACCAAGCAGCTCGCGAAGAGTCTGCAGAGGGCTCCTTCGTTCAAGGACCGGATGAGTCTGCAGAGCTCTCCTTCGTTCAAGCACTGGACGTCCTAAACCAAGACCCCGGCCGTCATCTACAAGAAAGTACTGAAGCTGGAGTCCGAACACTGCCATTTGACGAGCATACCATAATACGTACGACGAGCAAGGTTTCCTCATTCAGCCCGTGAGATACGGAAGCACTACCAAATAGATCCGTACTGTATTGTGTTTCAAACCTCGAGAACCGTAATGTATTCGTGATGAAGATCCTGTAGTGCACTCCGCAAACATGTACCATATACAACCAGCTAAGTAAGTGTAGTTTGCATACGCGTTAGGCCCTGGGATTGCCTCCATATTAGCTACGAATTATTTGTCCGATTCCATTACTTAAAGTAGTAACTGCCTCATAGTTATCTCTCCATTATGGAGGACGATGCGCGCAGCCATCAGAGGCACCCGTACCAAGTGCAGCGAACTTGATCTAAAAGCATGTTCAGATGTCTCCCAAGAAGTGCATGTGGGCTAGAGAGAGCTACAGGTCAAATCCGACTAACTCCACCAACACGTTAGTAGTTTTGACGCTAACAAACAATTTGCAAACGCTAGCGTTTGCTATACCAGTGTTTGTACGAACGCTACAGCAGATAATTATTTAACAGGAATTACTTCGAAGTATTATAATATACGAGGTATAATAGCTATTAAGTTAAGCTGATGACCCGGGTATACGCAAAGTAGATGGATAACGAAGAAGTTGCGGCAACTTGAATCGAAGTGCACAGCAGAGCTCGCAAATGTCGATATTCGGGTTACCCGCCCCGCCCGATCGCATCTCTTAGTTCACCTCGGGTACCCGCACCCGCCCGACACCGCAGTTCGGGCACCCAACTTATTCGGCCCTGACAAAAGACAGAGCCACTCAAACAAAGTGTGCAAAATATTGTGAGTTCATCTTTAATTGACCTACTCCAAGTCGATGAGATCGCTATTAGATCTCACTACCAGAATATCATCTAGCATCGATGGCTTGAGGGAACTCCGCGATTTACACATTACGGTTCCCGCAGTGGAGAAATTGCGTTCTGATACCGCGCTTGATGTCGGAATGCACAGCGGACTATACAGTATCTATAGCAAAGGCAGGCAAGCGGATGTACTGTAGTACAACATTATGTATAGACTCGGGTATACCTGCACCCACCTGAGGATGATTTCGGGTACCTGCACCTTACGGTACCCAAAGTTCGGGTATACCCGGTCGGGTAAGCATTTTACCCGGGTTCGGGTACCCGATTGCGAGCTCTGGTGCACAACGCTCACCTTGACACAACCGCAGGTTGTATATTGTATCCGCTCTGCCAGGGTCATGGGACACTTGGAGATGGCCTGAAAAGGTAGCCTTCCGGCTTTGCAATACAAACAAAACCAGCTAAGACGGAAAGAGGAAGGAAAATGCAGTTTGTTGGTGCAGTCTGATCTGTCTATTAGTCTGCAACAACCGAGAAATCGATCAGTGGAAAAGTGCTATGATTACCTGCCAGGATTGCGGGACACATTGTGGTGTAGCGGGATCCGCGAAATCTGGGAGATCGCTAGATCCAACTTCCCAACAGCGCCCGGACAACGACTAACGGAGGGGTCCCCCGATGATCCGTGATCTGTGCTGAACTTATCACCTTGTGTACCCGTCGGTAGGGCTGGATCTTGCTCCTCTGGTGTCTTCCGAAGAGTCCAAGCGGTGGAGAAGGAATGTCTTGGCGAGACGCGGGGATCCGGGTGGAGCAGTGCGGAAATCCTCACTCTGCTCACGGTATATACTCCAGATCCAATGCCGGTGCACTTGGATCTGGCGGCCTGGATCTGGATCCGGCCGAAGGGTTGCCTTGGGTGTGCTTGCGGCGCCTTTTCTTGCCTTCGCAGGTCTTCCTTTGTCGTACTTCCCGTCTCCTATGACGGGGTCTTGGGTTGTGAGAGCTGAGTGGATCCGCCGGCCAAGTAGATAAATTCGATGGATCTTGGATCTAGGCTCAGGATGGATCTCTAGGAGGTTGGATCTGGCCAATATATTATTCAGAATTAATTACCAACACTAGATCTCCTACCGCTAACCTCTCTACGCCGTGTCGGGCCAATGTAGTTCCCGGATCCAGGCTTGGGAGGGAGGTCTTGCGATGTCCAAAGCAAATTCAGGTCTGATCACCGTTAAGTGCGGTCCATCCCAAAGTCCTATCATCCCTATGGATCCTATCCTCCCATCACTGTCTACCGACTCTACATGGCCTGTCTACCTTTCTTGCGTGTTCCTTGATTACTTCCGCCAGGCCCCAGCTGTAGATCCATCGCGTAACTCCAGATCTGGGTTGGATCCAGGAATCAGACCAGATCCACCTGTGGCGATGCGGGCTCCAAAATCAGGGAATAGCCTCGCGTCTAGACCTCGATCTCAGACTACTCAACTCAGAATCTGAGATTAGATCTCAGATCCCAAGCTGGGTGAGGCGTGTGTTCCTCACTCTTGCATCCCTTGACTTGGTTCTTCCTAAGGCTATGCTGTGGGCCCAGACTTGCGTCGGCCACACCAGCTACCTCCGAACTCGACAGTTCCCAGATGCCCCCAGACGAAGCTTGCTCCTTGCTTGGAAGGCCCTTGTACGCACGTGCTGAGTCCGCTGTGCCCCGTTTTCTTGAATATAAACACGTTCACTCCACACACACTTAGTACACTTCTCTTCTCAGGCCCTTGGACTCTGGCCCTTAACAGCCTCCTCCTTGCTCAGCGACTCCGGCTTCGAATCGCTTCCAGTCACGACACTTCCTCCGGCGGCTCAGACTGAGAGCCGCACAACGGTCTTCATTCGCCCCTCAGACCAGAGTGGCCCCGAGAGTTGGCTCGGTCTGAGCCTGCCTTGATCCAGGGTTCTCGCGCTGTACCCTGGGACTTCCGCGCACCACGCCTTGATGTAGGCGACACAGCGAAGCTGGGAACCACTATCCCAGACTATTCGCGCCACACGGATACCACTAGCAACCCCAGAAACCACTATCCCAGGTGTTGCTCTGCCGAAACCTCAGAGCGGAGCACCTTCCGCCCGAAAATATGAAGCACCGCCAGGAAACCAGCCAACCAGCACGAAAAACCAACAAAACCAATGTCCCGCGTTTGGAAATACAACAACGAAGGCAAACCGGGCCGAAACACGAAAAGGCTTGGTTGTTGAACTTGAATTTATTTGGAGTTAGCTGAGCTTGACCGTAGAACACTCGCAGCGACTCCACTTGACCTTGCGCGCGCCGCCGGGGGCAGAGATTGGTCCCTGTGACGCAACACGCCCGTTGGCGCAAGACGAACTCCGCCGCTTGCGGTCTTCGGTGCAAAACAAACTCTGATTATTATCATGCACATGCACATACAAAGGGCCTATCAAGTAAGGGTGTAAACATCTCCTGGGTACACCTTGAACAAGGGTGAGACACCCACTAAGCTACTGGCTTGGCGGCGCCCGTGAATGCGCGTCGCTGCCTTGGCGTCCTTCCATTGGCCTGTCTGGGTCAGTCATCACTTGATTACACTGATTACATCTGGGTGCAAATCAGTGATATCCTGACTACGCCAGGATCTTGTGGCCGGGATTGGGCGGACTTGGTCTGTCATCACCTGATTACACTGATTACTCTGGGTACAAATCAGGTGTAATCCGGATGACGCCAAGATCCTGCGGCTCCCGCTGGCCCAGATCCATGGGCGACTGGTCATGTAGTGGGTCTAACTTGACTCACTACTTTAGCTTACACGTTGCGCAACGTGTATGAGGAAGCGTAAGTACTTAGTAATTACTTAGGTTAATTATATTTGAATACACAAATATAAGTTAAGTAACAAAAGGATTCCAAGTGACTTAGATTAGGTAAAATGAGAACTGTATTGTTTGTAAATTGATCTTCCTCTAAAATCTGCTAAAAACTGTTTATCATCTATGAAAGGGTTGGCAGCGGCTGGCTGTCAGAGCCCCGCTAATATGCATGTCTCTGATTGGTAGAAAGATGCTGCTTTCTACCAATAGGATCTTTGGGTATGTGTGGACCACTCACTGTGGTGGTCCACTTCAATGTATCCATTGGTGTGTCTTACACCAATGTGAGGAAGTATCCAAAACGTTTAACAGATAACCTATCTGTTAAATTCACAAGTGGCTTGCAGCCACTTGTACGTGTAACCCCGTTACACCATCCCCCCCTTAAGGTTAGACGCGCGGGGTCCCCGCATGTCAATCTTCGGAATTGACCATTCGTCAATTCTCCGCGTTTGGAGAAGAAATCGGCGCTCATTCAACGATGAGCGCGCCTCAGAAGAAGTCCGCAAAGTCGGTGGGGAGTCATCTCTCCATCGACGACTACTTCGAACGCCAGAAGGCGAAGTACGGCGACGTCGTCGACTTCGACGACGACGATGAAGACATGGAGGGCGAGGAGGACTCGCCCTCAAAGCGTAAAGACTCAGTGTCGAGCGAATCACTCGACCCTCACGCTAAGAACGTTCGTCCGCGTGAAGGGGACGAATCGGACGCGTACTGAGAGTGATACCCCACTCGCTTCGGCTGGGGCTCTCAGTACTCCGCGCGCTGCTGCTGCAGCGCGTGATGTTAAAGCTCAAGGCTCTCCGCGCGCTGCGCCTGCAGCGCGCGATCCATGGATACCGTCCGCGTCCGAGATCACGGACCGGTATGGGAACTCGGTACCTCCGAATGAGGTGCCGCTGTACGTATGCAGCGCCATCAAAGATGACGCTGTAGCTGCCGAGCTGCACTTTGATGCGGAAACGCATCAAAGGCGCGATTACTACATCGGACGCTTTCATGAGCTCCGATGGTTTCAAAGCAAGAAGACATCTTCTCGTAGCAAAGTGCCCGAATGGCAGGCACTTTGTCAAAGCTGGAACGCCTTTGTTGAGAACTTCAACAAGAGGCCGAGTGCTTACCGTGATCGGATTAAGCAAGCGCGTGATCGCTTCGAGACGTACTCGAAGCGTGGAAAGCTGGAGCAACTTCATGTTGCTGCTGAGGAGGCAAATGTGCCGTGCGCTGTGCCCGAGGGCTTTCAGTGCACGAAGTGCTTCAGGCGCGGTCCGCTTGAGCGACCGCGACCTGAACGGGTACACGTCGTTCCGTGTGCCCGAGAGTCTCAAGAGCTCCGTGCTAAGTTCTTAGCACGTGAGGGTTCGGGCGCTAGCGATGATCGCAGCGCTCGTGTTACTTCCGCTGCGCCAGCGCGTACTGCTCTTCGTACGCCCTCACCATTTCCGGAACGTCCTCCAGCAAGACGTTCCGCGGCTCCCATGTATCTCGATGGGGAGGAAATCCTCTCCAACGAATACGAAAACGAGCCCCTTGAGGGTTCGTTTTCGGGATACTATGGTCAACAATCCGCTCAACAATCCAGCGGGTTGAGCCGCGGGCGTCACGGATCGGCGGTGGCGGGGGTGGGAACACGCCCCGGGTATGATCAGCCCCGGGCTGATCAGTATGCGCCTCTCCACGACCGGGTGACCGTCGTGGAGCGTCTGCAGGGCACTGAGTTCGCCGCCCTGAAACAGGAGCTGGCGAACCAGAAGGCCCAAGTCGCGGCGGTCTCGCAGACCGCCTCGAATATCCGGGTCGAGCTGGGGACCCAGATGAAGGGGTTGCTCCAGCGCGTCCGCGCGCTGGAGGAGAGGCTGCTCGTCGCCGAGGCCAAGTCCTCCGCTTCTGCCTCGGCTCCTGCCGAGGCTTCGGGTCAGCCGAGCTAGATGGCTCGTGCTGCAGGTATGGCTTCAGCCGTCCGACGTAAAAGGTCGGATGGAGGCGCATGCTAGACGGTATGTCTAGCGTGTATGCGTTGCCGTGCCGTGCCAACACAGTGAACGGCCCGATGAAGCGCGGAGCAATCTTACTTGCTCCGAAATCCGAAACTGCATGTTTAAACAGGTTTTGAGTAGCTCACAAAACCAATGAACAAACTTTGAATTCATTTGTGTTGCCTCTGCCCACATTGTCTGCGTTCCGCTTCTGTTGATCAACAGCAGCTGCTATTGCATCCTGGACAAACCGGATTACGGCTTGTCTTTTGGTGATGAAGTTGATTGCATCCGAGCTGAAGTCATTCAGCTCGCTCCCCGCTAGAGGTCCGGCCTCTGCGTGGTTCTTCGCGGTGTCTGCGCCCTGCGCAGACCCGTGGTCTTTGTCCTTGTTGTTGGAGGAGTCTGCGACCTGCGCAGACTCATGCCTTTTGTTCGTTGTTGCAGCTGACACTGTGCAAGTGTCAGCGGTTTTCTGCGGCTGCTGTGTTGCAGTCGTAGATCCTCCCCCAGTTAAAGTGGGAGCCACCACTCCGAGTAAGCTCGGTAGACGTGGATGGCGCATGGCATTCACGTAGAACGGTGTATGCCCGGTCGAGGCATGCACTGAGTTGTTGATGGCAAACTCTGCCATCGATAAGCACTCGCTCCAGTATTGGAACGAGTGAGCGTAGCTCTTCAACATATCGACCAGCACGCGATTCACGCACTCGGTTTGACCGTCCGTCTGCGGATGATCCGCAGTCGACATGGAAAGCTGGCTCCCAAGAAGTGTAAACACTTCTTGCCACAGATGCGCTGTGAAGCGCGGGTCTCTGTCCGACACGATGTCGGTCGGCATGCCATGGTGTTTGAACACCATGTCGACGAACAGACGGGCCGTCTGCTTCGCGGTCACTTCTGCCGGCACCGCAGTAACATGTACCATCTTGCTGAAGCGGTCAACGAAGACCACAACACCGGTATTCCCTCCGCTGTCCGGGGGAAGACCAAAGATGAAGTCCAAAGACATGGACTTCCAACACTCCGACGGAGTCGGTAGTGATTGCAGTGGAGCCTGCGCGAATGGCGCAGGCTTTACGCGTTGGCATACCTCGCAAGCACGGATGTACTTGCGCACCCACTTGTACTGGTGGTGCCAGTAGAAGACGCGCGTGAGAAGGATGTATGTCTTCTCACGTCCGAGATGTCCCGCAGTCGGGGCATCATGATACTCGTACATGATCCTGAGTCGCAGGTCATGGTCATTCGGCACGACAACGCGATCCGCGTTGTCGTCGACTGCGGTGTAAAGCAGTAGCCCGTCGTGCACACGAAAGCGGTGTGCACGCGCTCGAAGGTGCTTGGGCAGCTTCTGACGGGACTTGTCAGAAGGCGCTGTGCCATAGGCCAGCAAGAGCTTCGCGTCCGCGTCGTGCGCGTACGCGGCCTTCACATCATCCAACAGAGACGATGTGGATGTGCTCAATCGCATGGCGTCAATGGCATTGACGTCAGCAGCTTCCGCGTAGTCCGGCCGACGTGATAACGCGTCGGCCACCACATTCAATCTTCCGGGTTTGTATTCGACCCGGAAGTTATATTCCGCAAAGAATGAGAGCCATCTCGCCATTCTTTGTGATATGTGTGGAGACTTCACTGCAGTGCGCAGTGATGCATGGTCGGTGTAGACCACAAACGGTCTACTTCCAAGTAAATACACTCGGAACTTTGCGAGTGCGTATTTCATGGCAAGGGGTTCCTTGTCATGCACCGGATAGTTGCGCTCAGCTGGCTTCAGCTGACGCGATTGGTAGTAGACGACACGATCACGGCCCTCGTGATCGTGCTGCATCAACGCGCATCCGATCGCGAAGTCGGATGCGTCACATACGACGTGGAATGGGCGATCTTGGTCGGCCACTGCCAGGATCGGCGCCTCAGTCAAGCCCCGCTTTACTGCATCGAATGCCTTTTGGCAATCGGGTGTCCAATTCCACACAGCTTCTTTCTTAAGAAGCTGTGACAGCGGGCGGATCTTGCCCGCATAGTCCTCCACGTACTTGCACAAGTACGTGGCCAAGCCAAGGAACTGCCTCAGTTCCTTGACACTTGAAGGCGTTGGCCATTCATTTATCACTCTGACCTTTTCCGGGTCAGGGCGAACACCATTCTTCCCTACGAGACACCCGAGGACGGGTATCTCGCTCGCCCCGAAGATACACTTCTTCAGGTTCGCGTAGAGCTTATGCTTTCGCATAAGCTCAAGTAGCTTCCGGAGATGCACCCTGTGCATCTCTACGTCGGTCTTCCCGTCCACAGCCCGGCTGTGGATGAATACATCATCGAAGTAGCTCGGTGCGAAGTCGCGCACCGAGCGCAACAAGTGCGTCACGCACCTGTTGAAAGTCGCAGGGGCATTCTTAAGCCCCTGTGGCATCACTAGCCATTCCCAGAGCATGCCGCTTGGCGTGCTCACTGCCGTGAGAGGGGTATCGCTCTCACGCATTAGGATTTGATAAAACCCATCTCGCAAGTCGAGAGCACTGTAAACGGTGCTCCCGGCCATCGAATCGATGATAACATCTTTTCGCGGTATCGGTGTCTGCGTCGGCACCGTCGCATCGTTCAGCTTGTTGTAAGCATGAACGATACGCCATCCGCCCTGTGGCTTCTTGACACAGAACGTCGGAGTACTGTGCGGGGACTTTGATTCCCGCACTTGTCCTGCTTTACGACGACTTTCAAAGAAGTCGTCGATCGCTTTCACTTGCTCTCGCGGCAGTGGCCACTGCCGCGTGACACAGTACTTCGTGCCCGGCACGAGATCAATCTCGTGCTGAATGCCCTTATCCTGCGGAAGCTCCGCAGGAATGTCTTCCGGGAGTACGTCTTTGTACTCCCTCAACAATTCGTAATAGGGACTCGACTTCAGCGAGTCCCAACCTTGTTCCTCGAAGCGCTCTCGCTTCGTCTTCGCACTGAGAGTATCTTCACTCTCAGTGGTACTTCCCATGAAGAGCTGCCTCAGCTCTTCGCTCTCGCTCTCCGTTCTTTCGCTGTCCGAAGAACGCAGACTCTGCTCGATGCGTCCATCGTGCAAGTCGCGCGTGAAGCGCTTCCAGCTCATGGCTGGAAGCGAAGTCAACTCCGACGCCGTCGTCGGAGGACTAGCGAGTTCCATGTCACGATACTGGAATCCAGTATCGGTGCGCGTCAAGACGCTTAGCGTCTTGACATTCGGCGTCACCGCCGCAGTCTGCCCAGCAGACTGCTCTTGTTGCGTCTCGGTCCCGGACCGAGACTTGCGCAGCGTTCTCCGCTTGCGCCGTCTTCTTGTTGTGCGGAGCCCGGCTCCGCACAGTTGTTCTTCTTGTCCAGGCCCGGCCGTGGACAGTCGTTCGCCGGCGGACCCTGTCCGCGGGCGCGCGGTATCAAGCCTGGCTTGACCGCTTTTTCTTTCGTGCAGCCCGGCTGCACGGTAATGTGTCCCTTCGCCGGCAGACCCTGTCTGCGGGCGCGCGATATCAAGCCCGGCTTGATCGCATGGCGCTTCGTCGTGCAGCCCGGCTGCACGACAGCATGCAAATTGCGTCAGTGCGGTACGTTTGCAACCGCCCGCACTGTTTGCAGCGTCAACTCCCGGAGTTGACACGCCTTCGTCACCTCGACGCCAATCATTGGCGGAGCCCCTCTTGACCGAGGGTGCGTCGGCTCCCGGAGCCGACGCGTCGTCGTCGACCTGACCGCTTCGGGTCAGGGACTGTCCCTTACACGCTTGAACGTGGGTGTTGGTTCCTGGAATCAACACATCTTTTTCTTCCGACGTCGGCAGCATTGCCGACGTGGGTCTCACTTGTGCGCGCCCTCGCGCACTTCTTGGGCATTCCGGGACAGCAGCATAAAGCGCTGTCTCGACTGGTGAGCCGCGCGCACCTGCTGGTGCGCGCGCTGCGGTAACAGGGCCATCGCTCTCTGTTCCGCTTTCGCGTCCGAAGCGCACGAGCGTGCGCTTCTTCCAGTCTATCACCGGATCATGCCGTGCAAGCCACGGCATGCCCATTACCACGTCGAACTTATCGTCCAGGTCCAGGACGATAAAGTGTTCGACAAACACTTGTTGTTTGTACGAGAAGCGCACGTTCACGACGCGCTTCTCGGTCTCTACGATGGCCCCTATGGCCAGTCGTACCTCCAGAAGACTTCGAGGTGTATCTACCTCCTCGAAGTCAAGTCTCGACAGGCTTCGTAGTCGAACAAAGTTGTTCGACGCGCCTGAATCTACCAAAGCTCGAAGAGAGTCACTCGCTCTCTTCGAGTAAACCTTCAAGATGACTAGGTTCGGCCTGTCATTTTGTTTCTTGCAGTGAGAGCTGGTCTCACTGGGGGCTGCAGTCCTCAGTGTCGCGTGCCCGATGTCGGCACGCGCGACTGCATTACCAGTAGGGCGCCCCGCGCCTACTGGATGTTCGCGTTTTTTGTTGGTCCGCGGCGATGCCTAGCGTCGCCACGACGGCCACCTCCAGGGGGCATGGGAGCTGTGCACTCCCGTGCAAAGTGACCGATCCTTCCGCAACGGAAGCATCGCACGTTGCCTCCCAGCTGCTGGTAACCAGCGGTTGTTGCGTTCGAGAGGTCCATTGGCTCCGGACCTCCCGTCCTCGCTACCGGGCGCGGTTGCGGCCTCGGTACGTTTACATGGAGTTTAGCCTGCCGCAGGCTAAACTCTTCTTGCGTGGCAAGGGTGATTGCAGCTTCGAGAGTACTCGGGTACTCTCGGAAGAGATAGGTCTTCACAGGCCCATCTCTAAGCCCCTTCATGAACGTGACGACCTTGGTCGCCTCGTCAATCGGGTTAGTCACGATATTTGATACCAAATATCGTGCGCGCTGCGCGTAAGCATGGACGTCATGCTTACCCTGCTGAAGGTCGAGGAACTCCGCCCTCGACCGGAACTCGTTTTGCGGGGGCTCAAACGCTTGTTTGAGCTCCTCTTTGAACACTTCGTACGTGCTGAAGCACGTAGGATCGGAGAGTCGGCGTCCATACGCCCAACTCCTTGCGCGTCCGCCAAGGCAGGACATGGCGAACGCGACCTTCGACAGCGGGTCGACGATGCGTCGAGCCGCTATGGCTGTGTCGAGTTCGACAAGCCATCGGAGGAGAGGCTCGCCCTCTCTTCCCACGTAATTACTTACGCTCAACTTTAATGGTTGAGCACGCGGTGTCGTCCCTGACGACGCCGTCACTGAGGAAGCAGCATCACGCTGCTTGTAACGGGGTTACACGTCACACCGATGGATGCATTGAAGTGGACCACCATAGTGAGCCACATACTAAAGATCTATTGGTGAAAGCAGCATCTTTCTGCAATCAGATACATATTAGCGGGCTCTGACAGCCAACCCTTTCATAGATGCCAGATTTTGAAGATCAATTTACAAACAATACGGTTCTCATTTTACCTCGCGTTGCGCAACGTGTAAGCTAAAGTAGTGAGTCAAGTTAGACCCACTACAAACATGGTGTTGCTCTGGGGTTCATCATGAAGGAGCAGTGTAGTGGGTCTAACTTGACTCACTACTTTAGCTTACACGTTGCGCAACGTGTATGAGGAAGCGTAAGTACTTAGTAATTACTTAGGTTAATTATATTTGAATACACAAATATAAGTTAAGTAACAAAAGGATTCCAAGTGACTTAGATTAGGTAAAATGAGAACTGTATTGTTTGTAAATTGATCTTCCTCAAAAATCTGCTAAAACTGTTTATCATCTATGAAAGGGTTGGCAGCGGCTGGCTGTCAGAGCCCCGCTAATATGCATGTCTCTGATTGGTAGAAAGATGCTGCTTTCTACCAATAGGATCTTTGGTATGTGTGGACCACTCACTGTGGTGGTCCACTTCAATGTATCCATCGGTGTGTCTTACACCAATGTGAGGAAGTATCCAAAACGTTTAACAGATAACCTATCTGTTAATTCACAAGTGGCTTGCAGCCACTTGTGCGTGTAACCCCGTTACACCATCCCCCTTATAGGTTAGACGCGCGGGGTCCCCGCACGTCAATCTTTGGAATTGACCATTCGTCAATTCTCCGCGTATGAGAGAAAATCCGCGCTCATTCAACGATGAGCGCGCCTCAGAAGAAGTCCGCAAAGTCGATGGGGAGTCATCTCTCCATCGACGACTACTTCGAACGCCAGAAGGCGAAGTATGGTGACGTCGTCGACTTCGACGACGACGATGAAGACATGGAGGGCGAGGAGGACTCGCCCTCAAAGCGTAAAGACTCAGTGTCGAGCGAATCACTCGACCCTCACGCTAAGAACGTTCGTCCGCGTGAAGGGGACGAATCGGACGCTTCGAGTTCGAAGCGTTCGCGTACTGAGAGTGATACCCCACTCGCTTCGGCTGGGGCTCTCAGTACTCCGCGCGCTGCTGCTGCAGCGCGTGATGTTAAAGCTCAAGGCTCTCCGCGCGCTGTGCCTGCAGCGCGCGATCCATGGATACCGTCCGCGTCCGAGATCACGGACCGGTATGGGAACTCGGTACCTCCGAATGAGGTGCCGCTGTACGTATGCAGCGCCATCAAAGATGACGCTGTAGCTGCCGAGCTGCACTTTGATGCGGAAACGCATCAAAGGCGCGATTACTACATCGGACGCTTTCATGAGCTCCGATGGTTTCAAAGCAAGAAGACATCTTCTCGCAGCAAAGTGCCCGAATGGCAGGCACTTTGTCAAAGCTGGAACGCCTTTGTTGAGAACTTCAACAAGAGGCCGAGTGCTTACCGTGATCGGATTAAGCAAGCGCGTGATCGCTTCGAGACGTACTCGAAGCGTGGAAAGCTGGAGCAACTTCATGTTGCTGCTGAGGAGGCAAATGTGCCGTGCGCTGTGCCCGAGGGCTTTCAGTGCACGAAGTGCTTCCCAGGCGCGGTCCGCTTGAGCGACCGCGACCTGAACGGGTACACGTCGTTTCGTGTGCCCGAGAGTCTCAAAGAGCTCCGTGCTAAGTTCTTAGCACGTGAGGGTTCGGGCGCTAGCGATGATCGCAGCGCTCGTGTTACTTCCGCTGCGCCAGCGCGTACTGCTCTTCGTACGCCCTCACCATTTCCGGAACGTCCTCCAGCAAGACATTCCGCGGCTCCCATGTATCTCGATGGGGAGGAAATCCTCTCCAACGAATACGAAAACGAGCCCCTTGAGGGTTCGTTTTCGGGATACTATGGTCAACAATCCGCTCAACAATCCAGCGGGTTGAGCCGCGGGCGTCACGGATCGGCGGTGGCGGGGTGGGAACACGCCCGGGTATGATCAGCCCGGGCTGATCAGTATGCGCCTCTCCACGACCGGGTGACCGCCGTGGAGCGTTTGTAGGCGCTGAGTTCGCCGCCCTGAAGCAGGAGCTGGCGAACCAGAAGGCCCAAGTCGCGGCGGTCTCGCAGACCGCCTCGAATATCCAGGTCGAGCTGGGGACCCAGATGAGGGTTGCTCCAGCGCGTCCGCGCGCTGGAGGAGAGGCTGCTCGTCGCCGAGGCCAAGTCTCGCTTCTGCCTCGGCTCCTGCCGAGGCTTTCGGGTCAGCCGAGCTAGATGTCTCGTGCTGCAGGTATGGCCTCAGCCGTCCGACGTAAAAGGTCGGATGGAGGCGCATGCTAGACGGTATGTCTAGCGTGTATGCGTTGCCGTGCCGTGCCAACACCGTGAACGGCCCGATGAAGCGCGGAGCAAGCATGCTTGCTCCGAAGTCCGAAACGGCATGTTTAGGCAGGTTTTGTGTAGCTAGCAAGACCAATGAACCAACTTTGAATTCATTTGTGTTGCCTCTGCCCACATTATCTGCGTTCAGCTTCTGTTTATCAACAGAAGCTGCTATTGCTTCTTGGACAAACCGAATTACGGCTTGTCTTTTTGTATGAAGTTGATTGCATCCGAGCTGAAGTCATTCAGCTCGCTCTCCGCTAGAGGCCCGGCCTCTGCGTGGTTCTTTGCGGTGTCTGCGCTCTGCGCAGACCCGTGGTCTTTGTCCTTGCTTTTGGAGGAGTCTGCGCCCTGCGCAGACTCATGTGGTCTGTCCATTGTTGCAGCTGACACTGTGCAAGTGTCAGCAGTTTTCTGCGGCTGCTGTATTGCAGTCGTAGATCCTCCCCCACTTAAAGTGGGAGCCATCACTCCGAGTAAACTCGGGAGGCGTGGATGGCGCATGGCATTCACGTAGAACGGTGTATGCCCGGTCGAGGCATGCACTGAGTTATTGATGGCAAACTCTGCCATCGATAAGCACTCGCTCCAGTATTGGAACGAGTGAGCGTAGCTCTTCAACATATCGACGAGCACGCGATTCACGCGCTCGGTTTGACCGTCCGTCTGCGGATGATCCGCAGTCGACATGGAAAGCTGGCTCCCAAGAAGTGTAAACACTTCTTGCCACAGATGCGCTGTGAAGCGCGGGTCTCTGTCCGACACGATGTCGGTCGGCATGCCATGGTGTTTGAACACCATGTCGACGAACAGACGGGCCGTCTGCTTCGCGGTCACTTCTGCCGGCACCGCAGTAACATGTACCATCTTGCTGAAGCGGTCAACGAAGACCACAACACCGGTATTCCCTCCGCTGTCCGGGGGAAGACCAAAGATGAAGTCCAAAGACATGGACTTCCAACACTCCGACGGAGTCGGTAGTGATTGCAGTGGAGCCTGCGCGAATGGCGCAGGCTTTACGCGTTGGCATACCTCGCAAGCACGGATGTACTTGCGCACCCACTTGTACTGGTGGTGCCAGTAGAAGACGCGCGTGAGAAGGATGTATGTCTTCTCACGTCCGAGATGTCCCGCAGTCGGGGCATCATGATACTCGTACATGATCCTGAGTCGCAGGTCATGGTCATTCGGCACGACAACGCGATCCGCGTTGTCGTCGACTGCGTTGTAGAGTAGCAGTCCGTCGTGCACACGAAAGCGGTGTGCACGCGCTCGAAGGTGCTTGGGCAGCTTCTGACGGGACTTGTCAGAAGGCGCTGTGCCATAGGCCAGCAAGAGCTTCGCGTCCGCGTCGTGCGCGTACGCGGCCTTCACATCATCCAACAGAGATGATGTGGGTTTGCTCGATCGCATGGCGTCAATGGCATTGACGTCAACAGCTTCTGCATAGTCCGGCCGACGTGATAACGCGTCGGCCACCACGTTCAATCTTCCGGGTTTGTATTCGACCCGGAAGTTATACTCCGCAAAGAATGAGAGCCATCTCGCCATTCTTTGTGAAATGTGGCGACTTCACTGCGGTGCGCAGTGAAGCATGGTCGGTGTAGACCACAAATGGTCTACTCCCAAGCAAGTACACTCGGAACTTTGCGAGTGCATACTTCATGGCAAGGAGTTCCTTGTCATGCACCGGATAGTTGCGCTCAGCTGGCTTCAGCTGACGCGATTGGTAGACGACACGATCACGGCTCTCGTGATCGTGCTGCTAACGCGCATCCGATCGCGAAATCGGATGCGTCACACACTACGTGAAATGGGCGATCTTGGTCGGCCACTGCCAGGATCGGCGCCTCAGTCAAGCCCCGCTTGACTGCATCGAATGCCTTTGGCAATCGGGTGTCCAATTCCACACAGCTTCTTTCTTAAGAAGCTGTGACAGTGGGCGGATCTTGCCCGCATAGTCCTCCACGTACTTGCACAAGTACGTGGCCAAGCCAAGGAACTGCCTCAGTTCCTTGACACTTGAAGGCGTTGGCCATTCATTTATCACTCTGACCTTTTCCGGGTCAGGGCGAACACCATTCTTCCCTACGAGACACCCGAGGACGGGTATCTCGCTCGCCCCGAAGATACACTTCTTCAGGTTCGCGTAGAGCTTATGCTTTCGCATAAGCTCAAGTAGCTTCCGGAGATGCACCCTGTGCATCTCTACGTCGGTCTTCCCGTCCACAGCCCGGCTGTGGATGAATACATCATCGAAGTAGCTCGGTGCGAAGTCGCGCACCGAGCGCAACAAGTGCGTCACGCACCTGTTGAAAGTCGCAGGGCATTCTTAAGCCCCTGTGGCATTACTAGCCATTCCCAGAGCATGCCGCTTGGCGTGCTCACTGCCGTGAGAGGGATATCGCTCTCACGCATTAGGATTTGATAAAATCCATCTCGCAAGTCGAGAGCACTGTAAACGGTGCTCCCGGCCATCGAATCGATGATAACATCTTTTCGTGGTATCGGCGTCTGCGCCGGTACCGTCGCATCGTTCAGCTTGTTGTAGGCATGAACGATGCGCCATCCGCCCTGTGGCTTCTTGACACAGAACGTCGGAGCACTGTGCGGGGACTTTGATTCCCGCACTTGTCTCTGTTTTTACGACGACTTTCAAAGAAGTCGTCGATCGCTTTCACTTGCTCTCGCGGCAGTGGCCACTGCCGCGTGACACAGTACTTTCGTGCCCGGCACGAGATCAATCTCGTGCTGAATGCCCTTATCCTGCGGAAGCTCCGCAGGAATGTCTTCCGGGAGTACGTCTTTGTACTCCCTCAACAATTCGTAATAGGGACTCGACTTCAGCGAGTCCCAACCTTGTTCCTCGAAGCGCTCTCGCTTCGTCTTCGCACTGAGAGCGTCTTCGCTCTCAGTGGTACTTCCCATGAAGAGCTGCTCAGCTCTTCGTTTCGCTCTCCGTTCTTTCGCTGTCCGAAAGAACGTAGACCTGCTCGATGCGTCCATCGTGCAAGTCGCGCGTGAAGCGCTTCCAGCTCATGGCTGGAAGCGAAGTCAACTCCGACGCCGTCGTCGGAGGACTAGCGAGTTCCATGTCACGATACTGGAATCCAGTATCGGTGCGCGTCAAGACGCTTAGCGTCTTGACATTCGGCGTCACCGCCGCAGTCTGCCCAGCAGACTGTTTCTTGTTGCGTCTCGGTCCCGGACCGAGACTTGCGCAGCGTTCTCCGCTTGCGCCGTCTTCTTGTTGTGCGGAGCCCGGCTCCGCACAGTTGTTCTTCTTGTCCAGGCCCGGCCGTGGACAGTCGTTCGCCGGCGGACCCTGTCCGCGGGCGCGCGGTATCAAGCCTGGCTTGACTGTTTTTTCTTTCGTGCAGCCCGGCTGCACGGTAATGTCCTTCGCCGGCAGACCCTGTCTGCGGGCGCGCGATATCAAGCCCGGCTTGATCGCATGAGCGCTTCGTCGTGCAGCCCGGCTGCACGACAGCATGCAATTGCGTCAGTGCGGTACGTTTGCAACCGTCCGCACTGTTTGCAGCGTCAACTCCCGGAGTTGACACGCCTTCGTCACCTCGACGCCAATCATTGGCGGAGCCCCTCTTGACCGAGGGTGCGTCGGCTCCCGGAGCCGACGCGTCGTCGTCGACCTGACCGCTTCGGGTCAGGGACTGTCCCTTACACGCTTGAACGTGGGTGTTGGTTCCCGGAACCAACACATCTTTTTTCTTCCGACGTCGGCAGCATTGCCGACGTGGGTTCACTTGTGCGCGCCCTCGCGCACTTCTTGGCATTCCGGGACAGCAGCATAAAGCGCTGTCTCGATTGAGAGCCGCGCGCACCTGCTGGTGCGCGCGCTGCGGTAACAGGGCCATCGCTCTCTGTTCCGTTTTCGCGTCCGAAGCGCACGAGCGTGCGCTTCTTCCAGTCTATCACCGGATCATGCCGTGCAAGCCACGGCATGCCCATTACCACGTCGAACTTATCGTCCAGGTCCAGGACGATAAAGTGTTCGACAAACACTCGTTGTTTGTACAAGAAGCGCACGTTCACGACGCGCTTCTCGGTCTTCACGATGGCACCTGTTGCCAGTCGTACCTCCAGAAGACTTCGAGGTGTATCTACCTCCTCGAAGTCAAGTCTCGACAGGCTTCGTAGTCGAACAAAGTTGTTCGACGCGCCTGAATCTACCAAAGCTCGAAGAGAGTCACTCACTCTCTTCGAGTAAACCTTCAAGATGACTAGGTTCGACCTGTCATCTTGTTCCTTGCAGTGAGAGCTGGTCTCACTGGGGCTGCAGTCTCAGTGTCGCGTGCCCGTTGTCGGCACGCGCGACTGCATTACCAGTAGGGCGCCCCGCGCCTACTGGATGTTCGCGTTTTTTGTTGGTCCGCGGCGATGCCTAGCATCGCCACGACGGCCACCTCCAGGGGGCATGGGAGCTGTGCACTCCCGTGCAAAGTGACCGATCCTTCCGCAACGGAAGCATCGCACGTTGCCTCCCAGCTGCTGGTAACCAGCGGTTGTTGCGTTCGAGAGGTCCATTGGCTCCGGACCTCCCGTCTCGCTACCGGGCGCGGTTGCGGCCTCGGTACGTTTACATGGAGTTTAGCCTGCCGCAGGCTAAACTCTTCTTGCGTGGCAAGGGTGATTGCAGCTTCGAGAGTACTCGGTACTCTCGGAAGAGATAGGTCTTCACAGGCCCATCTCTAAGCCCTTCATGAACGTGACGACCTTGGTCGCCTCGTCAATTGGTTAGTCACGATATTTGATACCAAATATCGTGCGCGCTGCGCGTAAGCATGGACGTCATGCTTACCCTGCTGTAGGTCGAGGAACTCCGCCCTCGACCGGAACTCGTTTGCGGGGGCTCAAACGCTTGTTTGAGCTCCTCTTTGAACACTTCGTACGTGCTGAAGCACGTAGGATCGGAGAGTCGGCGTCCATACGCCCAACTCCTTGCGCGTCCGCCAAGGCAGGACATGGCGAACGCGACCTTCGACAGCGGGTCGACGATGCGTCGAGCCGCTATGGCTGTGTCGAGTTCGACAAGCCATCGGAGGAGAGGCTCGCCCTCTTCCCACGTAATTACTTACGCTCAACTTTAATGGTTGAGCACGCGGTGTCGTCCCTGACGACGCCGTCACTGAGGAAGCAGCATCACGCTGCTCCTTCATGATGAAGCCCAGAGCAACACCATGTTGCTCCGTCGGCGATAGCGTACGCAGCATTGTAGCTATCGCCGCTTCTCCAATGACTGTTGACAGTCGTTGAGGGCCTCCCACTCTGGGTCAGACAGGTGGGGGCAGTCAGCGCGTGCAACATGCGTTGCAGGCGTGTTGAGTTTCCATGGGCACCTCCGTGCTCATGTGGTTCTCGGCTCCGCGTTCGTACACCGCGTACGAACGTCAAGCAGTCGGTCGTTGGGCGGACTACAAAGTGCTACCAGGTGTAGTGGGTCTAACTTGACTCACTACTTTAGCTTACACGTTGCGCAACGTGTATGAGGAAGCGTAAGTACTTAGTAATTACTTAGGTTAATTATATTTGAATACACAAATATAAGTTAAGTAACAAAAGGATTCCAAGTGACTTAGATTAGGTAAAATGAGAACTGTATTGTTTGTAAATTGATCTTCCTCTAAAATCTGCTAAAAACTGTTTATCATCTATGAAAGGGTTGGCAGCGGCTGGCTGTCAGAGCCCCGCTAATATGTATGTTCTCTGATTGGTAGAAAGATGCTGCTTTCTACCAATAGGATCTTTTAGTATGTGTGGACCACTCACTGTGGTGGTCCACTTCAATGTATCCATCGGTGTGTCTTACACCAATGTGAGGAAGTATCCAAAACGTTTAACAGATAACCTATCTGTTAAATTCACAAGTGGCTTGCAGCCACTTGTGCGTGTAACCCCGTTACACCATCCCCCCCTTAAGGTTAGACGCGCGGGGTCCCCGCACGTCAATCTTTTGGAATTGACCATTCGTCAATTCTCCGCGTAATGAGAAGAAAATCCGCGCTCATTCAACGATGAGCGCGCCTCAGAAGAAGTCCGCAAAGTCGATGGGGAGTCATCTCTCCATCGACGACTACTTCGAACGCCAGAAGGCGAAGTACGGCGACGTCGTCGACTTCGACGACGACGATGAAGATATGGATGGCGAGGAGGACTCGCCCTCAAAGCGTAAAGACTCAGTGTCGAGCGAATCACTCGACCCTCACGCTAAGAACGTTCGTCCGCGTGAAGGGGACGAATCGGACGCTTCGAGTTCGAAGCGTTCGCGTACTGAGAGTGATACCCCACTCGCTTCGGCTGGGGCTCTCAGTACTCCGCGCGCTGCTGCTGCAGCGCGTGATGTTAAAGCTCAAGGCTCTCCGCGCGCTGTGCCTGCAGCGCGCGATCCATGGATACCGTCCGCGTCCGAGATCACGGACCGGTATGGGAACTCGGTACCTCCGAATGAGGTGCCGCTATACGTATGCAGCGCCATCAAAGATGACGCTGTAGCTGCCGAGCTGCACTTTGATGCGGAAACGCATCAAAGGCGCGATTACTACATCGGACGCTTTCATGAGCTCCGATGGTTTCAAAGCAAGAAGACATCTTCTCGCAGCAAAGTGCCCGAATGGCAGGCACTTTGTCAAAGCTGGAACGCCTTTGTTGAGAACTTCAACAAGAGGCCGAGTGCTTACCGTGATCGGATTAAGCAAGCGCGTGATCGCTTCGAGACGTACTCGAAGCGTGGAAAGCTGGAGCAACTTCATGTTGCTGCGGAGGAGGCAAATGTGCCGTGCGCTGTGCCCGAGGGCTTTCAGTGCACGAAGTGCTTTCCAGGCGCGGTCCGCTTGAGCGACCGCGACCTGAACGGGTACACGTCGTTTCGTGTGCCCGAGAGTCTCAAAGAGCTCCGTGCTAAGTTCTTAGCACGTGAGGGTTCGGGCGCTAGCGATGATCGCAGCGCTCGTTTTACTTCCGCTGCGCCAGCGCGTACTGCTCTTCGTACGCCCTCACCATTTCCGGAACGTCCTCCAGCAAGACGTTCCGCGGCTCCCATGTATCTCGATGGGGAGGAAATCCTCTCCAACGAATACGAAAACGAGCCCCTTGAGGGTTCGTTTTCGGGATACTATGGTCAACAATCCGCTCAACAATCCAGCGGGTTGAGCCGCGGGCGTCACGGATCGGCGGTGGCGGGGGTGGGAACACGCCCCGGGTATGATCAGCCCCGGGCTGATCAGTATGCGCCTCTCCACGACCGGGTGACCGCCGTGGAGCGTTTGCAGGGCGCTGAGTCCGCCGCCCTGAAGCAGGAGCTGGCGAACCAGAAGGCTCAAGTCGCGGCGGTCTCGCAGACCGCCTCGAATATCCAGGTCGAGCTGGGGACCCAGATGAAGGGGTTGCTCCAGCGCGTCCGCGCGCTGGAGGAGAGGTTGCTCGTCGCCGAGGCCAAGTCCTCCGCTTCTGCCTCGGCTCCTGCCGAGGCTTCGGGTCAGCCGAGCTAGATGGCTCGTGCTGCAGGTATGGCTTCAGCCGTCCGATGTAAAAGGTCGGATGGATGCGCATGCTAGACGGTATGTCTAGCGTGTAAGCGTTGCCGTGCCGTGCCAACACAGTGAACGGCCCGATGAAGCGCGGAGCAAGCTTGCTTGCTCCGAAGTTCGAAACTGCATGTTTAGGCAGGTTTTGTGTAGCTAACAAAACTAATGAACCAACTTCGAATTCATTTGTGTTGCCTCTGCCCACATTGTCTGCGTTCAGCTTCTGTTGATCAACAGAAGCTGCTATTGTGTCTTGGACAAACCGAATCACGGCTTGTCTTTTTGTAAGGAAGTTGATTGCATCCGAGCTGAAGTTATTCAGCTCGCTCTCCGCTAGAGGCCCGGCCTCTGCGTGGTTCTTTGCGGTGTCTGCGCTTTGCGCAGACCCGTGGTCGTTAGCCTTGTTCTTGGGGGAGTCTGCGCCCTGCGCAGACTCATGTGGTTTGTCCATTCTTGCAGCTGACACTGTGCAAGTGTCAGCAGTTTTCTGCGGCTGCTGTATTGCAGTCGTAGATCCTCCCCCACTTAAAGTGGGAGCCATCACTCCGAGTAAACTCGGGAGGCGTGGATGCCGCATGGCATTCACGTGGAACGGTGTATGCCCGGTCGAGGCATGCACTGAGTTATTGATGGCAAACTCTGCCATCGATAAACACTCGCTCCAGTATTGGAACGAGTGAGCGTAGCTCTTCAACATATCGACCAGCACGCGATTCACGCGCTCGGTTTGACCGTCCGTCTGCGGATGATCCGCAGTCGACATGGAAAGCTGGCTCCCAAGAAGTGTAAACACTTCTTGCCACAGATGCGCTGTGAAGCGCGGGTCTCTGTCCGACACAATGTCGGACGGCATGCCATGGTGTTTGAACACCATGTCGACGAGCAGACGGGCCGTCTGCTTCGCGGTCACCTCTGCTGGCACCGCAGCAAGATGTACCATCTTGCTGAAACGGTCTACAAAGACCACAACACCGGTGTTCCCTCCGCTATCCGGGGGAAGACCAAAGATGAAGTCCAAAGACATGGACTTCCAACACTCCGACGGAGTCGGTAGTGATTGCAGTGGAGCCTGCGCGAATGGCGCAGGCTTTACGCGTTGGCATACCTCGCAAGCACGGATGTACTTGCGCACCCACTTGTACTGGTGGTGCCAGTAGAAGTCGCGCGTGAGAAGGACGTAAGTCTTCTCACGTCCGAGATGTCCCGCAGTCGGGGCATCATGATACTCGTACATGATCCTGAGTCGCAGGTCATGGTCATTTGGCACGACAACGCGATCCGCGTTGTCGTCGACTGCGGTGTAAAGCAGTAGCCCGTCGTGCACACGAAAGCGGTGTGCACGCGCTCGAAGGTGCTTGGGCAGCTTCTGACGGGACTTGTCAGAAGGCGCTGTGCCATAGGCCAGCAAGAGCTTCGCGTCCGCGTCGTGCGCGTACGCGGCCTTTACGTCGTCCAACAGAGACGATATGGGTGTGCTCGATCGCATGGCGTCAATGGTATTGACGTCAACAGCTTCTGCATAGTCCGGCCGACGTGATAACGCGTCGGCCACCACGTTCAATCTTCCGGGTTTGTATTCGACCCGGAAGTTATACTCCGCAAAGAATGAGAGCCATCTCGCCATTCTTTGTGAAATGTGTGGCGACTTCACTGCGGTGCGCAGTGAAGCATGGTCGGTGTAGACCACAAATGGTCTACTCCCAAGCAAGTACACTCGGAACTTTGCGAGTGCATACTTCATGGCAAGGAGTTCCTTGTCATGCACCGGATAGTTGCGCTCAGCTGGCTTCAGCTGACGCGATTGGTAGTAGACGACACGATCACGGCTCTCGTGATCGTGCTGCATTAGCGCGCATCCGATCGCGAAATCGGATGCGTCACACACTACGTGAAATGGACGATCTTGGTCGGCCACTGCCAGGATCGGCGCCTCAGTCAAGCCCCGCTTGACTGCATCGAATGCCTTTTGGCAATCGGGTGTCCAATTCCACACAGCTTCTTTCTTAAGAAGCTGTGACAGTGGGCGGATCTTGCCCGCATAATCCTCCACGTACTTGCACAAGTACGTGGCCAAGCCAAGGAACTGCCTCAGTTCCTTGACACTTGAAGGCGTTGGCCATTCGTTAACCACTCTGACCTTTTCCGGGTCAGGGCGAACACCATTCTTCCCTACGAGACACCCGAGGACGGGTATCTCGCTCGCCCCGAAGATACACTTCTTCAGGTTCGCGTAGAGCTTATGCTTTCGCATAAGCTCAAGTAGCTTCCGGAGATGCACCCTGTGCATCTCTACGTCGGTCTTCCCGTCCACAGCCCGGCTGTGGATGAATACATCATCGAAGTAGCTCGGTGCGAAGTCGCGCACCGAGCGCAACAAGTGCGTCACGCACCTGTTGAAAGTCGCAGGGGCATTCTTAAGCCCCTGTGGCATTACTAGCCATTCCCAGAGCATGCCGCTTGGTGTGCTCACTGCCGTGAGAGGGATATCGCTCTCACGCATTAGGATCTGATAGAATCCATCTCGCAAGTCGAGAGCACTGTAAACGGTGCTCCCGGCCATCGAATCGATGATAACATCTTTTCGTGGTATCGGCGTCTGCGCCGGTACCGTCGCATCGTTCAGCTTGTTGTAGGCATGAACGATGCGCCATCCGCCCTGTGGCTTCTTGACACAGAACGTCGGAGCACTGTGCGGGGACTTTGATTCCCGCACTTGTCCTGCTTTACGACGACTTTCAAAGAAGTCGTCGATCGCTTTCACTTGCTCTCGCGGCAGTGGCCACTGCCGCGTGACACAGTACTTCGTGCCCGGCACGAGATCAATCTCGTGCTGAATGCCCTTATCCTGCGGAAGCTCCGCAGGAATGTCTTCCGGGAGTACGTCTTTGTACTCCCTCAACAATTCGTAATAGGGACTCGACTTCAGCGAGTCCCAACCTTGTTCCTCGAAGCGCTCTCGCTTCGTCTTCGCACTGAGAGTGTCTTCACTCTCAGTGGTACTTCCCATAAAGAGCTGTCTCAGCTCTTCGCTCTCGCTCTCCGTTCTTTCGCTGTCCGAAAGAACGCAGACTTGCTCGATGCGTCCATCGTGCAAGTCGCGCGTGAAGCGCTTCTAGCTCATGACTGGAAGCGAAGTCAACTCCGACGCCGTCGTCGGAGGACTAGCGAGTTCCATGTCACGATACTGGAATCCAGTATCGGTGCGCGTCAAGACGCTTAGCGTCTTGACATTCGGCGTCACCGCCGCAGTCTGCCCAGCAAACTGCTCTTGTTGCGTCTCGGTCCCGGACCGAGACTTGCGCAGCGTTCTCCGCTTGCGCCGTCTTCTTGTTGTGCGGAGCCCGGCTCCGCACAGTTGTTCTTCTTGTCCAGGCCCGGCCGTGGACAGTCGTTCGCCGGCGGACCCTGTCCGCGGGCGCGCGGTATCAAGCCCGGCTTGACCGCATTTTCCTTCGTGCAGCCCGGCTGCACGGTAATGTGCCCCTTCGCCGGCAGACCCTGTCTGTGGGCGCGCGATATCAAGCCCGGCTTGATCGCATGGCGCTTCGTCGTGCAGCCCGGCTGCACGACAGCATGCAAATTGCGTCAGTGCGGTACGTTTGCAACCGTCCGCACTGTTTGCAGCGTCAACTCCCGGAGTTGACACGCCTTCGTCACCTCGACGCCAATCATTGGCGGAGCCCCTCTTGACCGAGGGTGCGTCGGCTCCCGGAGCCGACGCGTCGTCGTCGACCTGACCGCTTCGGGTCAGGGACTGTCCCTTACACGCTTGAACGTGGGTGTTGGTTCCCAGAACCAACACATCTTTTTCTTCCGACGTCGGCAGCATTGCCGACGTGGGTCTCACTTGTGCGCGCCCTCGCGCACTTCTTGGGCATTCCGGGACAGCAGCATAAAGCGCTGTCTCGACTGGTGAGCCGCGCGCACCTGCTGGTGCGCGCGCTGCGGTAACAGGGCCATCGCTCTCTGTTCCGCTTTCGCGTCCGAAGCGCACGAGCGTGCGCTTCTTCCAGTCTATCACCGGATCATGCCGTGCAAGCCACGGCATGCCCATTACCACGTCGAACTTATCGTCCAGGTCCAGGACGATAAAGTGTTCGACAAACACTCGTTGTTTGTACGAGAAGCGCACGTTCACGACGCGCTTCTCGGTCTTCACGATGGCACCTGTTGCCAGTCGTACCTCCAGAAGACTTCGAGGTGTATCTACCTCCTCGAAGTCAAGTCTCGACAGGCTTCGTAGTCGAACAAAGTTGTTCGACGCGCCTGAATCTACCAAAGCTCGAAGAGAGTCACTCGCTCTCTTCGAGTAAACCTCAAGATGACTAGGTTCGGCCTGTCATTTTGTTTCTTGCAGTGAGAGCTGGTCTCACTGGGGCTGCAGTCTCAGTGTCGCGTGCCCGATGTCGGCACGCGCGACTGCATTACCAGTAGGGCGCCCCGCGCCTACTGGATGTTCGCGTTTTTTGTTGGTCCGCGGCGATGCCTAGCATCGCCACGACAGCCACCTCCAGGGGCATGGGAGCTGTGCACTCCCGTGCAAAGTGACCGATCCTTCCGCAACGGAAGCATCGCACGTTGCCTCCCAGCTGCTGGTAACCAGCGGTTGTTGCGTTCGAGAGGTCCATTGGCTCCGGACCTCCCGTCCTCGCTACCGGGCGCGGTTGCGGCCTCGGTACGTTTACATGGAGTTTAGCCTGCCGCGGGCTAAACTCTTCTTGCGTGGCAAGGGTGATTGCAGCTTCGAGAGTACTCGGTACTCTCGGAAGAGATAGGTCTTCACAGGCCCATCTCTAAGCCCCTTCATGAACGTGACGACCTTGGTCGCCTCGTCAATCGGTTAGTCACGATATTTGATACCAAATATCGTGCGCGCTGCGCGTAAGCATGGACGTCATGCTTACCCTGCTGAAGGTCGAGGAACTCCGCCCTCGACCGGAACTCGTTTGCGGGGGCTCAAACGCTTGTTTGAGCTCCTCTTTGAACACTTCGTACGTGCTGAAGCACGTAGGATCGGAGAGTCGGCGTCCATACGCCCAACTCCTTGCGCGTCCGCCAAGGCAGGACATGGCGAACGCGACCTTCGACAGCGGGTCGACGATGCGTCGAGCCGCTATGGCTGTGTCGAGTTCGACAAGCCATCGGAGGAGAGGCTCGCCCTCTCTTCCCACGTAATTACTTACGCTCAACTTTAATGGTTGAGCACGCGGTGTCGTCCCTGACGACGCCGTCACTGAGGAAGCAGCATCACGCTGCTCCTTCATGATGAAGCCCAGAGCAACACCATGTTGCTCCGTCGGCGATAGCGTACGCAGCATTGTAGCTATCGCCGCTTCTCCAATGACTGTTGACAGTCGTTGGAGGGCTTCCCACTCTGGGTCCGACAGGTGGGGGCAATCAGCGCGTGCAACATGCGTTGCAGGCGTGTTGGAGCTCTCCATGGGCACCTCCGTGCTCATGTGGTTCTCGGCTCCGCGTTCGTACACCGCGTACGAACGTCAAGCAGTCGGTCGTTGGACGGACTACAAAGTGCTACCAGGTGTAGTGGGTCTAACTTGACTCACTACTTTAGCTTACACGTTGCGCAACGTGTATGAGGAAGCGTAAGTGCTTAGTAATTACTTAGGTTAATTATATTTGAATACACAAATATAAGTTAAGTAACAAAAGGATTCCAAGTGACTTAGATTAGGTAAAATGAGAACTGTATTGTTTGTAAATTGATCTTCCTCTAAAATCTGCTAAAAACTGTCTATCATCTATGAAAGGGTTGGCAGCGGCTGGCTGTCAGAGCCCCGCTAATATGCATGTCTCTGATTGGTAGAAAGATGCTGCTTTCTACCAATAGGATCTTTGGGTATGTGTGGACCACTAATTATGGTGGCCCACTTCAATGTATCCATTGGTGTGTCTTACACCAATGTGAGGAAGTATCCAAAACGTTTAACAGATAACCTATCTGTTAAATTCACAAGTGGCTTGCAGCCACTTGTACGTGTAACCCCGTTACACTTTCTTTGAGGGCGTTGGCTACTAGTTTTGGCTACTTTCTTCTCTTGCCGGTCTTTGTATTTAGCTACTCTTGCAGTTCCTTTTCACGTGCTTTGCAGAAGCGCATGCAGCATAATATCATTCTTCCTTGCACACGCCAATGTGCGGACCGAAAAGTGGGCTTTGTATCCATCCATGATCAAAAGTACAGGGCGCTCAGGAGGAATTAGCGAACCACTCAAAGTACTGCACGAAGAGGGATGTTACCAAGAAAGAGCTGGGACTCGAACCATACTTTGAACTGAGGTACCCTCCCTGCGTGTACTTCCTGTCGTAGCTCTTGCCTGGAAAGATGATGAAGGGCGGAACAACACCTCCGTGTACATTTGCCGGGTATCCTTTAGACGCAAGTACTTTTGTTTTCGTCCCAGATGACTGGCCACACATACCGGTTTCGTCCTAATTCCAGATCCGAGAGGGAGGAAGATCTTCACAGCTCTCAAATATCTCCTTGAGATTGTTGTAGTGCAAGTTGACATTCTCCACGATGGACGCTTGTGCTCTACAGACCTCTAAACTTTGAGCTTTACGTCTACTGAAGTGTGATTTATTGCGATGTATGAAGTCGTTGGTCCAGCTAACTGACGGAAAGGTTGCGGGTATTTCACGTGTGTATGGACTTTCTTCAACAATGTGTCGGATAAACATGCTCAACTCGGATCTTGTGAAGCAAAGTCCTCTTTTGGTACGCGCGTCAATGGCATTCAGCACTCCTTGGACCTCACCTTCTGTTAGAATGAGGTCCGGTCCTCGTTTAGCATTCAGTGGAACTTGTTCGGTAACACGGCGATGAAGAAAACTACGGGCTACACCAAACGCCTTAGCTGCTCCTCGAATTGACATCTCCTTCCTCTCTACAGCTGCGATAGCCCTCTCCATTTGGTCCAGTGGAGATTCGTTGGGCACGTGAACGTTAGGCCCGATAACCTTTACCATAGCGACAAGAAGTGAACTCTGACGCGGTGCACAACGAGCTAAACTGCGAACTGTGGAGTTGCTAGAAGATCGAGTCAATTTCTGCCAAATATAACCTGATTACTATGAATAGTTGCTGGTGTCCCATAATTGTGTGTCCCGTAACCCTGGCAGAGCGGATAGTTTGTGTCATCTACCAGTGCACTCAGCATACGTCGACAGTCCCGAGAAATGTACTCAGTCAGCATTTTACCGGGAGTCCGGTAGTACTGCAACTATAATAACATGCGCACGGGACCGCACAGATGTAGCAACAGACGGCATGCACCGACGGAAGCTTTATATTCACAACGAAGACGTCGAACAATAAGCATTATGCTCGTCCTGTGGTCTTTTCCTACGATTGTCGACAATACAAGCCTGCACTCGAGGAACAGCATACAACGTGCTACGCGTGTGACTGAGTATTCGGCGACAACACCCAGACATCCGATCGTACAGACCAGGAATCCCTTTGTGCTCACCGTCAACCAATGTTAGCGTTTCAACTTGAAGAGCAAACCGTGCAATGAAGCATGCTGTTTGTGCATGACGCTATTAATAATATCACGTACAAGAATTTGGAATTAACTTGCCACCAGGACGGTACCAAATACGATATTAAAGTAATAGGATGAACCCCGCGAGCGCTGTATTTGATGTCACGGGGGTGCAGAGATCCCGTCTTGGACATCCAGCGCGTTGCGTGAAGTAGATACCCCGCCAGCACAGCCCAAGGCGCACTGCTCCCAGCCAGTCAACAGGCATGTGCGCGCCTGAACACAGTGGCAGCGACGATAACGTCCATTTCGATGGGACTGGCGGAGCGAACACCGAGGCATAGAGCAACGGCAGCATGGCGAGCGGCGCTGGCGACAGCTTGGCAGGTACTGTACTGCAGAGATGCCTAGCGTGCCCGTTCGGGTGGACCACGAGCTTATGATCTTTTGGTCTCGGCGGCATGGAGATCGGATCCACCCACCGACGTGAGAATGCGATCACGAGTTATCGATCGGCCAAGCCTGCCCGCTGGGCTTCTACGCAGCACGATGGATTTGGAGGAGCCCGGCCGCGGGCCTGTCCAAGCTGACAGCACTGAATTTCGTGCGTGCACTCGGCGGAGACCGAGCGAAGCCAAGCAAGTCGATCGTGGCGCGAGGCAGCGTCGTAAGATCGCCACGCGCAGAGAGCCGGACACCCGCGCGTAGACGGTGCTTCCGACTCCCGTTCTTTTCAACAAGGTCGACTTTCGTTCGCACCGCGTCTGACAACAAAATGCCCGTCCGATCGCGGGCGGCAAACCACGTCTATCGTTGACTGTCGCAGTGCCCCAGCGTTTCACGCCCACAGGGATGCCAAAGCGTCGAGAACAGCCACCTCGATTTCGCTGGCAGGGCAGCAACTTTCTCGCCTTTGGGTAACGCCCACAGAACGATTTCGGCGGGGTTGAGTCCGCCTCGCCTCGGTGAGGGAAGGGCGGACTCGCCTCACTGCTGCGGTGCGTGGGCAGGTGAGCTAACACACCACCGTTTCGCTTTCCGAAGCCATGTTCAGCAGTCGGACTAAGTAAGTGCAGCGTCTCCGCTAAACTTAAGCGGGAGCTGGCTCTGGGGGTAGGGTGTATTCAGTTTCTGGGCTGGCCTCTGTGATTGGCCCTTCGAGGGGAGTCAGAGGAGAGGGGCGACCATGTGATGGTCTCTCCGCCCCCTTCCCCGCGCGCTGACCCGAGTGCGCACTCGGCCCTCACAACCAAACAGGCGTTGGGGCGTCTCGAGTGCGCACTCGCTGCTTGACCATCACTCTTGCAGCGCGCTGGCAGGCAGGCAAGCACTAGAGGCCGCAGCAGGACACTAGGACACTAGGCAGCCATGGCCACGACGCCCGGCGGCAAGATGGACCGCCGCCGCGCCGGCTCCAACTACTTCCAGCTGGACGCGGACCGCAAGCGCAACACGTCGGCCAACCGCAGCCACCTGAATCACGGCGACGGGCGCGGTACCTTCGGCGACCGGCTCAGTATGATGGACGTGGTGCCGCCGGCGCAGCAGGGGGGCAACGCCATGCGCGGCGGCGGCCTCGAGGGCGACTTCGCGGACGAGGTGTCCATCGACTTCTGCTGCGAGGTGCTGTACAGCAAGTTCGGCTTCCAGTCCGGCTCCGTGGACAACCAGCGCGAGCACGTGCTGCTGCTGCTGGCCAACTCCAAGGCGCGCGCCAAGCCGCAGGACCCGCCCGGCCACCACGTGCTCACGCTGCACAAGAAGCTCATGAGCAACTACACGGACTGGTGCCAGTTTATTGGGGTCTCCAGCGTCACGTACTCGGGCCAGCCGCAGGGCGACCTCAAGAACCCGCTGCACATGGACATCATGCTCTTCCTGCTGCTCTGGGGCGAGGCCGGCAACCTGCGCCACATGCCTGAGTGCCTCTGCTACCTGTACCACCAGGCGCTGTGCATGCTCAACCAGGACTTCCTCGGCCAGCAGAAGGTGTCCGAGGGCTGGTACCTGCGCCAGGTCGTGCGCCCCATCTGGAAGGAGGCCAGCAACATGCAGCGCAAGAACAGCCTCGGCAAGAACCTTGAGCACACGCAGGTGCGCAACTACGACGACATCAACGAGTACTTCTGGAAGAAGTACTGCCTCAACGTCGACATCACGCAGATCGGCGACGAGCTCACCAAGAAGCACACCAAGACGTATTACGAGCACCGCAGCATCTTCACGCTCGTGCTCAACTACTACCGCATCTTCCAGTTCAACATGATGTTCATGATGGTGCTCATGGCCATCGGCTTCATCTCGGCCATCTCCCCCAGCGGCGGCAAGCAGTGGTTTGCCCAGTTCGGCTCCATGGGCCAGGTCGTCGAGCCTTACCAGCAGCAGGACGTCAAGCTCACGTACGTGGGCATTGTGTTCGCGCTCTCCTCCATGGGGTTCTGCAAGACGGTACTGGAGGCCTGCCACGGTTGGCACCTGCTGACTGCCAACGAGTCCTCGCAGACGTCGTCACGCTCGTTCAACTACGGCGGCGCCCTAGTGGTGCGTATGCTCTGGAACGGCGCTTTCGCGGGCATCTTCGGTCTCATGATCTACACTCCGCTGATCACCAGCAAGAACACCGAGCTGCTGGACAAGGCCGCCATGGCATCGGCTGCCTACATCATGCCTGGCGCGATTATCATGACCATCCAGGCCTTTGCGCCATCGATGATCAACAAGACTGTCGCTGCCAAGTTCATTCGCGAGGGTGAGACCTGCTACGTCGGACGTAACATGGCGCCGCCTCTGAGCTACCAGATCAAGTACATCACCTACTGGATCATCCTGTGGGCGCTGAAGGCCTACATTTCGTACTTTATCTTGGTGCGCCCGCTGATTCTCCCGTCACTCGCCATTTACGAGATGGAGCTCGAGTACGGTAGCAACGTGGTGTCGTTCCACAACTTTGGTGTTATCGCTGCGCTGTGGCTGCCGGTGATTTTCATCTTCAATTACGACACGCAGATTTACTTCACCGTGTTCCAGGCTTCGCTTGGTGGAATTCAGGGTCTCATCATGAAGACCGGTGAAATTCACGGCATCAAGGAGATCACGAAGGCCTTCCGTGTCGCGCCTCAGCTTTTTGACCAAAAGGTGGTGACCAGCCTTGCTCGATCGAACGATGCCGCCGCCGATGGATCTGCTGCTGCCTACCAGTCGCAGATGATGCTGCGTTTCGTTGTCGTGTGGAACGAAATCGTAAACTCTTTCCGCGAGGGAGATCTGGTGGACGATAAGGAAGCTGCTATCCTGCAGTACGACATTCAGAGCTCTGGAGATGTGTTCGAACCTGTGTTCCTGTCGGCAGGTAAGCTGGTGGAAGCCCTCGACTACACGGTAAAGTTGGCCAAGGAAGGAAAGGGTGATTCTCAGCTCCAGGTGTACATGGTGCAGAAGGACTGCCTCTCTGCGGTGCGCAGCTTCTTCACAGCAAGTATGTACGTGATGGAGGCGCTACTTGGTAGCGACGATGCCGATATTCTCGATGCGCTTCGACAGATGGAGACGATCGCTGCAAATGGCAGCTTCATGAGTACTTTTGACGCTAAGAGTCTGGTACAGCTTCGTACTGTTTCGATGGAATTCTTGGAGGCTGTGATGGATCTCCCGGACCCGGACGCTCAGTCGTCGCACCTCACGACATCGCGTGTGCACACCATGGGTGTCGTCCGCAACTTCGTGACCAAGATGGAGAACCTACTCAACGCTATTCGCATCCTTGCGAACCGACCAGAGCTTGCCGCTAAGTTCAGCAACTCCAAGTTCTGCTCTAGTGCGAACGGCTACGTGTTTGCTGCTCGTGGTCTGGTGAACTTGTTCCACAATGACACGGCTATGGGTGCCGCTACACGCGCCTACTTGCTGATGTCGCTCGAGAAGGCGGATGCGATGCCGCGCGTACCTGAAGCTCAGCGTCGCCTTGGTTTCTTTATGAAGTCGCTTGTGATGGAGATTCCTCAGCTCATGTCCGTGAAGGAGATGCACTCGTTCTCTGTCGTGACCCCGTTCTACAGTGAAAGTGTGCTTATCTCGCTGTCGGAGCTGAACGATCCTCTGGTTAACCACCCCGTCTTCGAGAAGGTCGAGGAGAAGGGCAAGAACATCACTATTCTGAAGTACCTGATTACCATCCACCCTGAGGAGTGGGAAAACTTCCTTGAGCGTATTGACGTAAGCTCTGCCGAGGAAGCACAAGCAAACTACCCGCTGGAAATTCGTCTTTGGGCTTCTTACCGTGGTCAGACGCTTGCGCGTACTGTGCAGGGTATGATGCTGTACGAAGACGCCATCAAGATCCTCCACTGGTTGGAGATTGGTTCGAGCCCTGGCAAGACGGCGGAACAGAAGCAAGCTCAGCTGGAAGATATGGTGCGCCTCAAATTCTCGTACATTTGCGCTTGTCAAGTGTATGGAAAGCATCGCAAGGAAGGTAAGGCTCAAGCCGATGACATCGACTACCTTCTGAAGACGTATCCGAACTTGCGTGTCGCCTATGTCGACACTATTGTGGCTGAAGGAGGCAAGCAATTCGACACAGTGCTGATCAAGAGTGAAGGCAATGAAATCGCGGAGGTGTACCGGTACGAGCTGCCTGGTGACCCGATTCTTGGTGAAGGTAAGCCTGAGAACCAGAACAACGCGCTTCCGTTCACTCGTGGTGAGTATTTGCAGACTATTGATATGAACCAGCAGCACTACTTCGAGGAGTGTCTGAAGATGCCGCAGCTTTTGGTGACCGCTGACCTGCACCCTTCCAAGAAGCCCGTGTCAATCATTGGTATGCGCGAGCACATTTTCACGGGTAATGCTTCGTCGCTGTCGAAGTTTAAGTCGTGGCAGGAGCTGGTGTTTGTGACGCTTTCCCAGCGTGTGTTGGCTGACCCGCTGTACGTCCGTATGCACTACGGTCACCCCGATATTTTCGACAAGATTATTGCGATGCCTCGTGGTGGTGTGTCGAAGGCTAGTAAGGGTATCAACTTGTCTGAGGATGTGTTTGCCGGATTTAACTCGACGCTTCGTGGTGGTGTGGTGACGCACGTTGAGTTCATGCAGTGTGGTAAGGGTCGTGACGTGGCGCTTTCCCAGATTTCGATGTTCGAGGGTAAACTGGCTAACGGTGCCGGTGAGACTTCGCTGGCTCGTGAGGCTCACCGCATGGGCCAGTTTATGGATTTCTTCCGCCTGAACTCGATGTACTACTCGCACACGGGTTTCTACTTCGCTACGTGGATGACGATTGTGACGACCTTTGTGTACATGTACTGCAAGGTGTACCTTGCTCTTGCTGGCGTTCAGCAGCAGATTGTGTACAACATGAACTCGACTGCTGTGATTACCGACAACATTGACAACAACTTCGACGAGCGTGTCTTTAAGGACCTGAAGGCTGTGCTGAACACGCAGTTCTACATCCAGGCCGGTACCTTCTTGATGCTTCCGTTGATGTGCGTGTACTTCGGTGAAGGTGGCTTCGTGCGTGGTATGACGCGACTCATCGATATGATCATCACCCTTGGCCCTGCCTTCTTCGTGTTCCAAGTCGGTACAACGATGCACTATTTCGATAACAACATCGTGCACGGTGGTGCCAAGTACCAGGCCACAGGTCGTGGTTTCAAGATTTCTCGAGAAACGCTGGTGTTATTGTACAAGGCATATGCAAGTTCACATTATCGAAAAGCGTGGGAGTTGATCGGTTTGTGTCTTGTGTACTTGGCGTTTGGTAACTTCTACATTTGTCAGACCGACGCGTCTGCCAATGACAATACTTTCGCGTCAGACTACTGTGATACTGCCCAGGCTTACGGTGTGCAGACGTTCTCCGTGTGGTTCATTTCGATTCTGTGGGTCGTTGGTCCGTTCATGTTCAACAGTGATGGTCTCGATTTCAGGAAAACCAAGGTGGATATTAAGCAGTGGTGCTTGTGGATGTTTGCCGAGGAGGACTATAAGGATGCTGATCCGGCTAACAAGGGTGGCTGGGTAGGTTGGTGGAAGGGCGACCTGGAGCAGCTTCACAACTCGAACATGATCTCGCGTGTTACCGTTATTCTTCGCGAAAGCCGACACTTCCTTCTCATGTTCTACGTGGCCACCCTCGAGACGTCCGATATCATGTACGTCGGGTACTCACTTGGTGCTGCAGTAGCAACGGTTGTTCTTCTTGGTTTCTTCCACGCCATTGGTATGGGTATGCGCTCGATGAGTCCGGTCACACGCGCGATCATGTACTTCATTACGATGGCCGCGTTGGTCACAGCTTACTTCCTGGCCGCATGGATCGTTATGGACTGGAAGTTTAAGTACTCGCTGTCGCTCTTCTTCGCGTACGTCGCTGCGCTTTACGGCATCAACGAATGCTTCCGTATGTGGAGCTTCCCGCACTCGTCCATCGCTGGTATCCCGGTGTTCCAACAGCTGCAGTTCCTCTTCGACTTCATCTTCTGCACCGGTATGATCATTCCTCTGGTGGTGTTGTCGTGCATCCCGTTCTTGAACATTATCCAGACGCGTATGATGTACAATGAAGGCTTCTCCAAGGTTATGTCAGCCTCGGCGCAGTACGCGTTCTCGTTGGCAGCGTTCATGGGCATTCTTGGTGGTGTCGGCGTTGGCTGGCTGTTTAACCTGCTCTCGACGCTGGAGCAGTCTGCCAGTTTTGCTAGTTACGTGGTGACTTACGACGGCGTGCTCAGTGGCAACGTCGGTGACGGAACCACCACGTACATGTTGTACGGTGCATGCTTCGTTGGCACAATTATCTCGGGATTCCTCAACTTCTTCCTCGGTCGTCGCCTGGCAATCGTTGCCGGTGGCCTGTTCAGCACGCTCGGTATGGTGGCTGTCAGCGCAAATGACAATCTGCGCAAGACGCTTTTGATGCCTGGTATCGGTCTGCTTGGTGCTTCGTGTGGTATTTTGCTGCCTTCCCTGGCCATCTACATTTTTGAAATCTCCACTAAGGAGATGCGTGGTAAGGCCATGTTGCTGCTGGGCATGGGCTTCATCGCTGGTAGCTTGCTTGGCGGTATTTTCGCGACAGTGAACCAGCTCGGATGGATCTGGCAGACGTTCGCCGCCTGCATTGTCATCGCGCTGGTCACTCCAGTGGTGAATGTGTTCCCCGAAAGTCCTTACTGGGTGCTGGAGCGTAAGGGCTGGGAGGCGTGCGAGGCTTGCCTTGTCATTCTGCGTCGTAAGCCGGATGTCCAGGAGGAGCTCAAGATTATGCGTGAGGAGGAAACCTCGGACGATGCTGGCTCGGGTCCTTTCAAGTTCTTGATTGGCTTGTTCCTGATGCTCGTGTCGTCGCTGACGACCGGATTCCTCAATGCTTTCATCAGCTACAAGGGCGCCAGCGAGTACACGGACCAGGACCAGCTCTTCGTCAACGCCATGGCGCTGGAGATCTCTGGTGCCGTCATCGCCTTCTTCTTCATCGACAAGCTGGACCACAAGTCCGTCTTGTTCGGCACACTTATTCCCGTGGCCATCTGCGCTGGTGTACTGGGCTTCAACGAGACGTCCGCGTTCCTGGCCAACACGGAAGGCTCGGGTTTGTACGTGAGTCTAGTGGTCATGCTCATGTACTTCTTCATGGGCCTGGGCACGAGTTCAGCACCCTGGTCGGCTTGCGTTGGCATGTTCAACACGCGCGGCCGTGCCTCGTCGACGACGATGCTGTTCGCCATCTTCTTTTTGGCGGACTTGGGATACGTGTACATGCACACACACGACACGATGACAGACAAAGAGTACATGTACCTGTACGCTATCGCAGGCTTCAGCGTAGTTGCCCTGATGCTGATTCTGGGTGCCGGGACCAAGAGAAACGGCATCATCTGTACCAAGGCTGAAGCGCAGCGCGACCGCGATCGCGCCGCTCGTATGCGTGCCGAGCGCGCAAGTCGCAACACACGGACTCCTGGCAACCCTCGCCAGCGGAACATCAGCCGTGTGCGATCCAAGTCCAACGCCGGCGGCCAGCGGGGCAACGCTACGCCCGGCGGCTACGCGATGTACGAAACCCCCTCCAACGCCGCGCCACCTCTCATGCACGCGCGCCCGTAGAGGGACTAGCAATTACTCGAGCTCAAAGCGCTCGTATCGTCAAGCTGTCCATAGTGCCATGGTTTGGTTTGTACATTCATTTTTGCCTCAATACAGATTTGCGTGAAGTTTTACATCGATTAGTCGGCCTTCCCTGCAGCATTTGACATAACCTGTCCCTGTTACTTACAAGAAGCCTCGCTCGTGATAAAATCCCGCGACTAGTTTACTGTTCCCGCAAGTGCAGCAACCAGGACAATGTGTGGATGGCGTTGTCACTGTCCTGCTCGATAGCAAGTGAGCAACACTGAGTAACAATTTCGTAAAGGAGACCTCGCCATTTCTTTTGCGCCGATGGTCACGCGTCAATTTCGCCTACGCCACCCAATGCACGTGTAAAGTGGAGGCTTTCGAAGGAAGCAGCATTGATTTATAGTTTTTGTGCTTTGGCCGATGGCCGTTGATTTGGTCTACACTGGTACGTAGTGAAGCACGTTCACCGGTGCTCCAGTTCGCTATCATCGTGGCTGCTCAGCCCGAAATTCGATTGCGTGCTGGACGACAGAGGGCTGTAGAACACGTAAAACCGATCCCCTTCATCCGAACTCGAGGTGAATCGGAACCTGTCGGCGTCGTCGTCGCTCAGTTCCATGATGCTTTCTTTCGAGGAGTCCTCGACTTCACGGTCCTCGTCGAACGAGGAGTTCGTCGTCCGGTTCAGGGACGAGCTCCAGTTCTGAGCTTCGGTCATTGTCACCAATGGACCCGGTCGATGCTGCTTCCAGTCGCTGAAAGCAGCAACGGGCCCCTTCACTGGCCCCGCCCACTGCATCGGCGAGCTAAGAAATATCGCGTCTTCAGCTAGGGGTTCGGACTCCCAAAACGACTCCATGAAGTAGTCGGCTACGACGGCGTACTCGGGTTCGGCAGGCCGCATGCCAGTCATGTGCCGAGCCTCTTGCGCGCAGTTCGGACAGCACACGCAGGCTGTGTGCGGCTTGTCATTGCCCAGGAAGACGCGTTTTCCCTTCACGCGGCACTTGGAGCATACAGCGATGCCACAGATCCGACACCAACGAAGCTTCACGCACGAAAGCATGCCAGTCCCCACGCGCCTAATGCAGACAGAGCACAAGCCGTGTTTTGGATTGTCCTCATCCACGTTCAGTGCGTCGCGATTCTTCCCGGTGACGGCGTTGTAGCGCGCCAGCAGCGTGAGCTTCTTCGTGTCCGCACAACTAACACCTTTGATTAATCCCCCTACGAACGCCGCGGTGGCGTACGGCATCAACGACGCATAGGGCATCGACAGTCTCCTCAACTCGCCCGACGTATCGAAGATGCCGCGTAGCACGACGTCAACGGCCCCGGGTGCGGCGTCGCGGAAAATGCAGGAGAAGTAGAGCTTGCCACGCAAGACTTTAGCTGAGTGATCGAATGGTGGACACTCGGGAATGTCAACCGAATGCAACACGAGGTACCCGAACTTTTCGTCGCTGGCGTCTCGCTCGACGCCCATCGCCTCAAGGAAGCAAACGTCTCGCGCCTCGATGATCGGAACCGAGGCATTGTACAGCCACTTGAGTCCGAAGAAGTGTAGCGGGTCGTCCGGCGTGGCAAGCTCCAGAATCCGCAAGATGGCCGAGTCGGTGCCTGCATCCAAGAACGAGGTGGTGGTCCGCATCTCCTCGTGATTGGTGTCCGACAACCCGTAGAGCAAGTTCTCGACGGTGCCTGCGATGCTGCCGGTGGCGACAATGCTCGGTTGTCCGCTGACTACTGCCTGCACCGCCTCGGGGAAGTCCTCCTCGGCCGCGACCTCTTCCAGCGAGCGACCGCGGCGTCTCCGTCTGAAGATTTTCAGCTCGTCATACGAGCGCACGTACCTCCAGTCTGCGGGTGGCAGGCACGGCAGTTTATTGGCCTTGCGCTCCGAGTAGTGGCGTTCGTCCTCAAGCAGCGCACCGAGTCTCCGCTGCACCAAGTGGTGATATTCCAGCCTCTGCGCGGGGGTGACCTGAACATGTCCGAAGTAGTTTTTCGGCAGCGGGAAGCTCGCCTTGGACGAGGGCATGGTGGACGGAGACAAGTTCCCGAGTGACCAGCGAGATCTGGCGATGGCGGCGCGAAAACGTGCATGTCTTTCCTCGCCACGCGCGACGAGAGCACGCGCGGCAGACGGGAACCACACGCTCTGACCTTTGCACAAGTCGCAGACACGCACGACACCTACAGCGCTGACGTAGCGCTGTCAGAAGCGCATCGGTCTCCGTTAAGCCATTGGCGCGGAGGTGATCGTGCTGGTGCTTCGAGCCAGGTTGCACCCGACCGACACCCAGCACCGCTTGGTGCAGGTTGAAGTTGACGGCCACGCCACGTTGCGATTCACGCGGTGGTCCGGCAGCACTGACGACCGCCGTTCGGATGGCTGCAGGTCTGCAGAAGTGTACCTCGCCGAGGGCACAGCTCTGCCGATCGGCGAGCCGTCGCTTGCGATCGTGAAGATGAAGATGCACAACACTGCTGCTCGAACGCCCTCACACGTCACAGACTGCCGTTTAACACTCTCATACGCTACATGTTGCTCTCGCTGCTGCAGCAGCTTATATTCCTAGACGCCTCGACTGCGTACGCTGCATCTCGCGCATGACCGAGTCATTCTGCTGCACCTGGCTGTCGATGGAGGCGGCTCTCTTAAGCAGCAGCGCCAAGGCGTCCGACGCGGATTTGACCTCAATCTCCTCCTCTTCGAACGGAGGTTCACGCCACTGCTCGACTGCTTCGACGTCGAGCGGGTAGTCGTCGTCCTCTTCTGCGCTGGAGCTGAAGCCGTTCACGTCGCTGAGCGTGGAGGCGTAGCCGTCCATGAAATCGCGGCCCACCCAACTCTCGTCCACGGTGGCATCTGTGGCGCGCTGTCCCCCATTCGGCGACTCCTCTCGGACAATACCAGGTACTGATCCGGGGTCGGTCTTCTCGTCGCCCCACCACTCGCTCTCGTCGATTTCTGATGCGCTGAGTGCGACCATGAACTGCTGTTGAGCAACCGCAGCGTCCAGAGCACCGGAATACGACTCTAGTGCAGGCCCGTGGAGGTAAAAGTCCGCGACGACCGAGTATTCCGGCTCGCACGGCCGCATCCCCGTCATTTGCTGCGCTTCCAACACGCAGTTGGGGCAGCAGACTGCAAATGCGCACGGACGCTCAGACCCGAGGAATAACCGCTTGTTCTTGGCGGAGCACTTGGCACAGATCGCCACGCCGCACACGCGGCAGGCGCGCAGATGCGTAGAGGAGAACAACCGCCTGCTGCGCTTGATGCAGACGGAGCACACGGCGTCCTTGCCAAAGGACTCATCCAGGTTCACTGCGTCCAGGTTGTAGCCAGACACCGAGTTATGGCGTGACAGCAGCGTCAGCTTTTTGGCCTCGGCGCACTCCACACCCTTGAGCATTCCGCTGATGAACGACATGGACACGAGCGGCACAGCGTGCCTCGGCAAGTCGCCCGACAAGTCAAACACGCCCCGAACCATGACATCTACGAAGCCCGGCGTAGACTCACGAAACAACCCCGCAAAAAACACCTCGCCGCGGATAATATCGTTCCGCCTGCGGTCGAACGGAGGACACTGCAGGATATCCACCGAGTGCAGCACAATGTAGCCGAACCGCTGGTTGTTGGCGTCTTCCTCCACGCCCATCGCTTCCAGATAACACGCATCGCGAGGCGTGACAATCGCTTGCAGCGGCATCTTCTTCAACAGCCACCTGAGCCCTAGAAAATGCAGCGGGTCTTCTGGCGCGTCGAGTTCCAGCACCCGCAGCAGTGCGCAGTCTGTCGGTTCGTGCATGCAGGACATAGTCGTTTGCGCCTCCTCCTGCGTGATACTGAAGTTCCCGTACAATAAATCTTCGATCGACCCAGGCACTCTGCCCAACGCAATGATGCTGGGGTCGGGCAGACACTCACTCCTCGCTCTGGTCTTTCCTGTGTGTCCCCGTCGTCGCCGCCGATACATCTTGATCTCATCTTGCGACCGAACGAACTTCCAGTCGGTCGGGTCAAGTCGCGGTTGGTGGGCCGCCTTGCGCGCGGCGTAGAGTTCTTCGTCCGCGAGCAGCTCGTCGACTCTCCGACGCACCAGTGCTCGGTACTCTTCGGTTTGCTGGATAGAGACGTTCACCTGTCCGAAATGGTCTTTCGGGAGCGGGAATTTGACGCTCGAGGCGGTGGACGCCCCCGACTCCGAGTGGCTCGACTGCATGATGGCGGACACACTGCTGAGACGCGACCGTGCGCTGGGACTAGGTGGTTGCATGCAGGGGGGGGGGTATTACTTCTGCTGCTGGCAGTTCTCGAAATTCGGGAACGGCTTCAAATTCCCGGACCCGGAAGATTGAGTCCGGGGCGACGTCAGAGGGAAGTTGGCAAGTGCCGGTCGACCGGACCGAGCATTTGCTGTGGAGGATGTGCAAGCAGCAGTGTAGAGCGAGAGCCTTGGCAAGGTGCAGCTCGTGGGTGGGGCATAGTCTCTGGTAAAATACTTTTCGCCATCCCACAGTGCTTTTAACATTCCCGGCAAATATAATGGTTCCCAACCACGTTTTATAGCGGACGAGAGCGCTTTCCATCGTCATACTTGTCAATACAAACACGCTCGCGTATTGCGATTCACTGCGGAAGTCAGTATCTCAAGCGATAAAATCGATCGCCAGAATTGGTTCTTAGCCCGCTGCGTGGTTTTGCGCCCGATTCACCAGGGATTCACTGTCGGAGGCTGACGCCGCCAGCTGCTGCTCTGACCGAGCCTGTACTACAGGCTGAAGGCACGCAAGCCGAGGCCGAGAGCTTGCCGCAAAGCCACCGACCCCGTCCAGAGTCTGTAAATGAGCGCTGCATGCGTCGCTTCAACTATGCATTCAAATGCTCCGTTCGGCAATTTGCCACGTACCCCCGCGGCCTGACTCAGTGCAACCTGGTCACGCACGACGGAACACCGGGACTTCCGATTGCCGGGCCTGCAGATCACCAGCAGCGGCAGCAAAAAAAAAACGCGTCCTGGTGCCATCGGCCAACGACATCGCTCGCCTAATAATACAAGTACATGTATGCTCGCGTGCGGTGATACAGAAGTACAGGTGCATGAATTCTCCTAGCGTCAAGTCGTCATGTGTCCGCACCCCATTATAAGGGAAAGTTCACGCGCCAAAACTCCGAAATGGAGATTTTTTTTCTGCTTCGTCTCGATCGTCGCCACCGAGACCTGCTGGCAAAAGGCTGCACACGCGGTACTACGCCTTGGGCATCAGCTGGGAGCATACATACTGTACTTGCTCGCCACAAGATCTCTGCTGCGTTTCGGTCACCCTGTCAAGCCGGCTGCTGGGCGCACTTCAACGCGTATGCCGATAGTCGCCCGAGAGATCCAGCGTTACCTGCGCACTCCGCTTTCGCGTCGGTGCTCGCGGGGCTGCAGGTGGTTTTTGAGGGCATTAGCTTCCCCTCACCAAATCAAACGACGATGGCAGCGAGGGCTCGCCTCGTGCTTGGCGCCTTTGCAAACCGCAACTCGTGCTTCAAAGTGGATGCACATCGTGGCGGAGTTCCGCATTCTTCTCTGTCGCTGGATGCCGCGTTGCGAGACGGCCGAAGTTGATTCCGCGCGACAGCAGGCGGTGTCCTGATCGCCAAGACCAAGTTGGCGTTGCGTGAACCAAGTGCAGAGTGTTACCAGCTGACTCAATCCGCTGCCCACCATCCAGATGTGCCCGATACACACATGTACGCAAGTGCACGATAATCATTGCCAACTCCCAAGTATACACTATCATACGCTGGACGTGTAGGGCGGTGTGCACCTCTGTAGCAGAAGCAAGCGGACCGAGAGCTCTCATACCTTGCTCGTGCTCGAGGCTGACGGCCAGCGTCGATAAGACCTGACTCAACGGACTCAGAACGAGAGCAAGATGCGTTCGTGTGGTTGCCAAAGTATTAGACACAGGGCCGTAACGCAGCGAGCCCAGCTTCTAGCCGCCACTGCTGTCAACCAGGAACAGACACCTTGCAGCGAGCCAGGAGTCAGACTGCATAAAACCAAGAAACTCGCTGCTTGGCGGCTTGTGTACGTGAAAAGAGCACTCTCCGGTCCACCCACCAGACGATCCGCGAACCCTGTGCGCGACAGCAGCAGCAGGAGAACCTTCAGCCTACGTTCGTTGATATCTGCCTAGTGTTTGCCTACAGTAGTGCACATCGGAGTCTTACCAGGGCCCCATCAACCCTTGCTGCTGCGGCGCCTCTGCCCACTTGTCAACAGGAACAGGGACCGCAAAGACTCACGCGATGGCAGAACATGTACGACGAGCGACAGCACCAGTGCCCCCAACCCAAGATGATGCATCTATTCACGCTTTTCCGAGACGCGCAACGGCTCCGGAGGATTCAGAGTCACGCCGGACGCGGCACCGGTACACACTGCTGGAAACCCAGTCGACACCCATGCCGATGCTGCTGCGAGACACCACTTCCGTGTCGGTGTCGTCGTCTCAGGCGACACTGGAGCCCGGGAACGTTGAGGGGTTCCGCCACCTAGCCCACAGCATCGTGTCCCGGACCCTCGCAGTCGAGTGCGAGTACGACCGAATGGGGCGCCCCCAGCAAGACGAACACGTCTGGAAGCTACTCAAAAAGCACAACCGTCTTCGGATCTACAAGCGCAAGGCGCAGCAGACCGACCAACTGGACCAGAGCCGAATCGGCGGCTCGTTGAACAAACCCTCGGTGATCTGCGTCGGCTCCGTCGAGGGCACGGTGGAGGACATCCTCTACGGTATCCACGCCAAGACGCGCAGCGAGATGGGGGCCACCATGACCTTCATGGACAGAAATCCACTAGATTGCGACGTTCTCTCTCTACTCGACAGCGGGTCGAAGCAAGATCCGTTCCGCCAACTTGCCATCAAGTACCTCCTCGCCGAGACTTTCGGCGATACTCGCGTGGTGAACGACCGTGACGTGTGCGCTCTCGAGTCCATGGGCTTTGGACACGACTCGAGAGGCCAGCGCTACGGATACTACCTCCTTCGGAGTGTGGACGTCCCGGAGTGCTCCCCGTTGCCTGAAGACAGCGGCGTGGTGCGAGCCAGCATCACAATGTGCTGTATCTACAGACAAGCCCAAGGCTCTGTCAAGGTATACAGCAAGGCTATAATCGATCTTGGCGGGTCCTTGCCCGCCTTCATGGCGTATGACGCGGCGACGGAAGTCCTGCTGTCCACTGCGGAGGCAATGGTTAGCGCTACGTCTAAGCGTCTGACGTCGCTTGCGCTCCAGAACCAACACACAAGGAAAACCCAGGAGTCCGAAGACCTAACGTCCTCATCCGAGTCGGAACTGCTGCTAACCGGATCGCGATACACCAGTTCGTACAACTTCCGCAGTACCAAATCCGTCTCCACCATGGAGTCGTCTCGCACGGATGAGGCACGCTCTACCTCAGCACCCAAGATGCCCATCAAACCCTGCAGCATGTGCGGCAAGAAGTCCAAGATGGCCAAGCTCGTGCGCTCCACACACCGCAATTGCGGAGTATGCAACCAGTGCGTCTGCACCAAGTGCTGCGTCAAGCAGAAATTATTCGCGCGCTCGGAACCCGTGCCCATCGTGTGCTGCATGGTCTGCCTGCTCGCAGCCAAGCAGCTAAACGTGGATCCTCGCGACCCGTTCCCAATGCTACCATGAAGATAGTGCTAGTCCAAATGCGTTCGTAGTTCAGTGTTATCAATATATAAGTCATGTTTATCCAGCTCCCTAGGTTTATCATATCTGTACGTTGTGGTGACAGTATGTATTATAACATGACCAATGCTCGTGCTAATAGTACTGCCTAAGATAGTTCTACGGCTAGTGATGTTGCACGCAGTTATTGAACTGCGTGCAACAAGTTTTACTCGATACGGACTCCGTTGTTCACTTACCGATAACGGGAGAGAAGCTAGATCTCGTTCACTACGAACCAGGGATCCCGAAAATACAATGTAAGTGCTTATACCGACTGAAGTTGATCAAGGAAAATAGAGTGTTTGAACTTCATTGTTAAAAAGAAATAAATTATGAATTAAATAACATGATACAATAAAAAAGCTCTGGATAGCTAACCTAAAGCAAGCATATCATGGTATCAATAGGTCAGATTGGTAGTAATATCGATATCGTCTATAAACTCATATTAATAATTCGGAAGACGACTTTACTTTACTAACTGAATTAATAGTACTATGTGGGTGGAAGAAAAATATAATATTAATAAATATAGTTACTAATAGTAGAATCAAACTACTAAAACGCCCTTACACAGATTCCGCTCGCATTTCCTCATCCGCTCAATCTCTACGTCGTTGTGATGACAAAATTAACTGGCGCTGGGTTCGCTCATTGCTCGTGCGTGTGCGGAGAGGGCTCAATACAAACGAACCTGTCGAAAAGACTCTTGAAAAGCTGTTGAGGAGCAACGAGCGTCCCTAGCTCGGGAGGTTTTCTAATGGCCAATATCAGCCGGAATCCCAACACCAGATTTACGACTCGCAGTCATTTGAGTTCGGTTGTCAGATTCCGTGAGAGTAGCTTCATCCACCTCCGTAGCCTGACTCGACACAGATATCCCTTGGCTGCTTGCTGGGGAGGGCTCACCGTCCGGTTGATCTTTATTCCTGAAGGTTAGAACGCACCCTGGACTGCAAAAGCTACGCATAGATGTGGCCGCGTTATATGCTAGTAAACCATGGAACCTAGTAGTGCTAGCCGCACCGTTTGGAAAGCTCAACCTCGCCCCAGAGTTCATTGCTGCAGATATGATGAACATACCCCGGCTCAGCCGAGCGTATCCAGACTGCGCGGCGTCTCTAGCTAGACTTACCGTGGACGGACTGCGTTCCCCGACTGACAGATCCCGACTTTGAGCAGTTACATCACGACGCCGTTTCCGTCATTTTTCAGGCAAACACCAAGCGGCCTTGGAACACCTCATCGGACCCGGTTGCGATCTTCAAGGAGGAAACGGAAATGAGTGGGAGAATACGACAGAACCTCTCGGCAACCACCCATTGCGCGCGTCCTTTGAAGATATTGACCTTGAACTTCAACCTGCAATTTAGTATGATATTTAGTTGTTTTTTAGTACTAATATCGTGATTTTTGTTCCTATTGTCTATTTTTTTAGTTCTAACTGCTATACTTGGAATTGTGATATTACTCTTACGAGTAGTATAATGTATTTGTATTGTCAAGTACTAATCATGATATTACTACCAATCCCTGATTAGCTAGTTGAATAGGTATTTGTTTTTCGGAATCCCTGCCATAAAACCAACGTTTCGGGAAGCTAACTAACCTGGCGCGTTGTCCAAGGTATAACCCAGGTCTACATTTTGGTGGGGAATCTCATCCTCAGATGGAGATTCGCAGAGCCACCAGCTAATATAACGTCAGGCATTGCCCAATGCCGCATTGTGTCTCGAAAAGCTCCCGACAGCACCATGTGGAGCGTTCTATTGCCCTAGAAGCTGTGGCTCCTGGGTGACCGCTTGTAGACACGGCCACCAAAACCGCGTGCTGCAAGCAGGAGCCAAAACATTGGTGGCGACGCCCCTTACTTGCACTCCTCAAGGACAGGAGACTCTACCGCGTCCGAACGTAGGGTCCAACTGGCTAACGACATACGAGCGACCGTGAACTAGCCCATAGAGAGAAGCAATTCAACCCATTGCCACATGGGACTTCATGTGGGCGCAACCAGTGGGGAGTGGACGGTCCTGCTGCTAGTGATGAACGTGAGCTATGGCGACTAGCGACTCCGGCTCTGGCGAACCTGGCTGGAGCACACGATCTCCCACCTCACTGTATAATCCGAGCTCCACCGCAACATTCCCACCACCATGGCAGGATCGACGCCCACCCGACGAGTCACCGATGACTATGTTCCTACCAATTCTACGTCAAAGTCCTTGGAGCGTCGAGCGACTGCACCGGAAGATCAAAACTACGACACGAAAGCCGTTCCGCCTAAGAAGGTGGCGACACCCAAGTTGAATCTCACGAGCGGCGAGGCGGAGGCCTTCAAGCACTTGGCGCACGGCATCGTCTCCAGAACGCTGGCCCTCGAGTGCGAGTACCGTCAACTCGGGTGCCCCGAGCCGAGTACCAAGGAGTGGAGGCTGCTGAAGCGGCACGGCGACTTGAATGTCTACAAGCATCGCCATCCGTCTGATGATCAAGAGTCCTCGAAAACATACAACGTCATGTGCCTGGGCTCGCTGGAAGGCACGCTCGAGGATGCCCTGTACGGCACGCACTCCAAAAACCGCAACGACATGCTGGCGACCGCCGCTTACTTACATCGCAGCCACATGGAGTGCGCAGTGCTCAACGTCCTCGAAAGCGGGTCGGACGAGGACCCGTACCGCCAAATCTCGTTGAAGTGGTTCATTGCCGAAATGTTCGGCGACGCGAGCTTGGTGAACCACCGCGACTGGTTCAACATCGAGTCGATCGGGATCACCACGGACGCGGTAGGGCGTCGCTACGGCTACTTCCTAGCCAAATTTGCCGACCACCCCGGATGTCCTCCAATGCCTGAAGACAGCGACGTGGTGCGAGGCAAGATGAATATGTGCTGCATTTACCGACAAGAACCGGGGTCCAGAATTGTTGATGTGTATGCAAAGGGGTCGATCGATCTGGGTGGAGATTTGCCAGCCTTTATCAACAGCGGTGCTTCCTGCGCTATGATGCTCAACATGGCCGTGTCGATGGAGAGCGCCGAAGGGAAGCGTCTCACCGAGCTCGCTCTGATGCACCAGGAGAAGCGAGCGAAGGAGAAGGTGGAGTTCGAGATGGAGATGTCCCAGAAGGACACAACAGACTCCATTATCGACTTGCTGGCCGCGTCCATGATCTCGTCCTCCACCACCTCTTCAACCGACAGCAGCACAAAAGAGCCCAAGGCTTCTCGAGAGCCTTGTCATGTCTGTGGGAAGAAACCTGTTAAGCTCGTCCGAAGTTCCCACCGAAAGTGCGGAATCTGCAAAGAGCGCGTGTGCAGCAAGTGCAACATCAAGAGAAAATTGTTCGGCCGCACGGGCCCCGTGGCTATCACGTGCTGCAAGGTGTGCATTCTAGAGTCCAAGCGTCTTAGCGTAGATCCTCGCGACCCGTGTCCAATTCTCCCTCAGTAAATTGCGTCAGTCAATTTAATAGAAGTCCAATAGAGTTGTTGTTGAGGCAAAACAAAAAGTTGTCCCCCTTTACCATGCTTCCTACTTCACCTTGCTGTACAACGTGACGAAGTTGTTGTACTGCTGTAGAATCGCGTAGTACTTGGTAGGGATCGACTTAGTAGTCGGGTCTACCTTGAATATCTTGATGTAGACGCCATACGCATCAAGATCGTCCATCATCCACCGATTGAACTGGGCGGCCTGCAGATTCTTGGCGATACCTTCCGTACCAGGCACCCTTTTCGCCGCTTCGAGCATGACAGCAAGCTGTTCATCCCCATACGCCCTCGTGAAGGTATTGATCATCGTCGTTTCACGTCCAGGGTTCAGGTAGTTGAACATGTTCAAGTAGGCAGTCCAAGCATCTAGGTTCAGGTTGCTGAGAGGGTTGCTTGTAGCGTGGTCGAGTTTCAAGAGCTTGAAGACGTCATCCGGTGTCAGATCCTCTCTTCTCCAAACCCTCATCTGTTGAGCCTGCAACGTCGTTGCTCGGTCGGCCATACTCGGGTTTCGCTTCGCCACTTGGAGCATATGCGCCACAACATTATCCCCGTAGGCTGTTGTGAATGTCTTGATCAGGTTTGTTGACTTTTCGGGGTTTTGGTGGCTGTATCGGCTGATAAAATTGACGAACGCGTCCACGTTCGGGTTAGTGAGGAGGTTTTCCACTCCCTTGTCTAGACTGAGAAGTTTAAAGACGTCGTCGATGGACTGTCCTGAATGCAGCCACTGCAGAGAGTTGAGGGAATTCATTCGGTCTTCTTCGATAGTCTCCTCCGCTGTGTTGTCGACCCTCAGCTTCCGTTCGGAGACACGCAAGAGCGCGTCAGTTGTCTCCCTCGTCGAGTCCGATACCATTGAGGCGGTTGCTACCGCGGTAAAAACGACTAGAAGTGTGATGAAGTAGCGCGGCAAGGCCTTGACCATGCTTTCAACTGTAGCGCTGACTGCGAAGCACCAAAGAAACCCGAGCTCACAACTGTAAAATGAAGGGGGCGACGGTTTCTTGTGAGAGGCGAGCAGCGGCTGCTCGCCTCTCACAAGGCGCTGCAAGTTGCAGTGCAACAGCGCCCCAGCGCGACTGAGACACGCTTTCACTAGAACCGTATGTCTTATAATGGGAAGGTGAGGGCCGTTCTTAACAGAGGTAGATCGGTATCACCGTGATACCAAGGTCCAATTGTGCACGAAACAGGCGAGTATCACGGTGATACCGATCTACGGTTCTGATGAGAATGAAATTCGACGGTTCACGTGATTTTCAATTGTCATTTTCCGGTTACTTCCCGCCTCTCATGCGAGGCCCTCCCCCCTCTCATTTCTCCCCCTCTTTGGGCTCGCGCTCGCTCAAGCATGGGCCTGGATAGCGGTGCTGAGTTAGATGACCAGACGCTCAATGGTGGTGATAGTGACCTCGTCGACGAGCGCTTTGGCGACAGCGCTACGGAAGGCGAACTCTTTGCCTGGAGCGACACGCTTCGGAAGAAGAGATCATGCTAGATAGCGCGCGTGAAATGATGGTGGTACTGGGATCTGTATCGAGAGAATTCAACGACAAAATTCCGGCTTTGCCTCCGTGATACCTTGTGATACCGTGAACCCCGCAATGGTTCAGAGGTTCATATTATGAACCTCTCATATTATGAACCTCTCATATTATGAACCTCGTGAACCATTGCGGGGTTCACGGTATCACAAGGTATCACGGAGGCAAAGCCGGAATTTTGTCGTTGCTATAAATTTTATAGCCGCGCACAAAATTAGCATCCACATGGGTTGGTATGCATTTCATAGTAGGTTCAAAACTCAAGGGTGTCATACATAGTTCATGGCTTAGTCGAAAAATCAAGACTTTTGGTCGACGATTACAGCTCTTTCCTTTCGCATGTTTTCGGCGCCTGTATTCGTTCGCTATCACAACCGCGGCAACACACGCGAAACTCCGAGACACCTTCATTGTGCTAGCCTGTTGGCTGTTGTGAATCACAACTTGAGATCCGTGATATCATGCTCTTGGGCTCGGTTCACCGGGTCATACTGAAGTTCAGTAACTGAAACCTCCAGATGTATTCTAATCAGCCAATCAGCACTTTATAAAGAGGATCATGATCCAAGCATGATCCCATTAGGAACCGGCTTGATTTAAGAGCCTGTTCGCTTATGCTGAGGTCGGGAAGCCAGTGCACCAGATGTCCTGTTTGGTGGGGACGGAAGCCACTCCCAATCACCACGGGCTTTGCCCCGCACTGGCAGTCGCAACCGCTCTCCTCAGCTAGACTTAGAATTGCACTAAGGTACATGTATGTGTTCACCTCTCCGTCTCCACCAAGCAGCCAACAACAGGTTCGGAGGTTCTTGAGAGAAAGACGGCTTGCCCATTGTCATTTTCACGTGGTTTTCACCACACAACTGTGAAAACCACGTAAAACTATGTCACTAGTATGTCTGATCAGACTCTGAGGTAAGCCATATACATGTATGGCATGCGACGTTCAGACGAAAGATGCACTTGGGGATTGGCTGGCTTGACAGAGAGTCGACTCGGATTACTCTGGTACTGTGTACACCGGCCAAAGCGCTATCCATGTCGCTTAGAAGCCTGCTGTGCAGTAGTACAGTATGCTTTGCCCGAACGATAGTCCACTTGGCGCCCCACTTCTCAATCTCGCAACCAACAAAGGAACGTCCGAGCTCCAAACAGCGTTTGCCACCACCAACTATGCGCTTACAGGGTTTAGTGCTGCCGGTCGTAATTCTGGTATGTGCCACTGGCACATGTACCTCGGCGACAACGGCCTCGAGAATCACCACGCTCGACTTTCAGGCCATGCTTCGCTCTCCCTCTCTTGGCTACGGCGCTAAAAGGAGTCTGCGGTCGGGCAAGGTGATTGAGGAGGAGGAGGAGGACGCCGACGAGGAGAGGGTTGGGGCGTCTCCTTTCATCGAGAAAATCACGAGTGCAGTGAAGATCAGCGCCGAAAAGGCTCATGAGAAGGCATTGCTAGCGCTGCGGACATCTGCGGATGACGCTTTTACCAAGTTTAACGTTGTCAAGGGCGATAACCTGCTGGAGAGCCAGCCATTCACGACGTGGTTTCGACACGTGAGAAATCTCAATAAAAACAACGAGGAGGCGGCTAGGACGAGTATGGCCTCGACGTTGGCAAAGCAAATAGGTGATGACGACCTGGTAAATATCATTATTGCGGCGAAGACGAAGGACACAAAAAACCTTGCCGATGACCTAGAGGCTGGGCTACTTCAAAATTGGGCGAACAACAAGCAGTCAGCGGACGCTGTGTTCAAGCTGGTTAAACTCGATACAACGGAGGGACAACTGTTTGCCAATGTGAAGATAAAAGTTTGGGCCAAATATGTGACCAAGGTCAACAATGACGACACCGAAGCTGCGATGGTGGCCATGTTCAAGACGTTGTCAAAGCACTACGACGAGGTCGACCTGGCGAAACGGATCAACTACGCAACGATCTCACCAATCACGGGGAAGCTCGCTACAGGCCTGCAGACCGCGCAGTTCAAGGTGTGGATCAATGCGGGGAAGAATGCGGACGACGTCTTCAAGATCCTGAAGCTGGGCGACACGGGAGAGAATATATTCTCCAGCAGTCGGTTTCCCATTTGGGAAAAATTTGTGGGAGTACTGCACAAACAACAGCAAGGAACATTCATGGCTTCGACATTGGCGACTCACTACGGCGATGATGTGTTGGTGAAGATGATTGAAGCTGGGAAGAAGGTACCAATCAAGGAAAGCCTGTCGACGAAGTTAGAACAGGGGCTCCTTCAAAGTTGGCAGGTCGATAAGATGAGCTCGAACGACGTGTTTATTAAGCTCCAACTTCAAAACAGTCAGGGCTTTTTGCTTGGAAGTCCCCAGAGGAAGATCTGGACCGAATTCGTCACCAAGCTCCACAATGGGGATCAGTCGGCAGCTTTTGATGATATGATCCGGATCATGGCGAAGCACTACAATCTGGAAACTCTCGCGAGGTACATCGAATCAGCGAAGGTCTCCGTAAGTATCGGCCCTTTTGCGTCGCGCCTCCAGTCTGTACAGTTTGCTGAGTGGGCCAGAGATAAAACGAGCGCCACAACTATCAAAAAATTGCTCAAGGAACCAGTTAGTGGTCATGTGGATGTTAAGCGCGACAACGCAATTGTGGACGCGTATACGGCCTTCCTTACTGAGAAAGTTCGATGAGCTTAGTGATGCTGCATCGTGCGGATAGATAGACACACTGTTCGAGCAGACCCGGTGCGTAATATATCAATGCTACGCTTCGGTGATGCATGGCGACAATTCTTTTCGTTCCTGGGTGAAGAGCAGTGTTGCTGGTTTTGGGGGCAGTTATCAGGAGAACACGGCTGATCAACGCACCAGAAGGAGAAGACAAAAGTTGAGTATGTTAACGAAGCGTAGGCTGCACCAAAGAGAACGAAATGCTTAAGCCCGCCGGAGAAGTTAGCCCTCATCGTTTGGTGAGCCAAGACTTCGTGATGGGCATACAATGTATGAAAACGGTTTTTATGCTGCATACGAATAAAATGGGGAAACCCGGAATGCATTGGCATACCAGGAGGAAGGAATGATGCTGTCATTTACGTTTAAACTTTTTCCAGGTAATTCCGTAGTCAGTGAAAAGAAATGAATAGCGTCACTCCAACACGATCCCCAATGGGGATCGAACTGTATCTGGTGCCTGGACTTCAGCAATAGACGCCCCGAACACCTCAAGGTGCTGTGAGATCCTGGTAGGGCACTGACATCACATCGTACGCAACTATGCCGAGACAGCTAGCCGAACATACATCTACTTTATTTGCTTGGGTAAATATTAATAACAACATATTTATTTACATGCCAAGGAAAAGGAGCATAAATAACGGAAAATGCAGTGTTGACACAGTAATTTATTACTGCACCACTGTTGCCACACCCCAATATTAGTGTTTCGCTTAAACACTGGCTGTACAGCAAACACTAGCGTTGACAAATACAATGGTATAGCAAAAAAAATATATATTGGAGGAATTAGGCGATTTATCCTAAGGCTAGCGAAGGATACGAACATTTTAGTGGAGTTACACAACTTCATGTTTGGGTGGTAATTGATCTCGTAATTGGACATGTACAGTATATCAATTTTACTTCGATGCTTTTGGGGCTATGCAGCATGTTTTCAACGAGCACAGTTTTGATTGAACAATTTCGTGGCCGATTTGGAGGCTATGACATCATGCAGCGTGTGCAAACAACACGTACAATTAGTTCGTATGTGGTAAAATTTGCAAACATGTCCGCGAAGCACACTACCGGTTGATCTCGAGGGAAAAATATCTCGAGCAGAAGAGAAGAGAGGCGTAAGAGTCCATGGCGCAAAATGGTGCGTGCAACGCTGAAAAGCCTACCCACCACGTTTGAAGTGCCCCTAGCACCTTAAACCGACAAGTGCCAATGATTGGAGTAGAAATTCATTATGGAATAGTAGATCTAAGCCACCTAATTACGTATGAGGTAAGGGAGGTGTATAAATAAAATATTGCTTCAAAATATGAATTTCTACGGGGTAGTTTTTTGGATGCCTGGTGCTGTCTTTCCTATCCAAATCACGCGGCAAGGGTGGTTTCTCCCTGGGTTGGACTTCGAAAGGGAGACGTAGCGTCACGAGTATATGTATGACTGGTACGACGTCCAGGACAAGATCGGCATGAAGATGCATTTTAGGATTGACTGGGCAGAGAGCGACGGACAGTGATCCATCAACGGATAAAAAGTGTCTCCCCACGCTTGAGTATACGCTGATCAGTATTGTGTACAAGTACAAGGAAGACCCCCCCCCCCCCCGCCCATCTCGTTTGCAAGCCTGTATGATTTACCCCGACCAACTCGCTTCTCAGGGTATTCCTTCGCTATTTCCTCTCTACAAACTGAAGCACGATCGTGTTCCAGTTTGACATTTATGCGACGGCAGTGTTCAGTGCTGCTCCTTGCCATCCTACGGCCGCCTTGGCGACGGCAGTCAGTATTGGGCGCAACAGTGTCATTTCAAGCAGGAATTTGCGGGCTGGAAGGCAACGAATCATCGAGAAGGCCGCTACTGTGTCAAATACAATGATGAAGAAACAGCAGGAATAGCTGTGGCTCTAGCTGGATAAATCCTCACCTTCACTATGTTGGAGAAACGAGGAGTGATTCTCAAGTGCTGTTACAGCGCAGTCTAGGCCCGGTTTGTACCCTTCGACCTGCGAACATGTTGTCGAGGTCAGACTAATTAATGTTTAGGACTGACGTAGCTGGACCAGGTATGGTCGGCGTACAGAATGGCGCTTTGGCAGCTAAATCTGTTGTTTGAAGGAAGACAACACACCAGTACATACCCGAAAATACTGTAAGTGCTGTTTCCATACGTGTTTGTCCGTTTCCACCATGTCCTAATTTTTAAATCAGCAACGAATTCGTTGCTCGAGGTCGCTACTTCGTTAATCGAAACCCGTGTTCATGGAAAAGCATTGTAAAACGAGTCAAATTGATATACAAAGACGAGCTCGCGTACTACCACAATAGTCAAGGTAACTGTTACGTTTCCGATGCATGCTGGTTTCCAGACTTTGTCCTCTGACCATCGAACGTCACCTCTGCCTCTGGACGAACGACTATATTACATGTATACGCTTCTATCTAGTGTGCTTCGCAAACAGGTTTGCTCTACCATACACTCTGAGTGCTATAGCACACAGAGAAACTTCCAGTCATCCGTGGACAGGCTGTAGCGACTGCGAAATGCGGTGTATTAGACGCTGATGCAGCTACGCCGGATCGGTAGTGCTGTGAAGAGTGGCGGTAGCTACACTGAGGGGCCCTACATCTTCACCTTGAGCACGCTAGTTGGTATCCCGCTGCTACATCAGTGAAATTGGCCTACACTACATCTACCGCCAAACGGTGGATGAGAGTTTTGACACGGCAGTGTCGAGATGAGTTGGAAGACGGAATGAGGCCACATGTCTACACGCGCATGAAGTCAGAAAGCAACGGCATCATGATGAGTCGCGGTTTGCAATTCAGCAGTTAATCGCTTCTGACGAGAAGCCGGCGACCCAACAAGTTAAACCTCACTAGCATCAGACAGCTCGTCCTTGTCAGGGCAATATGTAGCATTACCAGCAGCACACTTTACACCACAGGTGCGTAGGTTGAAGACTTGAAACACTTACCGAAATGACAAGATGCGAAAGGGTGCATCGTGCTATCCAGCAAACGCAGTCAAACCATATTACCGTGAACGGGGCAGTTATTATCCTTGTTTCGTACTCTGAGGTGCTCTTCGATGCTGGGTTATCGGCTTTCGCCTCTTGTGCGTTTCCACCGCGTGAGTCCACAAAAGACTATTGAAAGTACTTCGTAATCACAAAAAAGTAACAGAAACCCTGGCTGGTAAGACTGTCGCCTCGAGCTGTTACGGACCAAGACCTCGAACTATATTACCGAAATAACTGAATCGTAGTATCCCGGGGCAGTTGCCTGTTCAACTCTGCCTGCCACTATATCGCAAGTGCTTCCGTGCTCGGAACCTTCATCGTCGACTCTAGCATGCTCGACATCGCTTTGACACCATAGAATTTAGTGAAGATCCCCATCAAGGGTCAGGATGCTTCAAATGGAAAAGGTCCCTATACTCACGCAGCGTAGTCACGTAAAGGCTGGTCAAAAGCTTGTCCGCAGAAGGGCCTCACCCCTGGCGATTCAACACAGGTTGCCATTTCGTTGCAAGTGCTTTCGTTTCGGGCACCTTCTTCGCCGCCTCAATCGTGTTCCACATAGTTTTTGCACCACAGAACTGAGTGAATACCCCCATCATCGTCGTGTACTTCTCCGGATTATTCGAGTTGAACATATCCACATAGCTTTGCAGTGTTTTCACGTTCGAGTTGGTCAGAAACATGTTCGCTCCAGCATCAAGCTTCAGCAGCTTAACGATCTTGACGAGAGTTAGGCCCTGGCGCAGCCATCCTTTCCCCGTGGCGGTTTCCACATTCAAGGCTATGAAGCGCATTTGCACGACGCGAGGTGTAAGGCTTTTGGTTGTGCTTGTTGCTTTGAAGGTAAATTGGAAACTGAATTGATGTGGTTATCTCTTTGTTCTGTGCTATCCATTTACCCAAGGGCGCCCTCGTGGCGCGCAGTCTGAAACATGCATTGGTTGGCTGTGGCTTGCTGGAGCCAACGCTTGCGCAACCCGGTAAGTGTGCAGGCGGCGACCCAGGCTCTCTGTGCGCTGACTCAACCGATGATGTGGTGTTGCTTCTGCTCTTGCACGTGCAGATCATTACACTCCCCCCGACTTGAGCGAATCCCGGCACCTTGAACGTTGAAGTCGCCGAAGTTGAAGTTGGTAGTACCGTAGTCCCTTGATATAAGGAACAGTACAGTGTAACCTCTAATCCAGAGATTTCACTAAGCCCGTGCCACTCGAGTGCGCTGGCAAAGATACTTGAGTAGCGCTTGCCAGTGGCTGACGTGCTTGATGTCGCGCTCGCGTTCCCACGTGCTCTCATGGTGAGGGAGTCCGTGCCACTTGACCAAGTACTCAGGTTGGCAGTTGAAGATGCGCTTCTTGATCAGAGCTTCGACAACATGTAGCGGCTCGCCGTCGTCATCGAAAATCACGGGAGTCGACTTCGGGATCACGCGGCCGACGAAGCGATCAGGGTTGCTGTTTTATACCTTGAGCTTGTCGATGTTCACGCGTGGGCTTGATGTGCTTCAAGTTGGCCGGTAGATTCAGTAGCGCGACGTTGCCCTGAAGCTCCAGGATCGGATATGGACCGATGAAGCGCGGGATGAACTTCCGTGAACGAAGGGTGGTTTCCGCAGTGGCGTGCGAGATGTTCAGGTCTTGCGTCGACAGTAGGGCTAGATCGCCGACCTTGAATGGATTTGCTGCACGGCGCCGGTCGTAGAACCTTTTTTGAGCCTCTTGTGCGTCCAACAGGTTCTTTCGAGCGCGTTCGATCACCTCTTGACGATGTCGAGCAAACCGAGACGCGTACTCCACGCGAGACCTTGCCACCGGTTGATCGCCGTCAGCACTACCCAATGGATTCTTAGGGTGACGGCCTGTGTCGATGAAGAATGGCGACATCTTCGAAGAGCTTGACACCAGAGTTGCATGCGCATACTCGATCATGGGTAGGTGCTCATTCCAGTCGTTTCCATGGTAAGAGATGGAGCATCGTAATGAGTCTTCGAGAGTCCGATTCTGACGCTCGGTCTGACCATCGGCTTGAGCTCGGTGGGCAGTCGCCATCGCTGTCTTGATCTTCATCAGATTCACCAGTGCTTTCCAGAACTTTGACGTGAACTTCGGGTCCCTGTCGGAGATGATGCGATGGGATTCCATAGTACCGGATAACATTGTTGAAGAACATCTTGGCAATATCTTCCGTGGTCGCGGTGGTGGGTGTCGGGATGTAGACTGGACGCTTCGACAACTTGTCTGCCACAACCATGATCGCATCAAAGCCGTCAGACACGGGCAAATGTGTGATGAAGTCGGTCGAGACAACATCCCAACAAGCTGCCGGCAACGGAATCGGCTGAAGCTTACCGGTCTTCCGGCCGGTGCTCGACTTGTACCTCATACAAGACTCACAGCTCTGAACGTAGGCTTTGATGTCCAGGTCGGTCAGGTTATGCTCGGCCAGAAGTACCACTGTGCTGCAGCAAGCTGTGTGCGACGGATTCCTGGGTGTGCCATGATGACAGCATCATGCGCGTTGTGGATGACATCGAGCCGAAGTTTCCGGTTGTTTGGCACGTAGGCTGTCGTCGCTCTTTAAATAGATCAGCACGTGGATGATTTCATACTGTTTCGACGAGCGGCCTGGCTTCCACAAATGTTTGAGGACGGAATCTTTGCCGTATACCTTCTGAAATGCCCGCTTCGTTTGGCTATCCAGCTGAAGAGAGCTTATCACCGTGCTGTCCTCCATCGATGCTGCGTTCAATGTCATCCGCCACTGGGCCGTGCCAACACTAAGCGCCTTTGAGGCTGGTGGTTTGACGGCAAGCATCACGATTTGATCGCGGGTCGATATACTTTGGAGCTTCTCTGTAGCCTTGGCCCGTCGTGAGACCGCGTGACGAATGTTTGTGAATGATGGAGATGTCAAACACGCCGTACACACACTGAAACCGGCACTGCCTTGGGCTCACCATCTTCTGGCGCCTCACCCGGACTTGAGGGAGCCACAGGGGGTCGCGATAACGCGTCAGCAACGACGTTCAAAGCTCCTGGACGATGCCATTGCTGATAGTTGGGGTGTGCTCGAGCTGCGAGCTAGCTGCTTGGACCGGTAGTGCTGACGCCGACGCAGGACCGAATGAAAGTGAGCGATGCGCACGGCGATGCGCTGATGGTACAGGAGGACCTCGACGTAGATCGCCGCTCTGCGGCGTCTGGCAGTGGGTTGGTTGCCAGCCTTCCATATTGGAAATGAAGTGTCATTTCGATAGCTTTCGAGGTACTTACATACTTCAAAACTATATGTGCATGCTGAAGTCTAATGTACCCATGCAGGAGGTTCAGGGGGGGGGGGGGGGGGGGGGTAAAAGGAGGTTTGGAGAGGTTCAGAAACAGCAAAATCAAACCTCCCTAGTAGAGGTAAAGAAAGGGTTCGCGAACGTTCAGAGGCTGAACGTTCACACCTCTAGTAGTGCTGGGGACGCACCGCTGAACGGATAGTCTACGACCAGTACGTTCTGCGGGGGGTTGGACCGCGTTTACACCACCCTGAACCTCCGTGAACCTCCGCTTACGACTATACTTGAAGTAAGTATGCTACGAAAATTTGTGTAACATTCACATAATCAAATCGGCAGTAAATGGTGCCAGTGGTGCTGCTTGCTTCGTCCGCAAAAATGGCCCTGAACGCTAGCTGCGTACGCCAGACGCTAAGGCTCGCCGTGTTCCACCACCCTTGGCCCGATCGCCACGATGGACACCTGCTGAAGCCCAACGGTTAGTCTTGAGACCGAAAGAAGGTTAGGCCTGGCAAGGACATGGATCACGCATGGTGGCGTGCAAGCCCCGCACACTGACTCGTGTTGCCAGGCAGAAGCTACCAATAACAGCAATTGCGCTAGCCTGACGCTCGCGGACGTTCTCAAGTCGCCGCTCAAGCACCAGCAGAAGTTCTCGGTCTGGATGACTGACCACGGCGTGACGCTGTCGGATGCGCTCGTGCTCGCAAGCCGCCTGGAGAACCACATCGCCGCGAACGTGTCGATTGAGGACACACCGGAGTACTACGAGCTCTCGAAAATGTCGTTCGCCGAGTTCAAGTGCGAAATTACGTGGCTAGTACTGCCCGAGGGACTGGAGCAGTGTCTGGCCTCGCGCGCGGACGGCCTCCGAAGCTGTGTGGAAGTGTCAGATGCCGTGGACTATAAAGCAAGGGCGGAGTGCGCCCACTAAGAGCCAGGGCATGTGTGGTTCGTTCACGGGCACGGTGGAAGGCACCGCCATCGTGTCGAGCGGCAAGTTGCTGAGTGTCTCGAAGTAGGATTTTGTGGACTGCGACTACGATGGAGGTCGCATGACCTTGGATTGCGGAGCACGGCGGCATTTGCAAGGAAGAGAACTAGACCAAAAGCGCAGGTTTTACCGCAAGTGCTCCAGGTCAAGGGCTTCTAGGACATGAACCCGCAGAGCGAACGCGCGCTTATGGTGACCGTAGTGGAGCAGCCCGGGTCGGTGGCTATCGACGTCGAACAGTAGGCGTTCCGGTTCTACAAGTCGGACGTGTTCAGCTTCATGTGCGGCACAAGGCTGAGCCACGGTGGGGTAGACATAAGCTATGGAATTAAGAAGGTTTATTGAGAGCATGCACATGTATTTGCCAGTGTGCTTTCTTACTGGTGATCGACACGCCAGTCTTCAGCTATGAACACGAGGTCTCTCACTAAGGTTGGTGATAAACTACTGCGGTTTACTGTCACAATACTTCCGCTCGTGGAGAACGCGCGTTCCGACGGAACTGTCGTTGCCACAGTTCCGAGCCACTTTCTCGCTAGCCGGCTCAAATTAGGGCAGTTGCAAGCATTGACCCGCCACCAGTCGAAGGGACTTGTGGCACTCTTCACAGTCGTGACAGCGCCCAGGTAGCGAGTGAACACATTCTCACAGTCTTCTTCCAGCTTCGTGGGCCGAGCGGGAACGATGTCAGGGCCAAACATGTGATCGTACATGTAATTGCGCACTTGCTGCTCTGCTTGAACAGGGACTGGGGTGGAATGTTCGCGATCTTCACTCGGCAAATTGACTTGAGCCAATGCCGCCATTGCTTTTACGACTTCCTTGCATGCACCTGGAGTGTAACGGGGTTACACACACAAGTGACAACAGTCACTTGTGCATGACAACGGTCACAAGTGACAACTGTCACTTGTGCATGGCAATTGCCGCTTATGGTTTAACAGATAAATATCTGTTAAAGGTTTTAGATACTTCCTCACATTGGTGTAAGACACACCAATGGATACGTTGAAGTGGACCACCACAGTGAGTGGTCCACACATACCCAAAAGATCCTATTGGTAGAAAGCAGCATCTTTCTACCAATCAGAGACATGCATATTAGCGGGGCTCTGACAGCCAGCCGCTGCCAACCCTTTCATAGATGATAAACAGTTTTTAGCAGATTTTAGAGGAAGATCAATTTACAAACAATACAGTTCTCATTTTACCTAATCTAAGTCACTTGGAATCCTTTTGTTACTTAACTTATATTTGTGTATTCAAATATAATTAACCTAAGTAATTACTAAGTACTTACGCTTCCTCATACACGTTGCGCAACGTGTAAGCTAAAGTAGTGAGTCAAGTTAGACCCACTACACCTGGTAGCACTTTGTAGTCCGTCCAACGACCGACTGCTTGACGTTCGTACGCGGTGTACGAACGCGGAGCCGAGAACCACATGAGCACGGAGGTGCCCATGGAGAGCTCCAACACGCCTGCAACGCATGTTGCACGCGCTGACTGCCCCACCTGTCTGACCCAGAGTGGGAGGCCCTCCAACGACTGTCAACAGTCATTGGAGAAGCGGCGATAGCTACAATGCTGCGTACGCTATCGCCGACGGAGCAACATGGTGTTGCTCTGGGGTTCATCATGAAGGAGCAGCGTGACGCTGCTTCCTCAGTGACGGCGTCGTCAGGGACGACACCGCGTGCTCAACCATTAAAGTTGAGCGTAAGCAATTACGTGGGAAGAGAGGGCGAGCCTCTCCTCCGATGGCTTGTCGAACTCGACACAGCCATAGCGGCTCGACGCATCGTCGACCCGCTGTCGAAGGTCGCGTTCGCCATGTCCTGCCTTGGCGGACGCGCAAGGAGTTGGGCGTATGGACGCCGACTCTCCGATCCTACGTGCTTCAGCACGTACGAAGTGTTCAAAGAGGAGCTCAAACAAGCGTTTGAGCCCCCGCAAAACGAGTTCCGGTCGAGGGCGGAGTTCCTCGACCTTCAGCAGGGTAAGCATGACGTCCATGCTTACGCGCAGCGCGCACGATATTTGGTATCAAATATCGTGACTAACCCGATTGACGAGGCGACCAAGGTCGTCACGTTCATGAAAGGACTTAGAGATGGGCCTGTGAAGACCTATCTCTTCCGAGAGTACCCGAGTACTCTCGAAGCTGCGATTACTCTTGCCATGCAAGAAGAGTTTAGCCTGCGGCAGGCTAAACTCCATGTAAACGTACCGAGGCCGCAACCGCGCCCGGTAGCGAGGACGGGAGGTCCGGAGCCAATGGACCTCTCGAGCGCAACAACTGCTGGTTACCAGCAGCTGGGAGGCAACGTGCGATGCTTCCGTTGCGGAAGGATCGGTCACTTTGCACGGGAGTGCACAGCTCCCATGCCCCCTGGAGGTGGCCGTCGTGGCGATGCTAGACATCGCCGCGGACCAACAAAAAACGCGAACATCCAGTAGGCGCGGGGCGCCCTACTGGTAATGCAGTCGCGCGTGCCGACATCGGGCACGCGACACTGAGGACTGCAGCCCCCAGTGAGACCAGCTCTCACTGCAAGAAACAAAATGACAGGCCGAACCTAGTCATCTTGAAGGTTTACTCGAAGAGAGCGAGTGACTCTCTTCGAGCTTTGGTAGATTCAGGCGCGTCGAACAACTTTGTTCGACTACGAAGCCTGTCGAGACTTGACTTCGAGGAGGTAGATACACCTCGAAGTCTTCTGGAGGTACGACTGGCAACAGGTGCCATCGTGAAGACCGAGAAGCGCGTCGTGAACGTGCGCTTCTCGTACAAACAACGAGTGTTTGTCGAACACTTTATCGTCCTGGACCTGGACGATAAGTTCGACGTGGTAATGAGCATGCCGTGGCTTGCATGGCATGATCCGGTAATAGACTGGAAGAAGCGCACGCTCGTGCGCTTCGGACGCGACAGCGGAACAGAGAGCGATGGCCCTGTTACCGCAGCGCGCGCACCAGCAGGTGCGCGCGGCTCACCAGTCGAGACAGCGCTTCATGCTGCTGTCCCGGAGTGCCCAGGAAGTGCGCGAGGGCGCGCACAAGTGAGACCCACGTCGGCACTGCTGCCAACGTCGGAAGAAAAAGATGTGTTGGTTCCGGGAACCAACACCCACGTTCAAGCGTGTAAGGGACAGTCCCTGACCCGAAGCGGTCAGGTCGACAACGACGCGTCGGCTCCGGGAGCCGACGCACCCTCGGTCATGAGGGGCTCCGCCAATGATTGGCGTCGAGGTGACGAAGGCGTGTCAACTCCGGGAGTTGACGCTGCAAACAGTGCGGGCGGTTGCAAACGTACCGCACTGACGCAATTTGCATGCTGTCGTGCAGCCGGGCTGCACGACGAAGCGCCATGCGATCAAGCCGGGCTTGATATCGCGCGCCCGCAGACAGGGTCTGCCGGCGAAGGGACACATTACCGTGCAGCCGGGCTGCACGAAGGAAAATGCGGTCAAGCCGGGCTTGATACCGCGCGCCCGCGGACAGGGTCCGCCGGAGAACGACTGTCCACGGCCGGGCCTGGACAAGAAGAACAACTGTGCGGAGCCGGGCTCCGCACAACAAGAAGACAGCGCAAGCGGAAAACGCTGCGCAAGTCTCGGTCCGGGACCGAGACGCAACAAGAGCGGTCTGCTGGGCAGACTGCGGCGGTGACACCGAATGTCAAGACGCTAAGCGTCTTGACGCGCACCGATACTGGATTCCAGTATCGTGACATGGAACTCGCTAGTCCTCCGACGACGGCGTCGGAGTTGACTTCGCTTCCAGCCATGAGCTGGAAGCGCTTCGCGCGCGACTTGCACGATGGACGCATCGAGCAAGTCTGCGTTCTTTCGGACAGCGAAAGAACGGCGAGCGAGAGCGAAGAGCTGAGGCAGCTCTTCATGGGAAGTACCACTGAGAGTGAAGACACTCTCAGTGCGAAGACGAAGCGAGAGCGCTTCGAGGAACAAGGTTGGGACTCGCTGAAGTCGAGTCCCTATTACGAATTGTTGAGGGAGTACAAAGACGTACTCCCGGAAGACATTCCTGCGGAGCTTCCGCAGGATAAGGGCATTCAGCACGAGATTGATCTCGTGCCGGGCACGAAGTACTGTGTCACGCGGCAGTGGCCACTGCCGCGAGAGCAAGTGAAAGCGATCGACGACTTCTTTGAAAGTCGTCGTAAAGCAGGACAAGTGCGGGAATCAAAGTCCCCGCACAGTGCTCCGACGTTCTGTGTCAAGAAGCCACAGGGCGGATGGCGCATCGTTCATGCCTACAACAAGCTGAACGATGCGACGGTACCGGCGCAGACGCCGATACCGCGAAAAGATGTTATCATCGATTCGATGGCCGGGAGCACCGTTTACAGTGCTCTCGACTTGCGAGATGGATTTTATCAAATCCTAATGCGTGAGAGCGATATCCCTCTCACGGCAGTGAGCACGCCAAGCGGCATGCTCTGGGAATGGCTAGTAATGCCACAGGGGCTTAAGAATGCCCCTGCGACTTTCAACAGGTGCGTGACGCACTTGTTGCGCTCGGTGCGCGACTTCGCACCGAGCTACTTCGATGATGTATTCATCCACAGCCGGGCTGTGGACGGGAAGACGACGTAGAGATGCACAGGGTGCATCTCCGGAAGCTACTTGAGTTTATGCGAAAGCATAAGCTCTACGCGAACCTGAAGAAGTGTATCTTCGGGGCGAGCGAGATACCCGTCCTCGGGTGTCTCGTAGGGAAGAATGGTGTTCGCCCTGACCCGGAAAAGGTCAGAGTGATAAATGAATGGCCAACGCCTTCAAGTGTCAAGGAACTGAGGCAGTTCCTTGGCAGCCACGTACTTGTGCAAGTACGTGGAGGATTATGCGGGCAAGATCCGCCCGCTGTCACAGCTTCTTAAGAAAGAAGCTGTGTGGAATTGGACACCCGATTGCCAAAAGGCATTCGATGCAGTCAAGCGGGGCTTGACTGAGGCGCCGATCTTGGCAGTGGCTGACCAAGATCGCCCATTTCACGTAGTGTGTGACGCATCCGATTTCGCGATCGGATGCGCGTTATGCAGCACGATCACGAGGGCCGTGATCGTGTCGTCTACTACCAATCGCGTCAGCTGAAGCCAGCTGAGCGCAACTATCCGGTGCATGACAAGGAACTCCTTGCCATGAAGTATGCACTCGCAAAGTTCCGAGTGTACTTACTTGGGAGTAGACCATTTGTGGTCTACACCGACCATGCTTCACTGCGCACCGCAGTGAAGTCGCCACACATTTCACAAAGAATGGCGAGATGGCTCTCATTCTTTGCGGAGTATAACTTCCGGGTCGAATACAAACCCGGAAGATTGAACGTGGTGGCCGACGCGTTATCACGTCGGCCGGACTATGCAGAAGCTGTTGACGTCAATGCCATTGACGCCATGCGATCGAGCAAAGCCACATCATCTCTGTTGGATGATGTGAAGGCCGCGTACGCGCACGACGCGGACGCGAAGCTCTTGCTGGCCTATGGCACAGCGCCTTCTGACAAGTCCCGTCAGAAACTGCCCAAGCACCTTCGTGCGCGTGCACACCGCTTTCGTGTGCACGACGGACTACTGCTTTACAATGCAGTCGACGACAACGCGGATCGCGTTGTCGTGCCAAATGACCATGACCTGCGACTCAGGATCATGTACGAGTATCACGATGCCCCGACTGCGGGACATCTCGGACGTGAGAAGACATACGTCCTTCTCACGCGTGACTTCTACTGGCACCACCAGTACAAGTGGGTGCGCAAGTACGTCCGTGCTTGCGAGGTGTGCCAACGCGTAAAGCCTGCGCCGTTTGCGCAGGCTCCATTACAATCACTACCGACTCCGTCGGAGTGTTGGAAGTCCATGTCATTGGACTTCATCTTTGGTCTTCCCCCGGACAGCGGAGGGAATACCGGTGTTGTGGTCTTCGTCGACCGCTTCAGCAAGATGGTACATCTTGCTGCGGTGCCGGCAGAGGTGACCGCGAAGCAGACGGCCCGTCTGTTCGTCGACATGGTGTTCAAACACCATGGCATGCCGTCCGACATCGTGTCGGACAGAGACCCGCGCTTCACAGCGCACCTGTGGCAAGAAGTGTTTACACTTCTTGGGAGCCAGCTTTCAATGTCGACTGCGGACCATCCGCAGACGGACGGTCAAACCGAGCGCGTGAATCGCGTGCTCGTCGATATGTTGAAGAGCTACGCTCACTCGTTCCAATACTGGAGCGAGTGTTTGTCGATGGCGGAATTCGCCATCAACAACTCGGTGCATGCCTCGACCGGGCATACACCGTTTTATGTGAATGCCATGCGGCATCCCCGTCTGCCGAGTTTACTCGGAGTGGTGGCTCCCACTTTAAGTGGGGGAGGATCTGCGACTGCAACACAGCAGTCGCAAAAAGCCGCTGACACCTGCACAGTGTCAGCCGCGACAACAAGGAACACGACAACCAGGTCTGCGCGGGGCGCAGACCTTGGCAGGAAGAACCAAGGGTCAGCGCACTGCGCTGACCCCCAGAACAAGGAAAACGAGTCTGTGCAGAGCACAGACTCCACAAGGAACAAGGACCACGGGTCTGCGCAGGGCGCAGACACCGCGAAGAACCACGCAGAGGCCGGGCCTCTTGCGGAGAGCGAGCTGAACGAGTTCAGCTCGGATGCGATTGACTTTATCAATAAAAGACAAGCCGTAATTCGGTTTGTCCAGGACACGATTGCAGCTTCTGTGGATAAACAGAAGCTGAACGCCGATAATATTGGCAGGGGCAACACAAATGAATTCAACGTGGATTCATTGGTTTTGTTATCTACTCAAAACCTGCCCAAACATGCAGTTTCGGATTTCGGAGCAAGCAAGCTTGCTCCTCACTTCATCGGGCCATTCACGGTGATGGCACGCCACGGCAACGCATACACGCTAGACATACCGTCTAGCATGCGGCTCCACCCGACATTTTATGTCGGGCGGTTAAAGCCATACCTCCAGCACGAGCCAAGTGGCTCGTCTGACCCGAAGAGACAGCCTCGACAGGGGGAAGCCCTCTCCAGCGCGTAGTCGCGCTGGAGCAGTTATCACAGTCGGGCCTACAGCCCGACCGGCACGTTCAAGGCGGTCTGGGAGACCGCCAGAGCCGGGACACGAAGGAACAGAGCGGCAACCGCCGCGCTCTGAAAGTACTCCACGACCGTCACTTGGTCGTGGAGCAACACGAGATGAAGGTCAACACGGCGTTGACCATCGGAGCGCGTTTCCACCACCTCCGCCACCGCTGCGAGACGCACGCGGAGAAATTCGCTGGATCGTCCAGCGAATTGTTGATCATAGGAAAACAATCCGAGGTCCGGATTGTTTTCGCATTCGTTGGAGAGGTTTCCCTCCCAACACGACACGTGGGAACCACGGAACGTCCTGATGGAAGACGTTCCGGACATGGTGAAAGAGTACGAAACCCAACACGCACTACCAGCAAGAAGGTAGTGCGAGCGCTGTAGTAATCTACAACGCCTGACGACTCGCGTGCTAGATAATTAGCACGGAGATCATTGAAGCTCTCAGGTATACATATAGTATACCTGTTGTGGTCGCGGTTGCTAATATGCACCGCCACCTGGACGGACAGTGCGCACGGCGCACGGACACCAGCCTCCACCGCAACAGCGTGGAGTTGCTAATACTTGCCACTTCGAGAAGGACTCGAAGTGCTTTGGCGCTTGCTTACCCGATCACGGTAAGCAACAGAAATTCGCTTAGAGATGTCGACGCATAGACGCGGTCGACATCGAAGAATCGTACACAGACACTGTGTTGTCTGTCCCCGTGGTAGCGGCGCACCTCGCGCTACCGCGCATTGTACACAGCAACAGAGAGTTTACACTCTGTTGCAATGGTGGTCTTCAGCTTGATCGTGCTCATTGCGGATGAGTACGGAAATCCCCAGCACAAACAATTGACAAGCAGTCAATATTAATTGACGTGTCGAGACCGACACGTCTAAGCTTAACGGGGGGATGGTGTAACGGGGTTACACACACAAGTGACAACAGTCACTTGTGCATGACAACGGTCACAAGTGACAACTGTCACTTGTGCATGGCAATTGCCGCTTATGGTTTAACAGATAAATATCTGTTAAAGGTTTTAGATACTTCCTCACATTGGTGTAAGACACACCAATGGATACATTGAAGTGGACCACCACAGTGAGTGGTCCACACATACCCAAAAGATCCTATTGGTAGAAAGCAGCATCTTTCTACCAATCAGAGACATGCATATTTGCGGGGCTCTGACAGCCAGCCGCTGCCAACCCTTTCATAGATGATAAACAGTTTTTAGCAGATTTTAGAGGAAGATCAATTTACAAACAATACAGTTCTCAATTTACCTTAAACTAGCTACTTGGAGTCTTGTCTAAGTTAACTTATATTTGTGTATTCAAATATAATTAACCTAAGTAATTACTAAGTACTTACGCTTCCTCATACACGTTGCGCAACGTGTAAGCTAAAGTAGTGAGTCAAGTTAGACCCACTACATGGAGTGTCCGCCGGGCTCAGATGTGACATTCGTTTTGCTACTCGCGGATCCAAAAACGCAACCCATTTCAGCTCACTCCCCTCCAACGCTTGGAACCGCTTCGTATATAGCATCAGCATAGCTTCTCGACATTCGTTCATCATGCGCTTGGCTTCAAAGACATAATTTTCGCCCCCAGCCTCCGCGGCAAGAGCATCAAAAAGGTCGGTTCTCTCTAAATGTTTTCGTATACCAGAGAGTACAGGCATGACAAGCGGCGCTGTAGGATATGCCTGACCGCTGAGTGTATCCGACGCAACTTCAAATGGACCCAGAAGCACCTGCAGACACTTGATAGCAAACCATTCTTCAGGTTTCGGCCGTCGAAGCTTCTTCTCCATGTCTTTGAATTCTGTGCGGCCTTTGGGTTTCTTCAGGTAGGCAAAATTTTTTGATCAACGCACCTTCAAGAGATATTAGCCGCTGCAACATTCCCCAGCAGCTGTTCCAACGGGTGGGGCAGTCAACCATGGGTCTGAGAACTTGGTCAAGCTTAACATTGCAGTGTTGAACCTGAATTTTCTCCAACCTGTTGTTTCCTTTCGGAGACTTGCGAAAGTAAACTGCTAACGTACGAAAATGCTGCACAAGTTTCCGCATTGTGCTCATATCATAGCGACGGAGGCCCTCAATTGCGTCGTCCAGAAACTCTTCCATCTCGTCAATTGCGAGCTCTTGTAGCACTTCGATGCTGCCTCGATCCTCGTTTTATAATACTGCCTCTTCTTCACGTTCTACAATTTCTTCTACGCTTTCAGCAGCAACGTCATCAGTCCACGCAGGTTTGTCGGAGTTCCCACTCGTCTTCGACCTCTGGACTAGAGCACCAGCAACTACAAGATGAAGGCTGTGTGCAATACATACCATGTGCTTGATGCCCAGCTGGTTACCGGCAGAGACCATGTTGGATCCGCTGTCTCGAAGAAGCACCACACACATCGCTTCGGCAATGCCCAATTCGCTAATATACGAGTTATAGCGGCTGCAATCGCACTCCCTGTGTGGATACCAGGAAACTCAAGGACTCCCAGTGTCCAATTCTTGGGAGTAAAATTTTGATCTACGTAATGTATGGTCAGCGAAATGTAGCTCTGTGCATTCCTTGCTGTCCTGATGTCCACAGTGATCGAATAATACTCGCAGCCTGTTGCAATGTCTTTTCGAACGCGCCTACGGTATTTCTTCGCCAACACGATGATCTCCTGCCTCAACTTTGCTCGCTTTGGGAGCGGCAACGTGACCCCACCCAAATCTTCAGTAATGAACCTAATAAACGCGACGAAACCAGCGTCCTCCACTATGATCAACGGTCTGAAGTGACAAGCAGCCCACTCAGCAAGAAGCTCGTTGACTCGCTTCTGCTCCTTCGCGGATATTACACGAAGCTTGCGTTTTTTTTTCGTGGGTCCTCAGCTGCGGCAAATGCGTCGTCGAGGTTGCGAATAACAGGCTCTCCTTCTCCACGTTCTCGCCGAACTGTTTGTGCGGCGTAAGCTGCAAGGTCATCGGGGTGCTGTGCCTCAATGTGCTGCTGCATTTTGCATTTTCCAACTCGAAATTTCATAGTAAGACCACACAATAAACAATAAGCTAGCTCCGAATGCTCGTTGGTAAGGTCATTTCGCGGAATTTGCCAGCACTCCTCCTTCCGTACTAGACGAGCAAAGTGCTGTACATTTTTACGCTTTTGGCGTTTCATGATGTAGAGAAGTAACCCGGTTTGATCCTCTGCTTGTCTGCGCAAGGCATCTACATCAATGAACGGGCGCTCGTTCTCGATTACGCGAGCATAGCGAGATCTTGTAGGCTGCGGCGAAGGCGATTGCGTCAAGTGGGGCAGCTCTCGTTGCTGCAGCTGCTGCTGGAGTTTGAATTGTTGGAGATGGAGCAGTAGCTGTTGCTGCTGTTGTTGGAGTTGCTGTTGCTGAAGTTGCTGTTGCAGGAGAAGTTGCTGCTGGTGTTGCGAGGATGGTGTCGGAGGCGGAACCTGGCTACGGCGACATTCAGGTGTGCGAAAGCCGCCCAGTTGGGTTTGGTGGGGAGCGTCCATCTTGGAGCATGACATCCCCACCTTTGACGCGGAGTCCGCGGCCTAGGCCGAGTCGAACACCCTTGAAGCGCTAATACTTACAAATTGTATTGATGGGGTTTGCGTCATCAAGGTCGTGAAGAGAGGTTCACGGACCGCAAGGAGGGAATACAGGGGTAGTACCGCTGAACCCCCGGGGGTAGAGCAATCGGGAGTTCGTGTACGTTCAGAAGCAGTACATCCCCAGCACTACATGAGAGGCGGGAAGTAACCGGACAATGACAATTGAAAATCACGTGAACCGTTGAATTTCATTCTCATCAGAACCGTAGATCGGTTGCACCGTGATACTCGCCTGTTTCGTGCACAATTGGTCCTTGGTATCACGGTGATACCGATCTACCTCTGTTAAGAACGGCCCTCACCTTCTCATGATAAGACATACGGTTCTAGCGAAAGCGTGTCTCAGTCGCGCTGGGGCGCTGCAGCAGCGCCTTGTGAGAGGCCCTCCCCCCTCTCATTTCTCCCCCTCTTTGGGCTCGCGCTCGCTCAAGCATGGGCCTGGATAGCGGTGCTGAGTTAGATGAGCAGACGATCAATGGTGGTGATAGTGACCTCGTCGACGAGCGCTTTGGCGACAGCGCTTCGGAAGGCGAACTCTTTGCCTGGAGCGACACGCTTCGGAAGAAGAGATCATGCTGATAGCGCGCGTGAAATGGTGGTGGTACTGGGATCTGTATCGAGAGAATTCAACGACAAAATTCCGGCTTTGCCTCCGTGATACCTTGTGATACCGTGAACCCCGCAAAGGTTCACGAGGGTTCATATGATACCTTTTGTGATACCTCGTGATACCTCACGCCTGGCTATGCTTTTGTGCGCCTGGTTCTGTCAGAGACGATTATGCTCGCAGGTATCACGGATGATACCAAAATCTACCGGTACCAAACTACCTCTGTTAAGAACGACCCTCACTGCCAACTATATGTATTATGCTTTGCAATCCGTTTGTCGTTTTCACCTAGTGTTTTGCCCGAATTATAATATCTGGCGCCCGATATAAAAACAGATGGCCACTAACTCGACCAAGTTATTTTCACCAGCCTCGATATCGATCTCGATTTACGCTATCTGTGGTCGAATTGCCGATCCAAAAACGCAATTCGGGCCGATTTATTTTAAATCACGATGGCTGTGTACGGATTATAATGCCGTGCTTTATATATACATAATATGAAGTTGGACACTTACATCTGGACACTTGACGAGTGGTCGGCAGATCGCGCTGCCGATCTGTCGAAGCACCGCAGTTTCCGAAAACCTTCATCGTGCACAAGTGCAGCATGCACTCTCCCGACTACCGTTGACGAGCTGTTTTTCTTATGCATGTGTATGGAATCTGTATGCAGTATGTTAGCGATATATTTTGGCCTAACGTGCGAACACTGCAACGTTGGTACAAGTTGTTTTTGACCGATAGTGTGGTTGATGAAGGAGATCGAACTAACCGCTCGTCGCGTTGGCCGAGTGCCGTGGTCACCCGTGTTCGAAAGTACGTGAAAGCCCACCCTACATTTTATTTAGAGGAGCTACAGCGGTTCATACGAAACGCTTTTCCTAAAGTAAAATGGTAGCGTAGTATCAACATGTGGTCTTACATGGCGGGGGGCTGCTCGCGCCACAGAGAAGCGGAAACCCAGTGTTGCAGGAGCCGCTCGTGCACTCACAGACGAAGCTAACGAGCCGTTAAACACGTCCAACAGAGCCGTACCGGAGTAGCAGTAGCCGGCGACGTTACCTCGGTGTCCTGAGAACCAACGATTCGCCCGTTATGTTAAGTAGGAAGAGGTGGTGCGACTTACCTACGCCTGGAGGTCGATTTACTACCGTCTCGCATTTTTATGTCTTCGAATTATTTTATCTCAGAGATCGATCTAAGCCCTAAATCCGAGCGACAAAATATCTGCAAACCACAATACATGTAGTACGCTAGATAGCAAACGCAAAAGTCAGTCCTCGCGTATATAATCAATGTCGCAGAAAAGTGATATGATGCGATTACAGGTGTTTTTTTATCAGGGCAAGATTTTTCCAGATAGTAGACGAAGTCATATCGCAATACAACTGTTATTTCTAATAGATTTGAATCTCGCCACAAATATCAAAGCAGCGGGTTAGTGCCTGGAATAAGTACGATCCTATGAAAAAGAGTAAACTGCATTTGTGACTTCAAAATTTATTTTTTAGTGGTTCTGGCATCGTCTCCACAAAACGCAGGTCGCTCAGGTTGTTCTGCGTGTGCCTTGACAGCAGCGCGCGCACCTGGCGTTCTCCACTCCTCGGTCGTGGTACGACTTGGCCGCCTCGTCCTGCTGCACGAGCGCCTGGAGATTGATCTCCTCGAGTCTGGCCTACAGCGCCTCGATCTCCTTCTCCAACGCCGCCTTCTGCTCCTTGCGGATCGTGTGCGTCGCCTTGCGTTTCTTGAAGGTGCACTTCTTCTTCCGCTGGGGCTCGACCTTCTCCTGCATGCTGCAGGGGGGGGGGGGGGGGGGGGGGGCGACGAGGCTGAGGAAGACGACGCGGGCGAGTGAGTCGCTGGCGTCTCCTCTCCCAATTGCAGCCGTAAGCTCCATCAACGTGGCTGCAGCGCCGTGGTGCTGCACCCCCCTGCGGCGGCTGCGGCCAGCCATTGAAGGCGCTCCAGACCTGCACCTGGTGGTTGTCCACTACCATAAGCGCATCCTGCAGCTGCTGGTGGTTGCGCCACGATGAAGGCGGATCCATCGTGCGCACGAGTAAGATCTGCTAATACAGCATCGTATAATAGTTGTGGCAGTTTATCAATAAACGGAAGCTGTTCGAGCAGAGGACGTACTGTTTACACTGTCAAAGCTTCAAAAACACCAAAACTGTACTGCCACCACAGTCTAAGTACGACTGGCACAAAGAAGGCCTGAGCACCACAGCTTTTCTACGACCACCACTCTGGCTTGGCAGCCTGCACTTTGCCCAGTATTTATGATTTTTTGGCCAATGGAGAACTGTCGTAGCAGACAGGATTGATCCAATCACATCGAGGTACCAACACTTTTGTTTTTGTAACCACCGACCATGGCGCTTAACCACTTGCTCCTACCTACAACATGGCCCCCTAACACCCCTGGCAACTCCTGGCTTCGGCGACACCACGCAGCGAAGGCGATGCTCTCCTAGCTGAACTCAAGAAGTACCGTGTGGACAAGAGCGACTTGACCCCGTGCCTCATCTGCATGCTGCCAGCACCGCATACCATGCGTGTACAGCGACTTATCTGTGCCTGCAAGGCCTGTGCTGATATCTCGAGAGGCCCCGCGTGTCCATGGCGCGCGCGAGTCATGACGTGCCAAGTTCAAGGGTTAATGACGATAGAAGATGACTACACGCACTGCACGCCTGCCCGCGCGCCGCGCAAGCCCGTCTTAACGCGATCGATGAAGGAGATCGTGATGGATTGGGCCGCTCAAGGACTTAAAGCGAAGCGTATCTACAATGCGCTTCTGCCACGGTTCAGTCTAACGGAGAGTACTGCCCCTTCCGTAGCCTCGGTGCAGCGCTTCGCGCACTACCACGTGACCGGGCGCCCCGGCGGGAGTGATCTACTCGGCGCTGTGCGGCAAAATATCAAGGATAGAGGCTTTGCTTGTCATGAAGAAGAGGCCGCTGCGTTCACATTCACCGGCCGAAGTGATAGGGACGGCAAGCCCATCACCGGCGATTCAGATCCATTTGTAGTGAGTACCAGCTCTAAGAAGCTCCTGCCTCGTGCGGATCGAGACCCGGAGTCATTCATCTTCCATCTCGACGCCACCTACAAGCTTACTCAAGTTGGCTACCCCGTCGTCGTTGTTGGCATTTCGGACAGAGCGAGGCGTTTCCATCTCGTGGTGATCTTTATCGTTACCCAACAGCAACAGCAGAACTTTGCAGAGATTCTCGGAATGTTGGCACACATATATGTCTGTGACTGGAAAGCCACTTCGAGTCCGCTAAGTAATGGGCGATGCCGACGCAGCCCAGTGGAGCGCCGTCAACGACGTGTTCGGGGAAGCATGCAATTATATGTTTCTCATGTGCTACTTTCACGTGGCAAAGAAGGTTTTCGAGAAAACGCGCTCTCTCCCACCCGCGATGGCTGCCTCAGCCATGGAAGCAATTCACAAGATGCACTTTGCAGCCAGCGAATCCGCCTACTCGAAAGTGCTAGATGAAGCGCAAGAAAACTGGTCCAAGCTTCCAGAGCTGAAGCGATTCTCGCAGCACTTTTCCAAGGTCTGGTTGAACCAGCGGTTCTGGCGATGGCAATGTTTCCACACGCCTAGCGGATTCGCCACGACTAATAACCCATGCGAGACCTACAACGGAATGATCAAACGTGATGTGACGCTACGGAGAACTGATAGCTTTGATAGAGATTTCAGGTATGCTGACCACAGGTTGGCCTGTCGATATGAAGACAGGTGTATGCCAATGCTCTTTCGCGAACAAGCACGGGTGTTGCATCCATGCCATCCATGCTTTGGAATGCCGTGGAGCTATCGACAACAAGGGCCATGTGACGTTAGTAAACCGTGGTCGCACAGCACGGAAGGGAAGAAAGAGTAAGCGAGGGCGTCCACGCAATAGCGGTGCTGCACTTGCTATGGAGTTGCTAGGCTGTGAAAGTTCATCTTATACATACATTCCCGTTCTCAAATAACTGCAGTCCGCGTGTTATATCGCCGTACTCTCTTTACAACGTACTCGGAGAGTGGGCTGGTTTTGCATATTCGTATGTCGGATAATGAAACTACGATATGGTGTCGGGGCTGCCATCCAAAACATTTCTAAAGATACCTACCCATGCGAAATAACTAACCCAAAATACTGTATCTCTAACATTTACGCATATTTGCGTCTATGCAGCCTGGGGAAAATGTCGTGCTAAGCTCCTGTGTAAGTTTAAAATAGCCTAACGCCTATTATTTCAGCGGCGGCTGCCCTTCAAAATATAAAAAACTAAAATAATGATAACTTCGACATTAGACAGCTATAATAAACGGCTATGCTGTTTCGTTCTGACGGATAGTCGTGTTCGGACCAGGACATTCATATCCTGCAAATAGATTTGCTGCCTAACAACAATTATGGCAGCGGTTGCGAACCAACTCCCAACATTCGCTAAAAACAAGAACTGCAACTTCAACTTTCTGTAAGAGGTCCAGAAACTTACTCTGTTCTTCTCAATTGTCGCATTACCATGCCTACTTAGTCTCGTTGGTTTCCAAAGGGACCATTGCATTAATTTAAGATCGGGGCTGCGGCTAACATCTAACATCATATCCGTACCCTCATTTTTTTCAGTATCTTATCATACTAAGTAATCTGCTCTGTACAATTGTTGCTTACAGTTACCACGTGATCAATGCGATCATTGAAAAGTCCAAATTCAACTCCGTGGTGTCTGGGCTGCGCAAAAAGAAATGAACATTTTTATTTTTCCTTACGGCACACAATCCAATACAGATACTAAACCCCGCATTTATTTAGTATCTACTGTTCGTTTTCCTTGCTCGTTAGCATTCACGAGCGCCTTCAGTCTTTTCGCATCGCGCATGCGCTCCGTCTTCGCATTTTTCTTCTTCCGCTTCGCCCACTTCGACTTCGCTGCCGTTTGCGCCGAGGCCGCCGCTGCCGATCGAGGCACTTGAAGAAGGAAACGCTCCTTCTCTTCCTCGTATTTACTGTCGTGCCACTCTCTATCCTCCATCACGCAAAGCGCCGACAAAATTGACATCCACGCTCCCCTTGAGCCGCGCTGACTTCCAGATGGAAGTCGAGCTGCGTAGCGGTAGCAATCGAGCTTGTCCTCGGCACATACCACCACGTCCCCTGAAATGGCGCCCCACCGCTTGTGTTCAGGCGCCCCAGGTATGAATTCAAGCAGCACAGAATGAGCGACCATCGTGCTCATGTAGATTACATCTCCGGTTTGCTGGATCAGCACGCACGATTTCATAGTGTCCAACCTTCTGTTAAACGTGTTTTCTCCATTCGTGAAGTTGAACTCTTCAGCGCACTCAGGCGTTCGGTAGAACACCCAGATCTTGAATGCGAGAGAGAGGCATGGTGGAATAAGAGACACAACACGTCCATGGTCGATGTGAATGGGCGATTCCCGGTTCCCATCTTGCAACCATAACTCCAAAGGGTAAACATACGCTGCATCGGTAGGGAAGCTAATCTTAGAACGATAACCAGGAAGCTGGGCAGCCAGCTGATCCACTGGGTTTCGCTGACATGTATCCCATAACTTTGCAGCTCCACGGCTAATGTACGCCCTCATATTCGCCACTCGCAGCAAGTGGTTGAGGCGCATAGGGTGTTCTGGTAAGCGAGATTGCCCACGGAACGCAGCAACATCATTGCATGCGTTGCGGAACAGCAGCGCAGGGGCCTTGCTACTCACAGGCCTATCCCACGAAAACCCGCCATCCACGTAACGATCAATAGAGGCTCCGAGCTTATGCTGAACGCGGTGCAACTTGTATTTCGCATCTTCATAATCCCCCGTATCCACAAGCTTACGCAACGTCTCAAGCAAATCCATCATTTTATTACACGAAACGTAGCCCTTTAGGTAGCCTAGAGCAAAGCATACACCCCCTCCTCCCCACACACCACACAGTACAATCCCAGCGGTCAGCAGTCGCGTTGGCTGCGTCGCCCCGTCCTCTTCGTCCACAGCGCCAGCGCTGCCGTAAACGCCTCGCTGCCGGGGAGCTGTGTCGAGTCGCTGTGTCGTCTGCTGCGTCGCCCGTGTCACCTTCGGTTCTTGGGGTCCTTGGAGAGACGGAGGCGCTGCGCTCGGTCGGGCGAATTGCCTTTTGACGGTAAGGGAGGGAAGTCGGGATTAGATGCTACAGTTAAATACAATTTTCTACAAGCTAATATGTCCCTTCCAGTACGATGTTTTGTGTGGCGGTGGGGGCAGAGCAGAGCAGCATGCATTTTATGCACCGGTGCTCCTGCTGACTCTGCCGTGCGACACCACAAATCAGCTGGTGTTTTTGGTATTTGCTCGTTCGAGCCCTGCAGTATTGTCTAGTAAATAACGTTGGTATCCACGATACACTCCCATAATTTACGAATACCCCAGTTTTTTTACACGGTGATCTACTGTAAACTTTCTCGTGTTTTTGTGCTCCAGATCTCAAAATTATCTATCGTACCAGTATACTGTACACCTTGTTGATTCCCACATCGATGTTTAAGTAGGGTAGGGTACAAAATCACCTATCAAATATCATATCCACCCGTAATACCAAGCATCCCACGAGCTGAGCGGGAGCGCTGCTCGCGGGAACGAGCACGAGCAGCAAAACCCCTGCGAGCGCGTTCGTCGGGATTTGAGCGCTCCTTATGAATTCGATTTGACAGGGGAGTAACAATCCCCCGCTCATACGTAGCATTATTTATTGGATAAAAATAAATTACTGAACCGGGATTCGTTAAAAAAAGAGCAGAAGCGGTGCTCCCCCTGCTCGTTGTGGGTACTTAGTAGGGGGAGCTCTAAAACGTTAACCAAGGTGCTCACTTGATCAGCGAGAGCTCGCAAATTGAGTTTTTTTTTTAGCTCGCTTGGGCCTCTGCTCGTGGGGTGCTTAACTGAAGCAGTGCGCAGCTTTTGCAGCGCCTTCTGGTGCGCAGTAAGGCGTTGCATCTAAAGTCTTTGCTCAGAGCAAAAATGGGTGGTCAAAGCTCTCTGCTCGCGATTGATCAATGAACATTTTGATAAAAGAATAGTTGCTGCTGCGGGCATTGACAACCCCTATTGTCGGGAACAACAAGTTCTGCACGGTGCCATGATTTCGTTAAAAGGCGAGCTTTGCGACCTTTTACAATTGATTTAAATAGTATTGTTAATAGAGGTGGCTCGCGAAAGGGTAAGTAATATCGATCCAGACAGTTCATATGAGATAAATGTTCGACCGCTTTCCTAAAATTCTTCTACCCTGTGAAGACTACATTGAATACGAGCGAGAAAATTTCAGCATGGATCGATTATTTCGATGTGAACCGGGAGGTCTGTAAATATAGGTGGAGTTCCATCTATCGTGGAAATATCCTGCACATGGGAAACAATACGAACAGCAGGTATACTGTATACTGAGTTTGCCTCATCGTCAGTACAGTTTGTATCGAACACTGATTTTATCGCTGGGCGCATATAGACTGGAATCGAGCTAATAGAATCTGAAAACGCTCACGAATCGTTCCACCGCACTCAGTACTCGTAATGAGTATTTACTGACAAATGGTGACGGAAAAAGCTTGGCGCGCCACAATTAACAAGGTCGATGACTATTTCAATACGAAATAAGATAACCAACTGTCGAAAGTCTGCAATAGAGACCTATCGAAGCGAGTGTTGTTAGTTGACTGTGGGATAGGAACCCAAAAGACGTCCACGCGTCGATTCGGACCGATCGCATCCCACAAATGCTTCGGGATAAACCGGCATAGCCGCCCCTCTATCCAACATTTTTGTTGGTTGTTGGAACCTCTTCGAGGTCGCTGAACTCCTATGCTTGATATCCCGCCCTGAAAGTCTATCTACATGTTATTCGAGTGTTCATGCGACGTTTGATGATCGCCTTCGCTCCTTCACTCAAAGATCAGATACCAGGTTGTCCAGATCCACGTGCGCGCCACAGGCCAGATGAATCTCCTCAGCCTCAAGCCGCTGCACCTACTGATGTAGTGGATCTACGTGCCAACTGCACAGCCAGCTCCGGTTTCTCCGCACCACGCAGCAGTTTCTGACGAGAGCGAGGCTGAGGGCGGAGGCGTTACGAAGTCGGCTGCCACTCAAGGCGAGCCAGACCACAGACGCCAGCCAGGCGTCCGCGGAGACGAGCACGTCAATTACGAGAAATCGGATCAAGAAGACGGTGGGCGCGAGAGCGACGGTTCCAGGGAGTCTAGCGATGGCGGTGGTCGACCTCCTAAGCTTCGGCAGCGATTTGGCCCCGACTAGGATACCTTGTTGCTGTTCAAGTAAATACCGATGATCTCTAAACACGGGGACATCAGACATCGGTGGGAGGAGCTGGCCACCAAATTCAACAGGAGCCCAAATTTCAACATGGTGGCTATCAAAGGAACAACTTCGCAGGCACGGTTTAAAAGGCTTCTGGACATACACCGCTCATGGGAGAGATCGTCTGCACGAAAGCCGGAACGGATGAGAAGGAGACGCGCTTCATACAGGATATGACAGAATTGCAGACCAAGATCAACGACTTTGACAAAGCCCAAGCTAAATGGGCAGCGGCTAACGCAGAACAACAGCAAGCCAAGGCGTAGTCGTTCGTCAGGCCGCTGTCGATAGGACCATAGAATGAGATCATCAAACCTAGAACACAAATGGTTTAGTCAGCACTTAGTAACACGAAAACCGAAAACAAAAATAGATGCTACATATAAGCGTCTTACCGTCGGATGGCAGACTCCTTGATAGCTAAGGCAATGACGACGCTTATAGCCGCTGTAGCACACTTTCTGGGGATTTTCCTTGTCGTCTACAGGAATGCAGTCGAGTGTAGCTTGCCCAGCGCGTAGATGCCTCTTGCGCTTACCAGGACTCCAAACAAAACTTTCGTCCCGTCGATGAAAATTGACATTTTGTCGACAAGGCCGTTGGTTTTATCTGATGCGGCTTGAGCGTTTTGTTGGTGACGTGCAACACACAAACCACCGTTAAAATATATCGTACCCTCCCATTCAGCATCTAGATAACAGTCTGAACACAAAGCAACAAAAACAAAATAACTCGCAATCCATTTTGAACAGCAAGAAGAATTTACTCACAGATGTCTGTAATGACGCGGCTGCATGCGGTGTCAGAACGATCAAACTGCTTCCGGATCTTTGACAACCTCCCTGGGTATGACATGCGATAACAGTGCATTGCAAGCGCTTCAACGCCCAACAGCCTATCACCTGCTGCTGAGAAGAATACATTGGGCACGTTCATGACGCCAGCTAGCCGTTCGAGCTCTTCGCAGGTGAAGCGAAAGTCGTCGCGCGCGTCAACGTCGGTCTACGTAGCGAAATCGAACCGGACGCTGGGATCAGTGGACGCTCTGCGTACTGTGTGGCACCTTCGACGAGAAGGGCATCCTTGACGTCGTCTAGGTCACTGAGAAGCAGCAACAGTGTGGCACCTTCGACGAGAAGGGCATCCTTGACGTCGTCTAGGTCACTGAGAAGCAGCAACAGTGTAGCACCCTGTTCCATTTGGAGCGGGGATCTTCGAGGTTAGGCTGACTCTCCTTGGGTTGTGATATAAATGTAGCGAGTAGTCGTATCCCACAGTCATCACAATTAAAACTTCGAAATTAATTCACAGGGTTTTGTTGGTTGTGGTTTGCGGGATAACCGCAGCCCACAAACCACAACCAACGGCCGCTTCGAAAGGTCTCTAGTGTTGTATGTCGCCACCCAGTGGATCTTATCCACCAGCAGTATCAACATGCAACTGAAACCACTACTGCCTACAAGATGTACCCTCGGGGGCCATACGCGGTAATGAAGCCTCGAAGTCCTCTATCACGAGTGAAGACTGGAGAAACGGGGATGAAGGTATTCTTGATGTACCCGACGATAACATGATGGGTACTCGCTCTTTCAGCCGCACTTGTATGTTGTACATGTCACACTGGCTGTTTAACAGGAGGAAGTTAGTCTTGAGGGAGGGCGTGCGAAACAAAAAGTGCCGCCCCGCAGTTCAGACGGATGGAAGCTTCTAGAAGCTTCCACAGCCGCCCTACGTCTGCCGTCTGTATTTTAACTTGGTTTCACTATACCTACCGTAAAGGTGAGTCATTCCTATATCTGCCTCCTATTGGATACCTTTTTACCAATCAGACACAGGCTGCCATGAAGACACGTAATTTATTATCGGCGTGCGCAGGGGTATGGGAACTTAATTCCTATGGAGACCATTCACTCGCTGTGGGTGGTATCCCAAGGCTACACTGATTAGTGTGGAATGAAAATCACTGAGTCTTGTGTACTGGAAGGTGCTGAAGCGCGTGCAGAAGAAAATACCGGTATTGATCCTCTGTATCTTGCCGATACAGCCTCAGCTGATATCGGGGTACCGCTTAGCATCGATAAGGTGGCTGCGCGTCCGAAAACCCAGAGTACAAAGTACAGCGAACTGTGTACTATAGCTAAAGAGATCGCAGGTATTGGATGTCAATTGGGTACCAAGGAGTGTTCAAATATATATGACTTGCTAGTTCGTCTCCGAGATAGCCTCAAATCTGGTTCATGGTCAACCAGCAACGTTGTGGTGATGCTGAATCATGATGAAACAAATCCGCATATCCAAACGGGCGACAATATAGATGTCAATACTACTAGTTGTGGTGAACCCGTAACGGCGTGCTCGGTGTCGATACAACCTGTTACTGCAGACCTAGGGCATCAACCTTTGAGCGATGTCCACATAAAAACTCGTTAATTTATTTGAGCGGATTTATTTCGTAATGCTGCACGAAGGGAATATTGGGTGCCATTTCACCAATTTATAATTCGGTAAAAAGAAATTGGTGCGGTACCACTTTATTTATAGTGTGGCAGGTTTATTTTAAAGATGCCCCACCTCTGAGGCATACAAGCCAGAGCGCGCTGGATGGAGAAGATCCCTCCAGGTGGCGCTGTGGGGAATGGTAAAGGTGTATCTACAATTTACCTCGGTACAGTTGCTATGGATGTACCTGCGGACGCTCAAACGGAGCCCACAATGGCTCTAGAAGTCAGGCGATGTACGAATGAGATTCCCGTTGGTGCTACATCGCCCATGCTGCTGGACCAGGATGATTGGATGGATGTAGCTATCGGGGAGCTTCCTCGGCTTCCGAGGATCGTGAGCACTTCCCCCGAGCGGCTAACAATCGCGGCCTGGAGCGACGGCCTTGGAGTAGTTGCCTCAGAAGCAGGAAGTGCGAAACCTTCGGCATCTTGAAGTGAAAGGGAAATAACCTGGTAGATTGCATATTCTATAGTCGTGTAGGAACACGCGCTAATTTATATAAGGCACACTTTCCCCACCAACAACACCCACCAAGTCACCGAAGACTCAATGGGCTTGTTAGGGTTAGAACCTGAAGGCCCCAAGAACTGTCCCTTGCACCGGGTTGATGTTTCCCCTGTGTACCGAGTCGACCGACGGAAGACTCAGCGTCACTAGCCATGCGCAAAGGCTAGCACGCTCTCACACACAAAATATACCTCGCAGGCCCTCAGAAAGAAGGGTCCCGGCCTTTTACGGCGTGATACGAGGGTGCCGGAGCTATACTCCGGCGGGAAGAAATAAATGGAGTGCGCTCTCGCTCCTACAGTTCCTGGCGACGACTCGTCGCTACCAATACACCGGCCACTAACTCTTGGCCCTGCCAGGGATGAACACACGCTACACTAGTAGATGTGCCCACCGACAGTCATAATCCTACCTAACAGATTTACCTTGAGCTGCAGGTCGTTCACTGCAGGCACCGGTGTTGCCCTTGCGTGGTTAGGAGGAAAAGCTGTTCTGTTATTGTTACCCGAAGGCTTATCTTGTCTTCTCTTAAGTTTCCTATCCATCAATAGAAATATCAAGTATAAACGCGTCCGTTTTTGGACCGCCAGTTGTAACCTACGACTCTTCGACGCTTTCTCTGCGACGTGGCGGCGTTACCGACGACTCAAACGGCCGCTGAAACGCCACCGACGACTGGGGACAGGCACCGATGACTCATAAGTTCGGACCTTGCCAGTAGGTTCGCACCGTCCTTAGCGAGCTGCAACCGCCCACGCTTGACTTGGGACCGTCGACGAGTCATCGTCACCGACCAATTTGGGCCAATCAGCGACCGGGGTGTTTGGTCTAATGACTGGCGATGGGTTGTGACTTGCCAGTTGGCGCCGGCGCCTCCGCTGGTGGCGCATATATCCACTATGCGCGTCAACTGCGCGAATTGACGATTCGCAAATTAAAAGATTAACGATAAAAATGTTTTGCAAGCAGACTAGGAAGGCCGTCACACCACTTCACACTCTTACACAAGTGCTAGCGTCTCCAATACTAGAAGCAAACTTCACTCAACCAGAGCGAATGAAGAATTAATAACGATTTCCCGATTTCGAGGTCAGATACCAATATTACGGTCAGTGTTACTACCTACTCTGCGGAAACGATCGACGCTATGAAAAAGTGGCATCCATTTATGAGTCGATACAAAACAATTCAAGAGGCGGTGGCTCGGATTCGAGATCCAAATCCTTTGACATTTATGTGGAACATTTCAGAGTCTGGGTCCAACGTTAACTGTAGAAGCGATAGAGGAACGAATTATCGGCCTCCATGTTCTGAGCGATGACTGGAGCCTAAATTCACTGTGCAGAAAAGGGGAGTCGGATGAAACGTGCATCGCTCGAACTCTAGCAGTTCTAACGCGTAGATACTCTGCTCATCGAGTGTGTTTTACAATACCTGCTAACGTTTTGTGTATCCCGTTTTCGCATAGACACCGCGATATGTTACATAATTAAGAGGTGTTCAGAATTTGTACAGCTACTGATATTCTGGCTATTCTATTGGCCGCAGTCTGTAGTGACAGTAACAATTGGTGTGGCGTTTAAGTCGACTTGGTAATTCACGGGATACAATTGCTCAACCCACTCAACAGAGGGGGGCGTCTGACCCGACTGGAATGCGTACTTCGGACAGAAGTGCAACCACTACTACCATCCAGCAACTACATCTACAAAGGTTTTAGCATCTGTTTGCAGTGGGATAACTACAACTGTGGGGTTTGTGTTTTAGTATTTTTCAAGACGGTATTAGCTCGAGCCACAGCTAACCGTGTCAGCGGTCATGTGAAGTCATGCAGGTTTTTAGATACAAGTTCATTAGCAGTAAGCTCTTTGATGTAGACTCGAGCCGATCCACGATAGATTGAGTAAATCGTCGAACAATTGTTTCATTACGGTCGTCGATTTAGTGACACGATTTTGTAGATTCCGTCAAGTCAAGTAGCAGCCTTATACTATTTCAACCGCACTACATCAAGGTGGGGATCCTTACAGCTGTGCCCACTGGTTCTTCCTAGTGCTACAGTATGCCGATTTATTACTCCTCCACTATAATACACTTCAAAAAAAGGGAAAATGTGTCACCCGGTTAGAGTGCGCGACATATCTCACTTCTGCTTTGTGCAGAAGTCTTACACCAACGGGTATAATGCACGTTTATAGTAAAAAGAAGCTTCCCATAGGGAACGACGCGGATTTAGGCTTCTCTACATTCTAACTGTAGTGGGCCAACTTTGGCTCACTACTGCAGCTTACACGCGCGCTACGTGGATGAGGATGCGTTACGTTTAAAATTATTTGAATCAATTATACTTGAATCCACAAGTATAATTTGTATGAAATAAAGACACCAAGTAGCTGGATTAAGGGAAAATGAGAATTGCACTGATTGTAAGTTGGTCTTTCTCCTCAATGTAATATCGCCTATAAAAGGGATTGTCAGCGGCTGGTCAGCAGAGCCCCGTCAATATGCACGTCGCTGATTGGTAGAACGATGCTGCTTTCTACCAATAAGATTATTGGTTATATGTAGACCACTCATTGTGATGGCCCATAGTGTAACATTTCTATCAGATACCTGTCTGTTAGAACCAGAAGTGACTGTAGCCACTTGTGCGTGTAACCCCGTTACCCCCCTCCCCGTTGAGATTAGACGTGCCGTTGCCGGCACGTCAGTCTTTATTGAGTGTTTGTCAATTCTTGCGTTGGGAAGTCGCGTGCCCATTCCACACAATGAGCACGACTAAGTTGAAGATCGCTATTGCAACAGAGGCTAAGCTCTCGGTTGCTTAGTACCATGCGCGGCAACGCGAGGCGCGTCGCTACTGAAGGGATAGACAACGTAGTGTCTGTCTATGAAGTCAATGGTGTGGTTGACTACGTGGAAGTCCTTGAAGAGTTGGAGGACAGCTGACCTCGTCTCCGATTCGCAAGTCGGCTTTGGTGTTGCCGACGCGGCGAGCGTGATACTCCACACTCCGCTGTAGAATCCCTGAGCCGCACCAGCGGTGCACGAATCTTCGATGTCGACCGTGTCGGCGCTTCGACATCTCTAAGCGAATTCCCGCTGCTTACCGCGATCGGTTTAAGCAAGCACCAAAGCATTTCGAGTCCTCCTCGAAGCGAGGCAAGTATTAGCAACTCCACGCCATTGTAGTGGAGGCTGGTGTCCGTGCGCTGGGCGCACTGTTTGTCCAGGTAGCGGTGCGTTTGAGCAACCACGACCTTAATATGTATACAATATGTATACCTGAATGCTTCTAAGGTCTCCGTGCTAATCACCTAGCACGCGAGTCGTCGGGCGTTTTAGATGACTACAGCGCTCGCACTACCTTCTCGTTGGTAGTGCGTGTTGGGCTTCATATACCCTCACCATGTCCGGAACGTTCTCAATTAGGACGTTCCGTGGTTCCCATGTATCGCGTTTGGGAGGGAAACCTCTCCAATGGATGCTAAAACGATCCAGACCTCGGATCGTCTTCTGATGATCAACAATTCGCTAGACGATCCAGCGATTTTCTCCGTGTGTGTCTCGCAGCGGTTGCGGAGGCGGTGAGAAAGCACCCCGAGTATGGTCAACCTCGTGTTTTCTTTCGGTTCGTGTCGCTCCAGTGCGCGACAGTTGCCGCTCTGTATCAGGACGGGCAATCCAACAAGCTCCGGTTGCGGCGGCCTCCCAGACAGCGTTGCACATGTCGGGCGGGCTGCCCGGCTGTATCAACTGCTCCAGTGCGACGTCGCGCTGAGGAGGAGGGTTGCTTCCGCCGAGGCTTACTCTTCGAGTCAGACGAGCTATGTGGCTCATGCTGGAGATATGACTTCAGCCGCCCGACATAGAATGTCGGATGGGCCCGCACGCTAGACGTTATGTCTGGCGTGCAGGCGTTACCGTGGCGTACCATCCCCGCGAATGACCCGACGAAGTACGCTTGCTGCGAAATAGGAAACTACATGTCTAGCCAGGTTTTGAGTAGCTAACAAAACCATGAACCCACTTTGAATTCATTTGTGTTGCCCCTGCCAACGTTATCTGCATCTGCCTTCACGTTATCAACAGAAGCCGCTGTTGCGTCCTGGACAAACCGAATTACGGCTTGTCTGCGATTAATGACGCCGATCGCATCCGAGCTGAACGAGTTTAGCTCGCTCCGCAACAGGCCCGGCCTTTACGTGGTTCTTCGCGGTGTCTGTGCCCTGCGCAAACCCGTGATCCTTGTTTCTTGTGGAGGCTGTGCGTTGCACGGACTGGTTCGTCTTGCTCTTGATGTTGATGTTGGCGCCCTGCGTCGACAATTGGTAAGGTCTGCGCGGGGCGCAGACCTGGTTGTCTTGCTACCTGAGGATTCTGCGCCCTGCGCAGGCCCGTTGTCTTCAGTCACGATCGTGTGTTTCGAGCGAGACGCCGCTGGCGCTATTGTCATTGCAGCTGACACGGTGCACGTGTCAGCGGCCCTTTGCTGCTGTTGCGCAGCAGTCGTAGATCCTCCCCAGTTTAAAGGCGGGAGCTACCACTTCGAGTAAACTCGGCAGGTGTGGATGCCGCATGGCATTCACCTAGAACGGTGTATACCCGGTCGTGACATTCGTCGAATTGTTGATGGCGAACTCCGCCATAGACAAGCACTCGTTCCAGTGCCGGAACGACTGAGCGTAGCTCTTCAAAATATCAACGAGCACGCGATTCACTCGCTCGGTTTGACCGTCTGTCGGCGGATGATCCTCAGTCGAAATAGAAAGCTGGCTCCCAAGAAGTATGCACACTTCTTGCCACAGGTGCGCTGTGAATAGCGGATCCCGATCCGACACGATGTCGGTCGACATGCCATGGTGTTTGAACACCATGTCGACGAACAGACGGGCCGTCTGCTTCGTTGTCACTTCTGCCGGCACCGCAGCAAGATGCACCATCTTGCTGAAGCAGTCGACGAAGATAACAACACCGGCATTCCCTCCGCTGTCCGGAGGAAGACCAAAGACGAAGTCCAAGGACATGGACTTCCAACACTCCGACGGAGTCGGTAGTGATTGCAAAGGAGCCTGCGCGAATGGCCCAGGCTTCGTTGGCACACCTCGCAAGCACGGACGTGCTTCGTACCTATTTGTGCTGGTGGTGCTAGTAGAAGTCACCCGTGAGAAGACATACGTTCTTCTCACGTCCAAGTTGTCCCGCGGCCGGGGCATCGTGATACTCGTACATGATTGTGAGTCGCAGGTCATGCTCGTCCGGCGCGACAACATAGACCGCGTTGTCGTCGACTGCATTGTAAAGCAGCAGTCCGTCGTGCACCCGATAGCGGTGTGCACGCGCACGAAGGTGCTTGGGCAGCTGCTGACGAGCCTTGTCAGAAGGTGCTGTGCCATAGGCCAGCAAGAGCTTCGTGTCCGCGTCGTGAGCGTACGCGGCCTTAACGTCGTCCAGCAAAGACGAGGACGGTGTGCTCGCTCGCATGGCGTCAATCGAATTGACGTCAGCAGCTCCTGCATAATCCGTCCGACGTGATAACGCGTCGGCCACCGCATTCAATATTCCGGGTTTGTATTCGACCCGGAAGGTATACTCCGCAAAGAATGAGAGCCATCTCGCCATTCTTTGAAATATATGTGGCGACTTCACTGCGGTTCGCAGTGATGCATGGTCGGCGTAGACCACGAACGGTCTACTTCCAAGTAAATACACTTGGAATTTCGCGAGTGCACACTTCATGGCAAGGAGTTCCTTGTCATGCACCGGATAGTTTCGCTCAGCTGGCTTCAGCTGACTCGACTGGTAGTAGACGACACGACCACGGCCTTCGCGATCGTGCTGCATCAACACACATCCAATCGCGAAATCGGATGCGTCACACACTACGTGAAATGGGCGATCTTGGTCAGCCACTGCCAAGATCGGCGCCTCAGTCAAGCCCCGCTTGACTGCATCGAATGCCTTTTGGCAATCGGTTGTCCAATTCCACACAGCTTCCTTGTTAAGAAGCTGTGACAGCGGGCGGATCTTGCCCGCGTAATCCTCCACGTACTTACACAAGTACGTGGCCAAGCCAAGGAACTGCCTCAGTTCCTTGACACTTGAAGGCGTTGGCCATTCATTTATCACTCTGACCTTTTCCGGGTCAGGGCGAACACCATTCTTTCCTACGAGACACCCGAGGACGGGTATCTCGCTCGCCCCGAAGATGCACTTCTTCAGGTTCGCGTAGAGCTTATGCTTTCGCATAAGCTCAAGTAGTTTCCGGAGATGCACCCGGTTCATCTGAACGTCGCGCTTTCCGTCCTCGGCCCGGCTGTGGATGAACACGTCATCGAAGTAGCTCGGTGCAAAGTCGCGCACCGAGCGCAGCAAGTCCGTCACGCACCTGTTGACGGTCGCAGGGCGTTCTTAAACCCCCGCGGCATTACCAGCCACTCCCAGAGTATTTCACTTGGCGTGCTCTTGTCGTGAGGGGGCTATCGCTCTCACGCATTAGGATTTGATCGAATCCATCTCGCAAGTCGAGAGCACTGTAAACGGTGCTCCCGGCCATCGAATCGATGATGACATCTTTTCGTGGTATCGGCGTCTGCGCCAGTACCGTCGCATCGTTCAGCTTGTTGTAGCCATGAACGATGCGCCATCGGCGTTGTGGCTTTTTGACACAGAACGTCGGAGCACTGTGCGGGGACTTTGACTCCCGCACTTGTCCTGCTTTGCGACGACTTTCAAAGAAGTCGTCGATTGCTTTTACTTTCTCTCGCGGCAGTGGCCACTGCCGCGTGACACAGTACTTCGTGCTGTATGCCCTAGTCCTGCGGAAGCTCCACAGGAATCTCTTCCGCGAGTACGTCTTTGTACTCCCTCAACAATTCGTAATAGGGACTCGACTTCAGAGAGGGCCAGCCTTGTTCCTCGAAGCGCTCTCGCTTCGTCTTCGCACTGAGATTGTCTTCACTCTCAGTGGTACTTCCCAATGAAAAGCTGCCTCAGCTCTTTGCTCTCGCTCTCCGTTCTTTCGCTGTTCGAAAGAACGCAGACCTGCTCGATGCGTCCATCGTGCAAGTCGCGCGTGAAGCGCTTCCAGCTCATGACTGGAAGCGAAGTCAACTCCGACGCCGTCGTCGGAGGGTTAGCGAGTTCCATTTCACGATACTGGAATCCAGTATCGGTGCGCGTCAAGACGCTCAGCGTCTCGACGTCCGGCGTCACCGCCTCAGTCTGCCCGGCAGACTGCTCTTGTGGCGTCTCGGTCCCGGACCGAGACTTGCGCAGCGTTCTTCGCATGCACCGTCGTCTTGTCGTGCGGAGCCCGGCTCCGTGGTTCTACTTGTCCAGACCCGGCCGTGGACCGTTGTTCACCAGCGAACCCTATCCACGGCGCGCGATATCAAGCCCGGCTTGATCGCGTGGCGCTTCGTTGTGCAACTCGGCTGCACGACAGCATGCAAATTGCGTCAGTGCGGTACGTTTGCAACCGTTTGCACTGTTTGCAGCGTCAACTCCCGGACTTGGCACGCCTTTGTCACCTCGACGCCATTCATTGGCGGAGCCCCTCATGACCGAGGGTGCGTCGTCGTCGACCTGACCTCTTCGGGTTAGGGACTGTCCCTTAAACACTTCAATGTGAGTGTTGTCTCCCGGAGCCAGTACACCGTTTTCTTCTGACATGTGTCTCACTTGTGCGCGCCCTCGCGCACCTCCTGGGCACTCCGGGACAGCAGTATCGAGTGGTGTCTCGACTGGCGAGTTGTGCTCACCTGCTGGCGCGAACGCTGCGGTAACCGGCCATCGCTCTCAGTTCCGCTACTGCGACCGAAAAGCGCGAGCGTGCGCTTCTTCCAGTCAATGACCAGATCATGCCGTGCAAGCCATGACATGTCCATTACGTTTCGTTCAGGTCCAGGACGACGAAGTGTGCGACAAACATTCCTTGTTTGTACGAGAAGCGCACGCTCACGACGCGCTTCTCCGTCTTCACGATGGTGCCCGTTGCCAATCGGACTTCCAGAAGACTTCGAGGTACTTGTACTTCCTCGACCTCAAGACTCGGCAAGCTCCGTAGTCGAACAAAGTTGTTCAACGTGCCAAAGCTCGAAGAGAGTCGTTCGCTCTCTTCGAGTAAATCTTTAAGATGACTAGGTTCGGCCTGTCATCTTGTTTCTTGCAGCGAGAACTAATCTCACTGGAGGCTGCAGTCCTCAGTGTCGCGTGCCCGATGTCGGCACGCGTACTGTATTACCAGTAGGGCGCCCCGCGCCTACTGGATGTTCGCGTTTTTTGTTGGTCCGCGGCGATGCCTAGCATCGCCACGACGGCGACCTCCAGGGGGCATGGGAGCTGTGCACTCCCTGGCAAAGTGACCGATCCTTCCGCAACGGAAGCATCGCAAAATATTTCCTTGCTGCTGGTGACCAACAGCCGTTGCATTCGAGAGGTCCATCGGTTCCGGACCCCCGTTCTAACTACCGGGCGCGGTTGCAGCCTCGGCACGTTCGCATGGAGTTTAGGCTACAGCAGGTTCAACGCCTCGTTTATAGCAAGATTGAGTGCAGATTCGAGAGTCTCGGAAGTGATAGGTCTTCACAGACCCATCTATTAATCCCTTCATGAACGTGACGACCTCGGTCGATTCGTCTAACGGGTCGGTCACGATGTTCAAGACCAAGTACCGTGCACTCTGCGCATCAGCATGGACGTCATGCTTACCCTGCTGTAGGTCGAGGAACACCGCCCCCGACCGGAACTCGTTTCGCGGAGGCTCAAACGCTTGTCTGATCTCCTCCTTGAACACACCATACGTGCTGAAGCACGTAAGTTCGGCGTCCGTATGCCCAACTGCTTGCGCGTCCGCCAAGGCAGGACATGGCGAACGCGACCTTCGACAGCGGGTCGACGATGCGTCGAGCCGCTATGGCTGTGTCGAGCTCGACAAGCCATCGGAGGAGAGGCTCGCCCTCTCTTCCCACGTAATTGCTTACGCTCAATTTCAATGATTGAGCACGCGGTGTCGTCCCCGACGACGCCGTCACTGAGGAGCAGCATCGCGCTGCTACACCATGTCGCTCTGTTGGCGATAGCGTACGCAGCATCGTGGCTATCGCTGCTTTTCCAATGACTGTTGAAGGGCTTCCCACTCTGGGTCAGACAGGTGGGGGCAGTCAGCGCGTGCAACATGGGTTGCAGGCGTGTTGGAGATCTCCATGGGCACCTCCGTACTCATGTGGTTCTCGGCTCTACGTTCGTACACCTCGTACGAACGTCAAGCAGTCGGCCGTTGGGCGAACGACAAAGTGCTACCAGGTGTAGTGATCCTCCTTTGGCTCACTACTACAGCTTACACGTGCCCTACGTGTATGAGGAAGCGTTAGGTTTATTAATAAATTGAATTAATTATACTCGAGTCCACGAGTATAATTTAAAGACGCCACGGAACTAATTAGGGTAAAAATGATGACACTGATTCTAAATTGGTATTCTTCTGTAAAGGGATTGCCAGCGGCTGGCTGACAGAGCCCCGCTAATATGCACGTCTCTAATTGGTATAAAGATGTTGCTTTCTACCAATAGGATCTTTGGGTAGGTGTGGACCACTCATTGTGATGGTGGACCACTTTAATGTATCCATTGGTGTGACTTACACCAAGGTGAGGAAGTATCTAAAACTTTTAACAGATATTTTATCTGTTAAGATCACAAGTGGTTTGTAGCCACTTGTGCGTGTAGCCCCGTTAAACACTATCTGAGCTATCTTACTTGATGTGTGCTCAACGCCTGAGCCTACTCATGTTGTCGGCCGAAAGTGAAGACGAGTACGTGACCGACAGCGATTAGTCGTACGTATTTGACGTGGTGCCCTCGCCACCCTCATCCGAAGGGGGGCTCTATCTATGATGATGGGAGCATGCGTTTTCTGAAGATCAATACAGATACGGCCCCGTAATTTGACACGGCACCAAACAGCAGGCGTACCGCGCACTGTTTGGGGATATTCTCATCGCGAAAGGAGGCAAGAAACCGCGTTTCGAGCTCGATTTAAGCAGAAACACAGTTACACGACACTTACCAAAGTTGTCACGCATCTTGATTGCAGCTCACATGATGAATGTGGTCCCAAGGCTCGGATATTGGTTCCAAACAATGCACCCCGAGTATTTGAGGTAGTGATGGCCGGCTCTCACAGAATCGCCGCTCCAGACAAACCTCGTACAGGAATTGACAAGATATTTCGACAGATAAGGGAATTCGCGGCGGCGGGGGGGGGGGGGGGGGGGGGGTACGCCACAGCCCCGTGCACGATGCACGAGCCGAGCGATGAGCCTCCGCGAAGCCCCAGAAAATAGTGATATACCAATGATCCGGATCTGCTTGACCAATTACTCGACACCGACCAATTTCGAAATAGCAGTTCAGTCCTGAAAAATAAAGGACGTTTCGACATTAAAACATTGGCACAAGTTACCATCTGGGCTTCACCTAAAACGTGTGCTTCAATTGGTCAGTTCACCCAGGAATGTGAAACATCTAGGTTTGTTGTAGTTGTTGCTACGATGATTTTATTGGCTGGAATCTCAAGTTTCAATTTGGAACACTAGATCATTCTGATTATATTACCACCTCTTACAAAAACTATTGACCCAGAATCATGCCACTTAACTGTTGGCCTCATCTCAGCACCAACTTATCGAAAAATGGCCTTGCTAAAGGACAGGGAGAAAAACGAGAACAACGTGCGAGAAGAAGTGAACTATCTCCAGAAAGCTCGTGGCCCCGTTCAACTTCGTGCTCTGTCTGCTCTTGTTCTGACGAACTGGACTAAATTCAAGGAAAATGACATCGCTGCCTGGTTCAAAAAGTAGTATTTAGCTGGAGACTGGAAGCATTGATACTATTCGGCAAGTAAATCCCCTGAAGTTACCCCGAACCAGAATCCTGTGGAAGATCATAACCGTGATATTAAAAAAATCGAATTGAGGGACCGGACAAGTATGCCGCAACAGAACTTGTTCTTCGGACTACCTTTTCCGACGTTTAGCTTACTTCGGATCAGCACGGGATCGCAAGAGCATCCGAATTCACGGAACCCCTATCAAACCATATTCGACTGGGCCTGTCTTCATTGGGTGTGCACGAAAGTCAATGCTATTAGTGAAAGAAGGAACCACCGTGAACTGGAGAAGACGGCACAGTTTTTGGATTGTAGTTTAACACGCGAAACTATCTCATTGGCGATACAAGTATTGAAGCTACGCGGGTCGACGGAGACAGGGCTAAAACCTTCAAGTCTCTCTAGGCAGAGTTCTAGCAAGACAGGAGATTGTTAAGACGACAACTACTATTGGGGGATGGATCTCGAGGTTGAAGAAATTCCAACGGAGCCATACGACATTCAAGAGCTCCCATATGTTCTGAATTTCACCGCTCGGTCTGGCAAGTGATTTGTGTGATCTGATGCGGTGCAGTTTTTCTAGTTTACGAACTATCAATCGCAATAGACTTTTGCACTTGACTTGAGTTGTGGTATAACATGTCTGTAATAACAAATTACATTACGCCAAAACTCTCATCACACGCTGGAAACCAGCATGTCACACGCGGAAAACACGGCACACGCGGAACACCGAGGCACATGCTAAAACCCAGCAGTTACCAACTCAAACGCTGAAAACCCGCTATCCACACGCCGAAAAAGGGCTACTCTTTCAACTTCAACTTCCATAATAAAACTAAGTATGAGGTATCTTGCCCACCACGAATACTGCGGACCGGAACAGATGGCCGCAACTTTTTCTGTCCGCGACGGATAGGAACGAACAGCTTCCTGTCCGCGTCGATCGTGCTCTATAGTCCAAGACGGCCATTCAGCGATCTCCGTCGGCCCCTACTTACCACCAAACCTCACAATCGCGAAGACCAAATCTCCGACCAAGTCCCGATCTCAGAAGGAGTGCAAGTCACCAACCAGACTCGCGCCGCGCCACCTGAGGAAACAGCGCCGCCCACTCCGAGTAACAACTCCAGCGGGAAGAGTGGTGGCAATCCGTTCGGTCGCGGTCATCGCTTGGGAAGCGACAAATGGAAGTACCCAAGACAATAACCCAGAAGCATGCAACACCCAGGTGCAGTTCGCGTCGACCAGACATACACGCGAGAACAAAGGCGATTTCTCGACAGGTCCGATCTGTAACGGGGTTACACGCACAAGTGGCTACAAACCACTTGTGATCTTAACAGATAAAATATCTGTTAAAAGTTTTAGATACTACCTCACCTTGGTGTAAGTCACACCAATGGATACATTAAAGTGGTCCACCATCACAATGAGTGGTCCACACCTACCCAAAGATCCTATTGGTAGAAAGCAACATCTTTATACCAATTAGAGACGTGCATATTAGCGGGGCTCTGTCAGCCAGCCGCTGGCAATCCCTTTACAGAAGAATACCAATTTAGAATCAGTGTCATCATTTTTACCCTAATTAGTTCCGTGGCGTCTTTAAATTATACTCGTGGACTCGAGTATAATTAATTCAATTTATTAATAAACCTAACGCTTCCTCATACACGTAGGGCACGTGTAAGCTGTAGTAGTGAGCCAAAGGAGGATCACTACACCTGGTAGCACTTTGTCGTTCGCCCAACGGCCGACTGCTTGACGTTCGTACGAGGTGTACGAACGTAGAGCCGAGAACCACATGAGTACGGAGGTGCCCATGGAGATCTCCAACACGCCTGCAACCCATGTTGCACGCGCTGACTGCCCCCACCTGTCTGACCCAGAGTGGGAAGCCCTTCAACAGTCATTGGAAAAGCAGCGATAGCCACGATGCTGCGTACGCTATCGCCAACAGAGCGACATGGTGTAGCAGCGCGATGCTGCTCCCTCAGCGACGGCGTCGTCGGGGACGACACCGCGTGCTCAATCATTGAAATTGAGCGTAAGCAATTACGTGGGAAGAGAGGGCGAGCCTCTCCTCCGATGGCTTGTCGAGCTCGACACAGCCATAGCGGCTCGACGCATCGTCGACCCGCTGTCGAAGGTCGCGTTCGCCATGTCCTGCCTTGGCGGACGCGCAAGCAGTTGGGCATACGGACGCCGAACTTACGTGCTTCAGCACGTATGGTGTGTTCAAGGAGGAGATCAGACAAGCGTTTGAGCCTCCGCGAAACGAGTTCCGGTCGGGGGCGGTGTTCCTCGACCTACAGCAGGGTAAGCATGACGTCCATGCTTATGCGCAGAGTGCACGGTACTTGGTCTTGAACATCGTGACCGACCCGTTAGACGAATCGACCGAGGTCGTCACGTTCATGAAGGGATTAATAGATGGGTCTGTGAAGACCTATCACTTCCGAGACTCTCGAATCTGCACTCAATCTTGCTATAAACGAGGCGTTGAACCTGCTGTAGCCTAAACTCCATGCAAACGTGCCGAGGCTGCAACCGCGCCCGGTAGTTAGAACGGGGGTCCGGAACCGATGGACCTCTCGAATGCAACGGCTGTTGGTCACCAGCAGCAAGGAAATATTTTGCGATGCTTCCGTTGCGGAAGGATCGGTCACTTTGCCAGGAGTGCACAGCTCCCATGCCCCTGGAGGTCGCCGTCGTGGCGATGCTGGGCATCGCCGCGGACCAACAAAAAACGCGAACATCCAGTAGGCGCGGGGCGCCCTACTGGTAATACAGTACGCGTGCCGACATCGGGCACGCGACACTGAGGACTGCAGCCTCCAGTGAGATTAGTTCTCGCTGCAAGAAACAAGATGACAGGCCGAACCTAGTCATCTTAAAGATTTACTCGAAGAGAGCGAACGACTCTCTTCGAGCTTTGGCACGTTGAACAACTTTGTTCGACTACGGAGCTTGCCGAGTCTTGAGGTCGAGGAAGTACAAGTACCTCGAAGTCTTCTGGAAGTCCGATTGGCAACGGGCACCATCGTGAAGACGGAGAAGCGCGTCGTGAGCGTGCGCTTCTCGTACAAACAAGGAATGTTTGTCGCACACTTCGTCGTCCTGGACCTGAACGAAACGTAATGGACATGTCATGGCTTGCACGGCATGATCTGGTCATTGACTGGAAGAAGCGCACGCTCGCGCTTTTCGGTCGCAGTAGCGGAACTGAGAGCGATGGCCGGTTACCTCAGCGTTCGCGCCAGCAGGTGAGCACAACTCGCCAGTCGAGACACCACTCGATACTGCTGTCCCGGAGTGCCCAGGAGGTGCGCGAGGGCGCGCACAAGTGAGACACATGTCAGAAGAAAACGGTGTACTGGCTCCGGGAGACAACACTCACATTGAAGTGTTTAAGGGACAGTCCCTAACCCGAAGAGGTCAGGTCGACGACGACGCACCCTCGGTCATGAGGGGCTCCGCCAATGAATGGCGTCGAGGTGACAAAGGCGTGCCAAGTCCGGGAGTTGACGCTGCAAACAGTGCAAACGGTTGCAAACGTACCGCACTGACGCAATTTGCATGCTGTCGTGCAGCCGAGTTGCACAACGAAGCGCCACGCGATCAAGCCGGGCTTGATATCGCGCGCCGTGGATAGGGTTCGCTGGTGAACAACGGTCCACGGCCGGGTCTGGACAAGTAGAACCACGGAGCCGGGCTCCGCACGACAAGACGACGGCGCATGCGAAGAACGCTGCGCAAGTCTCGGTCCGGGACCGAGACGCCACAAGAGCAGTCTGCCGGGCAGACTGAGGCGGTGGCGCCGGACGTCGAGACGCTGAGCGTCTTGACGCGCACCGATACTGGGTTCCAGTATCGTGAAATGGAACTCGCTAATCCTTCGACGACGGCGTCGGAGTTGACTTCGCTTCCAGTCATGAGCTGGAAGCGCTTCACGCGCGACTTGCACGATGGACGCATCGAACAGGTCTGCGTTCTTTCGAACAGCGAAAGAACGGAGAGCGAGAGCAAAGAGCTGAGGCAGCTCTTCATTGGGAAGTACCACTGAGAGTGAAGACAATCTCAGTGCGAAGACGAAGCGAGAGCGCTTCGAGGAACAAGGCTGGCCCTCTCTGAAGTCGAGTCCCTATTACGAATTGTTGAGGGAGTACAAAGACGTACTCGCGGAAGAGATTCCTGTGGAGCTTCCGCAGGACATACAGCACGAAGTACTGTGTCACGCGGCAGTGGCCACTGCCGCGAGAAAATAAAAGCAATCGACGACTTCTTTGAAAGTCGTCGCAAAGCAGGACAAGTGCGGGAGTCAAAGTCCCCGCACAGTGCTCCGACGTTCTGTGTCAAAAAGCCACAACGCCGATGGCGCATCGTTCATGGCTACAACAAGCTGAACGATGCGACGGTACTGGCGCAGACGCCGATACCACGAAAGATGTCATCATCGATTCGATGGCCGGGAGCACCGTTTACAGTGCTCTCGACTTGCGAGATGGATTCGATCAAATCCTAATGCGTGAGAGCGATAGCCCCCTCACGACAAGAGCACGCCAAGTGAAATACTCTGGGAGTGGCTGGTAATGCCGCGGGGGTTTAAGAACGCCCTGCGACCGTCAACAGGTGCGTGACGGACTTGCTGCGCTCGGTGCGCGACTTTGCACCGAGCTACTTCGATGACGTGTTCATCCACAGCCGGGCCGAGGACGGAAAGCGCGACGTTCAGATGAACCGGGTGCATCTCCGGAAACTACTTGAGCTTATGCGAAAGCATAAGCTCTACGCGAACCTGAAGAAGTGCATCTTCGGGGCGAGCGAGATACCCGTCCTCGGGTGTCTCGTAGGAAAGAATGGTGTTCGCCCTGACCCGGAAAAGGTCAGAGTGATAAATGAATGGCCAACGCCTTCAAGTGTCAAGGAACTGAGGCAGTTCCTTGGCCGGCCACGCTTGTGTAAGTACGTGGAGGATTACGCGGGCAAGATCCGCCCGCTGTCACAGCTTCTTAACAAGGAAGCTGTGTGGAATTGGACAACCGATTGCCAAAAGGCATTCGATGCAGTCAAGCGGGGCTTGACTGAGGCGCCGATCTTGGCAGTGGCTGACCAAGATCGCCCATTTCACGTAGTGTGTGACGCATCCGATTTCGCGATTGGATGTGTGTTGATGCAGCACGATCGCGAAGGCCGTGGTCGTGTCGTCTACTACCAGTCGAGTCAGCTGAAGCCAGCTGAGCGAAACTATCCGGTGCATGACAAGGAACTCCTTGCCATGAAGTATGCACTCGCGAAATTCCAAGTGTATTTACTTGGAAGTAGACCGTTCGTGGTCTACACCGACCATGCATCACTGCGAACCGCAATGAAGTCGCCATATATTTCAAAGAATGGCGAGATGGCTCTCATTCTTTGCGGAGTATACCTTCCGGGTCGAATACAAACCCGGAATATTGAATGCGGTGGCCGACGCGTTATCACGTCGGACGGATTATGCAGGAGCTGCTGACGTCAATTCGATTGACGCCATGCGAGCGAGCACACCGTCCTCGTCTTTGCTGGACGACGTTAAGGCCGCGTACGCTCACGACGCGGACACGAAGCTCTTGCTGGCCTATGGCACAGCACCTTCTGACAAGGCTCGTCAGCAGCTGCCCAAGCACCTTCGTGCGCGTGCACACCGCTATCGGGTGCACGACGGACTGCTGCTTTACAATGCAGTCGACGACAACGCGGTCTATGTTGTCGCGCCGGACGACCATGACCTGCGACTCACGATCATGTACGAGTATCACGATGCCCCGGCCGCGGGACAACTTGGACGTGAGAAGAACGTATGTCTTCTCACGGGTGACTTCTACTAGCACCACCAGCACAAATAGGTACGAAGCACGTCCGTGCTTGCGAGGTGTGCCAACGAAGCCTGGGCCATTCGCGCAGGCTCCTTTGCAATCACTACCGACTCCGTCGGAGTGTTGGAAGTCCATGTCCTTGGACTTCGTCTTTGGTCTTCCTCCGGACAGCGGAGGGAATGCCGGTGTTGTTATCTTCGTCGACTGCTTCAGCAAGATGGTGCATCTTGCTGCGGTGCCGGCAGAAGTGACAACGAAGCAGACGGCCCGTCTGTTCGTCGACATGGTGTTCAAACACCATGGCATGTCGACCGACATCGTGTCGGATCGGGATCCGCTATTCACAGCGCACCTGTGGCAAGAAGTGTGCATACTTCTTGGGAGCCAGCTTTCTATTTCGACTGAGGATCATCCGCCCACAGACGGTCAAACCGAGCGAGTGAATCCCGTGCCCGTTGATATTTTGAAGAGTTACGCTCACTCGTTCCAATACCGGAACGAGTGTTTGTCGATGGCAGAGTTTGCTATCAACAACTCAGTGCATGCCGGGCATACACCGTTCTACGTGAATGCCATGCGGCATCCACGTCTACCGAGTTTACTCGGAGCTCATGGAAGAGTCCGATGTAATAATCGCGGCTTTGATGCGTCTCCGCATCAAAGTGCTGTTCGGCAGTCACGGCGTCATCTTTGATGGCGCTGCATACGCCCAGCGGCACCTCATTCGGAGGTACCGAGTTCCCATACCGGTCCGCGATCTCAGACGCGTACGGCATCCACGGATCGCGCGCTGCAATTGCAGCGCGCGGAGAACTGAGAGCCCCAGAGGAAGCGAGTGGGGTATCACTCTCAGTTCGCGAACGCTTCGAACTCGAAGCGTCCGATTCGTCCCCTTGACGCGGGCGAATAATCTTAGCGTGGGGGCTGAGCGACTCGCTCGACACTGAGTCTTTGCGCTTAGAGGACGAGTCCTTCTCGTCCTCCATGTCTTCATCGTCGTCGCCGAAGTCGACGACGTCGCCATACTTCGCCTTCTGGCGTTCGAAGTAGTCATCCATGGAGAGGTGACTCTCCACCGACTTCGGAGTCTTCTTTTCTTGAGGCGCGCTCATCGTTGAATGAGCGCGGATTTCTTCTCCAAACCCGGAGAATTGACGAATGGTCAATTCAGAGATTGACGTGCGGGGACCCCGCGCGTCTAACCTTAAGGGGGGGGATGGTGTAACGGGGTTACACGCACAAGTGGCTACAAGCCACTTGTGATTTTAACAGATAAGATATCTGTTAAAAGTTTTAGATACTTCCTCACCTTGGTGTAAGTCACACCAACGGATACATTGAAGTGGTCCACCACCACAATGAGTGGTCCACATCTACCCAAAGATCCTATTGGTAGAAAGCGGCATCTTTCTACCAATTAGAGACGTGCATATTGGCGGGGCTCTGACAGCCAGCCGCTGTCAATCCCTTTCATAGATGATAAACAGTTGTAGCAGATTTAGGAGGAAGATCAATTTACAAACAATACAGTTCTCATTTTACCTTAAACTAGCTACTTGGTGTCTTTGTTTTATTTATATTATACTTGTGCAGTCAAGTATAATAATTCAAATTATTAATAAACCTAACGCTTCCGCATACAAGTGACGCTCGTGTAAGCGAAAGTAGTGAGCCAAAGTAGGCCCACTACAGCACGGGGTTAACCCACGCGAGGTCAAATTTTTAATCAGTCTGTAATAACATAATTACCTTCCGTTCACTTGAAGTTTGTATCGGAAAGGAGGGCACAACTGGGGCGCTTCTTTTTTTTTGCCTCCTGTCCAGGCACCACTTTCAAACGATGAATGCAAACCGTTATCCTTCGCCAAATCCGACCAAACATTCAGCGTAGGTAACCGACATTCTGAATCTCTCTCTAAGCCTCGGTAACCTGTTGGATGCTGCAGCAGCTCATATTAATTTTACGGAGCTTGATGTGGATTCGTCTTGTGAGTGCGTGCAGAATCCTCCATGAGAACAGAGTTCGATTGACGAGATCGTGGCCTGATGCAAGGTATTCGTATCTGGATGGGAGGTTGCAGGACTAACACGGTGCTCATGTCATTGCCAAATAGTAATTGCGTCGTTTTCTTAACTTTTTTATACAAATTATCCATCATGTCGATAAGATAATACTACTGAAAGGAGAATTGAGCGATACGAATATACGCAAATGTTGCTACTACCTACTAATTACTCGCTAAAGGAAATACTCATACCAACTACCCGTTGAATGGAGTTTGGCGTCAGGCTTTGATATGTTCTGAGCAGGCCGCGCAAAACCGCTGCCACCGCATTCCCTAAAACTGCTGTCACAACGATGTCAGAAAGGAAAACCGATCACTAGGAATAGTTTATCGTTGACGATGCAGATACTGTGACGACTATCTGTGCAGCGGCGGCCAAAACGAGAAGTGATGAGGTTGCCGCCCCACGAAGTTCAGGCAGTTGGGAGCGAAGCTCCCACGGACTGCCCTACTCTGCGTTTATACTAAAGTTTGTATAGTAGTAAATCCTACCCTAAAACATACCCTAAAATACAGTAACAACTGTTACACTCACCCATCCTCCAGGAGTCGTCCGTCCGTGAATAGCCAGTCAATCGGAAATTTGCTCGGGTGCGCCACAGTGGTCCCGGTGGCATTTGAACGGCTCCAAAGTTCCAATGCTTCATATGACGCTTGGTTCGGGAGGGGCTGGTCCCTCTCTGAGGTTGCCGCCGGTTGAGACCATGGTCCAGCAAAGCTCCGAGCAAGAGGTGCTCGTGCCACCACTTCAGGGAAGAGTGGTGGCTGAGCCACATTACGGTCTTGGCCTCGTGCCTGACCTGCTCGCTGCTGCTGGTGTCATCGAACCGCCGCCGCGTGTGCTTGAGCGGTCTTGCCAGATCGACACGCTCGGTGGCATGACCGAGGAAGAACTGACCGAGTTCCTGGGTTCCCATTTGCCCATGTCGCTGCTCAACGATATCTCCACGGCCTCCCAAACGGTGAATCCAGTCTCTAGCTGTGCTGCTCTGCCTTCTCCAGTGGTCTCTGCGACTTCGCTTCGCTCGGCTTCGCCTCCACCGTCGCCTGATGGTGGGCCTTCGTCTCCACGCAACTCGGACTCGGGTGAGTCGGTTGCCGAGACTGTGATTTCACCGGAATCTCCTGCGCCTTCGGCTCCAGCGTTATCTCCTGCTGTGGATCCCAGCGCCGTTGACAATTACTGGGTTAACGAACCGCCTGCTTGGATCGTTGGCGTTGATCAAGACGAGCTTGATGACCCTTTTTCGGCATACAACTTGCTGCTAGAAGCCAAGGAAATCACCGAGCGTCTGCTGCTGCCTGCGCCTCCGGAGCGTCACCCATCACGGCCACACGCTAAGAATTGCTTCAATGCAGATGATCCGTATGACCCGGAGCAGATTTGGCAAGTGCGTCGTCTCATCGATCGGTATGGAGAGCCTCCGGACGTCGCGTTCCTGGTCGAGTGGGAGACCGATGATCTGCAGTTGACATGGGAGTGGCCTGGAAATCTCGAGGGTGTATACTGGTGCATGAACCAGATCAACCAGTGGATCGAGTCCGGCAAGCGCGTTACCTTCACCAAGTTCTTTGAGCAACACTTTCGTGGAGCTGGAGCGTCGAAGACAATTTTGTGCTTCCTCTACTCGTTTCAAGCAGCTTGTTATGGACTTGACTGGGATGGTCTTGTGAATCATGGTCACTGGGACCGGTTCTGCCGTGCAAGGAACAGCACGTTCCCATGTGGCGTTCTTACAAGGGACATCGATGCTTTCTTCAACTACGTCCGTGGTGAACGTGTTCCGCTGGACTATGTCAGCTTGTTCAAGGTGTTCCAGAAGTCTTCTATGACAACTCCTGCTGAGCTGGAACGTAAAGCGCTTGAGCTTCCGTCCGGCTGTTACATCGTCCACGCTGCTCAGCACTTCGTTGAGCATTGCTTCACGCTCGTGGTGACCAAGACGGACTCCAAGCAATCGGCGATGATATACGATGCCTACGATGACAGCGCGGACCCTCCTTGCAAGTTGGAGCCTGTGCGCAAGTTGGGATGGCTTAATCGTGTCTATGCCATCTATCGCATTGCTCCAGCAGTTCCCAAGGTTCCCAAGAAATCGAAGATGTCCAAGAAGCAAAGATTGCGCAAGAAGGCCAAGCATAGCCACAACTAGGACATGCATGAGCCTTAATACGTGTAGGCCTTGAGCCCCCTTTCATTGTTGCTTGGTTCTTCTTCGCCGCTTCAAGCGTCTGTTAGCTTCGAACTCTGCAATCAAATCAGGAACTTGACTTAGATTCTCCACCGGTTCCCAAGTGGGTTCCTCTTCGCCCACTCACTCCACAAGAAATTGCGTCCGTTGTTTGTGATGACGCTTCTTAAGTAGTCGCTTGACTAGTTGACCGACACTTCCATCCGCAAGAATCACATCACAGGGTCTTGATAATCTTGATGGTTCAATGTACAGCTTCAGTGATCAAGTGTTAAACACTGGGTGGAGCTTGTTGCCTGCTTGAATATTCAGCTCGCAGGCGTGATTGTGCACGTTCCGCACGACGGTATACGGACCAATCCACTTAGGCCCAACCTTAGTCGAGTTGGGTAGCCCAGTATGTTTTGGGTCCAAATGTTGAGTACTCAGGTACACTCGGTCGCCAACATCAAATGTTTGTTCCACACGGTTGCGATCGTATACATCTCGCATTCGTTCTTGCGCCTGCGCGAGTGCCTCACGGCAGCGCAGTAAGATGGATGCTTGACGATCCAAAACGTCAGATCCACGTCGACTTGACGGCACCTTAGCGAGCTTTTCAGCTGCTAGTTGAAGTGGGTTCAACGGGATGTAGCCCAGATCAGCTTTAAATGGTGCAAGCTTGGTGCTTGAGTTGATTGTGGAGTTGACTGCAAACTCAGCGTTGGCAAGATGGATATCCCAGTCATCTTGCAAAGGTCCAATGAAGCGTCGCAAATACTCTTCCAGAGTTCGGTTCATTCGCTCCGTCTGTCCGTCACCTTGAGCTCGATGAGCGACCGTCATGCTAAGCTTGGTCCCGATGGATTTGAAAACATGTTGCAAAAAAGCTGAGACGAACTTCCTGTCACGATCGGAAACAATGTTGGTCGGCATACCTTGGAGCTTCCAGATGTGATTCACGAACAATTGAGCGACACCTTCTGCTGTCACGGTTTTCGTGGTCGACACGAAGTGACATCTCTTCGTGAGGCGATCCACAACAACCCATATGGAATCGACCTTGTTCTTCGTCCGAGGTTAGTCAGTGATAAAGTCCATAGAGATGGATCTCCGTCGTTCATCTGGGATACTTAGAGGCTCGAGCAGACCTGGTGGTTTGGCTAGCCGAGGCTTGTTGCGTCTGCATTGCTCACAATCCGCGATGAACTTCTGGATCGACGCTAACATCTTTGACCAGTACCACCGTCTAGCGAGAGTCAGGTATGTCCGTTCCGCACCTGGGTGTCCACCATAATTGGAGTCGTGGCACTTGCTGATGATCTCGTTCCGAAGCTTAACATCGTTTGGAACGACAACACGGGGTACGTCGTCTGCAGGAGTTTGGTACCAGAGCAAGCCATTGTCCTCTGTGTACAGCCGGTACTTCTTCCGTTGCTCACGCTTGTCTTTTTGCTTCATCGATTCGGAACGCTGCTTGATAGTGCGATTCGGAACGCTGCTTGATAGTGCAATTATGGCTTGGCTCTCACGATCTTTCACGTACGCCGCTTTGATTTTGTTGACAAGTTCGGTGTTTGAAGTCACTTCGGTGATGGATAAGCTGAACGAAGTGTTGTTGAAACCAGTCACAGTTAAGTCGTGGAAGTACTTCGTTTCGGGCTGTAAGTCAGGTCTTCTGCTCAATGCGTCTGCAATACCGTTCTTCGCTCCAGTAAGATACGAGAACGCTGGTTGGTACTCCGCGAGGATATCATACCATCGCGCGCGTCTGCGGTTAGACATCTTCTGCGTGAATAGACCTTCAAGACTTTTGTGATCGGTCTCGACAATTGGTGGCTTGTCCAAGCAGTAGATCCGGAAAGCAGCCAGCGCGTGAACAATAGCTAGTAGCTCTTGCTGTGGCGTCGGGTAGTTGAGCTCTGCTGCCTTCATCTTTCGACTTGTGTAAGCAATTGGACGCTCAACTCCGTCAACAACCTGAAACAGAACTCCACCAACAGCAAACTTGCTGGCATCCGTCCGCAGATGCATTGGCTGATTGAAATCCGGGAGATGCACGGGTGGATTACACAGCCGTCGTTTGAGCTCCTTGAAGTTCTTCAATTGTTCGTCGTTGAAGTGGATCTTGGCATTCCTCTTCTTTTGTTTCTTGAGCAGATTAAACATGGTTGCTGTCAAAGCGGCATACTCGGGACAAAAGCGCTGAACGTAGCCAGTGAGACCAAGAAAACTATGGAGCTCTTCTTGCGTTCTCGGGACCGGCCAGTCTCGAATCGTCTGCACTTTGTCAGGATCCATCCTTACACCATTGCGTCCCACGAAGTCTCCCAGACATGGAATCTCCGAGGCGCAAAACACACACTTGGCCAGCTTGACATATAGCTTGTTGTCTCGCAGTATATCCAGCGTCTTGCGTAGAGCTTCCAAGTGGACGTTCACGTCTTGTTACTTGGTGAAAATGTAGATATCATCGTAGAAGGATCTTGTATGTTTCAACCGGCGAAACCACTTCGACGTCAACCTGTGCATAGTAGCAGGTGCATTGCAGACTCCCATAGGCAACACTAGGTATTCCCAGAGTCCGTTTGGTGCTTGAAACGCCGTAAATTTGATGTCTTCTTTACGCGTTCGGACTTGGTAGTATGCAGACATCAAATCCATTGTCGAAAAGTAGTAAGCTCCAGCCATGTCGTCCATGATGTCTTCTTTCCTGGTCATTGACACACTCTGTCGGATCGTATTCGAGTTGAGGTACCTGTAGTCGTGGACAATTCGCCACCCGACAGGCTTCAGCACACAGAAAGTTGGCGCTGCGTGAGGACTGATGCTTGGTCGGATGAGCTTCTTCTTGACCATATCTTCTACCCAGCGCACATTTTCACGTTGTTGCTCTGGCGACTGCCGCCATTGCTGACAGTACATTGCCACGTTTGGATCTCGCACATCGATTCGATGCTCGATCTCGCGCTTCTCGGGTAGACCTTCAGGGAGTTCAGGACGGAACACGGTGTCCTTATACTCCTTCAGCAGCTCGTAGGCCGGGTTAGCACGAAAGCTTTCCCAGTCCGTATCCAGATAACGTTGAGCTTTGGCGCTACCAACGTTATCAGGTTGATCGTGCCGTTGTAACGAGCTTGCGACGCGCTTGATCGTATCGTTCGACAAAACCAGCATGAAATCAGGTTCGTCTGGAGTTTTGGTCTTGATTCTCAGGAACTTTCGCAACTTCTTCCGCGTGATGTACTTCGTCTCCACGCCCGCTGCATCAACAACTCCCATCGTGAACATCTTCTCCACGACGCTGTTGTTACCCCCAGCGCTGCTCTTCTCCACAGTGCCTTTATCCGAGGATGACCTCGTGTCACTCCTCTCTGCCGAGTCTCTTTCCGCTGACTCGCGGTCGAGTTGCCCGCAAGCAACTCTCGGGGTATCCTTCTGCTCAGTTTCACCAGCAAGTTCAACCGTGGACCTCACATCCGTTTCCAGCGCGGCGCCTCTACAGGAATCAGGTCTTTTCGCCGACAAGCCTTTCGCTCCGGCAGATCTCCGAAGCCCGGAGGCAATCACCTGTCCGCCTTCCTCGATCGGCCCACTGGTCTTGCTTGCTTGCTCCACTTGCAGGATTTTCGTCCTTGTTCCTTCAATCCGTCGACCGCTCCAGCCGATCATCGGCTGCACATCCTCGAAGAAAGGTACCCCGAGGATACAGTCGAATTCATCTGGAATCGCATAGACAACGGCAACACAGTCGTACGCTTCCTCCAATCCTTGAATTTTGATGAATAGAGCCAATAGCTCTAACTCAGCTTCAACCACTTGGTTGTCTCCCAGCTTGACGCGTATGCTCTTTTCGCTGAACTTTGTCGTCGAAAGTTGGTTCTTCTCTACCCAATGTTTGGACACGTACACCGCTATAGCTCCGCTGTCCAACAGCATAGTGGGTGTCGTGAAGCTCTTGTTGCCGACGCTAATCTCGCCACCAACGGAGAATAGCGGACGCGACTTGTACACGAGAGGGTTTTCACTCAGCACATTGATGCTGATATTCTCCAACGTTAATGCTCCAGTTACTCTCTTGACCACGGCAGGACCCTCATTCACTGACGCGGTTTGTCGTTTCCCTGCTCGCCTTGTTTCATGTTCCACGCGTAGCAGTCGGGCTTGATGTGACCGGTTTCTTACAGTAGAAGCACGTGCAAGTCTCTTTACCGCCCTTGGGTTTCGCGCTGGGTTTGAAGCGACCCTTTCCACGGAAAGGTTTCCCATTGTTCCGCCCTCCTTGGTTAGCTTCTTGCCCAGTCGAAGCCTTCTTGTTGTCTAGATGAACTTGGCGAGTACGGGCTTCCTCGACGTAGTGGGTCACCTCGTACTTGACTGCAAGGTCCATCGCTTCACTTAGTTTCGCTGGGTTTCGCAGCTTCGCGTAGCTGCGCGTGCCCTGCCTGAGACCGTTTGCGTAGTTCAGGACTTGGTCTAGCTCGCTCATGCCTTCGGCACGGAAGATGAGAGCACTGTAATCTCCGTTGTATGACTCGATGTCGGCTGTCTGTTTGAGCCGTTGAAGCTTGGCACGGAGCGAGGCTTGATAGTTCGACGACTCGAAGTGTTTGAGTGCATGCTCACAGAAATTCCCCCATGTGTACTCGTCCACTCCTGTCGCCGACGACCAATGCAGGAACCATCCGGCCGCGGGTTTCTCCATCGCAGATCCGGCGATTCTTGGCAGTCTTGCGCTTGTGTCTTCAACTTGGATTCCGTTGATCCGGCACGCGTTCTCAATCTGGCATAGCCATTCTCTCACGTCTTCACCACGCTTGCCCTTGAACTTAGGAAGGTTGTTTGGGACCTTGGATCGAACGGCGACCAACTGGTTGAGTCGGTCGATCCAAGGCACGTAACTGTGCATTCGTAGGAGGCATCGTCTTCTTGAACCGGGGCTGGGACCAACAAGTGCTACCAGTTTATCGTTGACGATGCAGATACTGTGAAGACTATCTGTGCAGCGGCGGCCAAAACGAGAAGTGATGAGGTTGCCGCCCCACGCAGTTCAGGCAGTTGGGAGCGAAGCTCCCACGGACTGCCCTACTCTGCGTTTATACTAAAGTTTGTATAGTAGTAAATCCTACCCTAAAACATACCCTAAAATACAGTAACAACTGTTACAAATAGTGTAGGGGAACTCACTTAGACGTCAAAGCGCCAGCTTCTAGCAGGCTCCGAAATAAGTGCCGAAATTTACACAAGTACCCGGAGCCTTCGCCACCCAAGTAGACCTAGACCGGACGAGAGGCGCCAGCACCTATAACGGTACGTGTAGGTTCCTACAGTAAGATTGTGGTTGAGCATCGTGAATCGAACTTCGATTAGCGAAGATGGCATACTTGTACACACCCAAACTCGACGTGTTTACCATCGGTGTAGTTGTTTACGCTGCCAATGGAGCCTTTGAGACAATCTGTAGGCGTGGGTTCACAGCACATGCTTAAGCAGGGATGGCAAAAAAATGTACATATTTTTAGCCGTAAAAATATAATAAAAATATTTTTCATTTTTATTCGTGTAAGTACGAAAATCAAAACACTTTGGTTTTGTATCGGACACAATCTGAACACCGCGCTCTATTAGGCCGGGCCCAATACTTGCAGACACGCGACGCGGCCATCTCGGCGTCCTAACACACGCGGAAGGCAGGGAACCAGTCCACGCCAATCTCCTCGCAGACGTTCTCCAGCTCCTCTGTGCTCACGTTTAAAAACTTGACGGCCAGGAACTCGTTCTCCGCCACCTGCATCACCTTGGGGGTCACCATCTTGCAGCCACCGCACCGCGGCGCCGAGAACTGCACGGTGATCAGCTGCTTCTCGCTGATGGCGCCGTTGAAGTCCTCGGGTGTCTTGATCTCGATCAGCATGGTCTGCTCCGCCACCTTTGAAGCTTAAGTAGTCCTGCGGCGGCAGCCCACACGTCAGTATGGCGATGAGGCCAGTATTCAGGCAGTTACTGTGTTATGCGGTACTCCAGGTGATCCGTTTCAGCGGGGTTTGATGTATAAAAATGGTACAAATTCATAAAAATGGAAATAAAAATATTTTTTGATATTTTTATTTCGAAAAAATCTTTCCATTTTTTGCCAACCCTGGCATAAGCACCAACTCTCGGTATTATAGTTGTGCAGTAGTACTACAAAAGTGCAACTCAACCCAAAACCTCTCAGTGCTTATTATTACTAACCTCACCTAGATCTCTAAGGAATCTTCTACCAACCACGATATCGCCATCTGCACTTTGTTCGCTGGGGTTATCGGTCCGATGCCTGCTCGGTTGTGTGACTTGACCTCGTCGCGCTCCAGCGCAGATTTCAGCGCTTCCACCATCTCCTCGATCGCGCCCACTACCCTCCTATAATATCGCTCGAACTGCCCCTCCTGCACCAATCGATCACGATGACGCTCCCAGTCTGGGCGGTCACGCTTAACAACTTTCGCATGAGGAAACATAAATGGTCTACTAAGAACGAGCCGAACGCCGCCGCTTCGCGGCGGTGTGTGTGTGGTTAGTTATAGCTGGTTACGCTCGCTGTTCCAGCTCGCTCAACCATTTGCCATATCCCCACTCCGCTTCGCTCGAGAGGGTGTACCATTCGTCCCAACACGTTACGCTCGCTGTTCCAGCTCGCTCCACTACTACGCGATCGTGCTCGGTACTTGTAGGTCCTGCGTGCTTGTAGGTCCTGCGGGCTTGAACGTCCGAAGTGCTTGAACGTCCGAAGTGCTTGAAGGTCCAGCGTTCTTGAAGGTCCGGCAGGTCGCGCCTGAAGGTCGGGCGTGCTTGAAGGTCGAGGGGAGGTGCTTGAAGGTCCTGTCTGAGGTGCTTGGAGGTATAGTATGAAGCGCTGCTTGAAGGTCCTGGAGGGAGTGCTCAAAGGTCCGGCTTCGCCCCTGTCCAGCGCACGTCTTGTATTTCGCGCGCTGTATCGCGAAATGCATGGCACCCCGAATATCAATATATTCTAACAGAGAGGATTTCCGCCAATCATAGAGCAGTAATAATATATTATTATTTAGCTCAGGCCCAGAAGGTCGTCCTCTATGAACTTTAGGGCGCTATAACACGCATGTACTGGTTGCTATACTGTACACGGAGCGCACCGTCGTCGCTGTGTGGCGCTTGTGTCCTGTGGGACTCGCAGCGGCCCCCGACGTCCGAGCACTTCCTCGCTCCGCCGCGCGCGAAATTCAAAAAAGGAAATGTGAGCGCAGAGGCAATATCAGCCAATCACAGCACGAATAAATATAACGCAAGGCTATTTTTGTAATATCGGGCATAGATTAGCCAGTCAAAAGGATGGTGGGATGCCATAGGGCAGGTTACTAATGCGCTAATGCAGGGCCGTAGGGCGATGCGCTACGGTAGGCTAAGGCCCAAAGACAGAGAACGGACTTACGGACAGACAAACACACAGGATACTCTGTTAGTTGTAGTAGACTAGCCGAGCGCCGCCGCTTCGCGGCGGTGGGTGTGGGTTTGGCCACAGTAGTCTGGACCGCCCGCCTCCGCTTCGCTCCGGCGGGCTGGTTGGTTGGCTTATACAATGCTTGACGTTGGGGTATGGGTATGCCCGCCTCCGCTTCGCTCCGGCGGGCGATGGTTTCGTCAAAGGAATGCATTGCTAAAGTGAAACGCACTTCCAAAAGGACATGTATTTATGTAATTATGAAGTGTGTACTGCTGAATGCCTACTCCTCCTAAGCATCTTCGAATATCTGCCTGTACACAATGTTGTCAGTGTATGCACCGTCGTCTTCCTCCAGCTCCGGATACTCGATCAAAGCCTTGAACTTGGACCTGGATGTAACTCTCGACAGCGCCACGTAGAGCTGTCCGTGGGAGAAGCAGGGTGTCGCCAGATACAAACCTAGGTTCTGGACGGTTTGGCCTTGGGCTTTGTTGATGGTCATGGCGAACGCTGGTACAACTGGAAACTGCTTGCGTCGCAAGCGGAAGGGGAATTCGCGCGCGTCCCCATCGCTGACGAAGACGATCCTTGGAATTAGAACGTTTTGGCCTAGGCGCTCGCCAGTCATGATGGTAGCATGAATAACGTGAGGCTTGAGCTGGACAACCCGTAGTCGTGTTCCGTTGCAGAGGCCCAAGTCGGGGTTCAGGTTTCTCATCATCATAATTGGGGCGCCTTCCTTCAATGTAAGCTTGTGTGGAGGAATACCGTTGATAGTCACCGAATGCAACACCTCCGGCTCGAAGAAGTTTCCTTCGTTGTCATCATCCACTGAATCCACCGATAGATACTCGCGGGCCTCCCCGGAGAGTCGTTCAGAGACAGCTTGGTTGATGCGGTGCACCACGGCGTTGGTAGTCGTCAAGATGGTCCTGTTGGCGAAGTACTCGTCCGTAGCAACCTCGGGATCGTTGATGTCGGCGTACATCTTATCAATAATGTTCTTCAAACCCCGTGGAACAGCTCCAGGTGCGATTTCTTCGTCTTCAATGTCGTCTCCTTCTTCGTAGATGTTGTCGATCAGCATATCACGCGGAATCTTCACGAAGTCCCTGCCCAGGGACCTGTTGACCTCGTGTCTACCCTCTCCCACTTGTAGGAGAAACTCCGAGAAAGCTGCGAGCTCTGCGGCGGTGCTTTCGTTACTTGCCGATTGTACACGCATGTTTTCCGTGAGATGCAGCTGCTTGAAGTGTCGCCAGAGCGTAGATGACTTCAGACACGCGTCGATGGTCTCCGCTGGTGTGCCGCGCACTACCACCGGCAAAATCTGTCGGAAGTCACCCGAAAGTACAAATACTTTTCCTCCAAAAGGCTCCTGGTCGTTACCCATGATGTCACGCAAAGACCTGTCGACCGCTTCGAAGGCGTGCCTGTGAGTCATCGGAGCTTCGTCCCAGATAACCAAACTGGCCCGCTCGATCAACATCTTGAGGCGCGATTGTTTATAAATCGCACACGTCGACTTGTCGTTCAGCTTGAGAGGTATCTTGAACGTTGAATGCGCTGTGCGCCCACCCATGAGCAACAGAGAAGCAATTCCACTCGAAGCCACAGCAATCGCGATCTTCCCGGACAGTCGCACCTTCGCCAGGATATGCCGCAGCAGAGTTGATTTTCATGTACCTCCCGGGCCGTCAATAAAGAACAGTTTGTTGCCTTGAACGGGTGCTTCGGCCACATGGATGATTTCGTCGGAAACAGCTCGTTGGCCGTCGTTCAGCTGACCTTCCTGGTCCACAATGGCGTGAAACGTGGAATGCTGGTACCCCTCCAGTTCGCGTTTAATGTGGTTGTTCCGCCACAGCCAATCCAGCACCAGCCGCAGGTATTCGTGCAGCTGAGGGTGGTCTAAGTCCACCACTACGTAGCCACTGATTTGGAGCAGATCGTTAAGGTCCTTGAGTGTGTGGAACCTGATCGTGTATTCCTTCTCCTGTCCTTCCAAGTCTTCGTCTATGAACGCGAAGTCTTGAAAAAGAACCTCGTAGAATCGATTCCACAAGTACGCGAACCTCCGAAACTTGAAAATAAACAATGATCGTCGCGAAGAGCTGGCGGAGTTGGTACGACATCTTGATGGCAGCGGCTTCTTCCATACACGCAATCCATTCTGCGTCGTCTCAAAGTAGCTCAGTTTGGGTGCGGTCTGGCGGTACGATGCATACGTAACACCATCCACTGTCCGAAGCTTGGCAAAAGACTGTGGCGGTGACACAGCAGTACACGCATGTAGAACCTCTCCATGTCCCGAGGGGTCACATGAACCATCCGCCCAACTGCCGCTTGGTATTGTTTGCGACCAACCCATTTCTTTGCATTGTCATCCCATCGGAATGGCTTCGGAATGTCTTGATACACCATTGTCTTCGCAACTTGGTTCACCGGGGCCCCACTCGCACACAGTTCGAAGAAACGGGTCAACACCGTGTGGCGGTCGCGTGTGAGAGCGCGATCCGGATTGTCGCTCGAAAGGAAGGTCACAAATTGCTCGTTCTCCAGGTGGACCGTCAGCTATACATTGGAATGCGTCTTGCCTTGAACGGAGAAGTCGAGAAGCCGCATACATGCCTCTATCGGAGATATATACCTTGCGTTCAGGTACCGAAGAATCTCGTTGGGCTCCATCCTTGCGCCATTCGACTCTCCACCCACCGTTTCCACAGTGATTACAACCTTGTCGGACCCCTTGTAGACGTACTTGTACAGATATTTGACCGCCGTGAGGGCCGTACAAACCTCCACGTTGATATGGCAGTTGTACTTCTGCGAAAGGTAGGGATTGTACGGGACCACCCACCGGTTAATGGTGGCGTTGTCGTACTCCCTTCCCTTGAACGTGAGTACTCCTGGAGGCCGGCGGCGACGTCTGCAGACAGGAAAACCGTTCACGTTTCCTTGAGTAACCTCTACCAACGGCTTCGGGTATCCCTTAGGGCACTTTCTGTCCTTCATGCACGGGCTGGAGGGGTTCGCCGCACCACATGGACCATGCATCATGCATGTGAGAATGGTCTCGTACAACTGGGGGTTGATGTCAGCGTCCGGGAGCTCCGAAGAGCACAACTTGTCGATGATTTGTCTTGTACGCGGCTTGACTTCGTCTGCGAGAATGATTAGAATGTGTGCGTGTGGGAGGCCTCGCTTCTGGAACTCCACTACGTAGATCCGCGCGAGCACACGTCCCAGTACGCCTTCATCCAAGTTTTTCAGCATCGCCGCGAGTTTCTGCTGCCAAACGCGGGATACGATGTCCGGGCGGTCTTGTGCGCTTTGGTTTGGCTCCGGTATCTTTTCCTGGATCTCCTCCCACGTAGGATTGCACGTCATAGTGACGAAGACGTCCGGTTTACCGTACTCCCGCACGATAGCCATGGAATCTTGGTAAGACTTGTACATGGCCCGCAGACTCCCCGAATGCGTAGCTGGTAGAACGATGCGCTAGCCAATTTGGTCCAGGAAGTGTCCCGAGCGACGCTGCGGATGCGGCGCCGAAACTCGGGGTCTGTGTACAACTCGTGCAGTCGCGGTGGCGCAGCAGGTAGTGGGGGTAGCTGCACCGCTCCCTCTAAACAGCAGCCTTTCTTGGACTCCGCAGGCCATTTCCACGCGTTGCAATGAGGGCAGACCGTAGTCGGAGGCAGTCTGTGGCGCCCATCGACGATGTGCTGAGCATAGAGACTCTGAAATCTTCCTGGCTCGCGAGTGCATGACCTCTGCGAAGAGTGCTGCGTCGTATACGCTCTCGTTGCCGCCGTTCCTCTCTCTCATCTTCGTCCAGAGCATCGCGAACCGTGGCTTGATGCTCCCGACGGGCGACTCGCTCCTCTTCGACCACTTCCTGACTTAGCGCAGCTCGACGTTCTTCCTGACGAACACGTTCACGTTCCTGCCGTTCCTCACGTTCATCAGGAGCTTCTTGCTGACGGCGTTGTGCATGTTGAATACGGTTGGTCTCCTGCGCGATCTCCAGTTGTTGCTTGGTTTAATTAGCTCTTCTATCGGCCTGTAGTAAACGATTTTGTTCGCGTGCTGTACTCCGTTTAGCTTCGGGGACTGACGCTCGATGTGCCTGTTGGCGTTCTGCATCTCTGCGTCGTTGACGCCCGCGCTGGGATCCCGGCATGTTAGCCCTTCTAATTCGAGCGCTCTATCGGTCGCGAGCTCGAGTGCGCCCCTTTTGAGAAGCCGACATTGCTGCGCGCCGCCTACGCGCCGTCTGCGCCGAGGTAAGGGGAGGCGGTGGCTCCATTGTGGTGACATCCTCCGCTGCAACTGTAGGAAGAACAGGCACCGCTGCCGGGACCGGAGGCTGTTCTCTGCGGACTGGCGGAGGCACAGCAGACGCGTTTCCGGCCGCAACGTGACTCTCGACTGTCGTGATCGCTGCGGCTGCGGCTGTCACGTTAAGCGCTCGAAATTCCTTGTTTAAGTTGTGGCGCTTAGCCCTCCGACGTCCCTGGCGGCGCTTTTTAACGGCAGGCTCCTCCGGGTTAGTGGGAGTTGCGTTGATACGCTCGTTATCCCGCATGGCCTGCTCGATGTCCTCGCGCGTCCTTTTCCTTTTCGTTCGAGCCATTATGGTCTACGCACACGTAACAGAGTCACATGACGCGTTAGACATAAAGTCTAAGAACACCGTCGCCATTTCCAGGGTCCTGTACACGCGCCGCCCCGCGGACACAGAAGCGCAAATAGGTGCGTCCATAAAGCGCGGGTCTCATACATGACCACTGGCCCGGATATGAGGCAGGTCACCCGGCTTCGCCGAGATCTGCCCATTTACCCCGGATTGGTTTGAGAATTCCCACGCCGCTGGCAGGCGGACGTGGGCACCTCAGGGTCGCGGCTCCCAAGAGCGGTCGCTGCGGCAAGGGCACGTGCAATCCTACGTCGGCGGCGGGTGCCAGCTGCAGTCTTTCTTATCATCTTAAAATGGGTATTGCTACCCACTTTAGAGAAAGTAACGGTCAGTATAGTGGAGAGCTGCAGTAACCAAATGCCATTCCCCAAGGTAATTAAACCCCGGGTGCAGGTAAGTGAGCAATGTTGCAGATTCGGGACAGCCTGCCTGGCATCTGTGCACCAACGGGGGAGTCTCGACTACATGGCCGTGTCGTGGAACCCACTGCAACTCCCCCGTGGCCCCACCGGAGTAGGCACCAGGCCGCCCTTAATCCCACACTATAATACCTCGACTGTCCTGAAGGTACCAGTTATCCCAACAGGCGGAACTCCCGAAACCGACACGTATATTACAGTTTGGAAACTATGTAGCTAAGCGTACCTCAGTCCCTGTGCGGCGCTCGCGTCCTGTGGGGCTCGCAGCGGCCCCCGACGTCCGAGCACTTCCTCGCTCCGCCGCGCGCGAAATTCAAAAAAGGAAATGTGAGCGCTGAGGCAAAATCGGCCAATCACAGGACGAATAAAATAACGCATGGCTATGCGTTTGTAATATCGGGCAAAGATAAGGCGGTCCGGAAGATGGTGAGATGCCATAGGGCAGGCTACTAATGCACTAATGCAGGGCGGTAGGATGATGCTCTACGGCAGGCTGATGCCCCAAGGGCGGAATACGACGGACAAGAGAGAGACAGAATGGAGACTCTGTTAGTTGGGGGTTAACATCTTGAAAATTCGACCATGAATTGAACTTTCGACTATCACTCAGAACAGCCGTGTGCGAAGGGTGAACCGCAGCACAGACGTTGCTTGCCAGCAGGTACACATAGTACAGATCCGTGTACACTGTAGCCCCCAAGGCTCTGCACTATTGCGGACTCGACACGGATCGAACTCGAGGCTTCGATGTTAGTGGTGGCGACCTACGCACGTTACCTTATATTTTTCTGCTGAACACCTAAAGGCGAACCTTACCACTTGGGAAAATTGCTGCTCTATTAGACTTAAGCACAAGTAGATAAGTCCACACTGTATCCCAAAATCAATAATATCAAACGCTAGCTTACGGTCTCTTATTACGGGCTGCTCGACACCAGAAAAACAATATAGTATCGCAGGTGATACGCTGATCGCATTAATGCTAAATACATCACGCCTACAGTGAAACATAAGTGTTAGAAGAAATAACCAGCCAAACATGACAACGGATTAATCGTACCGATCCAGCTTCAACTCTATCTTGTACACGACGATCACGGAGTATGCGCTGCGCCTACACGCGATCTTCGTAATTGAGATGACTAACAGACTCTATAGAATTTTCCCACTGTAGTTCGGCGTCCATCTCTCGGTCTTCGTTATAAATCCAACGGACGACCCGTACATACGGGTATCGTTGTGATCTGTCTGCTCAGATTGCACAACACTGTGCCAATCCCAAACTGAATTAGATTCTCACTAATGCTACGTTCTCTGTGTGTCTGTGTCCTACCTTGAACTTCGGAGGCGAGCTTCCGGGGGATCGGATCCCACCGGATCACTTCCCCCTCCAGCTTGGTGCGTGAGCACTGTAGACGAGCGGCTACACCGCGGGTGTTGCCTTCTTCCGGCGGCGCTTCTTCGGCACCGGCAACGCGGTAGCGGCCGTCGGCAGGCGGCCAGCCAGCGCGTCCAGGGCCGCCGTCATATGGAGTCTGTCGGGGTCGTCGGGTTTCTCATCGACGAAACGGGCGAAGAGGACCGGCACGTCCTCTTTGATGACCTCAGCAGGCTCCCAGGAGGTCTCGACCTCATCCAGCCCAAACCACTTCACTTGCAGTTCCCATTGCTGCGTGTCGGGGCTGAGCCGACACGCTCTGAGGGCCTCCACCAGGTGACCACCTTCTCCATGAATGGCCTGCTCCGTAAGGTCTTCGACCTGGCCGCGCGCAGCCTCACGGTAAAGCTGCAGCCGCGCGGCATGGCGAATGGTGATGGCGTACGGCTCGATAAGGTCTTGAACCTCAAACGTGTAGTCGTTGAGGGCTCGCACGATCCTCTTGGGTCCCCGCCAGACCAGCGCCAGTTTGTTCCCGCTTTTGCCCGTGGCCGTCGCGGCCAGGACAAAGTCGCCCTCGGTGAACCGAGGCAGCGTGACACCTTGACGTCGAGCTACACGCTCTCGAGCAGCGCGCTTGCGTTTCTCACTCGCAGCAGTCATCTCAGCATGCATGCCGTCCAGTGCTGTACGCACTGTCTCCAGGTGCTCCCTCACCTGGGTATCGACCCAGTCGACCGTCGTGGTCACCGCTTCTCGGGGGTGCAGAATGCTGGCCAGCTGTGCTCCTCCTGGCAGCGCTGTAAAAGCTGTCAGCGGCGACTTGCCGTTCAGCCTATCGGCCGGCATTTGGTTCAGTGCCCCCTGGACTACTGGTAGCACCCGTGGCCAGTCCTCGACGCGTAAGCGACGCTCACTCAGCAACGCTTTGACCGCCTTCAATACCTCTCGGTTCACCACTTCCACAGTGCCATTGGCCCACTGTGTGTAGGCCGTGGTAAAGTGGTGGTGCGCCCCAAGGGCGCGCTGCAGCTCCGCGATGACTTGGTTGCGGAAGTGGGCTCCTTGATCGGAGACCCACTGTCGGACGACACCGAACCGCTTAAGCCAGTCCAGCAGCGACTGGTAGACCTCATCACTTGTAGCTTGGATGCAGGCCACCAGCTCTACATAGCCGCTCATATTGTCCTTGAGGACAAGGACGTACTTGAGACCCCCGGCGCCTTCCGCCATCGACAAGAAGTCGAAGTGCAGCTGCTCGTTGGGCTTGGTCGCTCGCAACGTCTCGCCCAGCGGCCGGGGGATCTTCCCAGTCGCCGTGGCCATGCAGTGCATGCACGCGCTGACGAACACCGCCACATCCTTGCGCAGCGAGCGCCACGAGAACAGGTCCTCTAGTGCCCTCGCGGTGGTCTTGGCTCCACGATGGCCGGCGGCACCAGCATGCGCGACTACACATAGTCGTAACTGCAGCTCCACAGCATCCTCGGGGATCCACACGCGCTCGTCCGCCAGCAAGAAAAGCTGCCGGTCATCCGACCAGCACAGCGGCGGCTGGCTTGGCTCCATCGAGTCCTTGGCCCTTCTCGCAAGCTGGGCCGCCCTGATCTCGTCCTCACTGGGCCACACGAAGTCGACAGCCTCGAGTGGGCTGACGCGCTCAACGGCCGCCAGTCTTGACATCCTAGCACCGGTTGGCGCTGCCGTAGGCATCTTCGTGGCGCCCCAGCGACTCAGGAGGTCGCCCCACACGTTGGCCTCGCCCGGCACGTGTTCAATAACGTAGGTGAAGCTCAGCAGTGATAGCGCCCATCGCTGCAACTTGTCTGCCTGATAGCGAGCCATCGCAGTGTCAGGCCCGTACGGTGCGAAGATGTAGACGAGGTTGCGGTGGTCCGTATACAGACGGAAACCACCAGGACGGAGAAGCAGGTACTCCAGCATGCGCGTCGCCTCCACAATGGCGTACGCCTCCTTCTCGATCGTCGGCCAGCGGCTCGACGCTCCCACAAAGCGCCCACTTAGGAATGCCAGGGGGCGATGGTGCTGCTGCTCCAGTGGCAGCTGGACCTCACCAGGCTCCAACTGCGTAGCCACGGCTCCCCACGAGTCCTGGCTGGCGTCGGTATACAGGCACACCTCAGCTGTCGGGCTCGGGTGTGCCAGCGGTACCATCTTCAGCAGCGCAGCTTTCACAGCGGGAAGGTCCGCGAGCTGCGGGTCGCCCCAGCCGCTTTTGTCCAACGGGAACTTGGCGAGCTTGACCTTCTTCCGCGATCCTGCCGCCTTCATCGCCTCCTCCAGTACGGCATACAGGCCGGCTGTGAGTCGGTTGTACTCTGGAATGCTCTGTCGCATCCAGTTCACGGCGCACAGGAACTGCTGCAGATCGCCAGCCGTCTGCGGCGGCTGCATCTCAACGAGTCCTTGCACGCGGTCGGGGCAGTGGCGTACGCCAGCAGCGGACACCATCTTACCGCACCACTTGACTTCAACCTCGAAGAAGTCACACTTCTTAGCATGCAGCTTCAGCCCGTAGGCTTCACACCTGGCCAGCACCTGGTCCAGCAGCTGCAGCAGCTCGTCCTCGGACTCGGCGTAGCCTAGGATGTCATCTAGCCAAGCTAGGATGCCGTTGCCCAACAGGTCGCCGAAGATCTCCTCGACCACTCCCTGGCAGTACGCCACAGCGTCGGTGGCGCCCATCGGCACGCGCGTCGGCGTGTACATGCCGCGGTGGGTGATGAATGTGAAGAGCTCCTGCGAGTCCTCGTGCAGAGGCAACTGCCAATACCCCCGGAACCTGTCCAGGGCAAAGAACACCTTGGATCCTTCCAAGGCGCCGAGGACGACCTCCAGCACGGGCATGGGCCACGGCATAGCATCCGTGCGCTCATTGACGCCTCTGGTGTCAATCGTCATTCGTGGGTCGGCCGTCGGATCCGAGTCCTGCTCCTTCTTGCGGACAATCCGCGGCGCCGACGCCCAACGCGAGCGATGGTTCAGAAACACCAGCCCGAACTCCAGCAGCTTGGCCGTGTGGCGGTCAAGAAACGCCCTGTCGTCCGGTGAGTAGCGCCTTGGCTGCGCCTTCGTGGGCTGCGCGTTGACCTTCACGCGCACTTGCAGCGGCGCCACTTTCACCGGCGGGTCGCGCCCAAACTCCAGACGAAAGCTGTCCTGGCGTCGCAGCAGGATTTCCCGCAGTCGCTTGACCCCCTTCATGGACAGACCCTTCGCTCGCGCCGCCGCGAGCTTCGAATCCAACATGTCGTGCACGGCTGAGGAGTCATGCAACCGCAGCGATGGCAACGCCGTGCGGGTCTCGTGTCGCTCTACAGCATCAGAGTTCTCGGTGGCCGCCGCGTGGGCTCCTGCTGGCACGCGACTCAAACGCGCGTAGCCGCCAAGCGTCTTGAAGGCCAACACTTGAGCACCACTTGAGGACAGAGGCAACTGCCAATAAGCGGGCGTGAGGTTCTTCGTCTTGAAGATGGTCTCCGGCGAGTCTTTGCCGCCGTGCACCGTGTCGCTGCCACCCCAGTCCTGGTCGGTAGGCGCCGTGTTGTCCACGAGTCCCTCGAGGGCCATTGTGTCCAACGCGATGTCTCTCGCGCGCGTCTGCATCAGGCACATGCGCTGGAGCGCCGTTGTCTCGGTGGCGTCCCCCACTTGCGGTTTGTCACCAAGCTCCCACTCCGACTTAGTGCCTCGGGCACGCACGAGCAGCTCGTCGGCCGAGTAGCCGAGCACGGTCATGATGGGCCGCCCCAGCGTGAAGTCCAGCGACGTGTTGCCGTCTTCCACCAGGCAGGCCAAGTTCCTTAGCATCAAGGGCCCGGCCGACGTGGTCAACTCCACCTCGCGGAACGTTACTGCCTGGTGGACGACAAAGTCCTTGCCTCCGATCGGCGACAGTGTGCGAGGCAGAATGTCCGCCAAGAAGACCGGTGTTCCGCGGGCCTTGATGGCGTCCACGACGCCCTGGGCGACCAACGACTCGTCGGCCCCCGTATCGAGGAGAAGAGCGTGGACTTCCAGTCCATCCACTCGCGCTTCAACTGCGCCTGATGGCTCTGTCGCTGCCGCAGCTTCATGGCCAGGCTCGGCCACGGTCTCGACTCGACGCAAGGTAGTTGTAGGAGCCGCACGCCGCGCGCGCAGTTCCGCCAGCAGGCGTTCGGCCTCGCCGGGTTGGGTATCTGGGCAGCCCCGGACTTGATGCTGCGTCGAGCCACACTTGAGGCAGGCGCCGCGAGGTCGTGCGGCGCCGTCCGGCCCTCCTTGTCCGACAGGCGAGCCTCCAGCTCTGCCACCACGACCACCCGCGCCTCCACGTCCACTCCGACCACCTCCACGTCCGCCGTTGCTGCGTCCACCGGTCCGGTTATTGGCGTCGCCACCGGCTTGACCACTACCACCGGACTGCCCGGCGCTTGTATCGCCACCGCCACGACCTCCGCCGCTTCGCCCGCCAGAGTGGGCAGCGCTGGTACGACCGCCGCCCCACCCGCCAGAGCTGCTAGTGCTGGAGCGGGCAGCAGCTTCGGCTGCCTGCTCCCAGGTCATGAAGCCCCGCATGAGCTCCACGACGTACTTGCAGAAGCCGATGGCGTCGTTCTTCAACGGCTTGAACTCCTGCAGCGTCAGCTTGGTCGCCACGACTTCCCGGAAGCTCACAGGTTCGAGAGCCTTCGTCAGGTAGCCGACCAGGCGGCGCTGTTCGTGCTTGAACGCCAGGTCCGTGACGTTGAAGCGGTTGAGAATGGTCTCCATGTCGGCCTGCAAGTGCATCATGCGACTCTCAGGCTCCGGCCACTTGGTCTGCATCTTGAGGGACTTCATGGCCGTGTCGATCGACGCGTAGTCCACGAAGGTAGGCACCAGAGCCTGGCGAAAGTAGTCCTTCCACTGCTCCTCCGTGATCGTCTCGGGCGAGGCTCCGCTGAACTCCCAGCGAGCGATCATGCGCCGCGTATCTGTCTCGATACACGCGCTGACGGGCATGGCCAGCGCTGCTGTCCACTCCGTCTGCAGCGCGTTCACCTTCACCTAGTAGCCCTCGTACTTGTACATGAAGTCGCGCCGATCTTGCATGGTGCGCCCCGAGTACATCGGGGGCTGCGGCAGCGCCGGCGCCGCCCCGATCCTTCCATCCCTTGGTCCTTGCCTCGGACTCGCCGTAGGCATCTCGGCGTCACTCGCACCATTACCTTCGTCGTCTCTGCGCTCGAAGGGGTTGGGGATCAGGATCTCCAGGTCTGCCGGACGCGAGGGGGACGGTGCGCTGTCCAGCCGCATCGCCGCCGTACGTTCGGCCAGCCGCTCGTCCGAGTCGGCCATCTTGTCACGCGTGTCTTCGTGTCACGCGGAGTCTGCGCCTGCGCAGCACAGTAACTAAAGTCGACTTTGATCTGTCTGCTCAGATTGCACAACACTGTGCCAATCCCAAACTGAATTAGATTCTCACTAATGCTACGTTCTCTGTGTGTCTGTGTCCTACCTTGAACTTCGGAGGCGAGCTTCCGGCGGATCGGATCCCACCGGATCACGTTGGATGCCATCTTGCTCATGCTCCTCCTCCTCGTAGTCTGAATCGTCGAGCGGGATAACTTCAGGTATGACTGGCTCAGGAACTACTTCAGGTGGAGCATTCATGGGCGGATTTCGCCGAGCCGTAGAAATAGGTTGATGGGACTGGTACGAATTGTCGGTAGGTACCATAGCAATAGTTTGGAGCGGAGGTCGCCGCTGAGCATTGTTAGGAGATGCACTATCCGTAATTGGGGGTGGAGGCGGCCGCTGCAAATTGGCAGGAGGACGGACAGGTTATGCTCAGCTCGGCTATCTTGTTGCTGGAGTGGTGGAGGCGGCCGCTGTAAATTGGCACGAGGAACGGACAGGTTATGCTCAGTTCGGCTATCTTGTTGCTGGAGCTCAGGGAATTCCCTCACCACATCGGCCCGGCGTATATGGCACTGTGGCCCTCTCAAGAAACTACGGATGCTTCACGCAACTTCTCGGTTTTCAATACCTCTGCGCATGATTGATACGCGCAAGGAATCCATCGCACCTCCCTCCATAGTTACTCCGTAAGGCCACAATCTTCTGCAAAGTTTCCGGAACTGTTTTATAGACAGCATACTGGATAATGCTGGAATGATATCACATAGCTTTTTAACGCGAATCTTTTTAATATAACTTTATTGATGGCGACTCGATTGAAACTTTATGATAGCTATATTGGTGATAATCGAGTGAAAGATTGGCAGTTTCATTCTTTGATGGATAGCTTTGGTCTTTGCGTTAGGTATGTTGTTTTGTAGAGCACTGCCACTACATATCTCGATCAGCGAAAGGAGAGTCACTGCGTATAACGACCGGGCACCATTATTGCCTCGAGTTAGGAGCAGAGCCCCTCATCACTGTCATTCCGGTGCAGCGTCCGCTCACCATATCCGGCGCAGGGTCTGCTCGCAATTACTACTACTACTACTACTACTACTACTACTACTACTACTACTACTACTACTACTACTACTACTACTACTACCGTTTTGCCAGGCGCAGCGTATGCTCGCCATATTCCGGCACAGCGCCCGCTCGTCTTAACTACCACAATTGCGGTGCACCGTCGAGTCGCCAGTTCTACTACCAATTACCAGCGGCGTCACTTCATCACTTTCGCAAATTCTTCGACACTACCAAGCACGGCTTTAGCTCTCCACCCGCATGTGCAACGAGTATTCCGCTTGCACATCTCTGCACCCAACCATCACGGTGCGCTCGCCTTCTGTATATGTATATAATTTTGCCTGTGTATAGCTTTTCTCGACGTTATGTACTCGTACTGAAGTCATTAGTACCGTTTTTTTTTATGACTACTTATGCACTGGTGTTTAGGACAGCAGTATAAAATTTGTATATTGTGTAGCTAATTTACTAAGTATAAACGCACATACCGTGTGCACCAGAGGTCGGAAAAAATAGTGCAATACAATAAATAATCAGTTTTTTCAATATAATTTTTATTACTGGCCTACACTGATCTCCATACAATATAAAATTGACCCAATTGTTGGCAATAAATTTGTAAATAGTGCCCAGACTGGCAAATACCGAAAGTCTAGCCAATAAACCTCCAGTCTATAGGCCAGGGTCACTTGAGTGCAGTATCACCGCTGGCGCAACACTGTGTGCGCCCTGGCTGCCGGGCTATAGAGGCTGCTACGTATTGCTTCTTCGAGTGTGACCCCGTCCAGATGTTGTGACAGAACCATGGGCTCCAGATTTTCGATGCTCCCTGGGGGAAAGCTGCTGATCTTCCCGTACGACCGCTATGTCCATGACGAATGGCGCCATTTTGGTGAGATCCTTCTATGGCGCATCTACACAGCTATGCGCCTCCGGAACGATATTTATTTCCACGTGTGCGTGCGATCAGCCCATACATTCCCCGTTTGAGCTGCTCATTTGACACCACTACCAGCACCTCTATCGCCGATCAACCGAGTTTAATCTTAATAGTGACGGGATCAGGACAGTTTTGCGCCTGGGGTTCCCTGAACCTGTTGATGGCGCCGTTCAACTCCCAGCTAGCACCATTAGATTGAGCCTACTCTCTTGAAAATTGCGATCTCAACTGATATATCCCTCTGTAAAGTGATATAAGTTGTACCATTTCTGTACCAATACAATATAAATTGCGGCAATTTTTATTATTGTTTAGCTAAAAATTGCAGTTTTTATTAGTGGCAGCTGGTGGATCCAATTCAATATCATACTGTATTGGCGGACCTCCGGTGTGCACCACTATTTACCTCATAAGATCCAAAGCTCCAAAGCAATGCTAAGATCCGAAGCAAACGAAGCTACACAACATACTTCGTAGAGAAAATCTCTAGGCCTCACTATCAAAATCTACTGCGGGCCTCAGATGCGCGTCCACGCCGCTGTGTGGAAGTACGCAGAACTGCACGGATCGGTGTACGCCGTATCATACACTCTCAAACGCTCTCTACGTTGTGCGGGGACAAACAACTCAAGTCAGATGCGGTGTGGCTGCTTCGTCCAGGCGGGAAGCAACTATGGAACGGTTGGAGTTCGCTTTCTCCCGAACAGCGTGCGGAATTCATGGCACGCTTCCCTGACCCGACATTTCCGCACCAAGACACAGGTATATTGGATGGACGACGCACCCGTACAAACAACCCGAAGTCGAGGTTTGCTATGGGGGCACCAGATTCGGCTAACGAGATACAAGAATCAAGAAGTCCATTATTGGCTAATATGAAGAAATGCTCATGTGAAAAAGAACTCGAGCAAAATCTTCGCGAGCTGGTCAAGGCCCGTACACGGTACTTCATCGTGTACACGATAGAATCACTATTGCATCTACAAACTGCTTACGACCGTGGCAGTCTCTCTGGCGTCATCGATGCGGTGTGCAAAACAGTGGAAAGTGCTATACTACAGTGCCGATCGAGTTCTTGCCGAGGTGAAAGCAGTGATGAAGCGTACGCAGCTGTCGCTGCACGGGTAGCTGATATACGGAGTACAATGCAAGGAATAGCTGCGTTCCCGCCTGAGTACGTTGATCCCAGCGAAGAGCCCTCGCCAGATTTCTCAGCAAGCCGCATCAAGAGATCACATGCCGAGTATTGTGCTGCTACAGAAAAGGCGTACAAGAGTCATGTTGCTGCGGGCGTTTCGATGGACCCAGATCAACCAATTCTTTCACCACCTGCCAAGAATTTATCAAGACGCAAGGCATCCCCACGTTCCAGTTTCTAGAAAAGCAGGTATGATAGAGTTCTATCTTGATCGAAGCTGATCATTTGTGGAATCAAAGCTGTTTAAAAACGATTTGAATTACGCGATGATAAGCAAACTTCGAATATATGAGAATTAACCTACAGATCCTGTGTTGTTGCCTGCATACCCAACTACTCCACACATAACGCGGGTGTGGCCCTGCGCGGCCTTTCACCTCGATTCTCCCGACCTCGTCCTCGTCCGCCCAAACGACGGCTGTGGAAACGCTTTTGTTTGGTTTTTCTCCCAGTAGGAGTTGTCCTCGAGCTCTCAGAGCTGGTACGAGATGAACCCAGCAAGAATACTTGAAAAATGCTCGGCATCTACAAGTGTGAGCTAAACAATTTACAGACCCAACGTCGTTCGGCTGTCCCCATCTCTCCATGCGGTTTTTGTTCCGTTCTCCGCGTTTGGCATCGTCACGGGCACCTTCAATCGAGCAAATATCACGTACGAGCATTATATTGCTCCCTCCTGGTATATACCCCGTTAGAAAACGAACGTCAAGGCGGGGATGCGATACGAATAGTCTGCCTTTCGATACTAATTTCTTGTGGCGTGCCATCAGCGGTTTGTGAACGATAGGCGTCGCAGCAAATGCGACCCGAGCGACAGATTTGTGATGACACAAACCCAGAGGTTCTGCAACAATTTGCATAACTTTGAACGGACATGGAGCGTGCATTGAGACTTGATCACCCTATTAAACTGTTCGCAGGGATTGTTTGTCTTAGCGAACCCACTCGGTGAATGGAAGCACTACCACGCCCAATAGCGAGTGCGAAGCCAATGTGCCACAAAGTAATCCGTAAAATCAGCTAGTTCTGGTATCTGCGACTACGCAAACAGGGCCTTGATCTTGAAAGCAACAAACTCGTCGTAATTGCGGCTGTAGTGCATCTCGTAAATGTGCCGAACACGCGGTGTTTAGCTTGATTAGTCAAACCAGCGATTCGAGACCGGACTTTTTCCATAACATGACCAAAGCACATAAGATATGTAGTGTCTGGTCGCTGAAGGGTAAGACAGTAGCCGTTGAATTGTGCGTCTTCAGCATCGGCCATAAAGTAGTTAACACTAATAGGTCGGCCAACAACAACCGCAAACATTGCAGTAGTTGCTCCTAGGGCTTGCTCGCACTGAACAGTAGTTCGTTGTGAAATAATGAACAGAGCGACAGGATAGAAATGCCGGGCTATATCGGAGACACCACACACAAAGACAGGATAGTCAACTGTATTCGTCTTGAAAGTTTCGTCCATATGCCACACGAATGAGTTTGACGATCTGTCAGCATTCCGAATCATGGACTTGGTCGACACGGTGACCATACAAGGGTCATTGTCGGTTCCTTCTCCGACTTTTGGTGTCCCGCGCTCGTCCACCGCGTAACGAAACACGAAAGCAGTGTCATCATCTAAATCACTGTGATATCTGTGGTGCCACTCTAGCAGGACCATATCGTCGACAAGGTCTGAATTGTTCATGTTTGTTCTCTTGTGGTAGTAAACGAAGTTTGAATTTGTTGAGAGAGGGTACTGTGGAGCTAGTGAGATAATAAGTATCAATCAGGGAATGTTGAATGTTGGCTGGTGTGTAGTTCTGATCAATCAATCGAATGATCTTGTTCTTCATCTGACGAGTGATGGCAGGGCGACGGGGGGACGCGACACTCGACCGGTGCTCTCCATCACTGTAGAATATGTGACCTCCAGTCGGCTCACAGCCTAGCACGATCAGCCAGTAGGTACACGCTGGATATCCTTCAATGTTGCATGTTGTAGACGAGCACTTGTACACCCTGTAGCGCATCCTATATTGATCGTACAAACTCTGCATGGCCGCGACGTACTATGATGAGTAATCAACGATCTCATACCGTCAAGCTTCTGTAGCGCTGAGGTATTTGATGCGACTCTGTCGAGCTCCACCCAATTGTAACTAAAAGGCATCGCTACCGCTCAAGGCGAATTCTGGAATTGGTTTTGCTGGCGTATGCACCGTGTAGTGGTGATGGTTTATTTTAATTTAGAAGTCGACTTTCACATCCTCCATGGCGTTCAACTGCTATTTATAGCCGCGCACAGAATAAGCAACCACATGGGTTGGTTTGCATTTCATAGTAGGTTCAAAACTCAAGGGTGTCATACATAGTTCATGGCTTAGTCGAAAAATCAAGACTTTTGGTCGACGATTACAGCTCTCTCCTTTCGCATGTTTTCGGCGCCTGTATTCGTTCGCTATCACAACCGCGGCAACACACGCGAAACTCCGAGACACCTTCATTATGCTAGTCTGTTGGCTGTTGTGAATCACAACTTGTGATCCGTGATCCGAAAGTGGATCATGCTCTTGGGCTCCGATCACCGGGTCATACTGAAGTTCAGTAACTGAAACCACCAGATGTATTCTAATCAGCCAATCAGCACTTTATAAAGAGGATCATGATCCGAGCATGATCCCGTTAGGAACCGGCCTATTATGCTTCTACGCTACTTAGAGATTCAGCTTTCAAGAGATACTACAGGAGCTTGGTGGGTTGGACCAGCTTCGCTCCCCATTGCCGGACGGGGGAGTCTTGGTCAGCCCTTCAGATATTGTTGAGTCGTGAACCACACGAAGATCACACAGAGTAACAGTACAATGATTGGATAATATTGATCAAACACTGGGCCAATCAAATTTGGTCAGTTTCATTCTCAACCGAGCATACGGGGTAGGGCACGCATGTAACGCACACGTCGAGAAAAACGCTTCGGTTGAGAACCGGCCTAAGGCCGGTTGATTTAACAGGCGATCCAGCTAAGAAGAGGGAAAAAAGGGCCCAAAATGGGGAAAATCGTCGAGCCAAGTAATTGTGGTCTTTATTTTCAGGTCGTGAAAATAGCATCATCAGATAGATCGATATTTCAAACCTATAAATATGCTGTCTTTATTCACTAGAACGCAGCTCACATCTTAGCATGAGCGCTCGAAAACAGCGCCTCCGCCTGATTGCCCTTGGTGTGAATGCGATGCATGTCTAAATTCGGAAAACGAGGAGGTAGAGTGGTCTGCTTTGCCCCATCTCTCCACAATGTGTCCCCATCTCTCCACAATGTGTAGCTTCGTCTCCACAAGGACGGCAAGACGGCGGTGGGCTCGTGGGAGGAGAACAATTTGTCCATCGCGCAGTTCGGCAGGGAGAGCGCGCAGTAAGCAGCGCCTTCGGTCCTTGCACTCGGTCTCTGTGGCTCAGGTAATGAGCGGATAGATTCCGCCACCAGAGTCTTCTCGTCCCCCCTCCATTTGGAATTCTGCGCCACTGAGAAATCCCCCCCTCCAACGCATCGAGACGTGCACGTGGCCAAGCCGTCTGTACCACTATCAAATGTCTCATCCCTCCAAATCCCTAGAAATGCTTCAAACAGCGCTAGTATCGGCATGCTGCTTGCATGCCTTGCCATGGCACAACCAATGCAGCTACGAAAGCCGGGCTTGATTCCTTCGTCATTAGAAATTCTAGTTATGTTCCGACTAAAATTTCATTGAAATAGGACAATTTCCGCCTTTAATTTTTTTTTAGTTTCCCCCCAACAAGTCCCCCTCTTAACTGGATCGCCTGTTAAGAGCCTGTTCGATTATGCTGAGGGCACGGGAAGCCAGTGCACCAGATGTCCTGTTTGGTGGGGACGGAAGCCACTCCCAATCACCACGGGCTTTGCCCCGCACTGGCAGTCGCAACCGCTCTCCTCAGCTAATTTAGACTTAGAATTGCACTAAGGTACATGTATGTGTTCACCTCTCCGTCTCCACCAAGCAGCCAACAACAGGTTCGGAGGTTCTTGAGAGAAAGACGGCTTGCCCATTGTCATTTTCATGTGGTTTTCACCACACAACTGTGAAAACCACCTTAAAACTGATGTCTGATCAGACTCTGAGGTACACTAACTTACAGGTGTTACAGTGTAAGCCCTATATGGCATGCGACGTTCAGACGAAAGATGCACTTTGGGATTGGCTGGCTTGACAGAGAGTCGACTCGGGTTACTCATGTACCGTGTACACCGGCCAAAGTACTATCTATGTCGCTTAGAAGCCTGCTGTACAGATTGCTTTGCCCGACCGATAGTCCACTTGGCGCCCCACTTCTCAATCTCGCAACCAACAAAGGAACGTCCGAGCTCCAAACAGTGTTTGCCACCACCAACTATGCGCTTACAGGGTTTCGTGCTGCCAGTCGTGATTCTGGTATGTGCCACTGGCACATGTACCTCGGCGACAACGGCCTCGAGAATCACCACGCTCGACTTTCAGGCCATGCTTCGCTCTCCCTCTCTTGGCTACGGCGCTAAAAGGAGTCTGCGGTCGGGCAAGGTGATTGAGGAGGAGGAGGAGGACGCCGACGAGGAGAGGGTTGGGGCGTCTCCTTTCATCGAGAAAATCACGAGTGCAGTGAAGACCAGCACCGAAAAGGCTCATGAGAAGGCATTGCTAGCGCTGCGGACATCTGCGGACGACGCTTTTACCAAGTTTAATGTTGTCAATGGCGATAACCTGCTGGAGAGCCAGCCATTCACGAAGTGGTTTCGACACGTGAGAAATCTCAATAAAAACAACGAGGAGGTGGCTAGGACGAGTATGGCCTCGACGTTGGCAAAGCAAATAGGTGATGACGACCTGGTAAATATCATTATTGCGGCGAAGACGAAGGACAAAAAGAACCTTGCCAATGACCTTGAGGCTGGGCTACTTCAAAATTGGGCGAACAACAAGCAGTCAGCGGACGCTGTGTTCAAGCTGGTTAAACTCGATACAACGGAGAAACAACTGTTTGCCAATGTGAAGATACAAGTTTGGGCCAAATATGTGACCAAGGTCAACAATGACGACACCGAAGCTGCGATGGTGGCCATGTTCAAGACGTTGTCAAAGCACTACGACGAGGTCGACCTGGCGAAACGGATCAGCTACGCAACGATCTCACCAATCATGGGGAAGCTCGCTACAGGCCTGCAGACCGCGCAGTTCAAGGTGTGGATCGATGCGGGGAAGAATGCGGACGACGTCTTCAAGATCCTGAAGCTGGGCGACACGGGAAAGAATATATTCTCAAGCAGTCGGTTCCCCATTTGGGAAAACTTTGTGGGAGTACTGCACAAACAACAACAAGGAGCATTCATGGCTTCGACATTGGCGACTCACTACGGCGATGATGTGTTGGTGAAGATGATTGAAGCTGGGAAGACGGTACCAATCAAGGAAAGCCTGTCGACGAAGTTAGAACAGGGGCTCCTTCAAAGCTGGCAGGTCGATAAGATGAGCTCGAACGACGTGTTTATTAAGCTCCAGCTTCAAAACAGGAAGGGCTTTTTGCTTGGAAGTCCCCAGAGGAAGATCTGGACCGAATTCGTCACCAAGCTCCACAAAGGGGATCAGTCGGCTGCTTTTGATGATATGTTCAAGATCATGGCGAAGCACTACGATCCGGAAACTCTCGCGAGGTACATCGAATCAGCGAAGGTCTCCGTAAGTATCGGCCCGTTTGCGTCGCGCCTCCAGTCTGTACAGTTTGCTGAGTGGGCCAGAGCTAAAACGAGCGCCACAACTATCAAAAAATTGCTCAAGGAACCAGTTAGTGGTCATGTGGATGTTAAGCGCGACAACGCAATTGTGGACGCGTATACAGCCTTCCTTACTAAGAAAGTTCAATGAGCTTAGTGATGCTGCATCCTGCGGATAGATAGACACACTGTTCGAGCAGACCCGGTGCGTAATATATCAATGCTATGCTTCGGTGATGCATGACGACAATTCTTTTCATCCCTGGGTGAAGAGCAGTGTTGCTGGTTTGGGGGGCAGTTATCAGGAGAACACGGCTGATCAACGCACCAGAAGGAGAAGACAACAGTTGAGTATGTTAACGAAGCGTAGGCTGCACCAAAGAGAACGAAATGCTTAAGCCCGCCGGAGAAGTTAACCCTCATCGTTTGGTGAGCCAAGACTTCGTGATGGGCATACAATGTATGAAAACGGTTTTTATGCTGCATACGAATAAAATGGAGAAACCCGAAATGCATTGGCATACCAGGAGGAAGGAATGAAGCTGTCATTTACGTTTAAACTTTTTCCAGGTAATTCCGTAGTCAGTGAAAAGAAATGAATAGCGTCACTCCAACACCATCCCCAATGGGGATCGAACTGTATCTGGTGCCTGGACTTTAGCAATAGACGCCCCGAACACCTCAAGGTGCTGTGAGATCCTGGTGGGCACTGACTGACATCACATCGTACGCAACTGTGCCGAGACAGCTAGCCGAAAATACATCTACTTTATTTGCTTGGGTAAATAACGACATATTTATTTACATGCCAAGGAAAAGGAGCATACATAACGGAAAATACAGTGTTGACACAGTAATTTATTACTGCACCACTGTTGCCACACCCCAATATTAGTGTCTCGCTTAAACACTGGTTGTACAGCAAACACTAGCGTTGACAAATACAATGGTATTGCAAAATATATATATATTGGAGGAATTAGGCGATTTATCCTAAGGCTAGCGAAGGATACGAACATTTTAGTGGAGTTACACAACTTCATGTTTGGGTGGTAATTGATCTCGTGAGTGGACATGTACAGTATATCAATTTTACTTCGATGCTTTTGGGGCTATGCACCATGTTTTCAACGAGCACAGTTTTGATTGAACAATTTCGTGGCCGATTTGGAGGCTATGACATCATGCAGCGTGTGCAAACAACACTTACAATTAGTTCGTATGTGGTAAGATTTGCAAACATGTCCGCGAAGCACACTACCGGTTGATCTCGAGGGAAAAATATCTCGAGCAGAAGAGAAGAGAGGCGTAAGAGTCCATGGCGCAAAATGGTGCGTGCAACGCTGAAAAGCCTACCCACCACGTTTGAAGTGCCCCTAGCACCTTAAACCGACAAGTGCCAATGATTGGAGTAGAAATTCATTATGGAATAGTAGATCTAAGCCACCTAATTACGTATGCGGTAAGGAGGGGTGCATAAATAAAATATTGCTTCAAAATATGAATTTCTACGGGGTACTTTTTGGATGCCTGGTGCTGTCTTTCCTATCCAAATCACGCGGCAAGGGTGGTTTCTCCCTGGGTTGTACTTCGAAAGGGAGACGTATCGTCACGAGTATATGTATGACTGGTGCGACGTCCAGGTGAAGTAGGTCACAAGACACCATTAGGGGAGCTGGCACTCCCAGAACACTTATGCCGATTGTATTCCTCAAGGCACAGTAAAATCTAAAGTAAGGGCTATCTACGCTAGGCACTGTGTTCCTACCAGCCCTGGTGAGATATCCAGTTGTAGCTTGGGAGAGACGTCACAGTCTTACCCTGCAGCAACTGTTTATCACAACCAACTGTAGAGTTGCGTGAGGCTTTCATGCCAAAATATTACTACACCAGGACAAGATCGGCATGAAGACGCATTTTAGGATTGACTGGACAGAGAGCGACGGACAGTGATCCATCAACGGATAGAAAGTGTCTCCCCACGCTTGAGTATACGCTGATCAGTATTGTGTACAAGTACAAGGAAGACTCCCCCCTTCCCCGCCCATCTCGTTTGCAAACCTGTATGATTTACCCCGACCGACTCGCTTCTCAGGTTATTCCTTCGGTATTTCCTCTCTACAAACTGAAGCACGATCGTGTTCCAGTTTGACATTTATGCGACGGCAGTGTTCAGTGCAGCTCCTTGCCATCCTACGGCCGCCTTGGCGACGGCAGTCAGGATTGGGCGCAACAGTGTCATTTCAAGCAGGAATTTGCGGGCTGGAAGGCAATGAATCATCAAGAAGGCCGCCACTGTGTCAAATACAATGATGAAGAAACAGCAGGAAAAGCTGTGGCTCTAGCTGGATAAATCCGCACCTTCACTATGTTGGAGAAACGAGGAGTGATTCTTAAGTGCTGTTACAGCGCAGTCTAGGCCCGGTTTGTACCATTCGACCTGCGAACATGTTGTCGGGGTCAGACTAATTAATGTTTAGGACTGACGTAGCTGGACCAGGTATGGTCGGCGTACAGAATGGCGCTTTGGCAGCTAAATCTGTTGTTTGAAGGAAGACAACACAACAGTACATACCCGAAAATACTGTAAGTGCTGTTTCCATACGTGTTTGTCCGTTTCCACCAGTCCTAATCTTTAAATCATCAACGAATTCGTTGCTCGAGGTCGCTACTTCGTTAATCGAAACCCGTGTTCATGGAAAAGCATTGTAAAACGAGTCAAATTGATATACAAAGACGAGCTCGCGTACTACCACAGTAGTCAAGATAACTGTTACGTTTCCGATGCATGCTGGTTTCCAGACTTTGTCCTCTGACCACCGAACGTCACCTCTGCCTCTGGAGGAACGACTATATTACATGTATACGCTTCTATCTAGTGTGCTTCGCAAACAGGTTTGCTCTACCATACACTCTGAGTGCTATAGCATACAGAGAACTTCCAGTCATCCGTGGACAGGCTGTAGCGACTGCGAAATGCGGTGTATTAGACGCTGATGCAGCTACGCCGGCTCGGTAGTGCTGTGAAGAGTGGCGGTAGCTACACTGAGGGGCCCTACATCTTCACCTTGAGCACGCTAGTTGGTATCCCGCTGCTACATCAGTGAAATTGGCCTACACTACATCTACCGCCGAACGGTGGATGAGAGTTTTGACACGGCAGTGTCGAGATGAGTTGGAAGACGGAATGAGGCCACATGTCTACACGCGCATGAAGTCAGAAAGCAACGGCATCATGATGAGTCGCGGTTTGCAATTCAGCAGTTAATCGCTTCTGACGAGAAGCCGGCGACCCAACAAGTTAAACCTCACTAGCATCAGACAGCTCGTCCTTGCCAGGGCAATATGTAGCATTACCAGCAGCACACTTTACACCACAGGTGCGTAGGTTGAAGACTTGAACCACTTACCGAAATGACAAGATGCGAAAGGGTGCATCGTGCTATCCAGCAAACGCAGCCAAACCATATTACCGTGAACGGGGCAGTTATTATCCTTGTTTCGTACTCTGAAGTGCTCTTCGATGCTGGGTTATCGGCTTTCGCCTCTTGTGCGTTTCCACCGCGTGAGTCCACAAAAGACTATTGAAAGTACTTCGTAATCACAAAAAAGTAACAGAAACCCTGGCTGGTAAGACTGTCGCCTCGAGCTGTTACGGACCAAGACCTAGAACTATATTACCGAAATAACTGAATCTTAGTAGCCCGGGGCAGTTGCCTGTTCAACTCTGCCTGCCATTATATCGCAATTGCTTCCGTGCTCGGAACCTTCATCGCCGACTCTAGCATGCTCGACATCGCTTTGACACCATAGAATTTAGTGAAGATCCCCATCAACGGTCAGGATGCTTCAAATGGAAAAGGTCCCTATACAGTCTGCCCTCCCAAATCTGAACCCCCCTCAATCGATATGATATGATAAGTGATCAGATTTTTCATTTTTGTCGTCCCCCGATTGTTGCAATAGGAGTTTCCGATACTAAAGCAAAGCACTCGATATTCCCTCTCAGTATTGATAAGTGATAAGTTCTGGGACCAAATATCATCTATATTAGACAGGTTTAAAGTGGTGCGTGATTGTTTGCTGCTTTCTAGACGCGACTAAGACCCTGGAAATCATGACGGCTCTTGAACGTGGCCAGCCAGCCGTTCGAGAACTTGGGGGGCTCCGCCGAGCTCTCGATTAGCCCTCCCCGCTGCATATCGACGAAGAGGCTCCGGGCTTTGGTTTGGATGAGATCGTCGGAAATGGGGACCCGGTTGCCCTGCTGCGCGAGTACCCAGAGCTTTAGGGCCTCGTCGAGGCCAGGGTAACTGACGACATGATTCGTTTTGCGGTCGTCGCTCACCACGGCATCAAGGATCTCGGTGGAACGTTTGAGAATACTGGAGATTGTTGCCTGTGCGGGGGCCTTGGACAATTGGAAGTGAACGCGACACCACTCTCTCAGCTCGTTTTGCGTGAGCTTTGGCTCGCGCACGTGCTTTTCGATCAGCTGCCGCTTCTTCTTTTGAGTAAGGTTTCCTGTGCGGAGCGTGGTTGTCTTGGATGGCATGATCGCGAGCTGGGGTGCGAAGAATGGGTGTGGGTGTGGCGAACAGGGAGGGATTCTTGAGTGAGAGGCTCTCACTGAGAGCCAATCATGCTCCCTTCTGAATATGATAATTTGCCAAATATGATAACTGATTGAGCTGGCCTGTTCTCCCGTGATAATCATCTGTGGGAGGGCAGACTGTACTCATGCAGCGTAGTCACGTAAGGGCTGGTCAAAAGCTTGTCCACAGAAGGGCCTCACCCCTGGCGACGTTTTCAAGCATTTGAACCATGATTTGCATCAAGGTTCAAATGCTTAAAAACGTCGCCAGGGGTGAGGCCCTTCTCCAACAGCATCTGGCGATTCAACACAGGTTGCCATTTCGTTGCAAGTGCTTTCGTTTCGGGCACCTTCTTCGCCGCCTCAATCGTGTTCCACATAGTTTTTGCACCACAGAACTGAGTGAATACCCCCATCATCGTCGTGTACTTCTCCGGATTATTCGAGTTGAACATATCCACATAGCTTTGCAGTGTTTTCACGTTCGAGTTGGTCAGAAACTTGTTCGCTCCAGCATCAAACTTCAGCAGCTTAATGATCTTGACGAGTGTTAGGCCCTGGCGCAGCCATCCTTTCCCCATGGCGGTTTCCACATTCAAGGCTATGAAGCGCATTTGCACGACGCGAGGTGTAAGGCTGGAAGGATTTTTAGCGGATCACCGAGAGGTCTGGTCTTGTTTCGGGTCACGTGACCCAAAGCGAGACCAGTAACAAAAACTTTGATGGGTCACCGTTTGGTCTCAGAGCATTATGCACAATTCTAGAATGTACGATGGATTCTCAAGTGAACCACAGTCGCTCTTTTCATTTATCAAAAATGTTCACATGCAAGAAATGTGGCCACACTCTCAAGACTAAGCGTAATCTACAGCAGCATCAAAGGCGGCGCATCTGCAGGGAGACACGAAATCCTAAGCTGCGCGATGCTCGTCTAAAAAAGGCCAGGGCTCGCGAGAAGGATGCCGCCCGCAAGCGTGCAAAGTATGTAAAGAAGAGAATTTACTTTAAATGCGTGATTTGCACCGACACCGCCGTGAGGATGACACACTCAAGAAACTGTGTGCATGCACTACACACTAAATGCTACAAACAATTGAACTTACCACGAGCGAGACCCTGTGTATGGGCGCCGTAGCGACCCGCCACCATGCCCATTTTGCCGTCGACCGTTTGAACCACCGCAGACGTAGTTAGGCACTAACGCTGGGAATCTCTACAAGGACATGTATTTTCGAAGTCAGAAGTAGGCATTTTGCAGAAAATACACGTATGTTTTTATCCTTATCTGTTGGATGCACCACATCCTGTTTTAAGTGATATTCCGGAGGTTATGAACAAATATTCCGGTTCTCGTGAGAAAAACTCCGGCAGTTGTGAGCAAATATCTGGTAGTTTTGGGCAAACCTCCGGCAGTTTTGAGCAAACCTCTGGTGGTTTCATACAAACCTTCGTCAGTTAATGACAGCTCACGTTTTTAAGCGTTCGTTGCAGGTTCAGTTTGTTTTCCGACTATTCTGACTAAATCAAAAGGATCATTGCTTTTGTTGGGAATTCATGCGGAAGTAACCACTTCGTGCGGCCTAGCAACTCTATACTTTGATGCCTAACAGACGCGATCCTTCAAATCTGAAACCGACGCCTGTATAGCTTTAACTGATGTCTTTGTAGTCGAGGAAAGCCAGATCATGTTCCTTTTGGCACTATCTACTGCAGATGACACGCATCGCTACAATTGAGCCTTCTCAAGAAGAAGATGCTGCAAGCTCGGAAGATTCTTATGCATACGAAAGCGGCCCCGAAGAAGAGGAAGTGGAAGGAGAGTACCAGAAAGCTCTGCAACATACAACATGGACGTACGAAAGACCTGACTACGTTCATCCATCAGCTGGCGGAGGCGGAGCTGACTCCATCTTCCAGGATGAAGAGGGTACTGGCGCACGACAAGCTGTCAGGACCATCAGTGTTGTCGTGGATCGTACGGACGGAATTCGTGACCCCGCTCAACACCCTCATCAACTAAACGAATCTCATACACAGCATGACTGGTTTGGAACTGTTATTATCAGGAATGGTTTTCAGTACACACGCGCACGAGTTTCCTCCAAGAAGATTACCTACCGTTGCAGCATCTATCGTCGGACCGGATGCAAATGGAAGATTGAATTCAACCTATTGTCCTCAAGCTTTTCCAACCCCGTTTCTCACACTTGCCGCGATGATGCGGTTACCGCGGACGTGATCAGAGATGTGACGAGTCAAATGGAAGCGTATGTAGACGAATTGGCTATCAGTCATCTATCCACTACAGCGCAAAGAGTGTGAGATATCGTGAGTGAACGATACTTTCGTGACGACGATGCTGATGCTGTCCAAGGCCTCTCTCGTGACCAAGTAATTCGCAGAGTTTACAGAACAAGACTTTGCACTTTGGTGGTAATGTTCATGGCATGGTTGAAGTCCCTCCATTGTGCTATGTATTTGGCTCGCAAATGATGTTTTTCAATTTTCAAAATGTTTATTACGAAGGCAACACTCTACATCGACTTATTGCATGGGCACACCCTCGACTTCTGGAGTTGTTGTTGTACCCGAACTCCTCTATCTTTGTGGATGGAACTTTCCGGTCGGTTCCACGACCATTTCGCCAATGTCTTGTTGTAATGGTCGACGATCCTGCTAGTCGTGTTTTCGTTCCGGTGATGTACATCCTAGCTACTAGAATGTCAGCAATAGCTTATCGCAAAACGTTCCTGCTAGTAGCAGATTCAACGGAGCAACGCCTAAGGCCAAGTCGTGTCGTTTGCGACTTTGAACAGGCGCTAATTGATTCTATCGGAGCCCAATTCCCGACTGCCCGTATCGTTGGATACCTGTTTCACTTCAAACAGGCTATTCGCAGACGTATGATCAAACTAAGATTGAGCAACAACGTCATCGCTTCAGCAATGGAAACTGGGATGCTTGATATGCTAACATTTATAAGCCCAGAGCATGTCGTCCCGCACGGAATTGCTTTTGTGACTCGAAAGATCCGCCATGAATGCTTAGCGCGAAATTTAGACTACTCAGACAGTAAGTGACAACGTTCTGGAACTATTTCCGACGCACATGGGTTAGACGATTTCCAGTCGACCTGTGGAACGTGCATGGTATGGACTTGTCACGAACCAATAACCCTCTCGAGCGCTTCAATCGTGAATTGAATGCGTCCATAACATCTCCGCATCCTAACTTGCCTGCCTTCGTCGGAGTGATAGATATGCTATCTCGTAGATACGTTCAGCTACTTACGGATATATCCCAAAGAAGATCTACTGCCCCAGCTCGTTATGAAATTCGTTTACCAACTCCAGTCAATGTTCTTCCGTTGGGCAGTCAGCGCAGCCGAAGCGCTGGACGCTTTTCTGCCACTGAAGCACCAACTCGAACGGAACGCAGTGATCAAACACGTCGTACTCGCCGAACCCAACAGCGTTCCAATACGACCACGAGACGAAGTACTCGAGCATCGAGCATAGCAGCTGCGACTTTATAAGATACACAACCCAGAGTATCTATTTACTAGCTCATATTAAGTAATTCGAACCTTTTTCATTTTATCCAGTTGTTTGCATTTCAGGTCTTGTTTGGGTCTGGTCTCACCTTCGGTCTCAACTTGTGAGGTGACCTGAAACGAGACCAGACCTCTCGGTGACCCGCTAAAAAGTCTACCGTAAGGCTTTTGGTTGTGCTTGTTGCTTTGAAGGTAAATTGGAAACTGAATTGATGTGGTTATCTCTTTGTTCTGTGCTATCCATTTACCCAAGGGCGCCCTCGTGGCGCGCAGTCTGAAACATGCATTGGTTGGCTGTGGCTTGCTGGAGCCAACGCTTGCGCAACCCGGTAAGTGTGCAGGCGGCGACCCAGGCTCTCTGTGCGCTGACTCAACCGATGATGTGGTGTTGCTTCTGCTCTTGCACGTGCAGATCATTACACTCCCCCCGACTTGAGCGAATCCCGGCACCTTGAACGTAGAAGTCGCCGAAGTTGAAGATGGTATTACCGTAGTCCCTCGATATAAGGAATAGTACAGTGTAACCTCTAATCCAGAGAATTTCACTAAGCCCGTGCCACTCGAGTGCGCTGGCGAAGATCCTTGAGTAGTGCTTGCCAGTGGCTGACGTGCTTGATGTTGCGCTCGCGTTCCCACGTGTTCTCATGGTGAGGGAGTCCGTGCCACTTGACCAAGTACTCAAGTTGGCAGTTGAAGATGCGCTTCTTGATCAGAGCTTCGACAACATGTAGCGGCTCGCCGTCGTCATCGAAAATCACGGGAGATCACGCGGCCGACGAAGCGATGAGGGTTGCTGTTGTATACCTTGAGCTTGTCGATGTTCACGCGTGGGCTGATGTGCTTCAAGTTGGCCGGTAGATTCAGTTGCGCGACGTTGCCCTGAAGCTCCAGGATCGGATATGGACCGATGAAGCGCGGGATGAACTTCCGTGAACGAAGGGTGGTTTCCGCAGTGGCGTGCGAGATGTTCAGGTCTTGCGTCGACAGTAGGGCTAGATCGCCGACCTTGAATGGATTTGCTGCACGGCGCCGGTCGTAGAACCTTTTTTGAGCCTCTTGTGCGTCCAACAGGTTCTTTCGAGCGCGTTCGATCACCTCTTGACGATGTCGAGCAAACCGAGACGCGTACTCCACGCGAGACCTTGCCACCGGTTGATCGCCGTCAGCACTACCCAATGGATTCTTAGGGTGACGGCCTGTGTCGATGAAGAATGGCGACATCTTCGAAGAGCTTGACACCAGCGTTGCATGCGCATACTCGATCATGGGTAGGTGCTCATTCCAGTCGTTTCCATGGTAAGAGATGGAGCATCGTAATGAGTCTTCGAGAGTCCGATTCTGACGCTCGGTCTGACCATCGTCCTGAGCTCGGTGGGCAGTCGTCATCGCTGTCTTGATCTTCATCAGATTCACCAGTGCTTTCCAGAACCTCGACGTGAACTTCGGGTCCCTGTCGGAGATGATGGTCAATGGGATTCCATAGTACCGGATAACGTTGTTGAAGAACAGCTTGGCAATATCTTCCGCGGTCGCCGTGGTGGGTGTCGGGATGTAGACTGGACGCTTCGACAACTTGTCTACCACAACCATGATCGCATCAAAGCCGTCAGACACGGGCAAATGTGTGATGAAGTCGGTCGAGACAACATCCCAACAAGCTGCCGGCAACGGAATCGGCTGAAGCTTACCGGTCTTCCGGCCGGTGCTCGACTTGTACCTCATACAAGACTCACAGCTCTGAACGTAGGCTTTGATGTCCAGGTCCATGCTCGGCCAGAAGTACCACTATGCTGCAGCTAGCTGTGTGCGACGGATTCCTGGGTGTGCCATGATGGCAGCATCATGCGCGTTGTGGATGACATCGAGCCGAAGTTTCCGGTTGTTTGGCACGTAGGCTGTCGTCACTCTTTAAATAGATCAGCCCGTGGATGATTTCATACTGTTTCGACGAGCGGCCTGGCTTCCACAAATGTTTGAGGACGGAATCTTTGCCGTATACCTTCTGAAATGCCCGCTTCGTTTGGCTATCCAGCTGAAGAGAGCTTATCATCGTGCTGTCCTCCATCGATGCTGCGTTCAATGTCATCCGCCACTGGGCCGTGCCAACACTAAGCGCCTTTGAGGCTGGCTGTTTGACGGCAAGCATCACGATTTGATCGCGGGTCGATATACTTTGGAGCTTCTCTGTAGCCTTGGCCCGTTGTGAGACCGCGTGACGAATGCTTGTGCATGAAGGAGATGTCAAACACGCCGTACACACACTGAAACCGGCACTGTCTTGGGCTCACCATCTTCTGGCGCCTCCCCCGGAATTGAGGGAGCCGCAGGGGGTCGCGATAACGCGTCAGCAACGACGTTCAAAGCTCCTGGACGATGATGTAGCATGAACTAGATGGACGCGAAAAAGTCTAGCCAGCGAGCCAGGCGACCGGACAGACGCGGATGCTGCAAAAACCACTTGCACGCCGAGTTGTCCGTGTAGACTTCAAACGATACTCCATGGAGATAATGACGCCAACGAGTGAGCGCCTGTTTGATCGCAAAGAGTTCCTTCTCGTGAACAGGCCAATTCAGTTCATGAGGTCCGAGTTTCTTGCTGAAGAAAGCCACGGGGAGATCGTTGCCATCATGAAGCTGAGAGAGCACTCCGCCAATGCACGCATGGCTAGCATCCGTTGTCACGATGAACGGCTTGTCGAAGTCAAGCAGCCGGAGTACCGGTCGTGCTGGAGCGCGAGCTTGATGGCATTGAAAGCCTGGCGCTGGCGTTCATCCCATATCAAAGCCGCATCCTTCTTGACCAGAGCGCTCAGCGGCCGTACAAGCGTCGCAAACTGATGAATGAAGCGACGATAATACCCGGCGAGGCCCAAGAAGCGCTGGAGGTCCTTGATGTTGCCAGGCTCTGTCCACTCTGCTATGGCTCGGGTCTTACGAGCGTCCACGTGCAAACCATCAGCCGAGATCGTGTGGCCGAGGAAGTAGACCAAAGATTGGCCGAAGTCGCACTTGTCAGGCGTGTGCGGGTTGTTCGAATGCATCCACTCTAAGCGAGATGGGAACTTGCCAGTAGTGGGATCTTTTTGAGCACGCCGAAGATATTTGATACCCATGGTGAACCCGACACCTCGATCCAGTTCTTCTTCAGCAGCTCTGCCACAAAGATGTCCAATGCTTCCTGCTCGACCTTCGAGAGGCGGAAGGGAGCTCGGTTGCTAGGTGTCGCACCTGGTTTCAACACCATTTCGTGCTCGATTGAGCGGTTCAGTGGTAATCCAGGTGGCAGCTCTGCTGGGAAGACATCTGCGAACTCTTCGAGTACCGCTTGAAGCTGCAACCGAACGGTATTCACCTTGGGCTAAGTCTTCGCCGTGACCTGATACAATTCGGCATACTCTTCGGCTTTCGCCTTCGTTTCAAATTCCGCTGCCGAAAGGACACACAACGACGCGTCCGTGTCATCGTCGCTACCGTTGCCAAAGATTCGTGACAATGGCTGACATCCAAGTGTTGTTATCGAGCGCGGTCCCAAAGGCATAGTGACGTATCCCGCCTTGACACGATCATCGAGCTGCTGTCGCAGGTGCTGGGGAAGAGGGTGCTGAAGGCACTCCGGTTTCACTTCCACTGAAGTCACTGCCGGTCCCGACACCTGGAGACTGTTGTTCAACGAGCTGAAGTCGCGCACTACACGCTGGCTGGGGAATCGCATCACTCCAATTTGCCAGTCGATGATCGTGTTGAACTGCACCAGCCATGGAAGGCCGAGAATTATGTCTTGATTTATCGACACCTCCCACTCAATGAGAGAAACACCGTTGAAGTCCCTGCCCGCAAAGTTGATAGTCTCCAAACATTGCTGTGCCGTACGAGCCGGTGTTGTTGTACCATCAAATCGCTCGGCCGTGACCTTTGTGGGCTCGATGTAATGTTGAGCGAGGCCAGGACGCACAATGTTGCGCTCCGCACCGCTGTCGATCAAAACTCGCACGACCTGTCCGTTCATCGTCCCCTCAAACCGCAATAGCTCGCGGTTGGACGACGACTCGGCGCCGACCGACACCATGTTCAGCTGCAAACTGTCGATGACTCGACGTGGTCGTCACGGTTGTCTGCGTAGTCATCGCCATCCTCTTCTGATACGTCGTCATCATCGACGATACGACGAAATAAGCCCTGGTTAGCGCGGAATGACCCGCGACCTGGCGGAGGACGAGATGGGCCTCGGGGGTTGTTGCGCGCTAGCCGCTTAGGACACATCGCCAGGCGATGTCCGGGTTCTTTGCAGTAGAAGCAGAAATTACTTCGCAGGCACTCGTCGCGAGAAACAAAGCGCGAGCTCCCGATCTCCATTGGTATCGGCTCCTCGACGTGATGTGCCGATTGCTGAAGGCGTTGAGGACCTTGGCCTCCGCGATTCGCGTGGTTTCGACGCGACCCTATCGCGTGCGTGCGGTCGTACATGAGTGCAAAAGAAATCGCGTCCGTCGTGTTTCGGAACGGACGCAGCTTCACCTCTTGTCTGAAGCCCTTCTGGAAGTACATGACTTTGTCAATGTACGACATGTCTTCTACCTTGCAGATGATGTGCCGGAAGGCCGAACCGTAATCCTCAAGACAGGTGAAGTTGTTCTGGCGCAGGCGTAGGAGCTGGTCACGCAAGTGCTTTTGCCAATCGGGGGTCGTGAACTCGCTAGTCAGTAGCTCCTCGAACTCGTGGGAGCCATACTCGCTGTACCAAGCCGCTGCTGGTCCCTTCAAGTTTGCAACCAAGAGCGACAAGGGGCGCTGCTGCGGCGAGTCTACGCCATACTTGATGTTCTTCGACTCGAAGTACAACTTGGCGCTGAACAGGTAGTCCGCGACGTCGTCGTCCTTGGTACCGGCGAACTTCGGCATGGTGATGCCTTCAGCCCGGTACTCACGCGTGTCTTGTGATGAAGGTTCAGGCGACGGCGGTTGCTGCTGCTGCGATACGGATTGCTGCTGCTGTTGCTGTTGCAGTGTCGCCGCCATCTGTCGCTGCAGCTCGGCTGTCTGCGCCATGAACTGCTGCTACTCGTGCATCATCGCCGCGAGAGAGGCGAACATCTTCTGCACACTGTCCGCGCGTTGCATCGCGGCTTCGTCCATGTTTACGCCTACGCTAGACACGTCGTCAATAGATGGCTGGGGCGCGCAAACTCCTCGGCCAAATCAATCAAAAATTTGAAGTCGCAGGCACTCCCTGGAGCGCTGCTTCCGACAATGTCTTTAAGCCCCAACGAAGTCACAGAGGCTCGACCCGGAGCTCTGTTTCCGTCAATTACTGCCAACCACTTGCAGTAGACAGTGTCCCGAAGGAAGCAACTGGTGCAATTCCGTTCGGCGCTAGTTCGAGCCCGCCTCGGAGCACTAGAGACTCCTACTACTAGACCCGTATCGGCCACCGACGCAGATGTTACACTCGGCTGCGCACTGCTACTTTGCAAGTAACAGCCGAGGCGACAAGCCGTGGGTTGAGGTGGGTGCCGTGAATGGACACGTGGAAGTGATTGGGCCAAATGCACCAATGGGATATTAACACGAAGTGACGTGTGACAATGTGCGTCTCCACTCCTCCCCCAGAAAAGAAAAGGAGAGGGCGCGACGAAAATGGCGGTATCGTCAGCGACGCGTCGAACGGTACGGCGGAAGAGGTCACGCACGCGGCGTACCCGGAGAAGCTGAAGGGCGAGATGTACACACGCGGCGCACCGGAGGGACTGAGGCGGGAAGGTCTGCGCGCGCAACGACAACGCGCAACGGACGAGGCGGGACGAGCGTGAACAACGGCGACGCGTGGCGGAACTGGAACTGGAACTGGAACGGGGCTGGAACTGGAACTGGGACGGAAGCGCGCGTCGGCTTCGCAAGTGCTACCAAGTGTAAGGCTTTTGGTTGTGCTTGTTTCTTTGAAGGTAAATTGGAAACTGAATTGATGTGGTTATCTCTTCGTCCTGTGCTATCCATTTACCCAAGGGCGCCCTCGTGGCGTGCAGTCTGAAACATGCATTGGTTGGATGTGGCTTGCTGGAGCCAACGCTTGCGCAACCCGGTAAGTGTGCAGGCGGCGACCCAGGCTCTCTGTGCGCTGACTCAACTGATGATGTGGTGTTGCTTCTGCTCTTGCACGTGCAGATCATTACACGAGGCTTCGCCCCAGCAAAGATCCTTGATAAACCGGAGTATCCGTATTTTGCTGCCAGTACCGAGATCATTTCCTTCTCTGGGTTTCGTACATACGTCATGCTCGTAAAAGAGTACCACGTGTTCAACTGCGGTGTCACAAACAGGTCAAGTCCTGCCTCGTCAAGCTTCAGCAGCTTGAAAACGTTGGCGGCGGTTTCTCCATTTAATTCCCAAGTGTCTATTACCAAGATCCGCAGTCGCGATGCCATTTTATTTGTGATTGCGGCGTGCGCCCCCACCTCAACCGCCCTGGCGACAACACCATCCCCGTAGGTCTTGGTGAACATGTCGATTTTCAGCTTTGGGTTTGCCAGGGCCTTGCTCATTCCAGCGTTGAGCTCCAATTCCTTCATAAAGACGTTCGCCATAGAATCCTTGCTGCGCACCCACTTCTTGACCTGAAGTGTGTCTGCTGAGGAAAGCTTGGCCTCTTTTGGGGTGGAATTCAGCCACTTGACAAACCTGGAGTTACCGGGAGTTTCATTGCTCGCTCTTCATCCTCCGGTAGCTCGACACCTCTTAGCTGTCTCGAACGCGGACCATCACAGTCGTTGGTGATGAGAGAGCGGACAATCGACGGCGGGGGTGCCTTCGCGTCCGAAGATCTCGGTACGGCAATGGCTTCTGCAAGGAAAGTGGTGGTAAGTAGCAGTATAGTGAGGGAATACACACGCATGGATACTGCCCTCCTCGGAGACAGACTGACGAGCGAATTCACGAATGAGAGCAGAGCGAGATTTTGGGCACCTAATCTTTTGCTTACCTACGGTACCGGTACATGTACTGTACCGTGACGGTGCACCGTGCCGACATATAATGTCAGCAATGCCGCCAAAATATGTATCCTGCCCATAGTGGATCTAACTGAATAAGGTATAATACGACTGCAACCGACAAATTACTTAGCTTTTGTATTGACTGTGTCAGACTGCTTTGATCAATTTGCAATGGCGTTTCAACTATTATCGCGAACTCAACCGAGTTTCCTGGACATGCCCTCCAACTCTCCGAGCACGACATGAACGAGCAGCATTCAACCGGAGTTAGCTAGATGCGAGCGCACCACTTAAAGCACGAAGAGGATAAATTAATTAATAAAGAAACAGTTTATTACAATTTATTCGTATTCAATAATATATGTGCACTAGTAGTGGGGTGCCACTGCGGGACATCCCACCAGCAGCAGCAGCATCCCACCAGAGCTTGCGGCAACACAACAGACAGCGACAGCAGGTCTTCCTCCCGCTCGTCGTCAGTCTCGCACCCGACACCGTAGTCCTCTTCGCCACCTCATTCAGCCCGCTGCCCCCTTCCCCTTCCCCTGCCGCTGCCCCCACACCCTTCCCCGGACGCCGCCATCCAGCTGCTCGCCACTCTCCTCCATGGCGCCGCTTTGTCGCCCTCCTCATCCTTCCGACCGCTATCCTCCAGCCCCCCCATGTCATCCTGTTACCAAACGCCGTCCTTCAGCTCCCGGCCGTCGTCCTGCTCCCGACATCATTCCGGTCGCCCCCCCTCCCCCCTTTTGGTCGCTGAGCTTATCAGGGGTGACAGCCGGCGCCCCCTGCTGCTGGGTACATTCCTCTTGCTCACTGCCGTCTTTCGCCCGCGGCATCGTACTGTGTGTTTCCTTCCTCCCGGCCGCTGCTCTACGCCAGTTAACCGCCCTCCTCTGTCCCGACGCCCACACTCTTGCTCGCGGTTGCTGCCACAGACGCCGTTCTCCTCCCCTCTGCTAGCCCCCCCCCCAACTCCCCTTGGACACCGCTCTTGTAACGGGGTTACACGCACAATTGGCTACAAACCACTAGTGATTTTAACAGATAAAATATCTGTTAGCTATCGGTTGCACACATAAAATATCGTAGAAAGCAAGATACGTTATTAATGGCCAGTAGAATAAACAGTAGCAGATCAATCCAGAGAGAATTAAAAGCGCAAAATAGTTTTTTTGTTTTTTATACGCCTATGCTGCTTCAATGGACGAACTTTTGGCCTCCAACACATTTTATAAGCCCCGCAAAATTTGATTTTTGCACTAAGTGTCATTTTGATTCACTGAATTTTTATGTGTGACATAAGTGTCAATTCGTTTTGCTGACCTACTTATCCTTTTTGGCTCGTTTTCTTTGGGTTGGTTGAGTAGTTGTGCTGCAGAGTCCGCATCTTCGACTGACGGTGCATGGGCGCCCACGCTGGAAGCTGGTTTCTCCTGCCTTCCCTGCATCTTTGCTAATCTTGGACTGCGTGAGCTCCAGTCAAGTATTTTAACGGTCATAAAAACTAAAAAGCCCATTTCTCCGATATTCATTTAAGTGCGAAAATGAATGGCACATCTTTAAACGCCGATATCTCGAAAACGTCATAATGTAAATAAGCGTCAATTTGTTTGGCGGGGTCTCATTTTACCTTAAACTAGCTACTTGGAGTCTTTATTTGATTTATATTATACTTGTGGAGTCAAGTATAATTAATTCAAAAGATGAATAAATTCCTACGCTTCCTCATACACGTAGCGCAACGTGTAAGCTGAAGTAGTGAGCCAAAGTAGGCCCATTACAACTCTTTCGAGCTCGCCACCCACCTCCACGGCACCTCTGGCCTCCTGGAGCTCAGCACTGCTCACCCCGCCCGCCTGGCGGAGTCGGCGGCCTCATCAGTGAAATGGGTCTGTGTGTTTATTCAAATGCCTCCGGTGTGGACTACTCTGGGATTTGACCAATAGCTGAATTTCTTAATTAATATGTGTTTCGGATCAATCGTGATGCTGTCTGCTGCTGTCGGCTCCGTCACGCTATGGTATATGAACGGTGCTGACTTTGGTCAGACCATCGCGTTTAGGCGTTAGGAAGAGAAACGAATGGGAACAAAGCGTCGTGTCGTGGGTTGCCAATACGTATGGTACTGCAGAGTACTACAGTATACATGTATTGTGATTCCCGGCTCGATTGAGGTTTATTCTCCAGTTGAGAATCTCAACTGGCTCATGGGGCGGCATGTATCGAAATACACGCGTGTGATTGGCTAACTTGGTGTGCGACTGCATGCAGGGCGTGGCAAAACTAGGCGGACAAGCACGGCGAGGTCAGGGCATGAGGAACCACCAATCACAGGACAGCAACTGTGTACAGAATGAACAAGAACGATATCAACGGTGGAATGCACTCTAGGCGCTTTTCACGAGCGAGGTCTCGAGTATTGTTATCAGCTGTTGTACAGGCCATAATTCATGGGCCTAACTTTCAGGTGCCCGTCCCGTATAGAAGTGTAATAGAGCAGCTACGAACAATGACGCGGCAGAGCGCGGCGACGCAGGAGACGCGCACGGATACGTTTTATTCGAAAGAGCCGATGAAATCAATGCGCAGTAGGACAGGCTGGTGAGGACTCCGAGATCACGAAGATGAGAGGCGAAGATACGTTGAAGTCGACGCTGGACGGGAGACTGAGAGCGTTCACGGACTGCAGGATGCAATAGGGGGTTTTCAGTTCTCGATTTTCTTGGCGAAAGATCACACCGCAAAATCAGACCAAAAATCGGTCATTCTTCTGATAGCTTGTCAGATTTCTCGCGAGAAGGCCAAGCGGCACGCTGGTGCATCTACTTAGTGCGGGGATATCTACTCAGCCCCCCCCCCTTCGAGGTCGGTAGCGCGCGTCGGTTGTTCATAAAAGTCCTACTAACAATGCTGCGCAGGTCGTGCTAAATACTGCAGTCGGAGAGTGCACAGCTGGTTCGGTCGCTGTCGAGTGCGACCGTTTGCCAGGTCCTTCTCGCGGAGCTCGACGAACTCGACGAGAACGAGAACGACGACGAGCTTGATGAACTCCAGGACTTGTACTGTGGGGTGCGCGTGCATCGCTACCTCGGGGAGAGGTCGAACGTAGAGCGTTCCAATGCTCACCAAAGACTTGTGTTTGACTTCCGGGATGATGAATCCATGAAGTCCCTGCGCGTCACAAAGCATACGTTTGAGTTTGTCTGGCAGCTTGTTCGGGGCGACGCGCGCTTTGAGCAGCGTGGCACGAAGCCGGAACGAGATGTTAGCATCCAGCTTGCTGTTGCCCTCGATTGGTTTGGGGCTTGTGGCAATGGAAATTTCAATTGGAGAATCGTGCGGCACTATGGCGTGGGGGCTGGCACGGTTACTACGTATGTGAGGCGCGTGCGACGGGCGCTGCTGCGCCACTACTGCGCCTTCGTCAGATGGCCGCCTTTGCACGAACGCGAGGTTTCCTCTGCTTTTCTCCGCGAGAGATACGGGCTACCCGGAGTGATTGGCATGGTGGACGGGACGCACATTTGCTTCTATAAAAAGCAACACATCGACGGCGATCTTCACTTTAATCGAAAGTCTCGCTACTCGCTGAATGTGCAAGTTGTATGCAATGAGGACAAGCGCATTCTTATGGTATACACGGGGTGGCCAGGATCATGCGCGGACTCGACAGTGTTTGCTAAGTCACCAGTCTTCCAACGCCCCGCCAGGTAATTTGTAGTGGGTCTAACTTGACCCACTACTTTTGCTTACACGTTGCGCAACGTGTATGAGGAAGCGTAAGTACTTAGTAATTACTTAGGTTAATTATGTTTGAATACACAAATATAAGTTAAGTAAGATAGGATTCCAAGTGACTTAGATTAGGTAAAATGAGAACTGTATTGTTTGTAAATTGATCTTCCTCTAAAATCTGCTAAAAACTGTTTATCATCTATGAAAGGGGTTGGCAGCGGCTGGCTGTCAGAGCCCCGCTAATATGCATGTCTCTGATTGGTAGAAAGATGCTGCTTTCTACCAATAGGATCTTTGGGTATGTGTGGACCACTCACTGTGGTGGTCCACTTCAATGTATCCATCGGTGCGTCTTACACCAATGTGAGGAAGTATCCAAAACGTTTAACAGATAACCTATCTGTTAAATTCACAAGTGGCTTGCAGCCACTTGTACGTGTAACCCCGTTACACCATCCCCCCCCTTAAGGTTAGACGCGCGGGGTCTCCGCACGTCAATCTTCGGAATTGACCATTCGTCAATTCTCCGCGTTTGGAGAAGAAATCCGCGCTCATTCAACGATGAGCGCGCCTCAGAAGAAGACCTCGAAGTCGGTGGGGAGTCATCTCTCCATCGACGACTACTTCGAGCGTCAGAAGGCGAAGTACGGCGACGTCGTCGACTTCGACGACGACGATGAAGATATGGAGGGCGAGGAGGACTCGCCCTCTAAGTTCAAAGACTCAGTGTCGAGCGAATCTCTCGACCCTCATGCCAAGAACATTCGCCCACGTGAAGGGGACGAATCGGACGCTTCGAGCTCGAAGCGTTCGCGAACTGAGAGCGGTACCCCACTCGCTTCCGCTGGGGCTCTCAGTACTCCGCGCGCTGCTGCTGCAGCGCGTGATTTCAAAGCTCAAGGCTCTTCCCGCGCTGCAGGCGCAGCGCGCGATCCGTGGATGTCGTCCGCGTCCGAGATCACGGACCGGTATGGGAACTCGGTACCTCCGAATGAGGTGCCGCAGTACGTATGCAGCGCCATCAAAGCTGACGCTGTGGCTGCTGAGCTGCACTTTGATGCTGACACGCATCAAAGGCGCGATTATTACATCGGACTCTTTCATGAGCTCCGATGGTTTCAAAGCAAGAAGACATCTTCTCGCAGCAAAGTGCCCGAGTGGCAGGCACTTTGTCAAAGTTGGAACGCCTTTGTTGAGAACTTCAACAAGAGGCCGAGTGCTTACCGTGATCGGATTAAGCAAGCGCGTGATCGCTTCGAGACGTACTCGAAGCGTGGAAAGTTGGAGCAACTCCATGTTGCTGCGGAGGAGGCGAATGTGCCGTGCGCTGTGCCCGAGGGCTTTCAGTGCACGAAGTACTTCCCAGGCGCAGTCCGCTTGAGCGACCGCGACCTGAACGGGTACACGTCGTTCCGTGTGCCCGAGAGTCTCAAAGAGCTCCGTGCTAAGTTCTTAGCACGTGAGGGCTCGGGCGCTAGCAATGACCGCAGCGCTCGTATTACTTCCGCTGCGCCAGCGCGTACTGCTCCTCGTACGCCCCCACCATTTCCGGAACGTCCTCCAGCAAGACGTTCCGCGGCTCCCATGTATCTTGATGGGGAGGAAATCCTCTCCAACGAATACGAAAACGAGTCCCTTGAGGGTTCGTTTTCGGGATACTATGGTCAACAATCCGCTCAACAATCCAGCGCGTTGAGCCGCGGGCGTCACGGATCGGCGGTGGCGGGGGTGGGAACACACCCCGGGTATGATCAGCCCCGGGCTGATCAGTATGCGCCTCTCCACGACCGGGTGACCGCCGTGGAGCGTCTGCAGGGCGCTGAGTTCGCCGCCCTGAAACAGGAGCTGGCGAACCAGAAGGCCCAAGTCGCGGCGGTCTCGCAGACCGCCTCGAACATCCAGGTCGAGCTGGGGACCCAGATGAAGGGATTGCTCCAGCGCGTCCGCGCGCTGGAGGAGAGGCTGCTCGTCGCCGAGGCCAAGTCCTCCGCTTCTGCCTCGGCTCCTGCCGAGGCTTCGGGTCAGCCGAGCTAGATGGCTCGTGCTGCAGGTATGGCTTCAGTCGTCCGACGTAAAAGGTCGGATGGAGGCGCATGCCATACGGTATGTCTAGCGTGTAAGCATTGCCGTGCCATGCTAGCACAGTGAATGGCCCGATGAAGCGCGGAGCAAGCTTGCTTGCTCCGAAATCCGAAACCGCATGTTTAGGCAGGTTTTGCGTAGCTAACAAAACCAATGAACTAACCTTGAATTCATTTGTGTTGCCTCTGTCCACACTGTCTGCGTTCAGCTTCTGTTGATCAACAGAAGCTGCTATTGCGTCTTGGACAAACCGAATTACGGCTTGTCTTTTGGTGATGAAATTGATTGCATCCGAGCTGAAGTCATTCAGCTCGCTCTCCGCTAGAGGCCCGGCATCTGCGTGGTTCTTTGCGGTGTCTGCGCCCTGCGCAGACCCGTGGTCGTTGTCCTTGTTGGTGGAGGAGTCTGCGCCCTGCGCAGACTCATGTGGTTTGTCCATTGTTGCAGCTGACACTGTGCAAGTGTCAGCGATTTTCTGCGGCTGCTGTATTGCAGTCGTAGATCCTCCCCCACTTGAAGTGGGAGCCATCACTCCGAGTAAACTCGGTAGACGTGGATGCCGCATAGCATTCACGTAGAACGGCGTATGCCTGGTCGAGGCATGCACTGAGTTATTGATGGCAAACTCTGCCATCGATAAGCACTCGGTCCAGTATCGGAACGAGTGAGCGTAGCTCTTCAACATATCGACGAGCACGCGATTCACGCGCTCGGTTTGGCCGTCCGTCTGCGGATGATCCGCAGTCGACATTGAAAGCTGGCTCCCAAGAATTGGAAACACTTCTTACCACAGGTTCGCTGTGAAGCGCGGGTCTCTATCCGACACGATGTCGGTCGGCATGCCATGGGGTTTGAACACCATGTCGACGAACAGACGGGCCGTCTGTTTCGCGGTCACTTCTGCCGGCACCGCAGCAAGATGGTACATCTTGCTGAAGCGGCCGACGAAGACCACAACACCGGTATCCCCTCCGCTGTCCGGGGGAAGACCAAAGATGAAGTCCAAAGACATGGAGTTCCAACACTCCGACGGAGTCGGTAGTGATTGTAACGGAGCCTGCGCGAATGGCGCAGGCTTTACGCGTTGGGATATATCGCAAGCACGGATGTACTTGCGCACCCACTTGTACTGGTGGTGCCAGTAGAAGTCGCGCGTGAGAAGGACGTATGTCTTCTCACGTCCGAGATGTCCCGCGGTCGGGGCATCATGATACTCGTACATGATCCCGAGTCGCAGGTCATGGTCATTTGGCACGACAACGCGATCCGTGTTGTCGTCGACTGCATTGTAAAGCAGTAGTCCGTCGTGCACACGAAAGCGGTGTGCACGCGCTCGAAGGTGCTTGGGCAGCTTCTGACGGGACTTGTCAGAAGGCGCTGTGCCATAGGCCAGCAAGAGCTTCGTGTCCGCGTCGTGCGCGTACGCGGCCTTCACATCATCCAACAGGGACGATGTGGGTTTGCTTGATCGCATGACGTCAATGGCATTGACGTCAGCAGCTTCCGCGTAGTCCGGCCGACGTGATGACGCGTCGGCCACTACATTCAATCTTCCGGTTTTGTATTCGACCTGGAAGTTATACTCCGCAAAGAATGAGAGCCATCTCGCCATTCTTTGTGATATGTGTGGCGACTTCACTGCGGTGCGCAGTGATGCATGGTCGGTGTAGACCACAAACGGTCTACTTCCAAGCAAATACACTAGGAACTTTGCGAGTTCATATTTCATGGCAAGGAGTTCCTTGTCATGTACCGGATAATTACGCTCAGCTGCTTACGGCTGACGCGATTGGTAGTAGACGACACGACCACGGCCTTCGCGATCGTGCTGCATCAACATACATCCAATCGCGAAATCGGATGCGTCACGCACTTCGTGAAATGGGCGTTCTTGGTCAGCCACGGCCAAGATCGGCGCCTCAGTCAAGCCCCGCTTGACTGCATCGAATCCTTCTGGCAATCGGTTATCCAATTCCACACAGCTTCCTTCTTAAGAAGCCATGACAGCGGGCGGATCTTGCCCGCGTAATCCTCCACGTACTTGCACAAGTATGTGGCCAAGCCAAGGAACTGCCTCAGTTCCTTGACACTTGAAGGCGTTGGTCATTCGTTAATCACTCTGACCTTTTCTGGGTCGGGTCGAACACCATTCTTTCCTACGAGACACCCGAGGACGGGTATCTCGCTCGCCTCGAATATACACTTCTTTAGGTTCGCGTAGAGCTTATGCTTTCGCATAAGTTCAAGTAGCTTCCGGAGATGCACCCTGTGCATCTCTACGTCGGTCTTCCCGTCCACAGCCCGGCTGTGGATGAATATATCATTGAAGTAGCTCGGTGCGAAATCGCGCACCGAGCGCAACAAGTGCGTCACGCACCTGTTGAAGGTCGCAGGGGCATTCTTAAGCCCCTGTGGCATTACTAGCCATTCCCAGAGCATACCTCTTGGCGTGCTCACTGCCGTGAGAGGAATATCGCTCTCACGCATTAGGATCTGATAGAATCCGTCTCGCAAGTCGAGAGCACTGTAAACGGTGCTCCCGGCCATCGAATCGATGATAACATCTTTTCGCGGTATCGGTGTCGGCGCCGGTACCGTCGCATCGTTCAGCTTGTTATACGCATGAACGATGCGCCATCCGTCCTGTGGCTTTTTGACACAGAACGTCGGAGCACTGTGCGGGGACTTTGATTCCCGCACTTGTCCTGCTTTGCGACGACTTTCAAAGAAGTCGTCGATTGGTTTTACTTGCTCCCGCGGCAGTGGCCACTGCCGCGTGACACAGTACTTCGTGCCCGGCACGAGATCAATCTCGCGCTTGCCCTTATCCTGCGGAAGCTCCGCAGGAATCCCTTCCGGGAGTACGTCCTTGTACTCCCTCCACAATTCGTAATGTGGACTCGACTTAAGCGAGTCCCAGCCTTGTTCCTCGAAGCGCTCTCGCTTCGTCTTCGCACTGAGCGTGTCTTCACTCTCAGTGGTACTTCCCATGAAGAGCTGCCTCAGGTCTTCGCTCTCGCTCTCCGTTCTTTCGCTGTCCGAAAGAACGCAGACCTGCTCGATGCGTCCATCGTGCAAGTCGCGCGTGAAGCGCTTCCAGCTCATGACTGGAAGCGAAGTCAACTCCGACGCCGTCGTCGGAGGATTAGCGAGTCCCATTTCGCGATACTAGAATCCAGTATCGGTGCGTGTCAAGACACTTAGCGTCTCGACATCCGGCGTCACCGCCTCAGTCTGCCCAGCAGACTGCTCTTGATGCGTCTCGGTCCCGGACCGAGACTTGCGCAGCGTTATCCGCATGCGCCGTCTTCTTGTTGTGCGGAGCCCGGCTCCGCACAGTTGTTCTTCTGGTCCAGGCCCGGCCGTGGACAGTTGTTCGCCGGCGGACCCTGTCTGTGGGCGCGCGGTATCAAGTCCAGCCGTACGACAGAATGCAAATTGCGTCAGTGCGGTACGTTTGCAACCGTCCGCACTGTTTGCAGCGTCAACTCCCGGAGTCGACACGCCTTCGACACCTCGACGCCATTCATTGGCGGAGCCCCTCATGACCGAGGGTGCGTCGGCTCCCGAAGCCGACGCGTCGTTGTCGACCTGACCTCTTCGGGTCAGGGACTGTCCCTGACACACTTGAATGTGTGTGTTGGTTCCCGGAACCAGCACATCTTTTTCTTCCGACTTCGGCAGTATTGCCGACGTGGGTCTCACTTGTGGGCCCCCTCGCGCACTTCTTGGGCACTCCGGGACAGCAGCATTAAGCGCTGTATCGACTGGTGAGCCGCGCGCACCTGCTGGTGCGTGCGCTGCGGTAACAGAGCCATCGCTCTCTGTACCGCTGTCGCGGCCGAAGCGCACGAGCGTGCGCTTCTTCCAGTCTATCACCGGATCATGCCGTGCAAGCCACGGCATGCCCATTATCATGTCGAACTTATCGTCCTGGATCTGGACGATAAAGTGTTCAACAAACACTCGTTGTTTGTACGAGAAGCGCACGTTCACGACGCGCTTCTCGGTCTTCACGATGGCACCTGTTGCCAGTCGCACTTCCAGAAGACTTCGAGGTACATTTACCTCCTCGAAGTCAAGCCTCGACAGGCTCCGTAGTCGATGAAAGTTGTTCGACACGCCTGAATCTACCAAAGCGCGAAGAGAGTCGCTCGCTCTCTTCGACGTTACCTTCAGGATGACCAGGTTCGGCCTGTCATCTTGTTTCTTGCAGTGAGAGCTGGTCTCACTGGGGGCTGCAGTCCTCATTGTCGCGTGCCGACATCGGCACGCGCGACTGCATTACCAGTAGGGCGCCCCGCGCCTAGTGGATGTTCGCGTTTTTTGTTGGTCCGCGGCGATGCCTAGCATCGCCACGACGGCCACCTCCAGGGGGCATGGGAGCTGTGCACTCCTGTGCAAAGTGACCGATCCTTCCGCAACGGAAGCATCGCACGTTGCCTCCCTGCTGCTGGTAGCCACCAGTTGTAGCGTTCGAGAGGTCCATTGGTTCTGGACCTCCCGTCCTCGCTACCGGGCGCGGTTGCGGCCTCGGCACGTTCACATGCAGTTTAGCCTGCCGCAGGCTAAACTCTTCTTGCATGGCAAGAGTAATCGCAGCTTCGAGAGTACTCGGGTACTCTCGGAAGAGATAGGTCTTCACAGGCCCATCTCTAAGCCCCTTCATGAACGTGACGACCTTGGTCGCCTCGTCAATCGGGTTAGTCACGATATTTGATACCAAATATCGTGCGCGCTGCGCGTAAGCATGGACGTCATGCTTACCCTGCTGAAGGTCGAGGAACTCCGCCCTCGACCGGAACTCGTTTTGCGGGGGCTCAAACGCTTGTTTGAGCTCCTCTTTGAACACTTCGTACGTGCTGAAGCACGTAGGATCGGAGAGTCGGCGTCCATACGCCCAACTCCTTGTGCGTCCGCCAAGGCAGGACATGGCGAACGCGACCTTCGACAGCGGGTCGACGATGCGTCGAGCCGCTATGGCTGTGTCGAGTTCGACAAGCCATCGGAGGAGAGGCTCGCCCTCTCTTCCCACGTAATTGCTTACGCTCAACTTTAATGGTTGAGCACGCGGTGTCGTCCCTGACGACGCCGTCACTGAGGAAGCAGCATCACGCTGCTCCTTCATGATGAAGCCCAGAGCAACACCATGTTGCTCCGTCGGCGATAGCGTACGCAGCATTGTGGCTATCGCCGCTTCTCCAATGACTGTTGACAGTCGTTGGAGGGCCTCCCACTCTGGGTCAGACAGGTGGGGGCAGTCAGCGCGTGCAACATGCGTTACAGGCGTATTGGAGCTCTGCATGGGCACCTCCGTGCTAATGGGGTTCTCGGCTCCGCGTTTGTAAACCCTGTACGAACGTCAAGCTGTCGGTCGTTGGACGGACTACAAAGTGCTACCAGGTGTAGTGGGTCTAACTTGACCCACTACTTTTGCTTACACGTTGCGCAACGTGTATGAGGAAGCGTAAGTACTTAGTAATTACTTAGGTTAATTATGTTTGAATACACAAATATAAGTTAAGTAAGATAAGATTCCAAGTGACTTAGATTAGGTAAAATGAGAACTGTATTGTTTGTAAATTGATCTTCCTCTAAAATCTGCTAAAAACAGTTTATCATCTATGAAAGGGTTGGCAGCGGCTGGCTGTCAGAGCCCGCAAATATGCATGTCTCTGATTGGTAGAAAGATGCTGCTTTCTACCAATAGGATCTTAGGGTAGGTGTGGCCCACTCATTGTCGTGGCCCACTTCAATGTATCCATTGGTGTGTCATACACCAAGGTGAGGAAGTATTTGAAACTTTAACAGATATCATATCTGTTAAATTCACAAGTGGCTTGTAGCCACTTGTACGTGTAACCCCGTTACATAATTTGTTAATGATCAATATCTACTTGGAGACTCGGGATACGCAGTTTCGCGTAATGTTATCGCGCCGTACAAAAAGTCCGCAGCATTGGAGGCCGATAATAAAGCGTTTAACGACCGTCATTGCAGCGCTCCTGTAGTGGTGAAGAACACGATTGGGATGTGGAAGTACCGTTGGATGCCTCTCAAAGGGATACGAACACAGATTCGGAAGAAAAAGGATTTCGATGTGGTAAATAATCATGTGCTAGTATGCGCGATGCTTCATAACATTGGGTTGAAGCTAGACGATGTTTGGACGGACGAGAGTAATTCCGACGACGAAAACAATGCAAACAACACACTCGAGGAGAGCTCTAGTCTTCGGTATGGGTTTAACAAACGCGAGCAACTCAAACATGCACTGCTACGTAGTCAGAACTAGCTACGACGAATACTAGGCTGTGCTAATCAGGGAAAAAGGTCTTGAGGATCTCATTGACTTCAGCGAGTTGCTTCCCGCTCAGAAGAAGTTGCAGTGCCATCTTGTTTTTTTTCTTCGGCTCGTTTGTCGGCGGAGCGCTCGAAACGGTCGCGCTCTCTCTGCTCGATCTCCTGGCGACGAAATCGATCGTCTTGCTCCAGTTTCTTTTCTTTGAAAGCTAGGTATTGCCGCATGCGCTTCTCACTGAACTCGAGGCGTTTCTCGGAGGCCTCCGTGTATATACTTGCGAAGTCACGGCACTTTGCGTTCTCTGCCTTTTCCACACCGCGAGCATCACGGCTTCGAGCGCTGACGGGTTGTCGCCAGAAGCAAGAGAAGGGAGTGATGGTCGTGACGAAGCATTGCGTCTTGAAGCGGCGGCTTCGGCACTTGTCGATGAGGCCGCGGTGGCTTGGGTACTTGGTGTGGCGGAGGACACGGCGGCCTGAACAGTTGCCGTCGCGGAGGACGCGTCGACGATAGCTGCGGCAAGATCCGTCTCTGACAAGCCATCGGGGACGCTGAATTCAGACGAAGGAGATGTGACGTTGCTCCTAGCTGGCGTGGCTTCTTCGTCCGTGCTTGCTGAAACCTCTTCATTACCAGGGAGACTTGCATTCACACTAAAGTCCCAGGCATCTGCGTCGTCGTTATCATCTCCACTTTCTTCGCTGACGGGCGCCGTGGTGTGTGAGTTAGGCTCGACGTTAGTCTGCTCACCAAAAATGTTGTTCAGACGATAGTAATGAGGGCACGCCTTCTCAACAGCATCACGAAGGGTGTAGCCAAGGGCATACATTTCATCAGTGATGCCAAAGCCGGTCTGCAGAAGGAGCTTGTCGTGTGTGTTCCTGTAGCGGCTAAAGTAAGACTTCTAGCGACTTTGGCAGACTTGAGCAGTCCACGGTTCTGCCAGGGTGGCGTCGTAAACCCCGGCCTTCTTCATCGAGCTGATAGTCGCACGATTCACTGCGACTGCCATTCGCTTGAAGCTTTCGATCTTAGTAACGCCGACGTCGTGAGAAACACCCTTGCCTGAAGTGGATTCCCCCACCATTATCTTGTAGTTGCTGGACACCTCGAGCCACTCAACCATATCGAGGGATTGCTGCTCCCTTGTGTGCACATACTTAGCCGTCTTCTTCGGCGTCTTCGTCGCTGCTGCCACCTCTTGCTGCGGCCTTGGCGATGCCGCCGCATTCTCACTGGAGTTGCGCGCCATGACCTTGATGCTGGGCGCGCGCAAAATTTGAATGAGGCTTGCTGCGCGGGAAAGTGACCTTTCGACATGAAGAGATATCTTTCGAACCGTCCGCCTCAGAGGACGGTCGGTTTGGCTGATTTCTCGCGGTCGATTTTTGGCGCCGTTCGTGCGAGAAAATGGACCAAAAAGACGGCGGCAAATCGGACAACTGAAACCCCCTAATGGGTGCATTGCTTGAGTGGACGAGAATGAGTGTTAGCTCGCGCGGCCGAGCGCAAGGTCGAAGTGAGCAGTCAGTTGGAGATTTGCGCCGAACCGAGCAAATCGACAGCTACGGAACGAGACACGGCGGTGGATTGGATCACCACCCGCCACGACGAACGAACCGTGGCAGTGACCTGTGTGTCACCTGCTGTTGATACGAACTGCGGACTGGGGCTTGTGTGCTACTAGGACGTTTGCAGAGCGAATCAGATGACCTGTGTGTTGATCGAGGCGGTTGTGGACGAATCGAGTGGCCTGTTTGCTGCTGGAGACGTTTAAGACGAAGGGAACGTACGAACGACTGAGTGTGGTGGTGGACGCATTGCTACGTGAGGTTGAACAAAGTCTGGAGACGCAGGAGTGATAGTGTGAAGAGGACGCGTGACTGTGTTCGAGGAGTGCTTGAAGCTAGGATTGGAGCCGCTTCCAAGTTTGCTGTAAGCTGCATTGTAAGGGCAGGCGACTCGAGGTGCGTACGCCCAAGTGGCTAAGTGAGCGACGCTTGTGCTGGCTGAACATCTGGACGTGGACAATTCGCATTGCTAGGACGGGTTTCTGTAGGCTAGACGTGCGCTACGTTAACTTGCTTTGATAGACTTGAAACGCTTAATAAAAAAAAATGGTAGTGCGCTATCTGGGCACACTCCGGCACGGGGACTCACAATTGAGCCCGTTGGCCAGCAGGACTTTGGATACTCGCGACAGCACTGTACACCAACACCCGACGTGCAGGGTTAGTGAAGACACGTTACATGGTGGTCATACAGGGGCGTTCAAGCGAGAAGAGGAGAACGCCACGAACCAAGAAACTGACGATTGAAAGGCAAGAAGAACCGAACGACTTCGAGTTGTTGAAGTGAAGGATGGCGAGAACGAGACTAGTTTCAGCATCTTCTGGAGTCGACACGCTCGGGACCACGATCTACACCGAAGGTGCCGGGCACGACAGCAGTTTATCTAGGAACTCGATGACAGCAGCGGCGAGTGTGCATGCTGCTAGTGCCGCTAACGATGAGCAAGAAGGGTCTGCTGCAGAGGCATTGCCAGGGCCTTCAACTGGTACGACTCCGACAGCTCCCCCTCCAGATGTGGTCATGGTGGCAGCAGATACAACGGGCATTGACGAGTATTATGCAGCAGCTGGTGAATTCGATGGACCAATTAACGGCGAGGATGACCAACCTTGAAGCTACAGTCAAACCTGTTTATATGAGGCCCCGTTGGTGGCCATATACAACAATGACTCATATAAAATGGACTCAGTTAAAAAACATATGTGGTGCACGTAAAGAAATCGCGCATAATTCGCTGCCGCTTTGCCTTCACCGTAGTCTCCCGAACCAAAGCGGTCACGGTCTGTAAAGCTCTTCGTTCTCTATGTCTGCTCTCCGCATTGAAGCAGAAATGCAGACAGCTCCATGCAGTGTCTCAGAGCGCTGGCAGGTTGAATTGTGGGTTCCTGGTCCTCCTCCTCCTCCTCCTCCTCCTCCTGCTCGTCCTGCGAACCTGCATCACTTTCTGCTGCTTCGTCCACTATCACATCTGGCTCGTGCGCACGCACGTCCTCGTCCACTGCCAGATACTCACTAGCGCTCACAGCGCCCTCCCACTTCGATAAAATCGCTGTCAACTCCTCCATCTCATTGCCGGATACCGCCTCAATGTAATTCGTGTCAGCGCGGACCCTTCCCAGCATCGTTCCGCCCAAAATGCGAGTTTTAACCCAGCAATTTGTAATCGTCGTTGGCGTCACACCAGCCCAAGCATCCATAGAGAATTGGGCAGCTTCAAGTACGTTGAGCTTGCGTGTAATGTTAGCTTCAAGCGCATCCTAACACCACCGCACAAAATACTTTCGGTACCTAGCCTTGAACGACCGGATGATACCTAAATAAATAAAAAATGTAAAAGAGTTTGTTAGTTTTGGCCTTACCACAATACTGATGAAATATTTACCTGCATCTAGCGGTTGGACAGCGGATGTCAGGTTTGGAGGGAGGAAGTGGACGGTCACATGAGTCAGGTTTCGTAAAATCTTGTGGCATGAAGCGTTGTCGACTAGAAATAGGACCTTGCGATTGGAGGCCGCCATTCTCATGTTGAAGTTGTGCAGACATTCGTCAAAAATGACGGATGTCATCCAGGCGTTCTTGGAGGACTTGTACAGTGTAGGTTTACCTTTAATTGCCGCTCCTTTTTTAAAGCACCTCGGGTTTTTGGCCGTACCAATGACAATTGGGTCGAGCTTGTCGGAACCCGTGGCGTTGCGGCAGAAGGCCAAAGTCAAACGTTGCTTTTCCTTTTTCTCGCCCTTGCGGACAGTCGTTGCTAACGTTTGGTTAGGTGCCAGGCGATAGAAAAGCGCTGTTTCATCGAAGTTGAACACATCATCGGGTGCAAACTGTGCTACCAGCTCTTGTAGCTCTAGCCTGACATCACGCACTGCATCATCTTCTACAGCTCCACCTTCTCCGTGTAGCACATGGGAGCGGATACCATTGCGCTTCTTAAAGCTTTGGAGCCAGCCTTTGCTAAACCTGAGTTGCGTGGAATCGATGCCTAAGCGCTCCGCCAGCTCATGCGCCTTCAGCAGGAGCACGTCGTCCACCATTGCCGTTTTAGCTTCGTTCTGAAAGAAAAATTCCCTCAGTTCCCGCTCGAACTGTGGGAATTTCACTCGGCGCCGCTTGGTTGCACTCAGGTCGACGTGGCTGAAGTAGGAAGAAGGCAGGCTGCGCAGTCGGGCAAGTGTGGCACGGCTGACCCGGGCCTTGAACGTCGCGTAGATCCACTCAGCGAGCATGGTGTTGTTCATGCCAGGATTCTGCTTGAGCTTTAGGTGCACTTGGAGCTTTTGTTCTAGCGTCAGGCAGGTGCGAGGAGACATTGCGAGGGAAGGGGACTTGCGTTGGGCGTTGAGTAGTGGGGGCTTTGAAGAGTGTGTGGTCGTGAACAGTGTGAATCAAATAAACAGGTTAGACCTAATTTGGTCCTCCAAAATGTGACTCATATACCTTGTATACATATAAACAGCGGTTATACAAAAACTAAGTAAAATATTTGGTAGCAACAAGGCTTGCATCAAATAAATGGCAAGGCTCAAATAGGGAGGATCATATAAGCAGGTTTGACTGTAACCAGGAAATGACCTCTGGCTCCGCAACAGGTAATGCCGGAGTAGCAGCACCCGCCCCACCACAATCAAGTACAACAACGACAGCAGGGACAACGTTGACGTAGATCGCCACAGCGGCACCGGCACGTGAAGTGACTTTACCTGCACCAACCGAGTCGATGCGTGCACCAGCTTCGGTTGGCCCCAAGACGTCAGCAACCTGTGCGATGCGAGCATCGAGACGCGGTGATCCTGATGACAGTAGTAATGATTCGGACAGCAGTGACAGTGATTGGAGTCGGAGCAGCAGTTCCAGCAGGTCGAGTGGGTCGAGTAGCTCGAGTAGCCCCAGTGGCGATGGCTCGGGTTGAAGCAGTGACGACAGTTCAGGCTCGTCAAACAGTGACAGTAATTCGGATGTGTGGAACGTATCCCGACGACACCGTAGACGGCGCCGTAGGAGACGCCGCCGCATCAAAAGCATCAAGGATTTCGAATTGTCTGTGTACTCCCCATCACGGGAGTGGTTATTGCAACCATATGTATGGTTGTTTTTAGACGTTCTGAGACATGTATGGTTGCTTTAGGGTTTTTAAAAATTACGAGCGTAATTTAAATGTCTAAATTACCACTACGACATTAGGTACACGAATCTCGCTAAAGTGCGCTTCCGATTAGGTACGATGTCATTAAGTGCGCTTCCTTACAGCCGCTCATTTTAAGAATCGCGCTGCTGGACGGAGGCCTCGTGGGAACGCATCTCGCGAATCGGAGAAGCAGTAAACGGCGACGGGGGACCGATGGCTTCTGGGGGGGAGCAACTAGACACGGTAAACAGTTTCCTCCTTGTTTGTAGCAAAGAGAATGCCTACGTGCCTCACAGGTTCTTTGGATTCTGTCTGTATATCCTGTCTGTCTGTATTGTTTAGGGCGAAAGCTGCGGGATGTGAACGAGGAGCTAAACTACATGTATGCCGCTCTCGGGCTTGAAAAGGACGACGACGAAGACGAAGACTTTGTGCTGGATGATGACGATGAGGAGGACAACGACGACGAAGAGGCGGAGGATAACTGCCAAGAGGAGGCAGGCGAAGAAGAGGTCAACGATGACGAAGAGAGTGATGGCGGTGACGAGGACAGTGACGACGATGAAGAGGATGGTAGCGATGGACAGGCGGCGAGTGACAATGAACAGGAGGCAGACGACGAATCCACCGCAGAAAACGAAGCAAAAGCGGGTAAGACTCGTTTGGGTTGTAGTTGACACTTATTGACATGTATTGATGAGGCATTATGTACTGTTCATTTTGATTAGCACGCAAGACACAACCGAAAAAGAGAGCTACATCACGCAAGCAAACGCCAGGTATTCTCGTTAAAGTTGCTTTAAACATTATGGTTGCACTGTCATTAATAATATTCTTGCTGCAACCGATAGATACTGCTCTGTCCAAATGCAATATTTCTGCTGGAAATGATGGTCAATCTTTCGCGAGACAGCGTAAGGCTGAGCTGCACCATCACGAGTCTGTCGACGTCAATTCGGCTCAACGTTCTTCCAAACGGAACAAGCAGTACACACCGCGGAAGCGATCAAGTAAGCACCTCGACGAGTTGCGAGAGATCAACGAGGAGCGAGAAGATTATATCAACCCCGTTCCGCCGTTCACTCCAACGGTTATCGAGAGTTGGAGCAAGTTCAATGCACACATGAAAATATACAAGAAGAAATACCACCTCAAGTTTCGAGTTCGAAGCTCGGAGTCGCGAGACCTGTACAAGAGGTATGTGTGTCTTCTGTTTGATGGCAAATTTAACGCATTAACGAAAATTCTCTTCATATGCAGCAATCACCGGGACCAAATCCCTTCACGTTTTAATTGGAGTCACAAGGTTATCCGCTGTACACACGGTGTTTCGCAAGCATCGCGTTCCAAGGGACACCGCAATCGAAAAGGCAAATATTGCGGGTGTCCTGCACGCATGACGCCAACCGTTCAGCGAATAGCTAATGGCAAATGTCGAATCGTCATAAGAAAAGAGGTATCTGTCTTTTTGTCTATTTGTTAGCTTTTTATTAATTCTCAAATGTTGATGTTGGTAAACAGAACTCTACGCACACTCACCCGACCACCCGAACGCAAGCATCGTTGTACCTGACAACGAAGACACTTCCATTGGACGAGCAAGATCTCGAGGATGTTAACACTTTAGCGGACGCTAGTGTCTCTTCCAAGCATATCACGAACTTTCTCAACGAGAGAATCGGTATGTAGTTTTATATATGGTATGCTGAAGTGTTACTTACTTTACTGCTCGCGCTTCGTGTGTTTGCTAGGCTGCAAAATAACACCTCAACAAACCCGTAATCTCATCCGCAGTATCATGCTGCACGACGCAGCGAAGGCCCGTTTCAAAAACTTGCTGCAAGCTATCCGCCGGTTAGACGGTAGTGACGTCCTTGCTATGCAATACCAAATGGACGTGACATGCGGTATTGTGATGCAAACAAAGGTGCAGAAGTTAATGTTCGAGCGCTGGGGCGACACGATTACGATGGATTTCACTCACGGCACGAACAATTTGGGCTATCACTTGGGTACGTATGAGTTGCTCAGTATAGCAACTTTATCTTTCTTACGGCAACCTTGCGTAGTTACAGCAACCATGTCAATCATATAGCAACCTTGTTGTTTAACAAAGTGATTTTCTGCTGTTGTGTGTTGAATATCTCAGGGAGTCTGGTTGTCACAACCGCTACGGGTAGAGGGTTCCTAGTTGTAGACTTCATATGCCTCAATCAACGAGCCCCGATGCTGACAACAATCCTGGGATATTTCCAAGAGAAGAACCCAGGATGGCGACTAATGTCCTCCATCGTTATCGACAAAGATTTCGTTGAGTGGAGGGTGCTGAAAACACTATTCCCTGATGCGAAAGTTTTGCTCGGTCCATTTCACGCCATTTCGTACTGGAAGAAGGTGGTGCAGCGGGCTCCATATAAGCTGAAGGTGTCTGAACGCGACGAGCTACTCAACCTGATGATAAAAACGCTCTACAGGTGCGCACTTGTTCTTTCTGTAATTGTTGGTGTTACGCTAACTTTGAACAATATCCAGCACCACAGAGACAGGTTACGATTCTAGTTACGCTGTATTGAAGCAATACTGCGAAGATAACAAGAAACAAGCTTTCTTCTCGTACTTTGAAAAAAACTGGGATTCGTGTCGTGTCATGTGGGCCAACTTTGCTCGCGGCAAATTTTTCACGGCTGGGAATACTACAACCAACCGGATTGAGTCGAAATGGAATCAAGTGAAAATGTTGTTGGGGCACAATACACGAATTGACAAGACTATTGCGGGCTTGGTGCAGCATCAAATCATGATTACTCAGCAGATCGGCTTCGTCATCGCGCAGTTCCATTCGACTTCGCCCGTTCCTAAACCATACCGATGTTTCTCCGGACGGTAGCAACTCGGCTGTATCCTGACATCTTCGAGAAAGTGAGAAAAGAGTGGGAACGATTTGTGAACTTCATGGTGGATGCGACTTGTGAGCGTACTACGTCGAGTTCTTCACATTGGAAAATTTATTGCGGGAATCAAACATTGGAAGTGAAAGACGTACTTACGGCTGCAGCAGAAATGTTACAGCCTATTGTGCAGATGCCCAAGTTAAGGTTGCCGAAAGTAAAGTTGCCGAACGGCATTGTACCTGAACCAGAACAACCACTTTGTGATGAGGTGGGCAACGCTTCGCCAACCGAAACTAGGAAGCAAGTTGCGTACGTTCGGCTACGACGAGGTGAACAGGCAAATCAGGTTGTATTGTCTTCAGCTGAAAAATACTCATTCGCAAAAGCGATGATGGAACCACTGTTGGAGCACCTGTCAAATTTGTCCAGTGCAGACTTCTACCAAGAGTTAAATGCTTGAAAGGAAACGATCGCCATGGGGCTCAACCGTGTCAACGCTGACCCACAACCGAGTTCTAAAGAACCTGCTGACGATGGCAAGCAAGAGGAAGACGTATCCGAATCTGTCTCAGACTTCGTTCTGGACCCCATGGATGCAATGGGGACTATGAAGCTCATGGACGCATTGGAAAGTAGCCCCGGGGCCATGAATTATGGCGATTATGATTCGGACGAAAGTGGGTTACCGACACAACGCACAAACCTTTCGCAGTTATCTCAAACCCGACCCCCCTCCGACGAGAAATTTCATGACGGCGGCGGAATGAGTAATTCTGACAAGCTGCCGAACCTATCGAAGCCCGATACAGAGTCGCGCGAGCGCCAGGTCGGTATCGTTAGAGTTCCTAAGCCACCAAGTCGAGGAAAGTCAAGGTCAACTCCGAAACAGCTGAGACAAACTACGATCAGTTTCAAAGCTGACCGTCTTGTTGTTCTCAAGTACCCAACTGAATTTGCCGTGACTTTGGATCAGTTCCTGATTTGGGCCAGAAATACCGCAAACCTGAAGTACGTGATGGAGATGCTGTCGAAGTATCCTGTTCAACTTGAGGATGCCTATCTAAGAGCTCGGAAGATTGACTGTCAGTGCGAAATTGTACAACCTGCGGACTAAATGCACACATTTGGAATTCCACACGACCTCGCCCTCTCCATGCAGGCAGCAACAACTACTACCCGGAGGGAGAAACTGCCAATTGTACTCGATGAAAAGTCCGAGAAGCAAGGGCTTGTTCTCGACGTCGTCTTGTCGATTGATCCAAAACTCTGGAAGTTTAGCGGGTAAGGTTGCCTTAGAGATATAGTTGCTTTAGTGATATGGTCGCTTTAGTGATATGGTTACTTTAATAGGGTTGCTTTAACATGCTTATGGTTCTAGACAATATGTAGGTGCTCTAACAGGATTCTACACGATCAAGGCGAAGTGCTCGTCATGGTTGAAGGATCGAAAGTGGCTGGAGCACGATTGGCATAAAGTGGATTCCATCGTGGATCTTTTCAGTGCGGAGACAAAAACTACAGGACTATCGCGTGATGCTGTTCGCGAGCGGCACCAAGGACTAGCGAGTGAAATTATCTCTAAGTTAGCTCAAGTCGGCTACGCACTGAATTTGCGACGCTCTCAAACAATGTCCTAATCAGCTTTGACAATATCGTGGGAGGGATGTGTCGAGGTTGGCTAAATGATAGCCCTATGGACGTTTGCTTGGAGACACTTGCAAGATCGGTGGGGAAGTGCCATGTGCTGTCATCGTTGACATGGGCTATCGGATGGCCGAGTGTCTCTAAGACAGCACTTGCAGCAACGAATATTATTATCCACCCCGTTAATATGCACGCAGACCACTGGGGCGTAATTATTCTTCATCTACGGTACACGGCAAAAACAAGCAAGCTTCGGGTGCATGCTTACATGTACGAGCCGCTCATTGATGACGACTATCACCGTGAAATGGAAACCGTTTGGACTGGAATTGCAAAAGATGAACAGAACGAAGAAAAGGAGGGGCTTCGTGGTTTTGTGGAGCGGTGGCATAACGCCTCTGACCCCCGTGGTCATCTCTTCTTCGATCCAATCGAATGGATCTGTGCCCCTCAACAACCTGATTTTGCTAGTTGTGGTGTGATGGTAGTAGCCCAAGTCAACAGCTATCTGACGGGGAGCCTGCAGATGCAACTTTGTAGTATTTCCAAGAACGACGTCAAGGTGATGCGATTGAAAATGTTGTGGATCATCATGTGTTACTCCCAGGAACGCCAAGTTTCTGTTAGCAACGCTGCTAAAACTAGCCAGATTCATCAGCAACTATAGAACCAGCTCTGAGAAACACCACAATCTGTATTTGCCTTTAAATACAGAGTTTACGCTGCATTAGGCTTTCAGTTTTTGCACCGCTAGTTCCAGTAGAATATCAAAGGAAACAGCGTCATCCTGTGTGGTGAGATCCCCATGATCGACCCCTTCATCGACTAAGGCGGCTGCTAACGCATAGCTGTTCTCTTCGTTATCTTCGACGAGGGCTTGAACTTGTAACTGTGCTGCCAGAAGCTTTTCCAGATGCTCGGTAAGCTCATCCAGCTTCTTCTTGAGGAGTGCAATCTCAGCGATTCTCGCGCGCACCAGCTTACGTGCCAGCGATTTCTTCTCCATTGTTGCTGTCGCTAAAATCTGCCAAGTGTTGGAAATGTGTGACACATATAGGCATGTGTTTCACGTATTTCTGTGTAGAGGACATCAGTTAGGCGCCAGCACGACATGTCTAAATTTAGAGACAGATAGGCAAGACCCATGACGAAGGCAACGTGTCCCTGTCATTTATGCGTAATTTAAAATAGATTACCGGGCGCCAGGGTTGCTTTAGGCCTTGTGGTTGCTATAATTGCTGTCATGCTGTCGTCATATGGTTGTTGTAACGCCATTCCCCCATCACCAAGTGCGTCGGTTGCATTTTGGATTGATCGTATCGACTTAGCACTGAAAAGAGCACGCCGTTCTGGGCGAGGGCAGTGGACGGACATAGATCTGTATTACATTCTTGGCAACAAGCTGGTTGACAACGCCGCTAAATGGTACACGACGCTGAATCGTAGGCTTTCACAACGTGAACGAAATTGGACGAATACGAAATAGGCCTTGCTAAGACGATACGGCGAGCGCATGGATAAAGCGGCTGCAGAACGGAGGGTAGCGCAGCGCTGTTTTGCCCCTGGCGAGTCGTACGCTGACTTCACTGCCGGACGCAACAAGGTCAAGGAACGAGTGCTCTTGGCCCAGTTCTATCAATGTGTGAGCCTAACCGTGAGAGCATTGATCAGTCAGCCCACTGAGCCGAAGACGCTGAAAGAAGCAGTCGATCGAGCAATGGAAATTGACGACAACGAAGAAAACGTTGCGCGTGGGATGTCCAATATTTGTCGGTTTTGGCCCCAAGCTCCAGGTCTCAAGTGGCTGGTAACGCTGGCACAACCGCTGTGATTCCCGGCGTGGGTAGAGCCCAACTACCGGCCACTTCCGCTGCCAACAACGGAACAGATGCAACGAGCGATGTCGACGCTGAGAGTTTTGCTGCTTTCACGAATCCTCGCGGGCTTCACAATAAGCTGTAGGCATCTGGGAACCTCCAAAAGGACGAACTTGGAACGGACGTCAATGGGACTAGACGGAACGAAGAATGAAGCGTGGAGCGCCGCCAACGCGTGGACAAGTAGAAAAGCGAGCCGCAAAGAAATCTGACGAGAAGTCGAAGGCGATGCTGGCTGGATCAGTCGAAGAATCATGTGAAGACAAATCAGATGCTCCACCGCCATGTCACACAAACCGATGCGAAGACCCGAAGCTTGAGGGCGCAGTGGCGGGCGCCCGTCGAACACTTGAGAGGAAGATTGGAAGTTGAAAAGTGATTGATTGAATCGTTAGTTTGGCGTCGGCTCATTGCCGCCGCACAACCAGTAGTTCTTGGCGACCTGGACACGCAAACAAGTATCCAGGTCCCATCCTAAAGTCTATCAATCTCAGATCCTAACTCTATCCTGATCTACCAATGAGAATCTACTAATCCAAAACGTAGCTTGATCCAAATATGCGACTCGCGTCCCATAATCAAAAGTTCGGCTCGAAAACTTGATTCTTGCATATCTCAAGGATGTTTAGCCAATGAGGTCGCATGAAACTCCATGTTTATGCGTCCCATAATTATGATTATTCTTGATATTGACCAGTAGGATAGCATGTAACATCAGATCCTGAAACGATGACACATATTCATGGATGGTCCCGTGTTGTTTCAGCTGAAATAATCGCTCACGAAGATTGTATTCAAAGTCTTTGGGACGAAAGCGTTCACGTAGCTTCGCCTTAAACAATTGCCATGCTTTGGGAACTCCTGCCGCTTCACAATCTGACGAAAAAACGCGATACCAGTTTAGCACAGATTTACCTAAACTGCTGGATATCATGGTCACAAAATCGGACGTATCGGCCTCCATCAATCCGCGCTTGTTAGCGTAATATTCCTCCCTGGCAAAGATCCATAGTTCCAAATCTTCACCGAATTTCCCTTCATACATGGGAGGATCCTTCTTCCGTCGTTCACCTTGCGATGCGAGCAAGTGTTCAAAACGGTTATTGGCTTGCTGCATTTGCATCTGAAATTGCGTTTGCATCTGCGTCTGATACATTTGCTGTTGTTGCGTTAACAAGATCATTAACTGTTGCATTGACATTGCGTCAGGTGCAACGTTTGCCGTTCCGGCGGGTGGGACTTCGTGGTGAGCTTCCTGCGGCGTTGCCGCCTCCGTTTGAGCCGTCCGTGGCACTTGGCGTTGCCGCGGGTTAGGCGATTCACTCTCAGCTGCCCTACTCCTTGTCATAGTCATTAGGGGTAGGACAGATGGACTTTTCGGTGAGTGATCCGTAAAATACGGCGAAATAAAACGGAAAAGGAATTAAAAGCTCAAAAAGTGTTTTACAACTTAGTGTTGCTGCGGTTTCTGGCGAATAAGGCTGTTAAGCTTCGCAGCAAGGTTGTCTTGGCACTCCAAAAGGTTCAGAAACGCCAGGTTAAGTTGGCAATCACCCTGGGCCTCGATGCTCTCGTCCTTGATCCAGAAAGTCTCTTTGCGAAACTTGCCCAAAACCCGCTTAGCCGTTTTGACCTGGCGGAGGAGATCCACTTGAAGTTTAGCGATACTCTCCGCCTCGGCTGGCGAGAAGAAAAGACTGGTGTCAATCGCCGTAACAGGTGGAGGAGCAGGAGTGGACGTCGATGATACTTTGACGTCACTCGCTTTCTGATGCTTCCTCTTACTGCTTTGGTTGTGACCCTTCTTGTAGCGGGCCATAGACCGACTCCAAAGATCGAAAAAGAGGCAAGGGACTACCACCGGGTAACCAAGGACCGTTATACTTCTACAAAGTTCCGCTTTCGCAGACACAATGCAGGCGCCCTGGTGCTAAACCGGCTTCTAACGGAAATTCCCGATTAATACCCTCTACCCAAATAGTACCCTCTCAGAGTAACCCGGTAGTAACCCTACAGTAACTCACGTACCCTACCCTGCTCTGATGACCAGTCATCTTGTTACACCTCACTTCACTATAGAACGCAGCCCCAGCCATTCACTAGCGCTGCCTGCACACGTTCGCAGCTCACGCCCTATCTACAAGCAGGCGATATTGGTATCTACAAGACGTTCAAGGATCTACTCTACATGGAGATCAACGCCTGGAAGGAGAGCGACAAGGTCGAGTACACTCGCTTCGGCAACCCGCGCATGCCGGCGGTGGCTGTGGTTTGTGAGTGGGTAAGGAAGGCATGGCGCGACACTGACAGCAACACTGTCATTAACTCAGTCTCTGCTGCTGGGTTTGCAGACAGCTACCTGGACTGGCACGTTGCGAAGCACGACGTGTATGGTGAGCAATTCTGTACAAGCTGGGAAGCCGCTGACGAGGACCACGAGGATATGGACGACTTTAACCTGGACGAGCTGCACGACGCTCTTGATGATGCTGCACTGATCGACGAGTAAGCTAAGGTAGCGATGTAACCTTTTGGTAATACAGAGTAACCTTTCGAGATTTTGTGAGGGGTACTATTAAATAGTGCCCGGGGTATTATTCCGTAATTTCCGTTAGTGAAAGCCCAGCACACAGCGAAGGTTAGGCACAATCCGATCTAGGCGGAGGCAAAGCCCCTACGTGGTATTTCCACCGGCCACACGGAGTGATAATGTACCCACTTCTTCGAAGTGTGCTCCTCAAAAGCTGCACGTTCGCAACCTAGAGCTTCCCCACGATGTGGCTGGCTCCAATAGTCACAGGTAAAACTCGCTTCCCACGATGTGGCCACGAGTAAACCTTTCTTGAACTTGAACCGAAGCTTGACACGGCAAGTGCTACTATGTCACACAAACCGATGCGAAGACCCGAAGCTTGAGGGCGCAGTGGCGGGCGCCCGTCGAACACTTGAGAGGAAGATTGGAAGTTGAAAAGTGATTGATTGAATCGTTAGTTTGGCGTCGGCTCATTGCCGCCGCACAACCAGTAGTTCTTGGCGACCTGGACACGCAAACAAGTATCCAGGTCCCATCCTAAAGTCTATCAATCTCAGATCCTAACTCTATCCTGATCTACCAATGAGAATCTACTAATCCAAAACGTAGCTTGATCCAAATATGCGACTCGCGTCCCATAATCAAAAGTTCTGCTCGAAAACTTGATTCTTGCATATCTCAAGGATGTTTAGCCAATGAGGTCGCATGAAACTCCATGTTTATGCGTCCCATAATTATGATTATTCTTGATATTGACCAGTAGGATAGCATGTAACATCAGATCCTGAAACGATGACACATATTCATGGATGGTCCCGTGTTGTTTCAGCTGAAATAATCGCTCACGAAGATTGTATTCAAAGTCTTTGGGACGAAAGCGTTCACGTAGCTTCGCCTTAAACAATTGCCATGTTTTGGGAACTCCTGCCGCTTCACAATCTGACGAAAAACGCGATACCAGTTTAGCACAGATTTACCTAAACTGCTGGATATCATGGTCACAAAATCGGACGTATCGGCCTCCATCAATCCGCGCTTGTTAGCGTAATATTCCTCCCTGGCAAAGATCCATAGTTCCAAATCTTCACCGAATTTCCCTTCATACATGGGAGGATCCTTCTTCCGTCGTTCACCTTGCGATGCGAGCAAGTGTTCAAAACGGTTATTGGCTTGCTGCATTTGCATCTGAAATTGCGTTTGCATCTGCGTCTGATACATTTGCTGTTGTTGCGTTAACAAGATCATTAACTGTTGCATTGACATTGCGTCAGGTGCAACGTTTGCCGTTCCGGCGGGTGGGACTTCGTGGTGAGCTTCCTGCGGCGTTGCCGCCTCCGTTTGAGCCGTCCGTGGCACTTGGCGTTGCCGCGGGTTAGGCGATTCACTCTCAGCTGCCCTACTCCTTGTCATAGTCATTAGGGGTAGGACAGATGGACTTTTCGGTGAGTGATCCGTAAAATACGGCGAAATAAAACGGAAAAGGAATTAAAAGCTCAAAAAGTGTTTTACAACTTAGTGTTGCTGCGGTTTCTGGCGAATAAGGCTGTTAAGCTTCGCAGCAAGGTTGTCTTGGCACTCCAAAAGGTTCAGAAACGCCAGGTTAAGTTGGCAATCACCCTGGGCCTCGATGCTCTCGTCCTTGATCCAGAAAGTCTCTTTGCGAAACTTGCCCAAAACCCGCTTAGCCGTTTTGACCTGGCGGAGGAGATCCACTTGAAGTTTAGCGATACTCTCCGCCTCGGCTGGCGAGAAGAAAAGACTGGTGTCAATCGCCGTAACAGGTGGAGGAGCAGGAGTGGACGTCGATGATACTTTGACGTCACTCGCTTTCTGATGCTTCCTCTTACTGCTTTGGTTGTGACCCTTCTTGTAGCGGGCCATAGACCGACTCCAAAGATCGAAAAAGAGGCAAGGGACTACCACCGGGTAACCAAGGACCGTTATACTTCTACAAAGTTCCGCTTTCGCAGACACAATGCAGGCGCCCTGGTGCTAAACCGGCTTCTAACGGAAATTCCCGATTAATACCCTCTACCCAAATAGTACCCTCTCAGAGTAACCCGGTAGTAACCCTACAGTAACTCACGTACCCTACCCTGCTCTGATGACCAGTCATCTTGTTACACCTCACTTCACTATAGAACGCAGCCCCAGCCATTCACTAGCGCTGCCTGCACACGTTCGCAGCTCACGCCCTATCTACAAGCAGGCGATATTGGTATCTACAAGACGTTCAAGGATCTACTCTACATGGAGATCAACGCCTGGAAGGAGAGCGACAAGGTCGAGTACACTCGCTTCGGCAACCCGCGCATGCCGGCGGTGGCTGTGGTTTGTGAGTGGGTAAGGAAGGCATGGCGCGACACTGACAGCAACACTGTCATTAACTCAGTCTCTGCTGCTGGGTTTGCAGACAGCTACCTGGACTGGCACGTTGCGAAGCACGACGTGTATGGTGAGCAATTCTGTACAAGCTGGGAAGCCGCTGACGAGGACCACGAGGATATGGACGACTTTAACCTGGACGAGCTGCACGACGCTCTTGATGATGCTGCACTGATCGACGAGTAAGCTAAGGTAGCGATGTAACCTTTTGGTAATACAGAGTAACCTTTCGAGATTTTGTGAGGGGTACTATTAAATAGTGCCCGGGGTATTATTCCGTAATTTCCGTTAGTGAAAGCCCAGCACACAGCGAAGGTTAGGCACAATCCGATCTAGGCGGAGGCAAAGCCCCTACGTGGTATTTCCACCGGCCACACGGAGTGATAATGTACCCACTTCTTCGAAGTGTGCTCCTCAAAAGCTGCACGTTCGCAACCTAGAGCTTCCCCACGATGTGGCTGGCTCCAATAGTCACAGGTAAAACTCGCTTCCCACGATGTGGCCACGAGTAAACCTTTCTTGAACTTGAACCGAAGCTTGACACGGCAAGTGCTACTATGTCACACAAACCGATGCGAAGACCCGAAGCTTGAGGGCGCAGTGGCGGGCGCCCGTCGAACACTTGAGAGGAAGATTGGAAGTTGAAAAGTGATTGATTGAATCGTTAGTTTGGCGTCGGCTCATTGCCGCCGCACAACCAGTAGTTCTTGGCGACCTGGACACGCAAACAAGTATCCAGGTCCCATCCTAAAGTCTATCAATCTCAGATCCTAACTCTATCCTGATCTACCAATGAGAATCTACTAATCCAAAACGTAGCTTGATCCAAAGATGCGACTCGCGTCCCATAATCAAAAGTTCGGCTCGAAAACTTGATTCTTGCACATCTCAAGGATGTTTAGCCAATGAGGTCGCATGAAACTCCATGTTTATGCGTCCCATAATCATGATTATTCTTGATATTGACCAGTAGGATAGCATGTAACGAATATAAACCATGCAATGTTTTATTACGCTGTACAGCGTAAACAGAAAGGTATGCATTAACAATTGACGTGGGAGTCCTCTCCCATCTCATTGGCAGACGGACATCCACGTCACACGCCACCACCGAAGCCCAAGAGACTCAAGGCAGCTGTGCGACAAACTATTCCGCGACCAGCTACACCCAACAACACTGAGCAGAAGGTCGGTAAGCGGACAGGTGAATAGAACAGGTGCTACGCGTGTAATGGTACTGGTCATTTCGCGAGGGACTACCCAGACCAAGAAGCACGAGCCCGCAACGATGCCTACTTGGCCTCGAGGCAAGCCAATGCAAAGCCTGCGGAAAGCGACAATCGGACGCTGTAGGGGGAGTACCGCGCCCACGAAGAGACCGGATCTCCAACAGATGAAGTCAGACGATGTGCGGTCGTCGGAGGTGCGAATCGAAGGGTGGACTCGCCGTACGCCACTGGCTGCCACATCCCGAGGACAACCGGCGGGAGATTCAGTGCAGGCGAGGACAGATAATTGAGGACAGCAGGGAGAGACTGCCAAGTGTGAAGATGATAGCAGATGTGATGTGGGGCCCGAGGACAAGTCAGCTGCGAGGACGATTGATCAGCAGTTAGTGAACGAGACCTTAAGCCGTGATGAAGCACGAGCGCGGCGGTACTTGGCGACAGTGCGCCCAGCAATGGCAACACTCTGTTAGTTGAATGCTGTCCGCGACCGACCAGAAGATGGAGCTCCGCAGCGGACACCACACGATGCGGACGACGGCAACAACGCATTGATGCGTGCCGGTGATGGTGAAGAAAACGAAAATGACGGCGGAATCGACGCAAGATGCGTGGAACCGACGCAAACCCGCGGTAACGTGCCCATGATCGAGACCAGCCTGACTGAAGACGATGTTGTTCCTAGCATTGCAGCTAATGGCACAATACGTGTAGTACGCGAAGCGCCGCTTGACGATGACGGCAGTGATGTGCCCTTCGAGCCCGGCACGCGATCTGAAGATTGACCGGATTCAGTATGCTCGGAATCGGAACCGCAACTGGACGACAGTGCTACAGGTAGTGACGAGGTCCCTCCGTCTGGGGAAGGCGAGACAATCGTGGCGGAATTGCAAGACGACGTCGAGCATGAAGTGGTGCAGTTAGGTACGTTGAATGCGGAACTAAGCACAGGACGCGACTCAAGTGTCACGAGTATAACCCGTGCCCGCGCAATCGCAGACAAGAATGCACTCAGCACAGTCCCAGCCAGACAAGAAACCTACGCGATTCATCGCACACACCTCGCCTCGAAACTCATCGCACAAGAATAACTACATCCTTATCTACAACTAGCCGTAAGCAGCTCTAACACTGCGCTACTGGCGCCTTTATAATGACCAGTCTTCATTTTTCCTGCTAGTTCACAAGCTCCTAGTCAAGACTCAAGCCTCGCTCCACAGAGTGCAAGACATCAAGCAAGCACTCCGAGACGCGAAACGGAGACGTGTGCAGCGCGCAGAACGAAACTCGGCGCGCGGTGATGACACGATCGATGTTGACGAAGCAGTGGTGGTCATGAACGACGAGCAGCGCGCTCGCCGGCAGCTGCAAGCGGCCGACGCCCGCGGAGAATTGAAGAACAGCCGGCAAGAAAGGCAGAGCCAGCCACAGACAAAACATGACCTCCAGCCAGCCAAGGTGAGGCTTGTGCAGCAAAGACGAACTGATGAAGACGGCACGGACGTACCAACTGATGCCGCGAACACTGAAGCAACGGACGGCTTGCCGACAGCCACGATGGCCATCGTTGGTGAACAGCGCAATGTGAAGTTTGATAGTGGCTCTCGGTACTAAGTCGCAGGTACGGACTGGATGGCAAGAGGTGAGCGTGTGCGATGCGAAACACCCGTGGACTACGTAGAGGGTATCGGTGGATTCCTTCTGGACGTTCTCGGTGTATGGGAGTTCAAGATGGTCAATACATTCGGCCAAAGCGTACGGCTGACTGCGTGTATAATTGATGGTTGCAGAGATGAATTTTTGGTAGGCGTGGATTTCATGCGACTACATCGTGCGAATATGGACTTTGCTCGAAACGAAGTGCGGTATGATAGTAAGGGCGAAGCAGTAGTGATCCCTTTTCGAACGGACAGCGGAGATGGTGATGTACGAGTCGCCGCAGTGAGGTTAGCACGTGGACAACGTCTGGAAGGACAGGCAGTGCTGCCCATGCAGATATCTGTGACGGCACCGAATGGTGAAGGTGTTCTCTTACCCACGAAGAACAGCGGAGCAGTGATGCTAGCAGCTTCTGTAACGAAGGCGGTGAACGGCAAAGCGTATGTGCCCGCCATTAACCTACGTGGTAGCAGGACGAAGTTACCGACCCGACAGGAACTGGGCGTATGGATACCGCTAAGTGCTGATCTGCAGACACTGGAAATGAACGGCGAGCTTGATACTGAGCGACTTGAAGAATGGTTGCAGGCGTTGGGCGATGTAGCCATGCCAGTACCTAACGAAGATGAAATTGGAATTGGTGTTGAAGACGCCGACGCACGCTCAATGATAGTGAAATTGCGTCGAGCATACCGATAATTGACTACTCATGATGGATACTGTCCGCCAGCAACAGCACTCGATATGCACCACCACAGTGACAGTGGTGAAACGCGACCGATTATGCTAAAGCGACGTCGTTATGCGCAAGCCGAAGACTCAGTTATCGAAGAGAACGTCTCCAAGATGCTCGCTGCCGGAGTAATTGAAGAAGGAAACGGTGCTTGGGGATTTCCCGTGGTTTGGTACGAAAACAGGACGGAGAAGTAAGGTTATGCATCGATTATCGAGCCCTAAATAAAGTGGCGAAGAAGAACGTGTATCCATTGCCCCGAATCGACGAGACTTTGGAATCAATGGGCGGTGCTAACTTGTTTACTACGTTAGGCCTTCGTACTGGGTATTGTCAAATTGGAGTAGCACCTGAAGATCGTGACAAGACCGCCTTCACGGCGAAGATGGGATTATACCGCTTCATCAGGATGGCTTTCGGACCGATGAATGCGCCCTCAACGTTTCAGCGGATGATGAGCGCAGTATTGCGTGGACTTACGTGGACTACATGCTTGGTGTACTTAGACGATATAGTTGTGTTCACTCGTTGTGGATTGAGTCATTTGGTGCAGCTAGCAACAGTACTTGAGCGACTCTCGAAGGCTGGTCTCACACTGAAGCTAAAGAAGTGTTTGTTTGGTGCAGAGAACATGGAGTATCTCGGACACGAATTAAGTTCGAATGGAGTGCGGCCGATTGAGCGACTCGTGACCGCAGTTGCAGAATTCCCGCGGCCGACGGATGCTGTTGAAGTGAAGCGCTTCGTTCATTTAGCTGGTTATTATCGGAAATTTATCGAGAGATTTAGTTCGATAATGGCGCCGTTAACATGTTTGCTCCGGAAAGATCACGAATGGGAATGGACTGAAGCTCAGGAGTTCGCGTTCGAGCAAGTCAAAGCAATCCTGACAAGCTATCTCATGCTAATTTACCTGGACTTCACTCGTCCATTCCGCTTGGTAACAGACGCCACCAGAGTCGAAGTTGGCGGATGCTTGATGCAGGATCAGGGCTTTGGGTGGCAGCCCATAGCTTTTGCAAGTAAAGTCAACAACCATGCTAAAGCGAACTATTCCGTGACTGAGTTAGAATGCCTCGCTGTGGTATGGGCAGTATCGCTCTATCGACCTTATCTGTACGGCCGTGTGTTTGAAATTGTCACTGATCACGCTGCGTTGAAATGGTTGATGACACAACCAAATCTTGCTGGACGACTTAACCGCTGGTCTCTAACTCTGCAATAATACGTGTTCGAGGTGATCTATCGACCTGGATCGACTAATGCCGTCGCCGATGCCTTATCTCGGGCACCAGCAGCTGTGATGGCAGCTGTTGGGCGGAATCGACGAAGTAAACGATTTGTACCGCAACGCCTGGAATGGTACAGGTGTCCCCGCTGAATCTGCAAAGGTGGGACCAAAAAAGACTGCGAGGTTACAATATTTGCACAGGTTGCGCATCGACGCTAATGTACTGCTTTTATAGACGCTAATGTACTGCTTTTTAATGAAGAATGTTTTTTTGTAGTTTTCTGAGCCTTGGTTCATCCCGAATAATGCAATACAAAGCACGCTCAGACGGAGGTCGGGGCAAGTCGAAGGCTCGAGTTGTCCATTCAGCAAGTGCGTGCATGCTGAAAGATCGGTTGCCGGTCTGTGCGCCATATCGCACACCATGACCTTCTCACCCAGCGTCAGGCGCACGTATGCCTTCTTGTTAATTTTGGGCTGGTTCGTCATGAGGACTTTAGGTAAATGGAGTTGGTTGTGGTGCACGCTGCATGTCCTGCAAGATATAATTTTCGTTGTGGGCCTCTCATTTGCTACCGTGTTCTAGCATCTCGATCTTTCCCGCAGGGAGACATTTTCCCGCAATGATCTCACTAATTCAGTACATCTCACCAGACAGTCTTGTGCACTGGCAGACTCCCGCACACTCTGTGTTCGCGGCAGATAGCCGATGGCAGTTGCAGATTCAGCGGGGACACCTGTAGCAACAACTACGGCAGACTTGCAGTCCACCAACCAGTTTGTGGAACGTGGATCAGTTGACACAGTACCCATGAGGATGAGAAACGAACAACTTGCAATTGATGCGGTGCGAGCCGCGCCAGATGTGGTCGAGTTCCACTCCGCATAATAGATACTCTTTCAAATTTATTTTCAAAAATAAAAAAAAACGGTTACTTATCAAAAAATAAAAAAAAATAGTTTCTCATCGGATAAAATGATGTTGATACGTGCTACTGAGCCTTCACGGTCAGAAGGCTGCAGGTTTTGTGCGACTGACTAAGACCCGGCCTTATATGTCGTCGGATATAGGATTTAGGATTTCCTCGGCGGGAGTGATGTGTGAGAGACGCGCGCGCGAGCTACCTCGGTCGGGCTGGGCGACATCTGTAAGGTCGGCAGACACAAAAAGCAAGCAGACAAAGTCGTGCAAAGGACAACAAGCACTCACCAGCCAATCATATTCAATCAATAGATTTCATCTTTGTATGTCATATGCTTTTGAGAACTTTGTGTGAGTTTACGTGTGTTTTATGAAATCATTGGCATGTTTTATGTCATCTTATCTGCCGGGCCAAACTGTCCTCGAAATCGCTTAAGACGCCACCGCAGGCGCTTTTCTTGCTATTGGATCTCGTGTTGAGGTCGCGCTGCCGCTAAAACTCCTGTGTGCGAGATCGCATCGACTGGAAAGAGGAGATTAGCTTGCTTTCTTCGCTACCCTGACGTTAGTTTCTACTAAGCGTTTCGAGTGTTAGACATTTTGGATCTGCCCCGCTAAGAACAATGTGCCCCGCCCGCATCAAAAACTCGCAATTTTCAAGAGTGTCATCCCTCCCGGTCGGCCAAACCAATCCTTTGTGCGACCCGTCTCAAGGCAGACTAGGAGCTATCAGCGCACGAAAAAGCTGTATTCCATGGCAGAGCCAGGGAATTGTGTTTTCCACTTCCGAATTGCGCTTCCGGTATACCGGTGCATACCGGTACATTGGGGGTGACTACACCGCAGACCAGCCGATGGACGCGTGGCGTTTTCCCTCACTTTGTCTTCAGACCAACAAGCAAGCAACGAAGAAGGGGGTTACTTTACCCAGCTACGTCATGATCACCCGCGGGACCACCGACCAAGCCACCCCCAGCTCCCCGTCATCCAGGGCCGTGACGGCTCCATCGGATAGCGAGCTCCCTGCGGCTGCTGCTGGCGTCGCTCCTCCTGACGTCGTGGACGTCACGGGTGCGGACGAGCCGTGGACGACGGCGCCTGCGAGTCGCACGTCCGAGCCCGCACCGCTACGCACGAGCAAGCGGGCGACATCGAAGTCGGCTTCTCGTGAAGCTGTGGTCGACGCCCGCACGGGCAAGAAGAAGGTGTCAAAGCGCGCTACGGTGGCATCGACTGCGGGGACACCAAGGAAGCCCACGGGTGACAGCGGCCGCGACTCCGACTCCGACCTGGAGGACAAGCCGCCGCCTCCACCTGCGAACAGGCCAAAGAAGACGGTGACCTCGGCGAAGACCAGGCAAGCCAAGGCGGTGGCGGTCGCGAAGCGTCCGGCGGCGGGTTCGACCTACACGAGTTCATGGCATCGTTTTCGCCCGGTACCTCAGTCGAAGAGAGCGCCGCGACCGAGGACCCCGCGGCTCAGGCCAGTGCAACCACGCAGGGAGTCGTAGGCCAGGACGACCATGGTGTTCCCGCTCAAGTACAAGCCCTGCAAGCCGAGATCGAACGGCTCCGTGCGCTGGTAGCCCGGCAGGACGTTGGCCAGTTACCAGTGGTCCCCGCCTCAGCCATGCATGCAAGTCCGGCGGCTCCCACTGCCCCGAACAGCAAGGGCGAGATGCCGCCAGCGGAGGTGTGGGAAATCGGCGCGCGAGCGGGAAATTTTCCGCGAGACCGTCTGTTTTCCTAATCGCTCAGCCCCGCCCGACGCTAACACACCGTGTCTACCGGGGAGTCAGGAGGACTGTACCGGCACCGGCATCGGCACCGTCCAGACGGGTATTTTGACCTTACGGACTGGGTTGGCCATGCAGCAACCCACACCTCAGACTATACAGTCCGGGTTGACCATACTGTCACCCACGGCCATACAGCCAGTACCGGCCAAACAGTCAGTACATTCATTTAAGCATATGCGTGGAGCGTCAGCTCTGACTGCATTGCAAGATGTTTCGTGTGTATCACTTCATGAAAGCGAGCTGAACTCTGCTACAGAATCAGTATCACGGACAGTCACGTCGCCGGGATCGGTATATCAGTCTTCGAGCCGCGGCGTCAAGTTCCCCACCGAAGAAGAAGACCGGTTGCGTACTGGAACTGCACCATGACCAAGCCACCTGCGCCCGGTCATTAGCGTCAATGCCGCAGCAGCGATGCACTCGAACGTTCGTGAAAGAAGCAATCTATTGCGCGTTACTCGCAGAGCCACTCTGGCTCAGGCTATGGCGAAATTGGGCGTTACGCTGCCTCCGGACAACTACCCGCTGTCGCGACCGGGAGTGGCAGGGCCCGAGTCTCTTCTTGATACTTCGCTGCGGAAGGCACTATCGGAGTATGCACGGCGGTCGGGCGCCTCCCTTCCAACTTTTGTCGAAATGGTGCGCGGGCAGACGGTTAACGACTACCGACCAAAGAAAAGCTTGGTACCACCTATGCTGAACGGATTGTGCAGGGGCTACGAACATTTGGAAGAGCTCCAGAATATCGTTCATGGTGGTGTTAAAGTCCGGTTAGGTAAGACGCCTCCGCGGCAGGTACAACGGCCACCAAACCACGGGTCGGCGAAAAACCGTCTCAATGTGCTCCGCAAGAACATCCACAAGGGGCAGGACACAGGGCGATGCCTGGTGCTCGATCGGGACCTCCTCAAACAATGACCCGAGATAATCATCAGCCCCTTCGGAGTGGTCGACTAGGGTGGCGAGGACACCAATGTTACAGGTCCAACGATTCACGATCTGTCGTACCCCGAAGGCACCTCCATCAACGACTGTACGGACCAGGACAGCATCGTTAAGCCTGAGTATACACATTGCGACGCGGTGGCAACCGAGATCCTGAAGTCCAAGCGCGCCCACCCAAATGCTCGTGCCTGTGTGATGGCTGGTGACATAGCCTCTGCTTTTCGAAACATCAGCATCCACAGCAACAGCGTGTATCTTTTCGCCGGGCACATCGAGGAGGACGATATTATCGTGATCGAGCTCGCAGCGCCATTTGGCTGGACCGGGTCCCCGGGGTTTTACGAAATTGCTGGTTGTGCCGTCGCTTACGTGCACGGTTCTCACACCACTGACACGTTCCCGAATGGTTTCTTCAACTATCACTGGGTTGATGATCACATTAATGTGGCTGCGGACATTGGAACATCCTGTGATGACGCGAATCGGTCGCTAAGGTATGCCATGGTAGCGGTCCTGGGTGCTGACGCTATTAACGCTAAGAAGTTCACCGATTGGAACACACGACAACGCGTACTGGGCCTCGTATTCGACGCTGTGGCGGAAACGGTGTCTATACCACCAGAGAAGATACTCAAGGCACGGAAAATTGTGGCGGACGCTTTCTCCGCTTCGTCGCTCTCAAGGCAGGCCTATCGGTCGCTGATGGGTAGTCTTCGGCATGTGGCAAGATGCATCCGTGCTGCACAGCTGTTTCTCCAGCGCCTGCGCCAGCGCGAAAGTCATCTACATCGTTTTCAGCGTGTCCCGGTTACACCTGACATGCGACAGGATTTGCTATGGTGGTGGTGTGTGCTCCACACACCCAGTTGAACGGTGTATCGCTGGAATACTTCAACTCTCTCCCGGCACCGGATATTGAAGTTGAAATGGACGCGTCAGATTACGGGCTCTGTGCGTTGGACGTCTCCTCGCAGATGGCTCTCACTTACCAGTTCACGGACAGCGAACGTGAGCTGATCGCAGCATTCAAGGATGGAGCGCCGAACGAGTTCGATATCAACTTCCGCGAATTACTTTCTTGCGCTTTCGCGGTCCACGCGTGGGGACGCCGTTGGAGCTGCGGGGTTCCTCGCAACGGACGCCCTTGCCACGTCCTGTTTCGTATCGACAACACCTCTGCCGTCGCTTGGCAAAACAAGCTCGCCTCGCGAAACCCACGCGCCCAAGTGATTATCCGGCTCCTAAGCTGGTGGGAAACTTCGTTCCAGCTCCGGTTTTCAGCATCTCACGTGGCCGGGACCGACAACGAACGCGCAGACGCTGGCTCCCTCATCACCGCTAACCCATCGTATGCAGCCAAATCTTCATCACTAACTCCCGGCTGGTCGCAGGTATCACCGACGGTGGATATTCACGGTCTGACCGACATTTGGCTGCGTATCTCCGAGCGCACTCCGTTGCTGACTCCACGTTCGATCAATACAGGCGAGCGCCGACCAAGTGGACGACCTGGACGTCCCACCATGGTATAGCCCCTCGCTTGCGGGCATGCCTCTCGCTGTCCAACTACAACACATCTCGGATTTTATTCTTCACGGCTTCCAGTACGGCTTCGGGTCCGGGGAGCCCATTCGCAGCGACTCGATAATGGCGGTCCTCCTCGGTGTTCGACACTTCTTTGCGGCATCCGGTCATGACTTCCCAATTTCACACCCGCACATCCGTATGCTGCTCAATGGAATCAGCCGCCTCGACTCACCACCGCGCCGAAAAGCACCAGTGTCGATCGGGCTTCTTGAAGCGTACTTCCGCAGCCTCGCGATGACTGAGCCATTTGAGCAAGCCATATGAGGGGCCATGTGCTTGGCGTTTTTCTTCCTCCTGAGGCGATCGGAAATCGTAGCAATTGCCGGAGGTTCCTTCAAGTGGTTTGCCGTTCGAGTTCAAGACATCGCAGTTCTAGACGTGGAACGTCGGCCAACATTGACTCCTTCGAAGGAACAATCGGTGTGTACACGCTTGATCGGTTCCAAGACCAGTCAATGCGACCCCTCCATAACACGCATGCTGTCGCGTTCTGGGCACCCATTCCTGTGTCCCGTGTTTGGTGCCCTGATCCTGCTCCGAGTCCGTAAAAACCTGCCCACCGACATACCGGCCGCAGTGTACCTGGGCCGCCGCGGAAAGCTGGCCTGCATTGCAACGGCCGACGTGGCAGAAGCTATCAAGCGAGCGGCTACGAGCACAGGTCAAGATCCGCGATGTTTCAGCTCGCATTCTCTTCGGTCCGGCGGGGCAACTCACATGTACCGATCTGGCACGGACGCCCTCACAATCCAGTTTCACGGCCGTTGGGTCTCCGATGCATTCAAGACCTACATTAGGCTCTGCAAGGAGTCGGTGGTTTCCCTGGCGGCAGGCATGGTAGCAGACCCACGGGGCGATTCGACGTTGCATTAGTGGGGCTGACGGCATGACCATTTGGGGACACCGCTCTCCTCGTCCCTTATCACTGAGCTGATGGTCATTGCATAAGCTCCCAATAATGAAACGTTGTTGAACCCCCAATGTAGTGGAAAGTGGCGCTTTTGATTGGCAATCCTATATCTTCCTAACATACAAGACCGGGTCTAAGGTCGGGTTTCTTAATTCGTCCGGCAAAGAATTCCGCCAATCAGCGTCGAGTATTTTGGGACGGGGTGGACCAAGTCCACAGACCTCGAGTTCGAACCGATTTTCGCAGACTGACGTAGGGATGACACGCCCACCGACCGCCTCGCCCTTCCGGAGGGAGAGTGAAATTTAGACATTCGTGGAAACCGTGTTTGGGCAGGAACATGAAGACCCGATCCTTGCTGTGCTCCAAGGCGACGACCTGAAAAAGAGCGAGGAAGGCCTACGCGAGTTCCTCAGCACGTTCAAAGCGAAGGCGCTTCACTCGGCGTGCACTAAGCTACACCTTGGGGCTCAAAGGCGTGCGTGTCGCCTCCGCTTCCGCGTGCTTATCCTTTTTTGAAAATTTACCCTGCTCGTCGAATATCAAGATATCGGGCGATGATGTCGCCCACCCCGGTCTAGTCGAGATCGCCTGATCGGAAACGCGCGCACGCACCCAACGCAGGATCCTGCGGAGGGAAGATAAGAAACCCACCCTAACTGTCGGAACCTGCAACCTGTAAATCTACCAACTGTGAGAACCCATAATATGGGTTGTCTACCAAGCACCCATTTTCCCCCTTTTGGAATAGTTATGAGTGCAAATAGCTGGCACCACCTGTCTGGGATCAAGGATTTTGCCAACATGCATTTTCATTCTCAACCGACGTGGTGTGGCTGTATGGTTCCGGTTGAGTAGGGGCCTGACGCGGTAAACCTAACCGACTCAACGGGCATCTAAACAAATTCAAGTCAATAAGTGAATGGATTTGTTGTCACATATTAATACCAAGAACGGAGCTACGTTGGTAAAGGGGTTGTCAATGTCTGTCACTTTTTTCGATTCAGCAAGTCAGATTTTTTCGGGACTATGATTGACCAGAAAAGCACCGCTAACCGAACGAAAGCGGCAGCACCAACTTAAGTTTTTTCTTATAGTAGTGCAAAGATCCAACAGGGCAATGACCACGTGCAAGCTGACGACATGCCGCGTGGAGAAGGTCACCACTGAAGACTCAACCCTTGTCTCCTGCGGTGTCAGCAGTTAGCATTCATAAGGGCTGTCTATCAATTCTATTCGTGTCGCTCGACGCCGAGTGCTCGATTGATCGGGTTGTGTGTGCTACAGCGCGATTCTAAAGTCTCTGCGAAAGGCCTCAGCGCAAACAATCCGAAGGAGAGCCCCCTGGTACAATGACGGACCCATCAGCTCCGTGAAGAGGGTCGATCGAAATACCGCGTCGCGAGTACTCGCGCAAACTCTGCCGCATACTGAATGGCTGTATCCTCTTCGCTCGAGTCACTCTCGTCGAGGACGCAGCGTAATATGGCGGCTTGTCTCGGTGTGTCGAAAGCTGCGCGCGACTCTCAGCGCCTTCTGGCTGTTAGACTGGTGGCGAACTCGGGAGTAAATCGACGTCATTGACCCACCACCGCCTTGATTGTCGACTCGTTCATGCAGCCCTGGCATTTATCTACCAAGCAGCACTGTTCACGCGTCCTATTAACACGGGCATCCACTGCGCTTGCTTCGAAACCACCGCATCTGCCCGCCTAGCTGTTGTCGGCGACAACTGTCGCCGCCGTGAGCATCTACGGTACTGAAGTTGCCTTTGGCAACAAAGTGTAACGAGTGTGAAGTTTACCGCGGGTTGCTGGTCATCTCCATGGTTGGCAAATACCGGGGGAACGCAATGGACGGCTGGAAACCGTCCACGGTGAGGATTGCGGTCTGGAGGGTCGTCGTGACTCATGACGACCCTCATGAGCACGTGGATGGCGATCCGAAGGGTCACCAAAGCAGCTGAGTGGGCGAAGGCGAGCGCCCGACGAGTGGTGGCAGGAGGCGGCCCTCGTAAGATAATCCGCCGGATGGAGCGCAAGAGACTTCTCACCGTGATAACGAAAGCCTTGCGGGGCAACTTACGGGCACGAAGAACTATGGGCCATCGGTAGCTGGGGCACCCATACGTGGACGGGACCTGGTCCGGTGTGCGTTAGTTCGAAGAGCTCTAGCAGAGGAGAGGATTAGGGAGGATGGAGGACAGGAGGACTCGAGGACTCAAGGACTCGAGGAACACGAGGAACAGTCTAATAAATATGACGCGAGTCCGGCTACTGAAGTGGCCTGTACGGTGTTGACTGTCTCGTTATCTATACTAGCGGACTCTGGACACCCTTCGCAGCAGCGCTGTGCACGAGCAATACGGACCCACCGGCGAGCAGGTATCCCAAGACTCGTTACCAATGTGTCCGCCCAACATGTGACGCTATTGAATCTGTAGAGCATTGTTTTTTCGAATGTTGCAGACGTGGCAAATATTGTGTGAACCTACAGTTTTCCTAGGTTACCTGGGGGACTCCTCCTATGTCCAACCTCAGGTGATGTTACCAGGCAAAGGAAACGTCACCACCACATCTGCGGAAGGTTCGCATTGTCCTTGCTTTTCATGCAACATGGAGACTACGGAATGATATTTATTCGGGAAACACAGACTGAGGCGCCTGGTGTTGCAAGCATCAAGTCTTATTTTAGAAGCCGTTGGAATTTTATCCATCCCTACGCGGCCGAGTTGGAAGTCGATCGGGTGGCACTAACCGAAGCGCTTATTAATAGCCGTTTGAGATATGGCCCGCCTGTCGCGTTAGGCCCGAAGAGTGTTTGTCGTTGAAGTGGGTGCGAGTGTTGGTCCTGTCGCGAAGCACGGTAGTTGTGGTCGATGTGCGTGGTAGACGGTTTATTTAATACTGAATTGCTACTGCTAGCCTAACATGCATGCCTCGCTGTGTTCCTACGCGAGCACAGGGCTCTCGCTGCGTATTTCTGGGGTTTTCCTCGACTATGTGCTACCCTGCGTCTTTTTGTTTTGTTTTCATTTCTTTTCTACTAAATGCATGTTCCAAGTTTCTTTTTCATGTTTTCCCTACAAAATGCATGTTCACTGTGACGGCTGACCCTCTCGGGTAGCTGCCACAGGAACTTCAAGCCTCTGGCCACGAGCAAGTAAGCCAGAGCCTTTGCGCCGCATCGCTCTGGCTTGCTTGTTCAGCAGGCCAGAGGTGGGCTGACATCTCCCCCTGGTTGACTTCGCGTTGGCGGAGTTGATACTCATCCAGGAGTTGACGCAAATGCGGAACGTGCTTGATCTGGGCTTCGCTTTCCCAGGTTGCCCCATGCTCCGGCAACCCATGCCACTTCACGTGCCATTGACGTTTGCGACGTCTAGTTCGTTTCTTGAGCAGCTTCTCCACAATGTAGAGTTCTTCTCCAGTGTCCTCGTCCAAGATTAGAGGTACAGCCTTCGGAATCGGTCGATTCGGAAAATCCTCACGATTCGTTTGGTAATGGGTCGGTAACCCCACGTTGAATGTCGGATTAAGACGTTTCATCGTGTGCGGAAGTATCAACTTCGCCACGTTGTCGTTCACCATACGTTCAATCACGAATGGTCCGACATTCTTGGCCGCTAATTTTGCTTTCTTAAATTCCGTGTTCTTGTTTACGGTTTTTAGCGGTAAGTTCTTCGTATCGAGCACTAAGTCACCTCTTTTAAAGACAACATGTCTGCACTTGCGATCGTAGTACTCCTTTTGTCTTGCTTGAGCTTCTTCCAAATTCTTCTGAGCACGTTCAACGATCTCCTGTCGCTCCTTGGCAAAGTTCTTCGCGAACTCCGCGAGCGTCACATCATTCTCCGATTGCAGCAGGTCTTTCTTCTCCTCTGCCACAATGTTTGACACCTTACGTCCTGTGTCAAGTTCGAATGGCGCGAACTTCGTAGACGCGTTGATGAGGGTCGAATGCGCACATCCGATAGTCCCTAGGTGCTTAACCCAATCGTCACCGTGATACGAGATCATACATGTCTATGCATCTTCGAGCACGAGGTTCTGGCGCTCAGTCTGGCCATCTGCCTGAGCTCGGTGCGCAGTTGTCACGCTGAGTTTGATACCCATCAACTTCATCGATGCTTCCAAAAGTCCGAGATGAACTTCGAGTCGCGATCACTGATGATAACTTTCGTCAATCCGTGATGCCGAACAACTGCATCAGAGAACACTTTAGCCGTGTCCTTCGCGTCAGCTGTCGAATACGTTGGTGCATACTTCGCTCGCTTGGACAACTTGTCCACTGCAACTAGTATTGCATCAAACCCTTCCGACACTGGCAAACCCGTGATGAAATCCATTGACACCACTTCCCAGCATTCCTTTGGCACTGGTATCGGCATCAGTAGTCATTTTTTCTTCTGGCTACTGGACTTCCATCGCGCACAAGTCTCACATGTGCGAACGTATTCCGTTACGTCGCGGTCCATAGTCGGCCGGTAGTACCATTGCGCTGCTTTCAGGTACGTACGTCGACTTCCAGGATGCGCGGACGTCGTTCCATCATGAAAGTCGATCATGACATTTGTGCGAAACTCTTTTACCTTCGGCACACACAGTCGGTAGACAGTTTCGCCTTTCGTCTGTTTGAAAAACAGAGGCCCATTGTGCTTGACGAACTTCTCCTTTCCTGCTCCATTAGACCACTGTTGCTTGAAAGCAGGGTCTGATTCGTATCTTTCCTGAAACGCTCTTTTCGTCTCAGGGGCCAAGTGCGAACTTACAAAATGATAGTCGACGCTGTTGACTTGCTGCTGTGCTACGCCAATCGGGCGACACTCCCCCCGTAAGTCGACATCGTCGAGTAACAGGTGAGTATCATCCGTTGACAAGTTGCGCAACACTGCAGACTTAATACGGTGGTCATGAACTGGTGCGGCATTCTTCGCGCATTCGTCGTCGCAGTCATGAACCGTATACGTCACATCCGGAAGAGGTGCTTCTTTCTCCTTTTCGTCTTCCAGTCCCTCCGGTGGAGGCCATGAGAGCGCTTCCGCTACAACGTTCATCTTACCTCGCACATGTTGCAAAGTAAACGTGTACTGCGAAAAGTGCGTCAAAAAGCGAGCCATCTTTGGTGACACTTGTGGGTGATGCAACATCCACGAACACGCTGCGTTATACGTGTAGACGTCGAATAGGCGTCCATGCAGATAGTGTCTCCACTTCTCCGTAGCCACTTTGATAGCTAGTAGCTCCTTCTCATGCGTAGGCCATCCACGCTCATGTTTATCCAACTTCCTCGAATAGAAGACAATCGGTCGATCTGCTCCGTCATACTTCTGTGATAGAACTCCACCAATACAATGTCCTGACGCGTCCGTCGCCACGATCAACGGTCGCTCAAAGTCCGGCAACTTCAGTGTAGGCGTTTGCTGAAGTGCGAGCTTGAGATGCAAATACGAGTCCTCCACAGGCTTCGTCCAATTCCATGGGACATCTCCCTTCGTCAATCCCTTAACGGACGAGCAATCTCGGCAAAACCACAGATAAATCTGCGATAATAACCTGCCAAACCCAAGAAACTCAACAACTCCTTTCGATTCGTCGGAGTCGGATACTTGGCTATCGCTTCCGTTTTACGCGGATCAACGTTTACTCCTGCCTGCGAGACAACATGTCCTAGGAAAGCCACTTCGGACTGACCAAACGAACACTTTGCCATGTGCGCAAAAAGCTTCTCGCGACGCAGTACCATACAAACGGCACACTGATGCTCCACATGCTCCTCCATACTCTTCGAGAAGACGCAGATGTCATCGAGATACACGACGACAAATTCGTACTTGTCGAACAGCTTGTGCATGAGCCTGGACCATGTCCCTGGCATTCCAGCCACTCCCATGGGCGCTACACACCACTGATACGCTTCCTTGTGTGTTCGAAACGCAGTGTACGGACGACTTGACCCCACCACCAGCATTTGATGATATCCCTGCGCAAGGTCGATCAACGTGTAGATGACGCGACCTACCATCTTATCGAACAACTCCTCGATTAATGGCAACGAGAGCTTGGCAATGACAGTCACGCTGTTGAGATAGCGGTAGTCGAACACCCAACGCAACGGAATCTTCAAATTGCCGCTACGCAACCATTCAGCCCTTTTCGGCATTTGACCTGTGACTGGGTCCTTCTTCGGGATATCGAAGATGTTCGAAACCCACGGCGAGTTCGACACTTCAATCCATCCTTTCTTCAACTTGTCTTTGACAAATTCTTCGAAAGCATCCTGTTCCATCTTCGACATGCGGAACGGTGCACGAGAGCTTGGTTGAGCCCCCTTCTTCAACGTCACTTCAAAGTTGACTTCACGCATCGGAGGCAATCCGTCTGGTAATTGCTCCGGAAACACATCCTTGAACTCCTTACCGACTACGTTGAAGATCTGTACTGGAATTCCTTCCACTTCGGGCACAAGTTGTATCTTCACCCGAAACACCTGCTCATACTCGCCTTCCTTCAAGTTGTGCGAGAACGACGGTGCATCGACGTCGATGAATTGCATCCGGTCAGGTATGACAACCTCCTCCTTTTGCCAATCCACTTGAGGGTTGTAGTCCTTAAACCACGGTTTCCCCAAAATGACGTCGTACGACTCCGGCAACTTCCATTCCACGAACTCGATCGCTGGAAAGAAGTACCCATCCATGCTCACTGGCGCTTCCACGTGTTTGACATCCGTCGCCGGTGTTAACGTGTCATCAAAGCGCTGAGCTTGAAGTCGTCTTGACAGAAGCACATTACTAGCCAACCCTGGCATAATCATGTTCGTGCTTGCACCCGTGTCCAACAGAATTCGGAAATCTCTGCCATCGATGCGACCCTTCCTGATGAAACGGTTACTCGTACGTTCGGACTTCACTGCGTTCACCTTCAAGGTCTCCGTTCTACTTGTTGGTTGCGATCCTTGCTGAACCAACTTCACTGGCTGCTTCTCATGCAACTCAGCTTCCTGCTCTGGCGGCGATCCGCACACACCAGACTCCAATTCCGGTTGCATGCAAACTCGGTTCTTCAACTGGCTGTAGTCCACACGAGCCAGCATCTTCCGTCCGTTCTTACGCTGCAGTGACAGTCTCTTCCACTTGTACACGTGCCTTGTCCATGAATGCCTGTAACTCATCCGCTTGTTCCTGGATGTCAGCCACACTCATAGGCACGCGATCCATGACGACAGTATCCACCTGTTCGTCATCCTCGAGGACCATGTTCATCCTCGGCTCACGCCCTTGATTACTGCCCGAGTTGTTGTACTTCGGCGCATTCCGCTTAGCCATTTGCGTCTGCTGCGGCTGTATCGGACATTGGCGAGCCCGATGGGCGCTACTCCCGCACCGGAAACACAGGTTTCGGCGCATACATTCCTCCTTCGACGGTACCCTTACGTTGTCGATCTCCATCGGCACTGGTCCATCGTTGTTGCTCTTCCATCGTCTGTTGTCGTACGATCGGTACCTCGGTCAGTCGCGTGCTCCTTCCGAGCGTCCACGATGCGCGCGAGACCAGTCATAGTCGAGCGCTACGGTAATAGCGTCGGTCAACGTTGCACTCCTGCGATACTGGACTTCCTATTGAACACTTGACGGCAGACCACGCAAGAAATACATGATCTTGTCAAGTTCGCTGATCTCCTTGACTTGAGTAATCAAGTGCCTGAACTTGCTGATATAATCGGGCAAGTCTCGACACTGACGCTCCTTCAAGTCATTCATCTGGTCCCGAAGACGTTCTTGCAGATCCGGAGGCACGAACGCTTCCTCCAGCTTCAAAAAGAAGTCTTCCACACTCTTCACATCGTCATTCATGACGGTGTACCACTGCGCGGCTCCATACTTCAGCGATCCCGCTAACACAGCAAAAATGCGTCCACTCAACTTACTATCCTTCCAGGCTATGCCCGTTGCTAAAACGTACTGCTCCACCTGCTCCCGGTATAGTCGGAACGATAAAAATGCCCATAGCTGGGCATTTTTATCCCATCCAGCTTTAGTTGCGACAGCTGCCTTGACTTGCGCAGCTCGTCGATCAATTCTGTCTGCTTTTCCATGGCCGCCAACACACTATGCATTAGTTGGGCCGGATCCGCCATCTTGAACACGCGAAAACTTCGTACTTTATGTGTTCACCCTTGAAACTTGATACCGGTGGGAGCAATCTACTTTTAGGGTCACTAGCTAAAAGAAAGTACAAGAGAAAACCTGTTAAAGAAAATAGCCTACTCTACTTCCTAAAATTGACCGAGTTATGCACTGTGGGAGGTCTTGGACTTTTTCGATGCCTTTGAAGAGGTCGATGACACATGAGAGGTCGAGCGGTGACGGTTGTGGTGCTGGTCTTGGCTTCGCCAAAATTTTGCTGTGCCGGGCTACCAAGAACAAAACTGACTAACCGGCTTCGAGACTTATAGTGCTCGACTTAAGTGCGGTGCAGTCTTTTGAGAACAGTAGCTGCTTTGGCGAATGGGCTGTCACCGGGGCCAGATGCAAAACAAATTTGCACCACGGCTGCCCTCCAGTTATTTACCACGGTCAGCGAACAATAGTAGATTGCCCTATTAATTTACCAAATTCTCCCCAACGGCTGGGTTGGTCACACTAACGTGACACTTACACCTCAAGCTGAAAAAATCTCCCCTTGAGTGCCGTGCAGCAGCGAGCCTTCCCCCCGCAAGTGCTACCAGATGTCGCGTTGGGCCCGAAGAGTGTTTGTCGTTGAAGTGTGGGTGCGAGTGTTGGTCCTGTCGCGAAGCACGGTAGTTGTGGTCGATGTGCGTGGTAGACGGTTTATTTGATACTGAATTGCTACTGCTAGCCTAACATGCATGCCTCGCTGTGTTCCTACGCGAGCACAGGGCTCTCGCTGCGTATTTCTGGGGTTTTCCTCGACTATGTGCTACCCTGCGTCTTTTTGTTTTGTTTTCATTTCTTTTCTACTAAATGCATGTTCCAAGTTTCTTTTTCATGTTTTCCCTACAAAATGCATGTTCACTGTGACGGCTGACCCTCTCGGGTAGCTGCCACAGGAACTTCAAGCCTCTGGCCACGAGCAAGTAAGCCAGAGCCTTTGCGCCGCATCGCTCTGGCTTGCTTGTTCAGCAGGCCAGAGGTGGGCCTGACACCGCCTATAGACAACATACCAGAACCCAATTTATCCCTCACATTTGGTTACAAGTTAGTTGTCAATTACTTGAATCTTAATAAGAGATGTGTCTAAGCTAGTTATTCAATTTCGATTCTTCTGTAGTTGTCTTTAGCTGTCCCGCTAATTGTGATATCTCGAATGTTCCTTGTAACTGGGAATACGTTTCGTGACGAATTATGCCGCGTTCGACTTGTGCAGATAATACTGTAGAATTTATTATGAGGCGACCGGATTTGCGGTTGCTGGTTCTGCAACCAGTCCGTCCAGTACTTGGCGTTTTGAAGTCGAACACGCCCTAAATGTTTTTTTAATCAAAATGTTTATTGACCAATCTCGAGCAGAGAGCTTTGACCACCCCAGTTTTGCTCTGAGATCAGCATTTCAGCTTCCACGCCTTGTTCACCAACGCGCTCGTGATACGCGGCGAGCTCAAGAACCAGACGGTCAAGATACAGGTGGGCTCGAACGAGGCCAGCACGAGTGGTTCCTCGGCCGCGCACGACGAGGCCCTGGCGGGCACTTCACTCCTGCGGACCCGGAGGCTCGGCCAAGGACTAGCAGAAGGTGAGAGTGGGTTGCGCTACCGACACGTCGGGCACAGGTAGCTACCATGAGCTTGACTCTGACATGAAAGGCACGCTCTAGTAGTTCATGTACCACAAGGATAGCCGCATACCAACCTGTTTTTTCACCCAGAGCCAGCATCGAGAGCGCCGGCGTGGTTCTCTCCGAGGTGCTGGTCGAGATGCTGTCCGCTCTTTCCTTGGCGGACGAGGCATTCGCACAGCACATGCAGGTGGACGAGGTCGCGGGCAAGCGGTGGGTGTAGAGCGACGAGTGGATGATGTGGATATGCGGCAGCATGCAGAACTTGAGGAAGAAGCTGTTTGTCACGATTGTAACGGACCAGCGGGAACTGCGATCGTGATGGCGTCCGGTTTGGAAGATGAACAGTCACAAGCAGTGAGAGCCCCGCTAACCTTTAAAATATATCACTTCGTTAGTTTCCTCCAAGCCGCAAGAGCCTTTCCAGCCTCCTATCCTCGAGAAGCGCAAGTTCGAAGTCCGCTGCTCTCCAATACTTCGCTTCCTCGCCTATAAGTGACCGTGAATATCAACAGCTACGAGGGATCGTCCTATCCGGAGTAGGTGCCACCATATTTGCAACATTGTAGAGCTTCACGAGTGAGGGGACAAGATGGCCATGGAAGGCGTCAACATCGACGAATTTAACGCGGAATATGGAGATACAACTTCTACCAGTCTGTATCCGAGCGAGGTAGAAGCGGTCCGTGACCTGTTGACTAATCTGCCCCGGCTGAAGGAAACCCTCCACACATTGCGACGGGACTAGACAACTCTGACCAATACGGTGGCGGCATTTGCCACCCGTGTCGAGCGACGGCACCACGAGACCGTGGAGCAGGCCAATTGGACGAATCAGCTTCTGCAAGAAGTGATAGAACAAATGCAGCAGTTCTCAAAGCGGAGCTATGCTACAATGCGAGATCACTCAGAGGGGTTGACTGAAATGCGAGAAGGAATGGAGCAGATGCGCGCTGAGATACAAGCTCAACACGAGGAACTCACTGACCTTCGTGCTACTGTTTCTGCTATACAAGTTGGGAGTAACGAAACTGGAGCGAATGTAGCCAACAACTCCGAGCTGTACCCCGAGTGGGACGTGCTGGGCCGGATGCCTGCAAACACCCCAACTTACTCGGTGGATGAGCTTGAGCTGCTATCCAAGATTTTGAAACAGAATGAGACTCCAACATTTGGCGGAGCAGATAATGAGGACATTGAGGTCTATGTCCTCAACATGAATTCCTGGTATGGTGCATTTGGTTTATTTTTCGGGCAACCCCAATTTGATTTTCGTGTGGGGCAGCTCTTGATGAATCACACAAAAGGTGAGGCAAAAGTCTGGCTATTGCAGGAGTACTCTGGTGAGTGGCGCTGGAGTCTCATTGTGAAGAAAATGCGGCAGCGTTTCCTCACAAAGTCGCGTGAAGAAGATCGAGTAGCTCGTTTGTTTGACTGTACTCAAGGATCACGCACGCTGGACAAGTACATCGAAGAATTTTTGCGCCTAGCTAGAACTGAGAAAGTCTCAGTACAATTTAAGTTGATACTTTTCAAAAAGAGTCTGCAGTCTCAAGAGCTGCGGAATTTTCTTCAAACGAAGCTGTACACCACGGTGGAAGAGCTGATGGACGCCGCACGGACAATGAATCCTCGGGCGCCACCAGCGGACCCAAATAATAAGCGGGGTGCAAAGCAGTCTGGACCTGGAGCTCAAGAAACCGCCAAGAGTCGAAGTAAGGCTGCGCCCAACAAATTCGATAACAAGCCAGACGCCTCGCGGTGCACTGCGTCTCACTGCACAGAGCAAGGTCATGCCAGGGATAAATGCTGGCAAATGCATCCGGAAATTCAGCCAAAGTGGCTCAAGAACAAGAACAATGCAGCCACAACAGTGTCTACACCGGCCCGCAATGGCGGCAATGATCAACTTTTGAAGATGATGGCTGCGCTACAAGCTGATATGGCAAAAATCAAGGCTGATTTAAACTAGGTGGTTCTGGGGATGGCATCCCAGGACCAGATATTGCCAACGCAACGGCGGAGTCGAGAGTCTTCGACCCCGGGAAGAAGGAGAATCAGATGTACTTTCGTGATAACGCAACCCTGCCCGCGCCCACAAAGAACTACTTAATCAAGGACGTCGGCTGCGCTAGGGGCAAAAGTAAATCACAAGGTAGAGCCTTCTTTGACGAGGGAGCAGACTTTTGCGGTGTCTCGAAGGTGTTTATACGGCGGAATCAGTGGGATAACGCTGTTGTTGATTGAGGCTTCTTCGCTGTGACATACACGAACGGAAAAACGGAGCAAGTTCCTAACCGCATCGTCACGCTGACTATCTACGTGGACGACATGGCACCTTTCACCTTCGATTTCAACGTTCATTTTATCCCAAACGACTGTGATCTAATTCTGGGTGTGCCTTGGAAGAGAACGACGCTACCTATCATTGACTGGAAGACGGATCAAGCTTACAGTAGAGAGCAGTACCGCCAAAAGATCGAGCGGCTAATGCACGAGGTACGGCAAAGCAAGGAACTAGCTGCACCAGTCCTGCCAGTAAGTGTGTCTGCAGTACCTGAACTACCAGCTGAGAGGAGTGCTTATTATTGTGGTCGTTGGGGATTCACCAAGCACATCTCGCTGAAGGCAGCAAGGAAACTAGTAAAGAAGCGCGACGTGGAGTTCATGGTGGTGATGCCATCAGAGACGATTAATGCAATTTATGTTGAGTCTCTAATAGAAGATGACTACACGGCGACTGCAGCTGCAGCAGCGGGAGCGGCAAATTCAGCTACATCCGACAAAAAACAAAGGCAAGAGTCTACTGATCTTGGGAGTTTTTCGGATAATCCTGGTTATCCGCTTCTAGTGGAGTTCCTGGAAATATTTCGTGCTGAACTGCATATCGGTCCTCCCGAGCATGGCGAGCATGAGATGGAGATCAAGGAAGGAACGGGTGCTGTCTATCGACAACAGTGGAGACTCAGTCCAGAGCAGGAAGCCGCACTGCGAGAGTGGGTGAATGCGATGCTGCGAGCAGGGCTGATCCGCCCAAGCAAGTCGCCTCACGCAGCTCCGACCTTCTGCATTAAAAAGCCTGTCGGCTGGAGAGTGGTCCACGATTATCGCGCCATGAACGCGCGCACAATTAGGCAATCCTCACCCATGCCGAGGAAAGATGCAATATTTGACCGCATGAGCCTTGCATTTTGGTTCAGCTGTTTCGATCTCATATCAGGATATTACCAGCTTCGGATGCGCGAGAAAGATATCCCGTATACAGCCTTTCAAACTCCTGACGGCCTGTACGAGTACATTACAATCCCGATAGGCCTCAGCAACGCACCTGCCACTTTCAATCGGATTGTGCAGGCGATATTTGTTGACCTTGCGACTTCGTTGCTACTTACTTTGATGATATTTACGCTTTTACCAAGGGAAAGGACGTGGGGTCACACTTGGCAGCGGTGCGGAAGGTCTTCGAGCGCTGTCGGGAGAAAAAACTTTATTTTAAACTAGCCAAATCAACACTTTGTGCCGCTGAAATTCCGTGTTTAGGAGATTTTGTGGGTCGAGAAGGCGTTAGAATTGATCCCGACAAGGTTCGAGTTACTAAGGACTGGCCTCGCCCGAAGACAGTGCGAGAACGCCAGTCATTCTTAGGGACAACGGTGTACGTACAACGTTTCTGCCGGTCCTACTCTCAGATTAGTGCGCCACTGTTTGAATTGATGAAGAAGAAGCAGAAGCAAAAATCGTCACTAGAGTGGACCGACGAGCACGTTCGGGCCTTTGAGTCCCTGAAGGAGGCGATGAGCAACACACCCGTATTGGCTCTTCCAAATTTTTCGAAGCCATTATTTTTTAGAACAGATGACTCGCGATACGCAGTAGGTGGTGTTCTATTTCAGCACGACGAGAACGGTCAAGAGCAGCCAGTAGCCTTTTGCGGTCGGAAGATGAAGTTTGCAGAACTAAACTATCCGACGCATGAGCAAGAAATGCTTGCCATTGTTCATTGTTTGCAGCTTAGGAGAATTTATATGCTCGATGGGGGATGTCTTGTCGAGACCGACCATCACTCGCTAGAACGTGTGCTGAAGCAGAAAAATATTAATCGGCGACTGTGTCGCTGGTACAATCTGCTTGCGGAGTTTAATTTGCGGTTTAGGTACATTCCCGTCTCAACTAATACAGTAGCAGACGCTATGAGCAGGCGACCGGACTTCTAAATCGATTTTTTGGAGCAGAAGCAGCGACAGATGTGTGCAGCTCGGCGCCTACAACCGAAGTCACTGTTAGAAATGATCCGAGTGGCTCAGCGAGAAGAAGGATATAACAAGACAGCACTGCCACCACAACCAAAAGGCGGCGCTCAGTTCATTTTCGTGGAGGAGGAGAACCTCATTCGATGAGTATCGGGCGCGTCAAAGCGCATTTTTGTTCCGGCTGACGCTAGTGAGCTTCAAAATACTTTACTTTGGGAATTGCATGATATCGCGAGCGCTGGACACCCGGGCTTCGAGAAAACACTCATCGCAGTTCAACAACGATTATACTGGACTCACATGCATCGCAGAATTCGCGAGTATGTAGCCACCTGTGAGTCGAGCCAGCGAAATAAATCTCGTACCGGGAAGGCACCAGGACTCCTACACCCGCTGGAGATCCCAACCGGTCGCTGGTCATCCATTGGAATGGATTTTATTACGGGCCTCCCTGAAACTATAAACGGGTATGACACGATTTTAGTCATTGCAGACAGGTTGACTAAGCGAGTACATTTTATCGGGACCGTCTCGAAAATTTCAGCCGAGGATCTGGCGGAATTGTTTGTCAAGGAGTACGTTCGTCATCATGGGTTGCCGACGGATGTGGTTTCCGACCGTGATTCAAAGTTCACATCAAAATTCTGGTCATCGTGTGCACGAATTCTAGGTACTAAGCTGAAGTTATCAACGGCATACCATCAACGAACCGATGGACAGGTCGAAAGGATCAATGGTATCCTCTCAGGGTACCTACGGCACTATGTCAGTGGTTTCCAAGACGATTGGGATCGGTATTTAGCTCTAACAGAGTTTGCCTACAACAATCGGTACCAGTCAAGCATCGAAATGAGTCCCTTTGTTGCCGATTTAGGGTACTCACCGAAGCTACCACCCATCTGCAACTTCCTACGGAACAGCGAGCTCCTGCATCGAAGTTCCTGATTCGAATGGAATCTATTTTACGAAATTTACAGGCTCAATTGCGATCGAGTGCAGAGCGAATGAAGCTCCAGTACGACAAAGGCCGGCGCGACCAGAAGTTCGAGGTGGGCAACATGGTGCTCATCTCGACCAAGGATTTCAATCCAAAAACAGTAGGAGCAGTACAACGCAAGTTTGCCGCCAAGTGGTAGGTCCCTACGAAATACTTCGCGTTGTGCACGATGGAGCCAGCTATGAATTGAATCTCCCGCACGAGCTACGAATCCACCCAGTTTTCCACACAATGGTGTTGAAACGATTCGTAAAGGACGCTACAGGGTGCTCACGCGACTCGACAATCCCAACAGTACGGCTGAAGGACGGATCTGAAGGCCATCTTATCGAGGAAATCATCGATCACCGGATAAAGCGTGACGGGACGGAGCAGTACCGATGCAAATGGGTCGGAAAGGCAGATGATATCACCAGGGAGCCGACCACAAATTTATTTTCGGTGCCCGGTTTAAGTCGCGAGTACAGTACCATCGCCGAGCTAAGGGGCTACCAACTCGAGTGTCCAAGCGACTACAAGATCAAAAGCAGCATCATTATTGCGAAATTCGCAGCTGGTAAGTTGTTTAGGAGAAGGGCGTTCTCGTGATGGAGGTTGTGTCACGGTTGTAACGGACCAGCGGGAACTGCGATCGAGATGGCGTCCGTTTTGGAAGATGAACAGTCACAAGCAGTGAGAGCCCCGCTAGCCTTAAAAATATATCACTTCGTTAGTTTCCTCCAAGCCGCAAGAACCTTTCCAGCCTCCTATCCTCGAGAAGCGCAAGTTCGAAGTCCGCTGCTCTCCAACACTTCGCTTCCTCGCCTAAAAGTGACCGTGAATATCAACAGCTACGAGGGATCGTCCTATCCGGAGTAGGTGTCACCATATTTGCAACACTGTTATTGTCGACGGCATACTGCTCACACAGCGCCGCGATACTGGCTGCCTGAAACTGTTCCATGCGCTACATCTGCTACATTAAACGCGCGCTGTTAGCCGCTATCCAGATGCATTTGCTCCACCTACTTCGCAGCCGCAGCATCTGGCTAGCTTGCAGTGTGCGTAAAAAGCCTATATAAAGAAAAATAGTCTTCTATCCAAAGCGCAACAGCCTGGTAAATACTGTAGTATTATACATGTAGTTCTGAGCGTGATCCGGCTTGAAAAGCAAGCTGAAACCAGCAGCGTCACAGCTACCCGATGCAATACAAGTATTCTACTCCGAAGTACACCTCTAAATAACTCTGCTGATGCTCAAGGACGATGCTGTAACTGTTATCCGTGAAGGATTCATTAGGACGACATGAAACATGCTACGTGATACGTCTCGCGCCAACAACTAACAGATAATAACTCAACGACCCAGAGGATGCATTGAAATGTGCAGGCCGTATCTTGAGGCAAGGCGTGGAAGTCTTGAGCTCCTCGTCCTTAAGTTTGACCAGCACCCCGGGGACGTCTGCCAAAAGCGACCGCGTGGGGCAACGCGTTCAAAATGGGACATTAGCACGAGCCATCATAATCACTTCATTATGGAAGCTGGAGCGGCTCACGCACAGCTGCAATTTCACCGCGGTCCGAGGATCCAGCGCCGTTACCCGTGTGACGCAGCTTCATTTCCTGCGCTCGCGTTTCCAGTGGGCTTGCTGGCTACCGCTCCGTTTTAAAACTGGTCTTACGGTATCTATAACACGATAGCTAGCCAAACATCTGTGACCAAAACAAGTGTTCCCAGGCTGAAGGAGCAACCCCTAAACTCGATTATGAGGGCGGGTGAGCGCCTTCGGTTTGCTAGGCGACTTTGTGTCCACACCACGACCAGGGCACTCACGATGAATTGCGGCGATGGGGCTGTAGTGAAAATGCTCGACGCCGCTAGAAGGTGCTGAACACAGAGATACTGGCCAGGTTTGCCAGTAATCACGTGGTTATTGATAGTGAAGGGAAAGCCTGCAATCATTTGGAAATGCTCAAGATGGTATAGCCGCCTTGATGAAAATCTCTGACGCGAATGTCAGGCGCGGGTATCTCGACTTTTACAACTCGCACAAGTCACGTCGTAACTATCGCTGAAGCCTGGCTTCAAAACACTTCCATTCATTCCACAATGTGGTATGGTGCAGTGAACCAGTTGGCAAATGCGTGGCGATGAAGTTAAGAGTAATTAGAATGAGAGCTTTTGTTCTTTAATCATTATTATTACTAAAAAGCTTCTTTTTTCCAGGACTGAAATTTTTCGTACTGATGGATTAGGACTTCTGTTCCGGTTTTATCAATCTGTCGTCGATAGTCGAAAGATTTCAGCGTCTACGAAACGGATAGTGTGTTATTGCTCATTCATTTGTCCCCCCAGGGCATCTTCACCTTCCCTAACAGGCCATTACTAATGCTAGCAAAGCATTTTCTACCTGCAGCTCAAAACATGTTTCCTTCCAGCTCGCAGCACCAGCCTATAATCCTGAGTTATTGCTCAAAGTGTATCCTGAAGTGCACAACACGTCTCCGTCTATTCAAATAACACTACACTCGATAGTTCCTGCAACACGGTAGCTAATCGAACTAAAGAACGCAGTCAGTCAAACAGTTGTGGGCATGATTTTGCTGCCGAGACGAAGAGCAAACATAAAGATGCAGTGGTATTACAGATTGCCGGTCAGCGCAGCGCATACACGGACAGCCTGGCTGCCCCTGCACTTGCGTTCTATCCATTGGGTAGTCTTGGTGTATCAATGAGCAAAATGATCACCCGGGAAGCTGTCGCGGCACTGCTGCGGTGTTATTCAGGTGAATACCTGAATTATACTACATTCGGCATCAGTAGCGAGTGTTGTAGGGCCCAGAGAGCAATAGCCAGGCATTTACGAATAGGGCATATGCCGAATCTACCCTAAGTAGCTTATTCAGGACGTTGTGGCGCAATAGGATAGGGTATTGATAGGGCATATACTAAACCCAAGGTAAAATGAAAGTTGTGTGTATTGAATAAGCGTCTGTGATCGATGTAGACACTAAAGCACCAGTGGGAACCCGTCTTGTTCGTTTGCAGGGGCTATAATCTGTTCGAACTCGCTAAACTGCAGCGTTTGCAGCGCTCCTTCCAGCGAGAAGTTTGTAAGTCTGCTTTTCGAAGGAGGTTTCTCCCATTTCAGTAGTGAGAAATCACTCTCGACAGTGGATGTTCCTGGGAATGTCGTTGCTAGACCGCCAACAAACTTTTGTAGCGCAGGAAATTCTTTATCAACAGCCCTCCATCTTGTTTCGAACGATGGTACACTGTTTGTAGTCTTGTTTTCGTCGTCGGTGTCACGGTCAATGCTCTTTCGGAAATTGGCTTGACGACAACACAACTCACACATTTCCGAATGTTCTTTCTCGATTTTATCGATATCCATCTCACTCTAGCGAGATTGCATTCGCTCGCGATGGGTGGCAATTAGTGAGGATAAATCACGACCTCGTAGCTTGACCATATCAGACGGGAAAGCGGGAGGGAGTTCACCCTCGATCGGCTCGTTTTTTTTTTCGTTTCGTTCTGGAGTGATGGAACGAATGCATTCAATCAAATTTGCCACCACACCCTCGTCAACTCAGAAGAATCTAAAAATCCCAGTGAGTGGATGATAGAAATCGCAAATCTACCGTCATCCCAGAGGATGTCGAATATGTTTTGGATCTACAGAAATAGTGCCTTCATCTGAGTACACGTGTCCGTCAACAGATTCCTGATCTTTATTCTCCACAATGCACGCCCCAAAAATGCCTAGAAGATCTCCTGATAATCGCATTAACTCTGCTTCCTGCTCCGTAACAAGAGCTGAGCGCACCTCTAGTGACCGAATTGTGATCACTGCTCGCGATGTGAGTTTATCTACCAACGAAAGGATCAGCCACCACTGATCTGGAGGTTTGCAAACAGGATTGGTATCCGCCAAGAACGCTGTCAGTGCGATCCGATGGGTTTTAAACCAGGTGCAGCATCTTCCCATAGACTTCCAACGTGTACCTTGCAGTAGTGGGGCAGTAGTTCCCATTTGGCGAATCAGTTTTTGCTGGCAGCACATGTGCTCAATTGTCTGAGTCATGTATCCATAAAATTCGCCTTTCATCACCGCCTTAAATGCTTTTTATAATGTGAGATCTGATTGGCGCAAACCACACCAGACTCTTATAAATTCAGCCCAGCATACATTTTGAAAGCGTGTGGCTAACCCTCTGTATTGGCCAGTCATTTTGCGTTCGCCGTCAGTTGTGAGAGCTAACATGACATTCTTCCAGTTTGGACAGATTACGTCAAGCACCTGAGTGATGGCATCAAACATCGCGCCTGCGCTATGACTTTCTCCCATTGGAATCGCAAGTAAATGCAGATTGACCAATTTTTTTATTGTAGTAGATTCGAATCCGGGCGTCTAAATACGATATAGAGATGTGAGTTGACATATCCAAAGCTAGTGAGAATGTCCATGTAACGGGGTTACACACACAAGAGACAATAGTCAATTGTGCATGACAAGTTCACAAGTGACAACAGCGACAATTGTCACTAGTGGTTCTAACAGACAGGTATCTGTTAGAAGATAGATGCTTCCTCACATTGATGTAAGTTACACCAATGGCTACATTGAAGTGGGCCACCACAATGAGTGGCCTGCATATAACCAATAATACTATTGGTAGAAAGCAGCATCTTTCTACCAATCAGAGACGTACATGTCAACGGGGCTCTGGCAGCCAGCCGCCGCCAACCCTTTCATAGATGATAAACAGTTTTAGCAGATTTAGGAGGAAGAACAATTTACAAACAATACAGTTCTCATTTTACCTTAAACTAGCTACTTGGTGTTTTATTTGATTTATATTATACTTGTGGACTGAAGTATAATTAATTCAAATTATTAATAAACTCCTACGCTTCCTCATACACGTAGCGCGACGTGTAAGCTAAAGTAGTGAGCCAAAGTAGTCCCACTACACCTGGTAGCACTTTGTAGTCCGTTCATCGACCGACTACGTGACGTTCGTACAGGGTGTACAAACGCGGAGCCGAGAACCACATGAGCACGGAGGTGCCCATGGAGAGCTCCAACACGCATGCAACGCATGTTGCACGCGCGGACTGCCCCCACCTGTCTGGCCCAGAGTGGGAAGCCCTCCAACGACTGTCAACAGTCATCGGAGAAGCGGCGATAGCTACGATGTTGCGTACGCTATCGCCGACAGAGCAACATGGTGTAGCTCTGGGGTTCATCATGAAGGAGCAGCGCGATGCTGCTTCCTCAGCGACGGCGTCGTCGGGGACAACACCGCGTGCCCAATCATTGAAATTGAGCGTACGCAATTACGTGGGAGGAGAGGGCGAGCCTCTGCTCCGATGGCTTGTCGAACTCGACACAGCCAGTGCGGCTCGATGTATCGTCGACCCGTTGTCAAAGGTTGCGTTCGCCATGTCATGGCTTGGCGGACGAGCGAGGAGTTGGGCGTACGGACGCCGACCCTCAGATCCTATGTGCTTTAGCACGTACGAAGTGTTCCAAGAGGAGCTCAGACAAGCGTTTGAGCCCCCGCAAACTGAATTCCGGTCGAGGGCGGAGTTCCTCGACCTTCAGCAGGGTAAGCATGATGTCCATGCTTACGCGCAGGGCGCACGATACTTGGTCTCAAATATCGTGACCAATCCGATTGACGAGGCGACTAAGGTCGTCACAATCATGAAGGGACCTAGAGATGGGCCCGTGAAGACCTTTCTTTTCCGATAGTACCCGAGTACTATCGAAGCTGCAATCACCCTTGCCATGCAAGAAGAGTTTAGCCTGCGGCAGGCTAAACTCCATGCAAATGTGCCGAGGCCACAACCGCGCCCGGTAGCGAGGACAGGAGGTCCGGAACCAATGGACCTCTCGAACGCAAGAACTCCTGGTTACCAGCAGCAGGTAGGCAACGTGCGATGCTTCCGTTGCGGAAGGATCGGCCACTTTGCACGGGAGTGCACAGCTCCCATGCCCCCTGGAGGTGGCCGCCGTGGCGATGCTAGGCATCGCCGCGGACCAACATAAAACGCGAACATCCAGTAGGCGCGGGGCGCCCTACTGGTAATACAGTCGCGCGTGCCGACATCGGGCACGCGACACTGAGGACTGCAGCCCCCCGTGAGACCAGCTCTCACTGCAAGAAACAAGATGACAGGCCGAACCTAGTCATCTTGAAGGTTTACTCGAAGAGAGCGAGTGACTCTCTTCGCGCTCTGGTAGATTCAGGCGCGTCGAACAACTTTGTTCGACTGCGGAGTTTACCGAGTCTTGACTTCGAGGAGGTAAAGGTACCTCGAAGTCTTCTGGAAGTTCGATTGGCAACAGGTGCCATCGTGAAGACCGAGAAGGGCGTCGTGAACGTGTGCTTCTCGTACAGACAACGGGTGTTTGTCAAACACTTTATCGTCCTGGACCTGGACGATAAGTTCGACGTTGTTATGGGCATGCCGTGGATTGCACGGCATGATCCGGTAATTGACTGGAAGAAGCGCACGCTCGTGCGCTTCGGCCGCGACAGCGAAACAGAGAGCGATGGCCCTGTTACCACAGCGCACGCACCAGCAAGTGCGCGCGGCTCACCAGTCGAGACAGCACTCAATGCTGCTTGCTGTCCCGGAGTGCCCAGGAAGTGGGCGAGGATGCGCACAAGTGAGACCAACGTCGGCGGTGCTGCCACCGTCAGAAGAAAAAGACGTACTGGTTCCGGGAACCAACACCCACGTTCAAGCGTGTAAGGGACAGTCCCTGACCCGAAGCGGTCAGGTCGACAACGACGCGTCGACTCCGGGAGTCGACGCACCCTCGGTCATGAGGGACTCCGCCAATGAATGGCGTCGAGGTGACGAAGGCGTGTCAACTCCGGGAGTTGACACTGCAAACAGTGCGGACGGTTGCAAACGTACCGCACTGACGCAATTTGCATGCTGTCGTGCAGCCGGGCTGCACGACGAAGCGCCATGCGATCAAGCCGGGCTAGATATCGCGCGCCCGCAGACAGTGTCTGCCGGCGAAGGAACACATTACCGTGCAGCCGGGCTGCACGAAGGAAAATGCGGTCAAGCCGGGCTTGATACCGCGCGCCCGCGGACAGGGTCCGTCGGCGAACAACTGTCCGCGGCCGGGCCTGGACCAGAAGAACAACTGTGCGGAGCCGGGCTCCGCACAACAAGAAGACGGCGCAAGAGGAGAACGCTGCGCAAGTCTCGGCCCGGAACCGAGACCCATCAAGAGCAGTCTGCCAGGCAGACAGAGGCGGTGACGCCGGATGTCGAGACGCTAAGCGTCTTGACGCGCACCGATACTGGATTCCAGTATCGTGACATGGAACTCGCTAATCCTCCGACGACGGCGTCGGAGTTGACTTCGCTTCCAGCTCATGGCTGGAAGCGCTTCACGCGCGACTTGCGCGATGGACGCATCGAGCAGGTCTGCGTTTTTTCGAACAGCGAAAGAGCGGAGAGCGAGAGCGAAGAGCTGAGACAGCTCTTCATGGGAAGTACCACTGAGAGTGACGACACTCTCAGTGCGAAGACGAAGCGAGAGCGCTTCGAGGAACAAGGCTGGGACGCGCTGAAGTCGAGTCCCTATTACGAATTATTGAGGGAGTACAACGACGTACTCCCGGAAGAGATTCCTGCGGAGCTTTCGCAGAATAAGGGCAAGCACGAGATTGATCTCGTGCCGGGCACGAAATACTGTGGCACGCGGCAGTGGCCACTGCCGCGAGAACAAGTAAAAGCGATCGACGACTTCTTTGAAAGTCGTCGCAAAGCAAGACAAGTGCGGGAATCAAAGTCCCCGCACAGTGCTCCGACGTTCTGTGTCAAAAAGCCACAGGGCGGATGGCGCATCGTTCATGCGTATAACAAGCTGAACGATGCGACGGTACCGGCGCAGACGCCGATACCTCGAAAAGATGTTATCATCGATTCGATGGCCGGGAGCACCGTTTACAGTGCTCTCGACTTGCGAGATGGATTTTATCAAATCCTAATGCGTGCGAGCGATATCCCTCTCACGGCAGTGAGCACGCCAAGCGGCATGCTCTGGGAATGGCTAGTAATGCCACAGGGGCTTAATGTAACGGTGTTACACGTACAAGTGGCTGCAAGCCACTTGTGATTTAACAGATAGAATATCTGTTAAGAGTTTTAGATACTTCCTCACCTTGGTGTAAGACACACCAATGGATACATTGAAGTGGGCCACCACAATGAGTGGTCCACACATACCCAAAGATCCTATTGGTAGAAAGCAGCATCTTTCTACCAATCAGAGACATGCATATTAGCGGGGCTCTGACAGCCAGCCGCTGTCAACCCTTTCATAGATGATAAACAGTTTTAGCAGATTTAGGAGGAAGAACAATTTACAAACAATACAGTTCTCATTTTACCTTAAACTAGCTACTTGGTGTTTTATTTGATTTATATTATACTTGTGGACTGAAGTATAATTAATTCAAATTATTAATAAACTCCTACGCTTCCTCATACACGTAGCGCGACGTGTAAGCTAAAGTAGTGAGCCAAAGTAGTCCCACTACACCTGGTAGCACTTTGTAGTCCGTTCATCGACCGACTACGTGACGTTCGTACAGGGTGTACAAACGCGGAGCCAAGAACCACATGAGCACGGAGGTGCCCATGGAGAGCTCCAACACGCATGCAACGCATGTTGCACGCGCGGACTGCCCCCACCTGTCTGGCCCAGAGTGGGAAGCCCTCCAACGACTGTCAACAGTCATCGGAGAAGCGGCGATAGCTACGATGTTGCGTACGCTATCGCCGACAGAGCAACATGGTGTAGCTCTGGGGTTCATCATGAAGGAGCAGCGCGATGCTGCTTCCTCAGCGACGGCGTCGTCGGGGACGACACCGCGTGCCCAATCATTGAAATTGAGCGTACGCAATTACGTGGGAGGAGAGGGCGAGCCTCTGCTCCGATGGCTTGTCGAACTCGACACAGCCAGTGCGGCTCGATGTATCGTCGACCCGTTGTCAAAGGTTGCGTTCGCCATGTCATGGCTTGGCGGACGAGCGAGGAGTTGGGCGTACGGACGCCGACCCTCAGATCCTATGTGCTTTAGCACGTACGAAGTGTTCCAAGAGGAGCTCAGACAAGCGTTTGAGCCCCCGCAAACTGAATTCCGGTCGAGGGCGGAGTTCCTCGACCTTCAGCAGGGTAAGCATGATGTCCATGCTTACGCGCAGGGCGCACGATACTTGGTCTCAAATATCGTGACCAATCCGATTGACGAGGCGACTAAGGTCGTCACAATCATGAAGGGACCTAGAGATGGGCCCGTGAAGACCTTTTCTTTCCGATAGTACCCGAGTACTATCGAAGCTGCAATCACCCTTGCCATGCAAGAAGAGTTTAGCCTGCGGCAGGCTAAACTCCATGCAAATGTGCCGAGGCCACAACCGCGCCCGGTAGCGAGGACAGGAGGTCCGGAACCAATGGACCTCTCGAACGCAAGAACTCCTGGTTACCAGCAGCAGGTAGGCAACGTGCGATGCTTCCGTTGCGGAAGGATCGGCCACTTTGCACGGGAGTGCACAGCTCCCATGCCCCCCTGGAGGTGGCCGCCGTGGCGATGCTAGGCATCGCCGCGGACCAACATAAAACGCGAACATCCAGTAGGCGCGGGGCGCCCTACTGGTAATACAGTCGCGCGTGCCGACATCGGGCACGCGACACTGAGGACTGCAGCCCCCCGTGAGACCAGCTCTCACTGCAAGAAACAAGATGACAGGCCGAACCTAGTCATCTTGAAGGTTTACTCGAAGAGAGCGAGTGACTCTCTTCGCGCTCTGGTAGATTCAGGCGCGTCGAACAACTTTGTTCGACTGCGGAGTTTACCGAGTCTTGACTTCGAGGAGGTAAAGGTACCTCGAAGTCTTCTGGAAGTTCGATTGGCAACAGGTGCCATCGTGAAGACCGAGAAGGGCGTCGTGAACGTGTGCTTCTCGTACAGACAACGGGTGTTTGTCAAACACTTTATCGTCCTGGACCTGGACGATAAGTTCGACGTTGTTATGGGCATGCCGTGGATTGCACGGCATGATCCGGTAATTGACTGGAAGAAGCGCACGCTCGTGCGCTTCGGCCGCGACAGCGAAACAGAGAGCGATGGCCCTGTTACCACAGCGCACGCACCAGCAAGTGCGCGCGGCTCACCAGTCGAGACAGCACTCAATGCTGCTTGCTGTCCCGGAGTGCCCAGGAAGTGGGCGAGGATGCGCACAAGTGAGACCAACGTCGGCGGTGCTGCCACCGTCAGAAGAAAAAGACGTACTGGTTCCGGGAACCAACACCCACGTTCAAGCGTGTAAGGGACAGTCCCTGACCCGAAGCGGTCAGGTCGACAACGACGCGTCGACTCCGGGAGTCGACGCACCCTCGGTCATGAGGGACTCCGCCAATGAATGGCGTCGAGGTGACGAAGGCGTGTCAACTCCGGGAGTTGACACTGCAAACAGTGCGGACGGTTGCAAACGTACCGCACTGACGCAATTACATGCTGTCGTGCAGCCGGGCTGCACGACGAAGCGCCATGCGATCAAGCCGGGCTAGATATCGCGCGCCCGCAGACAGTGTCTGCCGGCGAAGGAACACATTACCGTGCAGCCGGGCTGCACGAAGGAAAATGCGGTCAAGCCGGGCTTGATACCGCGCGCCCGCGGACAGGGTCCGTCGGCGAACAACTGTCCGCGGCCGGGCCTGGACCAGAAGAACAACTGTGCGGAGCCGGGCTCCGCACAACAAGAAAGACGGCGCAAGAGGAGAACGCTGCGCAAGTCTCGGCCCGGAACCGAGACCCATCAAGAGCAGTCTGCCAGGCAGACAGAGGCGGTGACGCCGGATGTCGAGACGCTAAGCGTCTTGACGCGCACCGATACTGGATTCCAGTATCGTGACATGGAACTCGCTAATCCTCCGACGACGGCGTCGGAGTTGACTTCGCTTCCAGCTCATGGCTGGAAGCGCTTCACGCGCGACTTGCGCGATGGACGCATCGAGCAGGTCTGCGTTTTTTCGAACAGCGAAAGAGCGGAGAGCGAGAGCGAAGAGCTGAGACAGCTCTTCATGGGAAGTACCACTGAGAGTGACGACACTCTCAGTGCGAAGACGAAGCGAGAGCGCTTCGAGGAACAAGGCTGGGACGCGCTGAAGTCGAGTCCCTATTACGAATTATTGAGGGAGTACAACGACGTACTCCCGGAAGAGATTCCTGCGGAGCTTTCGCAGAATAAGGGCAAGCACGAGATTGATCTCGTGCCGGGCACGAAATACTGTGGCACGCGGCAGTGGCCACTGCCGCGAGAACAAGTAAAAGCGATCGACGACTTCTTTGAAAGTCGTCGCAAAGTAAGACAAGTGCGGGAATCAAAGTCCCCGCACAGTGCTCCGACGTTCTGTGTCAAAAAGCCACAGGGCGGATGGCGCATCGTTCATGCGTATAACAAGCTGAACGATGCGACGGTACCGGCGCAGACGCCGATACCTCGAAAAGATGTTATCATCGATTCGATGGCCGGGAGCACCGTTTACAGTGCTCTCGACTTGCGAGATGGATTTTATCAAATCCTAATGCGTGCGAGCGATATCCCTCTCACGGCAGTGAGCACGCCAAGCGGCATGCTCTGGGAATGGCTAGTAATGCCACAGGGGCTTAATGTAACGGTGTTACACGTACAAGTGGCTGCAAGCCACTTGTGATTTAACAGATAGAATATCTGTTAAGAGTTTTAGATACTTCCTCACCTTGGTGTAAGACACACCAATGGATACATTGAAGTGGGCCACCACAATGAGTGGTCCACACATACCCAAAGATCCTATTGGTAGAAAGCAGCATCTTTCTACCAATCAGAGACGTGCATATTAGCGGGGCTCTGACAGCCAGCCGCTGTCAATCCCTTTCATAGATGATAAACAGTTTTTAGCAGATTTAGGAGGAAGTTCAATTTACAAACATTACAGTTCTCATTTTACCTTAAACTAGCTACTCGGAGTCTTATCTGATTTAAATTATATTTGCGTGTTCAAATATAATTAACCTAAGTAACTACGAAGTACTTACGCTTCCTCATACACGTAGCGCGACGTGTAAGCTAAAGTAGTGAGTCAAGTTAGACCCACTACACCTGGTAGCACTTTGTAGTCCGTTCATCGACCGACTACGTGACGTTCGTACAGGGTGTACAAACGCGGAGCCAAGAACCACATGAGCACGGAGGTGCCCATGGAGAGCTCCAACACGCATGCAACGCATGTTGCACGCGCGGACTGCCCCCACCTGTCTGGCCCAGAGTGGGAAGCCCTCCAACGACTGTCAACAGTCATCGGAGAAGCGGCGATAGCTACGATGTTGCGTACGCTATCGCCGACAGAGCAACATGGTGTAGCTCTGGGGTTCATCATGAAGGAGCAGCGCGATGCTGCTTCCTCAGCGACGGCGTCGTCGGGGACGACACCGCGTGCCCAATCATTGAAATTGAGCGTACGCAATTACGTGGGAGGAGAGGGCGAGCCTCTGCTCCGATGGCTTGTCGAACTCGACACAGCCAGTGCGGCTCGATGTATCGTCGACCCGTTGTCAAAGGTTGCGTTCGCCATGTCATGGCTTGGCGGACGAGCGAGGAGTTGGGCGTACGGACGCCGACCCTCAGATCCTATGTGCTTTAGCACGTACGAAGTGTTCCAAGAGGAGCTCAGACAAGCGTTTGAGCCCCCGCAAACTGAATTCCGGTCGAGGGCGGAGTTCCTCGACCTTCAGCAGGGTAAGCATGATGTCCATGCTTACGCGCAGGGCGCACGATACTTGGTCTCAAATATCGTGACCAATCCGATTGACGAGGCGACTAAGGTCGTCACAATCATGAAGGGACCTAGAGATGGGCCCGTGAAGACCTTTCTTTTCCGATAGTACCCGAGTACTATCGAAGCTGCAATCACCCTTGCCATGCAAGAAGAGTTTAGCCTGCGGCAGGCTAAACTCCATGCAAATGTGCCGAGGCCACAACCGCGCCCGGTAGCGAGGACAGGAGGTCCGGAACCAATGGACCTCTCGAACGCAAGAACTCCTGGTTACCAGCAGCAGGTAGGCAACGTGCGATGCTTCCGTTGCGGAAGGATCGGCCACTTTGCACGGGAGTGCACAGCTCCCATGCCCCCTGGAGGTGGCCGCCGTGGCGATGCTAGGCATCGCCGCGGACCAACATAAAACGCGAACATCCAGTAGGCGCGGGGCGCCCTACTGGTAATGCAGTCGCGCGTGCCGACATCGGGCACGCGACACTGAGGACTGCAGCCCCCAGTGAGACCAACTCTCACTGTAAGAAACAAGATGACAGGCCGAACCTAGTCATCTTGAAGGTTTACTCGAAGAGAGCGAGTGACTCTCTTCGCGCTCTGGTAGATTCAGGCGCGTCGAACAACTTTGTTCGACTGCGGAGTTTACCGAGTCTTGACTTCGAGGAGGTAAAGGTACCTCGAAGTCTTCTGGAAGTTCGATTGGCAACAGGTGCCATCGTGAAGACCGAGAAGGGCGTCGTGAACGTGTGCTTCTCGTACAGACAACGGGTGTTTGTCAAACACTTTATCGTCCTGGACCTGGACGATAAGTTCGACGTTGTTATGGGCATGCCGTGGATTGCACGGCATGATCCGGTAATTGACTGGAAGAAGCGCACGCTCGTGCGCTTCGGCCGCGACAGCGAAACAGAGAGCGATGGCCCTGTTACCACAGCGCACGCACCAGCAAGTGCGCGCGGCTCACCAGTCGAGACAGCACTCAATGCTGCTTGCTGTCCCGGAGTGCCCAGGAAGTGGGCGAGGATGCGCACAAGTGAGACCAACGTCGGCGGTGCTGCCACCGTCAGAAGAAAAAGACGTACTGGTTCCGGGAACCAACACCCACGTTCAAGCGTGTAGGGACAGTCCCTGACCCGAAGCGGTCAGGTCGATAACGACGCGTCGACTCCGGGAGTCGACGCACCCTCGGTCATGAGGGACTCCGCCAATGAATGGCGTCGAGGTGACGAAGGCGTGTCAACTCCGGGAGTTGACACTGCAAACAGTGCGGACGGTTGCAAACGTACCGCACTGACGCAATTTGCATGCTGTCGTGCAGCCGGGCTGCACGACGAAGCGCCATGCGATCAAGCCGGGCTAGATATCGCGCGCCCGCAGACAGTGTCTGCCGGCGAAGGAACACATTACCGTGCAGCCGGGCTGCACGAAGGAAAATGCGGTCAAGCCGGGCTTGATACCGCGCGCCCGCGGACAGGGTCCGTCGGCGAACAACTGTCCGCGGCCGGGCCTGGACCAGAAGAACAACTGTGCGGAGCCGGGCTCCGCACAACAAGAAGACGGCGCAAGAGGAGAACGCTGCGCAAGTCTCGGCCCGGAACCGAGACCCATCAAGAGCAGTCTGCCAGGCAGACAGAGGCGGTGACGCCGGATGTCGAGACGCTAAGCGTCTTGACGCGCACCGATACTGGATTCCAGTATCGTGACATGGAACTCGCTAATCCTCCGACGACGGCGTCGGAGTTGACTTCGCTTCCAGCTCATGGCTGGAAGCGCTTCACGCGCGACTTGCGCGATGGACGCATCGAGCAGGTCTGCGTTTTTTCGAACAGCGAAAGAGCGGAGAGCGAGAGCGAAGAGCTGAGACAGCTCTTCATGGGAAGTACCACTGAGAGTGACGACACTCTCAGTGCGAAGACGAAGCGAGAGCGCTTCGAGGAACAAGGCTGGGACGCGCTGAAGTCGAGTCCCTATTACGAATTATTGAGGGAGTACAACGACGTACTCCCGGAAGAGATTCCTGCGGAGCTTTCGCAGAATAAGGGCAAGCACGAGATTGATCTCGTGCCGGGCACGAAATACTGTGGCACGCGGCAGTGGCCACTGCCGCGAGAACAAGTAAAAGCGATCGACGACTTCTTTGAAAGTCGTCGCAAAGCAAGACAAGTGCGGGAATCAAAGTCCCCGCACAGTGCTCCGACGTTCTGTGTCAAAAAGCCACAGGGCGGATGGCGCATCGTTCATGCGTATAACAAGCTGAACGATGCGACGGTACCGGCGCAGACGCCGATACCTCGAAAAGATGTTATCATCGATTCGATGGCCGGGAGCACCGTTTACAGTGCTCTCGACTTGCGAGATGGATTTTATCAAATCCTAATGCGTGCGAGCGATATCCCTCTCACGGCAGTGAGCACGCCAAGCGGCATGCTCTGGGAATGGCTAGTAATGCCACAGGGGCTTAAGAATGCCCCTGCGACCTTCAACAGCTGCGTGACGCACTTGTTGCGCTCGGTGCGCGACTTCGCACCGAGCTACTTCGATGATGTGTTCATCCACAGCCGAGCTGTGGACGGGAAGACCGACGTAGAGATGCACCGGGTGCATCTCCGGAAGCTACTTGAGCGTATGCGAAAGCATAAGCTCTACGCGAACCTGAAGAAGTGTATCTTCGGGGCGAGCGAGATACCCGTCCTCGGGTGTCTCATAGGGAAGAACGGTGTTCGCCCTGACCCGGAAAAGGTCAGAGTGATCAATGTATGGCCTACGCCTTCAAGTGTCAAGGAACTGAGGCAGTTCCTTGGCTTGGCCACGTACTTGTGTAAGTACATGGAGGATTACGCGGGCAAGATCCGCCCGCTGTCGCAGCTCCTCAAAAAGGAAACTGTGTGGAATTGGACAGCCGATTGCCAAAAGGCATTCGATGCAGTCAAGCGGGGCTTGACTGAGGCGCCGATCTTGGCAGTGGCTGACCAAGATCGCCCATTTCACGTAGTGTGTGACGCATCCGATTTCGCGATCGGATGCGCGTAGATGCAGCACGATCACGAGGGCCGTGATCGTGTCGTCTATTACCAGTCGCGTCAACTGAAGGCAGCTGAGCGGAATTATCCGGTACATGACAAGGAACGCCTTGCCATGAAATATGCACTCGCAAAGTTCCGAGTGTATCTACTTCGAAGTAGACCACTCGTGGTCTACACCGACCATGCTTCACTGCGCACCGCAGTGAAGTCGCCACACATATCACAAAGAATGGCGAGATGGCTCTCATTCTTTGCGGAGTACAACTTCCGGGTCGAATACAAACCTGAAAGATTGAATGTAGTGGCCGACGCGTTATCACGTCGGCCAGACTACGCAGAAGCTGTTGACGTCAATACCATTGACGTCACGCGATCGATCAAACCCACATCGTCTCTGCTGCACGATGTGAAGGCCGCGTACACGCACGACGCGGACACGAAGCTCTTGCTGGCCTATGGCACAACACCTTCTGACAAGTCTCGTCAGAAGTTGCCCAAGCACCTTCGAGCACGTGCACACCGCTTTCGAGTGCACGACGGATTACTGCTTTACAATGCAGTCGACGACAACGCGGACCGCGTTGTCGTGCCGAATGACCATGACCTGCGGCTCAGGATCATGTACGAATATCCTGATGCCCCGACAGCGGGACATCTCGAACGTGAGAAGACATACGGCCTTCTCACGCGTGACTTCTACTGGCACCACCAGTACAAGTGGGTGCGCAAGTACGTCCGTGCTTGCGAGGTATGCCAACGTGTAAAGCCTGCGCCATTCGCGCAGGCTCCACTGCAATCACTACCGACTCCGTCGGAGTGTTGGAAGTCCATGTCTTTGGACTTCATCTTTGGTCTTTCCCCGGATAGCGGAGGGAATACCGGTGTTGTGGTCTTCGTAGACCGCTTCAGCAAGATGGTACATCTTGCTGCGGTGCCGGCTGAGGTGACCGCGAAACAGACGGCCCGTCTGTTCGTCGACATGGTGTTCAAACACCATGGCATGCCGACCGACATCGTGTCGGACAGAGACCCGCGCTTCACAGCGCATCTGTGGCAATAAGTGTTTACACTTCTTGGGAGTCAGCTTTCCATGTCGACTGCGGATCATCCGCAGACGGACGGTCGAACCGAGCGCGTGAATCGCGTGCTCGTCGATATGTTGAAGAGCTACGCTCACTCGTTTCAATACTGGAGCGAGTGTTTGTCGATGGCAGAGTTTGCCATCAACAACTCAGTGCATACCTCGACCAGGCATACACCGTTCTACGTGAATGCCATGCGGCACCCACGTCTGTCGAGTTTACTCGGAGTGGTGGCTCCCACTTTAAGTGGGGGAGGATCTACGACTGCAATACAGCAGTCGCAAAAAGCCACTGACACATGCACAGTGTCAGCCGCGACAACAACGAACAAGACAACCAGGTCAGCGCAGGGCGCTGACCCCCATAACAAGGAAAACGAGTCTGTGCAGAGCACAGACTCTACAAGGAACAAGGACCACGGGTCTGCGCAGGGCGTAGACACCGCGAAGAACCACGCAGAGGCCGAGCCTCTTGCGGAGAGCGAGCTGAACGAGTTCAGCACGGATGCGATTGACTTCATACATTGCAGACAAGCCGTAATTCGGTTTGTCCAGGACGCGATTGCAACTCCTGTGGATAGACAGAAGCTGAATGCCGATAATGTTGGCAAATACATATGAATTCAAAGTGAGTTCATTGGTTTTGTTATCTACTCAAAACCTGCCTAAACATGCAGTTTCCGATTTCGGAGCAAGTAAGCTTGCTCCGCGCTTCATCGGGCCATTCACGGTGATGGCACGCCACGGTAACGCATACACGCTAGACATACCGTCTAGCATGCGGCTCCACCCGACATTCTATGTTGGGCGGGTTAAAGCCATACCTTCAGCACGAGTCTCATGGCTCCGCTGACCCGAAGCGAAAGACTCGTCAGGGGAAACCCTCCTCTCCAGTGCGTAGTTGCGCTGGAGCAGTTAGATAAATAGCACGGAGATCATTGAAGCTTTCAGGTATACATATAGTATACCTGTTGAGGTCGCGGTTACTAATACGCACCGCCACCTGGACGAACAGTGCGCACGGCGCACGGACACCAGCCTCCACCGCAACAGCGTGGAGTTGCTAATACTTGCCTCACTTCCAGAAGGACTCGAAGTGCTTTGGCGCTTGCTTACTCGATCACGGTAAGCAACAGAAATTCGCTTAGAGATGTCGACGCACAGACGCGGTCAACATCGAAGAATCGTACACAGACACTGTGTTGTCTGTTCCCGTGGTAGCGACGCACCTCGCCCTACCGCGCATGGTACTCAGCACCAGAGAGCTTACCCTCTATTGCAATGACAGTCCTCAGCTTGGTCGTACTCATTGCGGATGAGTACGGATCTCCCCAACACAAACAATTGACAAGCAGTCAATATTAATTGACGTGTCGAGACCGACACGTCTAAGCTTAACGGGGGGATGGTGTAACGGGGTTACACACAAGTGACAACAGTCACTTGTGCACGATAACGGTCACAAGTGACAACTGTCACTTGTGCATGACATTTGTCACTTATGGTTTAACAGATAAATATCTGTTAAAGGTTTTAGATACTTCCTCACATTGGTGTAAGACACACCAATGGATACATTGAAGTGGGCCACCACAATGAGTGGTCCACACATACCCAAAGATCCTATTGGTAGAAAGCAGCATCTTTCTACCAATCAGAGACATGCATATTAGCGGGGCTCTAACAGCCAGTCGCTGTCAACCCCTTTCATAGATGATAAACAGTTTTAGCAGATTTAGGAGGAAGATCAATTTACAAATAATACAGTTCTCATTTTACCTTAAACTAGCTACTTGGTGTTTTATTTGATTTATATTATACTTGTGGACTCAAGTATAATTAATTCAAATTATTAATAAACTCCTACGCTTCCTCATACACGTAGCGCGACGTGTAAGCTAAAGCAGTGAGCCAAAGTAGTCCCACTACAGTCCAAGCGTGTGAAAGTATCTGTGTGGTTTTCTGTAGGCTCATCGCACAAACGTAACGAGCATATTTCGACGGGAGCCCAGGTGAACACGATCCGATAGAGGCCAATCCAGTCCGGTTCTTAGTCTTAGTTAAGACCGCCAGTGCCATTCGAAATGACATCCCCACGCTTAAGTAGGCGACAATCAGATAAAACTGAACTGGGTTCTTAATTTTCAATATGTACTGCGATTGGGAATCATCCAGATCCAACGATGACAATGTTTGCTTCCAGGACATATCGGTATCATCATCGTCCAGTAGTACCTGATTATCTATGACATCTATAATTTCACGCTTGATACGCACGACAATGGGCGCTTGCTGTTCATTTGCAAACCCCAGAATGCTTGCACGAAGTGGTTTGACGTCGTCGAAATACGCATGTCGGATTTCGTTAGACAGCCCTTGGTAGTTTGCCCATCGAGACGGGTGCTGGCCCTCGAGGTGCTGGCGGTAATGTTCTGGCCGAAACGGTTTTTTGAAGTACTTCGTGTTTGCAGTTGGCTTACGTTTGGCACCAACTTTTTCTTCACGACCGTAAGTAATACAGAATCGACATGCTACTGAGATCACTACACCATCGCTCGGTGTGCGTTCAGAAATTCGAAGCCCGTGCTGAAGTTGGTGTGCTTCCTGGAATGAAGTTGATCGCCTGGACGCTCCACTTAAGGCGGTCTTTTGTATGCGGTCGTACGGCGTGCCGTTGCTGTCGCTCGCTTTGCCACGCTTTGCACGTGTCATTACAGCAACTGCAAGTTGGTCTGTCGATATAATGATGCAGGAAGGTCTTCTTAGCACGTAGGTGCCCTTACCAAGAAAGCGCGAAATCCGTTTTGTCAATGTGCGGACGACCTAACTATTTAGGGATTCAGCCAAGAATAGGGAGAGGCGCGATTGCCTTATTTAGCGAGGAATGCCCTATTTGTAAATGCCTGGCAATAGCTGATAATGCATGTATTCATTAAAAAGCACGACACCTGTGTGTGGGCTTTTAATTTGTGAGAGCCTATTTAGGGGAACGTTATGACACTTTTACTGTAAATTTACCACGGGCATTTCATTGATTTTCCTTTTCCTGATTGGAACAATTAAAATCCATTGAGAATCCTTTTCCCAATAATGATAACGCCACAACGGTCAGCACCTTTGGTTGCGGCAACATCCTTCACGGATGTGAGGCTACCTATCGGATTTAACCAAGATAATTGCCACAAAAGCACCCTGAAAGCAGTTTTCTTTTTTTTTGCTACACAAGCTAAAAAAACGATTTCCAGGAAGGCTACGTTAAAACGGGATGAAGACATACTAAGGGTTCCCAGTTAATCATAGAGACATTTATTTACCCAATGTTAATACTTCGAAGTAAATGACAATGCTCTCTACAGTTCAAATCGAGAAAACGTTAGTATCACACGTTCAGATCTGAACAACACAGTAAAGCATCACACACAAAAACATGGATGGTGCAGCACTTTCTGCATTGACAGTGCAGGATTCGCAGCACATTACTGCGCACAACAGCCAGCGCGCTGAGGTCTTCCGAAGGTGTCCTGAATGTTAACGTTGTTTGTGGCGTGCCGTGTTGTGCTCATTCCTCCTTCCTCTCCTAGGCCTTCGACTCCGCTGGATCGCCCAGAAGCTGCAGCGTAGTCATGGTGGGCGTTTGCTTGGCTGAGCTACCTCCGGAGGAGCTTCATTCAGGGGATACGATAGCGTATTTGTCGTGGGCGTTTGTTTGTGGGGACCCCCGCGGCTACCGGGAATCCGTCGTGCTGAGTGTAGCCCCGAGGAACGACGAGGACAAGCCGATCCAAGTCGACACGGACGAGGTTGTTCCTCTTACGATGAAGATTAAGAGGCTTGTTGATCGTAATGGTCACCGCTGTACGGAGGACGAGGCTAAGTGGCGGAATTTGCGTTCATTTCGGCTCGTTAATAATACTTGCATCGCGCCGAGGCGCTCTAGCTCCTTCAATCGTGCTATGCAACGTGCGGTTGATGGCGCCTTTGCTAGTGTAATGCGACGGAGTGGTGGAGAACGCGAGCATCCGGTCCAGGTCCCAGCGGCAGGTTCACCATCCCAGGCTGAGGAGATGGAAGAGGAAGTTTCTGCGTCTAGCGCTGCTGAGGCTTTGCTGCCGAAGGTGACGAATCGCGAGGAGGCCGTGGCAACGCCGGGCGCAGCCGTAGCATGTGAGCGTTTTGGAAATACAGCAATGAACGTTGAAGTGAGTAATGTTGAGACCGATGAAAACGATGAGGCATCCAGCACTACGAGTGTTGCTAGATCGCAAGGAGACTATGTCCGTGACGATAGTGACGTAGGGCAGGAAGGTGGTGCGACAGAGGAAATGCCAGTCAAGCCTCCTACGGACTCTGACTTGGCAGCATTGGACGCATATCTAAAGTCTATTCCTACTCGCTGGGAGCGTGCCAAGATACGCCATCAGTCCAAGAAGCGAGAGGGGTCTTGGTATGTTGCACGGTCTCGCAAGCGATGCATCCAGAGCAAGTGCGGAATTACGCGGAGCGGCATGCAGATATACCATGCGAAATCACTGGTAGCAAAAAAAAACGAGGCGATACTGAGCTTGCCCGGGATTAAAGCACGCCTGGGCGTTTGTGTGCATACCAGCGCTAGTGAAAGGGCAACCCGCAGAGGCGAAGAAGCAGACCAGCGGCTACACTATGCTGCTGAATGAGCGTTCAGTGGACGGGAAGTTTGTTTACATCGAAGCCCTGGAGTGTGGATCTATCACCCGCTTCATAAGCCACGCGTGTGACCACAACGTAGCCTTCGTCGAAATGCAAAATCGGTCGACAGTGAAAGTGATGGCAGTAATGATCAAAAGTGTGAACGCTGGAGCACAGCTAACAGTGAACTACGACAACCAAATCTGGTTCAAGTGCGCGTGCGACGATTGTTGGGTGGAGCAGGTCGGTGATGGAGAGTAACCTGTGTTGACCAGCATCTACCTTCATATGATGTTGGACTTGATTGTAGTAGCAGCCAGCAGTCGAGATCTAGTTTACCGACCAGCACAAAGAAAAAAGACAAGTTAAAGAAAAATAAATCATTAACTTGTTTGCCAACACGTCTCCCTACGTTTTCACGCGAAGATACACATTCATAACAATACCTCTAGTGCAAAAGTGCATGCCAAACCTAGTCATCATGGTAACATGCATATGAAAGCAGGTTCCGGTCGTACGATAGTACTGGAACCTCAGAAAGTAAGGGCTGGCCCCACTATCACGGGTCTACCCCCAAGGTTGGTCACCCTCTCGTCCGAACCATCACTCCCACGTTTGCGCTTCTTCCTGCTCACCAAAACCTCTCGCCCTTGACTGTCCAAGTGGTCACACGACTGGATTGCGAATAGAACGTGGATACAAGCTCCGAATGCGTAGAAGTAATTGCATCTACACCACCGCTGGTCCATATCCACTACCCACCCGCCGCATGGTTGCCCCTCCACTTCCATGCGAGCGTAGTTGATGCCATTTGAGCCGACACGGCAATGCCCAGTTCAAACCGCTTGTTTGGTGCGACTACGATTCGTTTGGCGAGAAGTGAGTAAACTTGCATGCGTCCAGTATCCAGATTATCGATCGGGGTGACTTCGTTCGCCCCTAAAAGATTCTCTCGCACTAGATCGGATACACGTCGCACGAGGGTCGCCGCTGGAACGACGTCGAAGCGGAACGGTCGCGGGTTGGAGGACTGGGCTTCGCAGCAGTGTAGTAGTTCTTTTAGCAAAGTGCTCATTTTGAGCCGGAGTCTCAAAGTGTAGTCGCGCTTGAGTAGCGCGTTGAATGTCTCCGCCGGATTATTAGTGGATGCAAATCCTACCGGGGTTAAGTAGAGTTGCCATGCGCTGAATGGACCAGTAAGCCACTGCGACCACATATACTGCACAAAAGCATTTAGACCAGGGAAGTCCAACCACTTGGCGATAACACGGTCTCGCATCCAGATATACGAGCTTTCACTGCGCACAAAGTGTAAGTCGTACATGTCATGCACGATAGAAGCCGCCACACCCGAGGGAAATCCTCTAATTGCTTTGTACACGTTCTTCATTACATGGAAGAAATACATAAGTGCCGTGAACCCATTGTTCCCTCCGAATACGGCGAGGAGAGCGTTGTTCTGGACCTTATCGGCGTCTCCCAATGTGAAGAGAACCTCAAGTTCCCTACCGGTGATCCAAAAGTACAGGCACTTCAGTGACATCAACGCACGCTGGATAACCGGCTGCGTCTCTTGAGATATGATGAAAAGAGCCACAACATGAAATCCACGCGGTCGATCCGACACCCCTACTACCAGTACGGGGTACTCGCGATAGTTTAGTTTGTAGGTTGCGTCCACATGTAGGATAAAACGCTCCGGAGGAAGCATCAGCCTCATGACGAGCGCCTTCGACGTCAGCCCGACGATGAAAGGACGTTCATCCGAGCCGTTACCCACCACCGGCTTGCCCTCGCGGTCTAAATCCCATGCAGACGTGAAGGGCTGCGTCATTGCTTCACCTCCAGTGTATGCATGCGCATGAATCCATTCTCTCACATCGTCTACACGGTCGCTGTTCCCCAGGTGCGTGCACTTCATAGTTCACAAAGTTCTGGACGGTATTGAGTGCTGGAAGGTCTTCTAGCGGTGTATCAAATATACACGACATCGCATGACAAATCCGCATTGGGCGGAGATGGTGTTCCGCTATGTCGCGACAGAATACCTTTTGCGTTGCCGTCAGTTTCTTTTTGGGGGGGAGGTGACCTCCGTCGTGTGCTCCCCTACCGTGTAGATACAGATTGCGTCGTTCTTAAGGCACGCATCGATCTTCCCCCGCCAGGAGCAAGCGAACTCGCTAGCAGACACACAGGAATGCGAGCTGCACTCCATCAGTCGGTAACGCATTTGGTGCGGCTCGATGTCTGAGCAGGTCGTACAGGCCATCTTGTTGCTCTTGGTTATCTCAAACGACTTCATTCCGTCGAGCACCACTTCATTCCGTCGAGCACCACGCCCGCGCGGACTCCGTCGACGCCGAGAGCCATACGCTGCCAAACAATCTGCTTCGGCATGTACATTCGTGTTCTTGCCGAAGGGGGAGGATTTTGAATTGCGTCCGTGCATCTCAAAATTGAGACATGCTGCATGCACGAGCGCTGGTTGGCTCGGACTAACATAATCTCGCCCTGGCCGTGCATCTCGACAAAACCCGGACAGATTCCAAAACCATGCAATCGTTTTGTGTTGCTACCACAGCGTGTGGCATTGTCGCACATTTGATGTGCTACCGCGGATTTGTTGTGCAGTGGTCGTACTGTTGGTCGTGCTTCACGCGTTCTCGTCCAAATCGCAGTGCCCGTCAAACTTCAAGATCTACATTTCAATTGCTGGAACCGAAGCTTCGAAAATACTTCTGCGCAGTACTACGTATTATGCTTTGCAATGCGTTTGTCTTTTCACCTAGTGATTTGCCCGAGTTATAATATCTGGCGCTCGATATAAAAACAGATGACCATTAAACCCTTCAAGTTATAATCGCCAGCCTCGATATCGATATCGACATACGCTATCTGTGGTCGAATTGCCGATCCAAAAACGCAATTCGGGCCGATTTATTTTAAATCGCGATGGCTGTGTACAGATTATAATGCCGCGCTTTATATATAACATATGCAATTGGACACTTAGATCTGGACACTTGACGAGTGGTCGGCAGATCGCGCTGCTGATCTGTCGAAGCACCGCAGCTTCCGAAAACCTTCACCTTGCACAAGTGCAGTAAGTACTCTCTCGACTTCCGTTGGCGAGCCATTTTTCTTATTCATGTGTATGGAATCTGTATGCAGTATGTTAGCGATATATTTGGGCCTAACGTGCGAACACTGCAACGTTGGTACAAGTTGTTTTCGACCGATGGTGTGGTAGATGAAGGAAATCGAACTAACCGCTCGTCGCGTTGGCTGAACGACGTGGTAACCCGTGTTCGAAAGTACGTGAAAGCTCACCCTACATTTTATTTAGAGGAGCTACAGGAGTTCATACGAAACAATTTCCCTGAAGCGAAAAATGTTTCGTTAAGCACCATTTGTAGAGCCTTGCATTGTGATATGAATTTGACACGAAAAGTTTTAACGAAAGCCGCAAGAGAGGCTGTGCCACACGACGTGCATGCGTACAAGGTTAAGTTGGAAACTATGTATTCTTATCCTGAGCAACTGCTTTTTGTCGACGAAACGTCGAAGGATGGACGACATGCGTATCGTAGATATATGCATGGTCAAAACGAAATACAAAGGCGGTGGTCCGGCTGCCGTTTAGTAGAGCTTCGGAGATGTAGGCCCAACGATGGTTTAGCAGCTCCCAGAAGTTGGATACGGAGACCTTGAAGTCTTGCTGGCGGGCGTTCTTAGTGGCTTTCATGAATACCTTCCTGTCCTCGATCACGTCAACTTCAGCATCAAACTCCTGACCTGAGAGGAAGTGAAACATTTGAGCCCGGGCCACTGAGTAGCCTGCATCGGCCACAAACTTGAACGACTTCACGATTCCTTTACGCGGGCCTGATGAGCGCTGGCCAGTCCTGAACGTCACCGAGCCTCGAAGTTGCTTGTCGAATGGCAAATCACCACCACGTGGTGGGCTCATTGTAAAAAGCTGGAGCCGCTAGTGCACTCACAGACGAAGCTAACGAGCCATCAAACACGTTCAACAGATTAGTATTAGAGTCGCAAGGGCCGGAGACACACTAAGTTTCAGTATGGTAGCGTAGTATCTACATGCGGTCTTACATGGCGGAGTGCAGCTCGCGCGACAGACAAGCGGAAAGCCCAGCGATTCAGGAGTCGCTAGTGCACTCACAGACGAAGCTAACGAGCCGTTAAACACGTCCAACAGAGCCATATCGGAGTAGCAGTGGCCGGCGACGTTACCTCGGCGTCCTGAGAACCAACGATGCGCTCGTTATATTTAGTAGGAAGAGGCAGTGCGACTTACCTACACATTTACTACCATGTCGCATGTTTATGTCTTCGAATTATTTTATCTCAGAGATCGATCTAAGCCCTAAATCCGAGCGACAAAATATTTGCAAACCACAATACAGGTGTCCCCGCTGAATCTGCAAAGGTGGGACTAAAAAAAACTGCGAGGTTACAATATCTGCACAGGTTGCGCATAGACGCTAATGTACTGCTTTTATAGACGCTAATGTACTGCCCAGTCAGCAAGTGCGTGGATGCTGAAAGATCGGTTGCCGGTCGGCTTGTGCGCCATCTCGCACACCATGACCTTCTCACTCAGCGACAGGCGTACGTATGCCTTCTTGTTAACTTTGGACTGATTCGTCATGAGGACTTTAGGTAAATGGAGTTGGTTGTTGTGCACACTGCATGTCCTGCAAGATATAATGTTCATTGTGGGCCTTTCATTTTCTACCGTGATCTAGCAACTCGATGTTTCACGCAGGGAGACATTGGCCCGCAATGATCTTACTGATTCAGTACATCTCACCAGACAGCTGTGGCAAATCTTGTGCACTGGCAGACTCCCGCACACTCTGTGTTCGCGGTAGATAGCCGATGGCAGTTGCAGATTCAGCGGGGACACCTGTACATGTACAGACAACGACGGATAAATCCGGACTCACTGAATGACATCCTCCATCAAAAGGGCAATCTCCGCTGCCGACACAAAAATCCGGAGAGTAAAAATTCTGCGATTGGATTGGTTGATAAACTAACCTATGGTACAGAAAACGAAGTTGAAACCGTATGGAAAGCAAAAAAAATCCGTCTTTTTAGACAGTTACCTTAGGGTACCTAGGAATTGTTTTTTTGATGCTGCGAATTATCGCCTTTGTCGGTATGGCGTTCCACACAGCAATAATGGCATGAATTGCACGAAGGCGTTTTTCTTTTGCCGTGCTTTGCAACCTCACACCTGGATATGCGTCATGCTGACCCCCCACACCTCGGCGCTCCCCCCCCCCCCCCCCCACGCATGCTCCAGATGCCCCCACCACGTCCCCAAGACGGCGGCACTTGAGCTGGTCCGTGCTCTAGTCCAACACGGGCACTGGGTGGCTCATGAGCATGGCCTTCCTGGACCCGGGGAACCTCGAGGCGAACCTTTAGAGCGGCGCCTACACGCGCTACCAGCTGCTCTACGTGGTTCTACTCAGCACGTCCTTGGAAGGGTTCTACCAGGTGCTGGCCGCCCGCCTGGGGGCCACCACCGGCCGCCACTTGGCCCAGTTGTGCCGCTCCGTACCCTGTAGCCGTCACTTGCTCGACGCGCTTCATTGCGCAACTGATCTCAAATTACTGTGTCGGCAAAGGAGTTTAGCTTCACAGTGTGAAGTTCACACCACTCATTATCTTTAACTTTCTGATTGGCTCTAAAATAATTCATTTAAGCATTTCATTGGATAAAAATGGGGTCAGATTTTGTATGGGATCGAATGGGGATCTGTCTCACCCGGATTTTAGTGTTGCCCGGATTTATCCGTCGTTGTCTGTAATTCAATCGCTGTTGTGACGAATCAACTTATTTTTATTCTTCTTTAGCCATTGCCGTGATCAAAACGGAAGATGAAAGGAGAAGAAAACGTTATATATTCGGTCCCACACAAGTGTGCAATGGTTGCACTGCAACTTAACACCTGTATAAGATCTCTTACCACCGCGAGGTAGTCACGGCGCAGGCCAACGTCCCTCTAGGGGTGCTTGTAGAACTGGTTGTATTTGTGGACAATAATCGCTGCGGGTTTGTCTTTCCACTCGGTCGACAGCTTGAACACCGAGCTGTAAACGAACGCCGGGTCCCAACGTTTCTCCTTCCACAGCTTGAACTGCTGAATCTGCAGTCCCTTCGCCAGCATTTTCGTGTCTGGGACTTTCTTGGCTGCCTGAAGAATCAACGCCAGCTTCACATCACCGTACGCGTTTCTGAATGTGTTCAGCATAGTCGCTTCGTTCCCTGGGTTCTTTAGGCCGAACGCATTGGCGTAGGTGAGCCAGCTCTCCAGCATCGGACTCGAGAGGAGGTTGTCTCCGGCCTTGTCAAGTTTCAGGAGCTTAAAGACATCGTCCGTAGACTTTCCGCTCTGAAGCCAACCCTCGAGCGTCTTGGTGGTGACCTTCGACCCAGAGAGGGACCAGATATAGTTGGACGCAGTTTCGATTCCTGGAATGTAAAGCCGGTCTTCATTGTCTTCCTCCACAGCCGTGGCAGTCCTCAAAAGCCTTGTTCCGGCGATGTTGCCGTGGTGGGCGACTGCGCCTTTGTGATCGGTCGGCACAGCGGTGCCACTGGAAACCAAGACGGTAACGGCCGTCACGATAGCTACAAGTAAGTTGAGACGCATCATTGGACTGACGTTTGGAGGGAGAATTGCGGACTGAACAAGTCGCCACGCGTTGGAGCAGCAAATCTGAAAGTTCACTCGACTACATAAACATGTGGAACACAAATATAACCGGCTCTATTAAAAATAAGCCTACCTATAAAACATATGTAAACACATGTAATATCTATAGAGAGCATACAATAAATACATACCGACAAAACAAAATCAAGGATATCACTACAGTATAAAGAGGAACCATAATGGTGTAGCATCTAATTAATATTGTTGTGACTTATTTCAGCGAGGTTGAAATGCTGTGCTCGAATATTCGACAAGGAAGCAACTGTCACGCTTTTCTGTTCGGATAGAAAATCTCAAAATCGATCCCGGCTGTTGCTCGCGACAGGAGATCTGTTGACGAATCGTGAATCACGATACGCACAACCGTAAACCACGGGTTCATCGCAACGCACGGCCTCGGAAATACTGTCAGGTTTTCGGCGAAAACGGTGCAGAGATCAGATACTGTACGTGTACTAGTATAAGGAAGAATATCATCACTTGTCGGACCGTACTTAGTTTGATTTGTGCCAATCATCGCACCTCGTATCAAATATACTGAGTCCGAGACAAACGTGATATGCAGAGCTCTGATTGGTCCGACCATGGGGACGGATGGCATGAGTGAGCCCCCGCCTGCGGTTTGACAGTCCGTGTGCGGAGCACGCGGCTGCAAACCCAGGACCCAGCAGTGGTCAGCGTAGCAAGCGGTGGCGACGCGTGCGAGCCGCCGCGGGCTTAGGGTTCTGGCCCAGCAAGCGTAGCGAGCTTTATTAGGGGTTTTGGGATCGTGCAGAGCGCGTAGCTGGGTTATATTGTATGGGTGACACTCCCCCGTTTCGGCCCGACTACGTTTAGGGAAGGGGTCTGGGTCCGATGTCTGGGGGTATGGAAGAGACACAACGTCGTTATCTTAATACTGTATATGTATAGAAAAGGTGAAGTATTTCTTCAAACCCGCTAATTATGACCGATTACGTTTAGATTTTACGCCGTAAAAACTCAGAATTTGCCACACGAAAAACTTAGATCGATAGGACGGAAACTTTTTACTACCCGTGGTTTACGGTATATGATGATGATGATTTACGCGTACCCACTGTAGACTGTACCGTACATACCGTAGCTAAAGTTACAACATACTAGTAATTACTATGGTGAGGCACACACACGATACCGTACTAGGTACAAATGCAGGTATGCCTTCAGCATTCACCAGGGTTCCTCGCCCCCTCCCTTCTACTCGTCCAGCGGAGGAAGCGCTGGCCGCGGCTCTCTCCTGCTCCGTCCTCTTCGTCGACCTCAGGCGACCGAGGTTCAACTATCCTCCCTCACCGGAAGCTGTGCCAGCGATTCCGTGTATCTCTTGAGCTCTGCATCCACAGCTTGCACAACTGGTCTGGCGGACAGCACCACAGCCGGAACCTCGCGAATGTCGCGAAACGAGATGATACCACGGCCTGCCTCCCTCGTTGCCCGATGACGCACACACATCCCGCTAGGAACTATCGTATATAAAATGTCATATCCGACAAAGTAAATCAGCCAATCAAATCCAAGCATTCATTTCCTCCATTTTTTATTGTCATATCCGACATAAATTGATGTACAACGAAGCGCAGCAATTTGACTGGACGCAATTAGTATGGCATCTGTCAAGCTTGCTTCGCGCTCACTTCCAAATGGACAAGGGGAGACAGAAGCACGCGGAAAACGTCTCGGGTGAAGCCCCCCCTATAATCATGGACTCTGTTTTATGGGTTTGTATGTTGTACATTACTCTGATTTACATTCTGATTTAAGTTTTTACCAAGGGACTTATCAGTTTTGAGAATGGGTTAGGTGTACAATTTAGAATCTTGTCTACCTGAGACTGTTCTTTGCAACAACAACAAAAACTGTTTACGAACATTGTTGGGTGGGACACTTTTGCAAAAAATGTTGTACGCTTGCGCCAGCTGATCCAGCGACAGTGGGTGCCTTTCAAAACTGCCTTAGCGGGCTGTCATATGGTGGGTCATATGGAGCAGCTATGCCAGGAAATAATACAGGTGTATGCTATCTTCCATCGAGAGTCTCGCGAAAACTGCCTTATTCGCTGTTTGTCTGTCCAGGTACAAATGACCCCTCGAATGAACGCCATAGTTGACTTTGTACATATAGAGGGCGCTTGTATTCGGACACTTTGGGACACAAACTCGTTTAGCTAAACGTTTTCCACTTGAAGATTTTTTACCTCGCACTCACATGGAACTAGCTGTCTTCGTTATCTTGCTGAGGCACGACGCGAAGACTCGAAGGTTATGCAACATCAGACGGGAGGTAGACGCCCTCGTCGTGGCAACAGAGCTGAAGCGTCAGCTACGAGTCCGTTACGATCTCAAGTTGGCGTGCCTGAAGCCTCCTCACAAATCGCCTTTGATGACTATTTGGACGGAACGGACAAGAACTTTCTCAATTTGTATTTCCTTGAGGCAGGATCCTTTTCACGACGTCAAGTATGTGCATCATTTCAGGAAGAGTGTAGTTCACCGATCCCGCTGGCTTCCCCATTGTGGCGCTGCAGTTGCACAACATAAAAAGCCGTTAATTCCAACACGAGAACGATTACAACAGCTTCTTGTACTGCTCACCAGGTCGAACTTGTTCTGAGGAGAGATAAAGTGGAGGTGTGACGAGAAGCACGTGTACTGAAAAGTGATCTCGCTAAAACTGCGTGCTGGTTCGCATCGCTCCATCCTCGCGCCTAAGCAGTTCAAAGCTTCGCGCCAATTTCAATGGCTCGGGCGCGCACCCCTCTTTCACGTTGTTGCGTCAACAAGAAACCTGCAACAGAGATACTAGGTAGTTACAAGGCTTAACTTCTTGACTTCAACTTGTTTACGGAGCATTACCCTCTCAAGCACTCGCCTTCAACGTATACTCAACAGAGCTGCTGTCAGCCTCGTTGAACTTGTTACCATCCCTCTCGCGCTTACGGATCGTCTAGATGCTGGAGCTTCCGATGAATGCACTGAGGAGATCCGCAACTACACACGAACCAAAGGTCCGTTCCATAGTTCACAGTCACTTCTTGACCAGGGATAATCTGGTGGGTGCTAACAACGACCACTACATGCCGGCGTTTGTTGGCCACCTCGAAAAATTGCGCGTTGGCGTTGCACTAGTGATTAACAAAGCGCATTCGTCCTTCGGCAGCTCTCGCATCAATAGCTACGCTACGTTCGCGACCACCTTCACTTCTCACCCGCATGCGAAGCAAATATCGTCGGACATCGTCCCACTAGAGCTCGAAGTCAGTGCCTCTGCGGCTGTAAGGGGCTGAGACAGCTTGGAAGATGCCATCTCTGCGGGGACACGACGCGGCGACTTGGTCGAGGTAAAGTCTCTTCTTCCTCTTCTTCACTGCTGCTGGAGATCTCAATCACTTCGAGCGTAGAAGGCATGATGCACTTCGTATCCACGGTCGCTGCGAGGATGCATACAGAGTTAGGTAGCAAATCGAAGCGCCTTCATTGGGTCGTTCCTGAAACCTCAAAACACTAAACGCTCTTTCGGTAGAGATTTAAGCCACCAGAACCCACACACCCACCAGGCTTGAGGCTTGCTCTGGTGGGGATGCCTGTGGCTATCCGACCCATTTCGGGACCGGGTTCTGATACCCCTCATTACACTATGGGGCATTTTTCGGCACTTGGGGCCTCCAGCCCACCCAACTATCTTACACCGGGGTGCGGGTTGGCAGGGCGGACCACTCCACGGAGTGGCTGCTCGTCCAAGATATTGCCTATCTCCGGCCTCCGTGGAAAGTCCCGCACTCGGCGGGGATCGATCCGGTACCCGTCGGTCTCCGCGTCAGGGTTTGACCACTGGACGCCTACCAAAAATAGGGAAATCACCCAACATAGATGCAGCAGATATGACAGGACATATCACCAAGTATGTCAACATAGCCCAAATTCTGTCCACCACAAATTTCTTACGACCAATCTCTGGTCGATTCAAACGGTCTCATATTAGAAAGATATCGATTCAGTTTGCACTATATAGGACGTTCGAACGGGACACTAGTACAGCCAAATCTATCCAGTTCTGCTTGAAGTTTGGCTTGTAGGCCGCCATTTCCCTTCGAGATCCCTCCTGCGAGCTTCCTGCGAGCGCGATGTTCGAGGAAGACGCCGGCATGCTCCTGCTCATGTGCGAGGCGTTTAGGACGCACAACGAGCGCGCGTCGACGCTCGTCGCGACGTCCACCATCTGATGCTGGAGGAGGAATGGCGCATCGTCATGCGCGCGCGTCACTACCTGACTACTCGGTGCCTTGATGCACCGTGCGAGTCCGCATGGATGACTCTACAAGCACGGCTCTGACCTGGATTTTCTGAATGCAACGAGTCTAACCCGGTAAGTTGCAAGTAGCAATTATGACTCTATTCCTAGGCTAACGCCTCCTCCATGTACATGTATATAGGGGTGCATTCCGTCAGTTATTGGGTAGGTTCGCTAGCTTCTACGACCTCCCGCCCCCGTCGTCACGAGGTCGGCCCCCAAAGCTGCGCTACCTACACCAAGTGCTGGGGCTCGTACTAAGTTTCTACGTGGACTCTATGGAACAGAGCTCGCTGTGCATCACGTTCGGGGTGCCGCCAAGCACTCTATCACGAACGCTGCACAAGGCCGAAGAAGCGCTGTCGCTAGCGCTGACTGGTTACGCACCTGCACGCATCTCCTGGCCCTCGCCCTCGCGTCAGGTGGAGCTTGCACGCATGGTCAACAAACGCGAACCTTTGCTGACCCACACGTTCGGATTTATAGACGGTAAAAACTTACGCGTGCGTGTACTGTATATGTGAATGATATGAGCTGCTTTTAGTCTATTTCTACTTGGCATCCGCTCGGTCGGGCGAGGTTTGAACGAGGCCAGCACAACTCAGCTACCTTAAAGTTTTCGCCTCGGAACTGATGGTCGTGAGGTCTAACCTGCAGGCCGAGTTCGTGCGCAAACCGAGTGTGTTTGCAGTAGATTCGAATAGGGTTTGCAGAGGCTTGTTCATTTTGGCGCCAACGTAGCGGCAATCTCCGCTGACACGTCAACATAGCTGGCAAAGCACTAACACTCGAGGCAACTTCAACGCAGTTAGCTTCAACAGCAGGATCATATTAACGTGAATACAGCATACAAATTCCATGCTTACCGATGCAGCAAAGCTCCCACTACCTTTCTCACGGCTGCAACCTGTCCTCGACGTGCGCGTCACGCCTACGGGTCCTGTTGATGTTGGATGTCGCGATGACGGCAATTGGGGTGACCGCAGCGACACACGAACCAAAGGTTGGGTCCGTAGTCGACGGTGATCTCGTCGCCCTCGTACACGGCGTGCGTCGTGTCAATCACGACAGTCGTCCGGCGTCTATTCGTCACTTCCGGGAACTGAGCCACCGGCGCGCACGAGTGGTTAACGAAGCGCATCAAGCCACCCATCTGCCGAGCGTTGATGACAACGCGGACTGGGTGGCTGGGCCTCTCGGGGCGTTGCGTCATGATCAGGCGGTAGCCCTCGTTGCGCGGCCGAGTTGCGTGAGAGACGCTCACGTGTTCGATCTCGCCCAAGTACTCACCCAGTACCTCACCCGCATCAATGAACTCTTGCGCCACTACGGCCAATTCGCAGGTCGCCGCGTTCCTCGTCAACGCGACCTTCGACGACTCGACCAGGCCGTTGCCACAGTTGCCGCCGTACGGGCAGCAATTAATATTGCAGTATAGCTGCATCAGCGAGTTGCGGCAGCGCCCAACGCGGCACGGGTCCACACAGTCGCACCAACCAAAATGAGGAACCGCAGGAAAGATTACCCCTGTTGGGTTAAACTGCTCGCGAAGGTGCGCCACCGCAAATGGCCACCGCGCAGGAACGAAGCGACCTTGCTGCTGGCGCTGAAGAGCATGAGGTCGGGCAGCACGTAGCCTGACACGAACACGCGTCCCACGGGTTGCACGCATGACAGCATTGGGGGACACCGTCGGCAACGTGGCCTCTTGATGCTGGCCAGGACGACGTTGATATGGAGCGACGACCGCTCGACGCTCCCTCCGCGAACTCTGGCGCTCGCGAAGCGGTCGCCGAGATGGTGGAGACGGAGTTCGTGAACGTCGAGCAGCCGCTGCTTCAGGACGGACCGGCGACGGAGATCGTGGGCGTGAAGCAGGCGGGTCTTCGAGCAGGACGGGAGACGACGTAGTCGGACTGCGTGGGTTCCACGTCGTCGGCGGGGTTGCAGGCGGGAGAGGATTCGCCGTGGTCAGCGTGGGCGCTGCCGCACCAGCCTTCGAAGGCTTCGTCGGCAGGGGGTTCGACGTCTCCCTCGGCACGCGAAGACCGTGCTGCGGCGACATCCACGGTGGCGTCGTGGTCCCCGTGGAACAGGCGGGCGAAGAAGACTTGGCGCTCTTAGCCGGCGCTTGGACGCCGCCTCGTTGCAAGTTCGGCGACACGTTCTCGTCGCCGCTCGACGTGTCACAATACAGCGCGAGCTCCAGTGCACGGCGGAGTGGACGAGATGAACCATGGTTGCTGTGCACGTTAGAGAAGTTAGAATAGACTCAACTTGCTCGCTAGTCAAGATATTACGTACGTCTTCTTTGTTGCTGCACGCAGCGCTGCCGATCACTCGTCACTTGGCCGCGATTTTTCGAAAGTGAGACGTTGAAGCTGGTGCGCACGAAATGAGTTATGTCGATGATATATGGCAGCGACATCTGCAGAGTGATGGTCTACATATTCTACACAAATTTCAACAATAACTTTTAAGATGGCTACACGAAATAAACATAGGGGTAGGGCTGTTTATCGAGATGATTTTTACGTCTCACGAGGTTTATGTCTCGTTATGTCCTGTCATATCTGCTGCATCTATGTTGGGTGAGTTCCCTATTTTTGGTAGGCGTCCACTGGGGGTCGGTACGCTCTTTCGGTAGAACCAGGGCGTTACGGCTTTGGTACGACTGGACCATTGCATCCGGAAACCCTCCCGTTTGGACAAAGGAGAGGTATCAAGTAAAGTTGAAGTGTGATATATCCGCAGTCTTGTATCTCCACCGCAGTCATATCGCCGACTTGCTGCTATAAGCTCATTTTATCTTCTGCTTGAAATGCACCACGCAGCTCTGCTTGCCTTTTGGTATCGTCATCGACAAGACCGTCGACGCGGCCGCCGGTGCAAGTCCCGTATACCGTTCCAGCGTCGACTTGATGGTGAAGCTCGCGTCGTCGGTTGCCTGGGTGAGCTGGGTAAGAGGCATTTCAAGAAGCCGCTGCATCGTGCTGTGTCTAGTTGTTAGGAAACGAGAAATGAGACTGAATGCCATGGCTGCAGCACCCACAGGCGATAGCTTTGTCTTTCTTTACGTTCTGAGGCATCATGGACCAAGTGCACTTCTAGCTTCGCACGTTGACGAGCCTCGGACAGATATGGTCAATTGGGACGGCTCGACCTAAATAGAAAGGGCATGAGGATTCTTTTTCTGTCTTGTGTGTCAGACCAAATTTGAGGAATTGAGGTTTCAGGAGCGACTCACTATTGTACCGGGCAATAAAGTTTGTACTGGGATTTGCAACATGAGCGGTTTCTGGGTCATAATGTTATCAATATTTGTCGACCGAAACTACTACCGCCCACAAAATGACCCCACGGTTCTTGTCGTTCTAGCATACTACATTTCATCGCAAATACGTTTGTCGAGCGATGTATAGTTCCAGGACAATATTGCGAGCAAATCCAGCCTTCAATGTATTACCAACAAAATGGTGCCATAATTGAAGCTAGAACCCAAGTCTAAAAAGAAACAGCAACGCAGCATGAAACTACAGCGTTTCAGCTTCGTAATGAGCGCACGTAGGCTGAAGTTGGGCGAGTATTGGTACCAGGAGAGCTTCTAGCCTGCCAAGACTTTGCTTCGGAGTCTTGTTATCGATAGGTGCCGTTAACACTGTAAGATGTTATGTTGGATACATGGGTACAGGATGGGGAACCACGAAATTAACAACAATAACCTCTGATATGTTATACTGGGATTTGAATTTGTCATGATCTGTTAAAATAATCAAACCTGGCCTTCGACGTCAACGTGATTGCCTGTCCCATGCATCCAGATGTTTTGCCGTATGATTCACGGATTGAGCCAATGGTGTGCTCGTATTTTGACCGATGATAGGCTAACCCTACTGGAGCCCTTTCCCCAAACTTTTGGCCAGCTGAGAGCGTTTTTTCTAGCGGCTATATCTCGATAACCACGCCGAATTCGTCAAATCTGAACCCAAAATCGGAATCTACGGCCGAAAATTACGCTTATATATAACTATCGTATATGGAAAGTCACCATCTTCCATGTGTAAAATGACCCCTCTCTGCGGTACAAACTTGATTGGCCGGTACAATACAGGGGTTAGCGGAAATGGTTTAAATCGCTAACTTTAGCATAATTGAAGGTCTGTTAAGACCTCTTAATACGTCCTGATTTAGAGGAAAAAACTGCAATCCTTAATATATTTCGTAAAAACGGTGCGACGTAAGAAGTAGGCGTAAAAACTGCGAATGCTGCGAGCGGCGACTGTCGTCCACGTTGAGCACCACGATTAAGGTGCGCCACAGTGCAACCTGTTCCGTGGATGAGGGGCAGCAGAGTACGCCGGGAGGTTGTTGGGCCATCGGAATAATAATTTGACACTGCGTGCATCGATTACAAGCTACTTTTCGGCTTCAGAAGTGTGTGCCCCAAGATCCCATCGAGCGCGATCCGCTGGACGGGATCGACCGTCAGCATCTGCGAGACGATATCCATAATCGATGACGACAACGTGTCGCAGCACTGCCAAGCTTCGAACCCCGCGGCGACACCGAACGCCTCGAGCGCGGTGAATGCTTTGTTCTGCTGAGGAACGATCGAGACGAGCGGTGAGCCCGTGAGCAGGACGAACCACACGCGCCAAGCGACCAGATCTCCGCCTTCACGGGGTCGCACGTGTCGCTCGCGCGACCTCCGACGCCATATAGTACTCCTTGCTGACGGATCCGACGCACCGAGTGGGGATGTCGACGGACCGCCCGAAGTCGGAGATTTCGTAGCCACCGTCGTGCAGGAGCGCGTTCTCGAGCGGTAGGTCGCGGTGAGTGATGCTAAGTTGGCGGTGAAGGAAGGCGATACCAGCCAAGATCTGTCGGCTCGCGTGGCGGAGGTGAGATGTGTGTAAGGGTTTCCGTCGGCGCAGTTCTCGTCCATGAGGTAGAGACAGTGATGCTGGTGCAGGTGGTTGTTCGCGGGATGTATGCAAGTAGAACTTTCGAACAAATTGCGTGGCGAAATGTATATGCGTGTGGTATTTTTAGCGTTAAGCGTGTGGTGGCATTTCACCATCTGACTCGTGGCTATTGATGACGAAGCTCATGAGCTTTGCGCCTCTGTGGTGAGAGAGCGCGAGACATACGAGCGTACTTTGATGAGTATTGCTAGTGTTGCTGCACTAGCATGCATTAAGCTGGACGGCTTCGGGCGCAAGTTAATGCAGCACACTGACCTCACTCGTCGAATACGACTGGACAACCGACGGCTCCCTGTAGCAGCGAATGATCAGATCCATTAGAGGCGATAATAGGACGGTGTATAGCTTGAGCGACGAGAGTAACTCGATTGCAGCAGCAGTAGATCCCGAGTGCTCTTGTGTCACGTGGCACTGTATTATGCTATAGCCACATATTATAAATTATTCATCGCTAAGCTGTCTGCTGTCCCCTCCTTTGACGCACCGTTGCTAGCCTCCGCGCTTCCGTGTCGTCTTCATTTTCGCCATGGCGGGGATGATGTTCCAGGAATTGTGAGGTCACACTTGGTGCACCCATATCGCGGCTTTTTTATGTTTCGCACACTGCAGAGATGCCAGAGCAGCTTGCCGTTGCTGCGATCGGTTGGGTTGGGCGTTATCATGTGAAGAGATGTATCCATTCCAACTATTTCCTCCAATGTCTCGGTGGCTCGTTTTTTGTGCTGTATCTCACGCCAACACTTGTTCTGCTTCTCGCTACTGGTAAGTACATCTGCTATTCTGCGCTTGAATTCGCGCAACGATACCCCCTTTGCAGCATCAGTCTGAACGGTGCTGATTACTGTCTGTCCATTTATTATTGCGAGGTCCATTATCCATGTGAACATCGTCATTCCAAGACGCTTCTCACACTGTCGGATCGGGTTGGTGCTGCGCCGTTGATCGACCCGATCGACTGCATTCATACAAAGATTGTGTGCAGCAATTACAGTGGGCGCCATGAAAATTTTACGGTGCAGCATGCGATCTTCGGTCCAGCGTTGAATTAGGTAGGTACCATGGCAGTAAAATACAGCTTCTTGTGATGTTGAAGCCTTTGTCAATGCAGAGGGCGTAGCCTTCAAGTCATTTGTGTAAAATATTACGACTTTCCTATCTATATAAACGACGTATCCAGCCCGTTCAGTTTGGAAAATTGCTGGTTTGTATTCGGTTCGGTTCGCCTTTGCAAGGAGGCGCTGAGTCTTTTGGTGGAATTTCTGCTTTCCTCCCACCCTGGTTCTGGATCTACAGCTGCAGCCAGCTCTCATGCCCCCCGCTCCCCCGATCCCGCTCGTGCTACTGCTGCTGCGACTGCGGGCTTATTCCACTTATCAACTAAATTGATACGGACTCCACCAAGCTAGTCACCGTCCGTAAATTTTAGATGTATCTTTGCAAATGTGTGTGACGCGTGTAAAAGTTATCGGAAACGACCAGGCGATGCCCAGTAGGAGATCGCAAAGATTGTGTTTGACGACCTGCCATTGCAATCCACATAGCTGTAACTGTGTCAGGCTCGATATCCACATCCTGCGCCCGTAGTGTATTGTATAGAGGTATTCTCAATGTTCGAAACAGGCTCGTATACCGCTCGGCAGGTGTAGAGGGCACGGTGTTCCCTGACGAGTTATCCCACAGTGAGTGCACGTACAACGATCTCCTTCCCACTATAGCATAAAACCGAACTCCGTATTTGTCTGGTTTAGAAGGCATAAAATTATTTGCACGTGTTCTTGCCTTAGTCCGTACAGTCATTTCGTCAATTCTACTTACTCCTACAGGAACAGCAACTCCGCAAACTGTTGCTGAAAATGCTCCAAAATTCCGCGGCAGCGCCAAAGTGGGTCACATTCTTTGTCAAAAGATGGAGGCTGGGGAGGATGTAGAGCTAGTGCGCCTCGAACCTATTGAAACCTGTTTCTTGGTATCGTCTCCATGAAAGCGGTTTGCCCGAGAAAGCGACGCTCAGACCAGAACTCTGTTTTTTTCACTCATAGGGCAGATGCTCATTGCAATTTCGAGACCTAAGTACGTGTTGAACTCGCTCGCAGTGATCTTTTCGTGCCCTGCCCCACTAACACGTCGGATGTCCATTTCCTCAGTCTATCCTTAAATGATGGTGTGAAAAGAGAGAGAAAAAACTCCATACTCAGTCTTTTGGTCGTATGCCTTAGCCACTTGATCGGATATAGTCACATGAAGGCTGCTATTGTTGCGCAGCGAGGTGTTTGAGTTGGAGGTGGACGTTTGCTCTACGACGGTATGGCTCCCATCTTCAGATGACCCGCGGGTAGGGGTGAGGGTGTGTGTGTGTGTGGGGGGGGGGGTAATGGTGTCTCTTCGAACCCGCACGGATAGCAGACGCAAAGAGAAACAACTGCAGTGGAGTATTTGTGATAGTATTACTACTACTACTACCTCTTTCTAAAATCACTACTAGTAAGCGTATGTCTGCCTCAAAGAGTCTTGGGTAGTTCCGGTAATACTAATACTACCCCTTTTCCCGCTACTATAAGTGGTGGTGTGATTAGGGTTGTGGATGCTGATGCTGTCTCTAACTCGTGAGTAGGGGTTTCACACCAGATATTTAGGAATCATCACCAGTGATCCGGGGAATATCACCAGGCGCACAACCGGACCATTAGCATTAGGCAGTAGCTCAAGAATAGGTCTACGTACGCTCCATAAATAGCCTGACGGGCTGTCTCTAACTCTGGTACGCATCTGCCACGGTTCACTCGACGCGCTTCATCAACACAACCGGGATGGACCATCCTTCTTGCGAAACCAAATTGCTGGTACGAAGGGTAATTGAACAGCTGTCCGAGGGAAGACTAAGTGACGTAATGTATACAGATCGTGGTGGAAGCAGGGGTGGTTGCAATAAATCCAAGGGCACGCGGCTCATGGGTGCAGTTGTGGAGTGTCGAGCCCAATGATTCTACTTCATTAGACGATTTTCTCTCTACTCTACCAAAATTTATCCGGCAAAAAAACGTTCCAGCACAGTGTCAACTCGACCATTTGGGTCACGACGAGGATGATCAGCTTTTGACATCGCACAAAGCGCGCCGAATAATCGCTAAGTTCAAGTCGGCAAGGTACAAAGAAAGCAGTGTGCTGTGCAAGTGCAGCTATAAGATTTTATCGAGCGAAATCAGCCGCTTGGCTAGAACACACTATGCTGAAAACTTCTGGATATTCGCCAAATGCAGCCCGGCTCACAGACCCGATGATCCTGTTTCTTGAGGAGCGTCTAGCCAAGGATTCTGCGTTTACAGCCGTGGAGCGTTTTGGTTGGATAGTCAAGAAAGTAGACTCAAACGAGTTTGAAGGGTCGTCACCGCTTCTCTCTCAAGTCCAGGAACATGTGAAAAAGTGGCGCACACGAAACAAAAAGAAGAATGTCCAGCCTGTCATCGATATATGCAAGCGATATGTTTGATGGAACCGGCACTGTAGCCAATGCTGGCAATAAATTCATCCTGTTATGTGATACAAAACTAGAAGGGTTTACATTGGTTCCTGACCTTTGTCGAGGATCAATTCTGTCACCGTTTCGCATTGGTCTCACCAGCTTCTCACTGCTGGATACGTACGTTACAATTCAAAATGATCCTTGGTGCACCACCTTGTTTCATATTGACAGCACACCTAGTATCGTTCGTCAGCGATACCCTGTATTCGTGTTCTGCGTTTCAGACTGCTGTGGAATTGTTTTTCACACTCGTTTACTTTTGTACCTCCCAACGGACCGGTACTGACATTAATTGGTGCTGCGCTTTTGTAAAGCGCGTGATGTGGGAGACGTCTATGGTTCAGTTCTCACCAAAGTTCACCATGACAGATGCGGATAACGCACAGTATAATGCTTGCAGCTCACATTTTCGGGATATAAGTTTCTTATGCACTGGTTTCACGTATGCCAAAACGTGAAAGCAAATATTGATGGAGCAAAACTCGACCCAGTTACAAGGGATATGATATTCCATGGTCTGAACGACATGTACTTTGCTCGTGATGAAGACGAGTCCTAAACAACTAACAGAAGATCCAGTGTGTTTGTCTGCTGTGTGTCGGTTCCCGCCCTTGGGCATCCGCCTACCGTAGAGCATCGTCCTCCCGCCCAGCATTAGTGCATTAGTAACCTACCCAATGGCATCCCACCATCCTCCTGACTGGCTTATCTTTGCCCGATATTACGATCAATAGCCGCGCGATCCTTCTATTCGTCCTGTGATTGACCGGTCTATTGCCTCAGCTTTCCCATTTCCTTTTTTGCATTTCGCGCGCGGCGGAGCGAGGAAGCGCTCCTACGTCGGACGCCGCTGCGAGCCCCACAGGACGCGAGCGCCGCACAGGAACTGATGTACGCTTACCTAAATAGTTGCCTAACAGTAATATAAGTGTCGCTTTCGGGAGTTCCGCCTGTTGGTATAACTGGTATCTTCAGGACAGAAGAGGTATTATAGTGTGGGGTTAAGGGCAATCAGGTGCCTATTTCGGTGGGGGCATGGGGGGAGTTGCAGCGAGTTCCACGACACGACCATGTAGTCGAGACTCCCCCCGTTGGTGCACAGATATCAGGCGGGCCGTCCCGAGTTTGCAACAATGCTCTCTTGCCTGCACCCCGGGTTTAATTACCTTGGGGAATGGCATTTGGGTACTGCAGCTCTCCACTATCCTTGGGAGTGGCGACGGTGTTCTTAGACTTTGTGTCTAAGGCACCATGTGGCTGTGTTGCGTGTGCGTAGGTCAAAATGGGTCGAGTCAAAGGAATTGAACACGAGAGGAGATCAAGTAGGCCATGTGGGAGAACGAGCGTCAACACAACTCCCGCTTCCCCGGAGGAGCCTGCAGTTAAAAGACGCCATCAAGTGCGTCGCAGGAAGAAACGTCTCAACTTGAACAATAAATTCCAAGCGCTCACGGTTTCAGACGCAGTCGCAACGGTCGCGACAGTTGCGGGTCATGTCGCGGTCGGGAACATGTCTGCAGAGCTTCCACCAGTCCGCAGGGAACTGCCTTTGGTCGTGGCAGCGGCGCCTGTTAATTCTACAGTTGCAGCGGTATGCCGGCACAACGGAGCAAGCACCTGCTCGTACCTCGGCGAAGGCAGCACGTAGGCGGCGCGCAACAATGACAGTTTTCCAGCGAGAACGCACTCGAGCACGCGCGCACGCGAGAGAGAGAGAGAGAGAGAGAGAGAGAGAGAGAGAGAGAGAGAGAGAGAGAGAGAGAGAGAGAGAGAGAGAGAGAGAGAACGAGCTGGAAGGGCTAACATGACGGGATCCCAACTCGAGCGTCAAAAACGTAGAAATGCAAAACACCAGTGGGCACGTAGGACTTTGTTAGTAGAGTCCAATCGAGAGCGAACGCGCAATAAAGAGTCAGCCAGACGTGCCAGCCAGCCGGAGAATGATCGGCGGGCTGTACAGGAGGTTGAACGCCTTAGCCACCACGAACTCCGCCAAAGGGAGACCTCTGAAGAGCGAGAAAGCCGACAGGAACGCGAGCGCGTTCTCCAGGAAGAACGTCGGGCTGCGCTAAGTCAGAAAGTCATCGAAACGGAGCGGGCCGTCCGCCGGGAGCATCGAGCCATGGTTCGCGATGCTCAGGAGGAGGAGGATAGAGACGAACAACGGCAACACGAGCGCATACGGCGCAGCACTCTTCGCAGAGGTCATCAGCTCGCGAACTAGGATGTTTCAGAGTCTCTATGCTCAGCGGCCCCACCGTTGTCAATGGGCGCCATAAACTGCCTTCGACTATGGTTTGCACTCATTGGAACGCGTGGAAGTGGCTTACAGAGTCCAAAACAGCCTGCTGTTTAGAGGAAGCGGTGCAGTTACCTCCACTACCAGCAGCACCGCCGCAACTGCACCAGTTGTTCACGTACGCTGAGTTTCGGCGCAGCATCTATGCCTACAACCAAGTGTTTGCATTCACGTCGATTGGGGATTCCTGTATCAACCGCTCCACGTGAACCAAGACGAGAGCGTTGTGGGACAACGAAGCGTATACACGTATCGCATTCAGAGGGCCATGGGACACTACCTGGGCTTTCTGTTTCCGCGTATCGATACATTCATAAATGAACCCATGCCCACCAAGTTTACCCAGACCAGGCAGAGGGAAAGGAGGTGATTGATACGGTGTTCCGGCTTCATGAAAAGAGGTTGAATCCACGGACCCACAACGTACCCACGGTCTCGGAAGTTGGGACGACTCTTATCGAGGACGGAAACATGGACAGCCCGCGCGACATCCTTCTGCGTACTAAAGATCACTCGCTGCTTCGGCTCTTCGAAACGCACTCTGCTTGCGACTCGTTGCAGTACCCCCAACTTCTTCCGCATGGAGAACTGGGTTGGACCTACACAGACGTGTATGCGAACAACGTGGTGCGCAGAAAAAAGCGTGAAATGTCTCTCCGCGAGCACGTAGCCTACCGGTTATTTCAGAAAGTCAGTGACGAGCCGGTACTGCACCAAGGTGGACGATTATTCCAGTAGTACTGCGCCGATCAACGGGCCAAGTGCGAGCAAGAGCAACTGCGTTGGGTGGCGTCCCATCAGGCTGTAAATTTCGCGCCGATCAGTACAGCGGGGTTCAAGACGCGCTTCTAAGTGAGAACACAGAGGTTCTGACGGAATATAACTGCGAAACGGGGGCGTTACAGCACCCGGATGAACCGCAGCGTGGCCCGGGACACTTCCTGGACCAAACCAGCAAGCGCATCGTTCTACCAGCTACGCAGTCGGGGAATCCGCGGGCCATGTACAAGTCTTACCAAGATTCTATCGCTATCGTGAGAGAGTACGGAAAACCGGACGTCTTCGTTACTATGACGTGCAACCCTACGTGAGAGGAGATCCAGGAGAAGATACCGGAGCCAAACCAAAGCGCTCAAGACCGACCGGACATCGTAGCCCGCGTTTGGCAGCAGAAACCCGCTGCGATGCTGATAGACGAGGGTGAAGGCGTACTGGGACGTGATCGCGCGCGGATCTACGTGGTCGAGTTCCAGAAGCGGGCTCCCTCACGCGCACACATTCTGATTATTCGCGCAGACGAAGACACGCCGCGTACAAGACAAATCATCAACAAGTTGTGCTCCGCAGAGCTTCCCGACGCCGACATCATCCCCCAGCTATACGAGACCATCCTCACATGCATGATGCATGGTCCATGTGATGCGGCGAACCCCACCATCCCGTGCATGAAGGACGGACAGTGTATAAAGGGATACCCGAAGCCGTTGGTGGAGGTTACACAAGGAAACGTGAACGGATTTCCTGTCTGCAGACGTCGCCACCGGCCTCCAGGAGTACTCACGTTCAAGGAAGGGAGTACGACAACGCCACCATTAACCAGTGGGTGACTCCGTACAACCCCCACCATTCGCAGAAGTACAGTTGCCATGTCAACGTGCCGGTTTGTATGGCCCTCACGGCAGACAAATACCTGTACAAGTGCGTCTACAAGGGATCTCGCTTGTAATCACTGTGGAAACGGTGGGCGGGGAGTCGAACGGTGCAAGGATGGATCCCAACGAGATTCTTCGGTACCTGAACGCAAGGTATATATCTCCGATAGAGGCATGTATGCGGCTTCTCGACTTCTCCGTTCAAGGCAAGACGCATTCCAATGTATAGCTGACGGTCCACCTGGAGAACGAGCAATTTGTGACCTTCCGTTCGAGCGACAATCCGGATCGCGCTCTCACACGCGACCGCCACACGGTGTTGACCCGCTTCTTCGAACTGTGTGCGAGTGAGGCCCCGGTGAACCAAGTTGCGAAGACAATGGTGTATCAAGACATTTCGAAGCTGTTCCACTGAGATGACAAGGCAAAGAGATGGGTTCGATGCAAACAATACCAAGCGGCGCTTGGGCGTATGGCACATGTGACCCCTCGGGACATGGAACGGTTCTACACGTGCGCTACTGTGCTACCGCAAGGGACCAGTGCTTTTTGCCCAGCTTCGCACAGTGGATCGAGTTACGCATGTGGGGTACCGCCAGATCGCACTCAAACTGGGCTACCTTGAAGACGACGCAGAGTGGATTGCATGTATGGAAGAAGCCTCGTCGTTCGAAATGTCAGACCAACTCCGCCAGCTCTTCGCGACGATCATTGTTTATTCTCAAGTTTCGGGGGTTCGCCAACTGTGGAATCGAGTCTACGAGGTTCTTTCGTAAGACTTCGCGTACACATACCGGGGCTTGGAAGGATAGGAGAAGGAAGACATGATCAGGTTCCACACACTCAAGGACCTTAACGATCTGCTCCAAATCAGTGGCTACGTAGTGGCGGACTTTGACCTCCCTCAGCTGGATGAATACCCGCGGCGGGTGCTGGATTCGCTGCTGCGGAACAACCACATTAGACGCGAACTGGAGGGGTACCAGCATTCCACGTTTCACGCCAGTGTGGACCAAGAAGGTCAGCTGAACGACGGCCAACGAGCTATTTACGACGAAATCATCCAGGCGGCCGAAGCGCCAGTTCAAGGCAACAAGCTGTTCTTTATTGACGGCCCGGGAGGTACAGGAAAATCAACTCTGCTGCGGCATATATTGGCAAAGTTGCGACTATCCGGGAAGATCGCGGTTGCAGTGGCATCAAGTGGAATTGCTTCGCTGTTGCTCATGCGCGGGTGTACAGTGCATTCATTCAACCTTCAAGATACCTCTCAAGCTGAACGACAAGTCGACGTGTGCGATTTACAAACAGTCGTGCCTGAAGATATTGATCGAAATGGCCAGTATGGTTATCTGGGACGAAGCTCCTATGAATCACAGGCACGCCTTCGAAGCGGTCGATAGATCTTTGCGTGACATCATGGGTAACGACCAGGAACCTTTTGGAGGAAAAGTATTTGTACTTTCGGGTGACTTCCGACAGATTTTGCCGGTGGTAGTGCGCGGCACACCAGCGGAGACCATCGACGCGTGTCTGAAGTCATCTACGCTATGGCGACACTTCCGGCAGCTGCATCTCACGGAAAACATGCGTGTACAATCGGCAAGTAACGAAAGCACCGCCGCAGAGCTCGCAGCTATCTCGGAGTTTCTCCTACAAGTGGGAGAGGGTAGGCACGAGGTCAACAGGTCCCTGGGCAGGGACTTTGTGAATATTCCGCGCGATATGCTGATCGACAACATCTACGAAGAGGGTGACGACATTGAAGACGAAGAAATCACACCTGGAGCTGTTCCACGGGGTTTGAAGAACATTATTGATAAGATGTACGCCGACATCAACGATCCCGAGGTTGCTACGGACGAGTACTTCGCCAACAGGACCATCTTGACGACTACCAACGCCGTGGTGCACCGCATCAACCAAGCTGTCTCTGAACGACTCTCCGGGGAGGCCCGCGAGTATCTATCGGTGGATTCAGTGGATGACGACAACGAAGGAAACTTCTTCGAGCCGGAGGTGTTGCATTCGGTGACTATCAACGGTATTCCTCCACACAAGCTTACATTGAAGGAAGGCGCCCCAATTATGATGATGAGAAACCTGAACCCCGACTTGGGCCTCTGCAACGGAACACGACTACGGGTTGTCCAGCTCAAGCCTCACGTTATTCATGCTACCATCATGACTGGCGAGCGCCTAGGCCAAAACGTTCTAATTCCAAGGATCGTCTTCGTCAGCGATGGGGACGCGCGCGAGTTCCCCTTCCGCTTGCGACGCAAGCAGTTTCCAGTTGTACCAGCGTTCGCCATGACCATCAACGAAGCTCAAGGCCAAAACCGTCCAGAATCTAGGTTTGTATCTGGCGACACCCTGCTTCTTCCATGGACAGCTCTGTGTCGCGCTGTCAAGAGTTACATCCCGGTCCAAGTTCAAGTCTTTGATCGAGTACCTGGAGCTGGAGGAAGGGTGCATACACTGACAACATTGAATTCAGGAAGCTATTTGAAGCGGTACACATTTCATAATTTACATAAATCCATGTCTTTTTTCAAGTACGTTTCAGTTTACCAAGATATTGATGTGACGAAACCACCGCCCGCCCGAGCGAAGCGGAGGCGTGCATTCTCACACACCCAACGTTCAAGTGGTACCAACCAGCCGCTAGAGAGAAGTGGAGGCGGGCGACTCACACTACGGTGACCAAACCCACACCCACCGCCGCGAAGCAGCGGCGCTGGGCTAGTTTAAAATTAAGCTAGCCAAGGTTCTTGGAGAGTGGAATGCTGCATCTACATTAAGTTCATCGTTTAAGTCAGTGTCGGATCACATTATAGGTTAGTGGATATCGTATCCACGTTTTTCGCAGTGGCAGGCATATCATACGCCCCCAGGGTGGCCTGCAACCAACAACCCTTTAGATCAATGCCATCGTACAATTAGATTGGTGAATAAGTCAACTAAAGCGACACCAACCGAAATGGTGCAGCGCCTCGATAGATCTCGCCTTATATTGGCAAACATGCATGCGACCTTCAGCAGTACACCAATTGTATCCGACGGTTTGAAAGTCCTTATAATTTAACGGTGCGCAGGAAAGAACTCAAGGCGACTTCCCTTCTAGCTGCTGGCGATCTGCCAGCCCAACTTGTACAAATTCGTCATCGCCCGCGCTCACCTTACGGCGATGCCGCAAGTCTAGAAGCTGATGATGTTACGTGGAGGAACCCAGGCAAAAAATAATGCTTATAAATCCATTCATGTTCGACGTATGCAGTGGCTGGATATGCCGAAGGACGTGTGGTTAGTAGACGGGAGAACACGGACGTGTGCATGCCGCTTCAATGCGAAATTCGCCAGTTGTATTCACGTAATTCACAGCACACTTCAACTTGAACTTCCTTGTCCGGATATGCCAGAGCCAACATTTGTATACAACCAACGTCCACGTAGTAGCGGCACCACGCAAGGCTCTCGTAAACCGGGCTCTAGGTCGCAGAATACGAGCAGTTCCCTGACAATTGTACATCAATCGAGCACTGATACTGCTCACAGCAGTGTAGATAGTCCGACATACGGATCACCACTTCCACCACCCTCACATGGACCCACTCAACATTTTATGACGTATAACGGTTTAGCGGGTCAATGGCCCAAGAAAGACCCCCTTCCCGAGTAATTGGAAACAACTTCGAGGCCAATCAACTTTGTACTGAAGTGGTAGACGTATCCTTCCTTCCAACATGTATTTGAGCCCACCACAGGCACATTCATTACCAGTTTGAGCCACCAGAGCAGTTCCCCTCGCACGTTTACACCTACCGCAATCTCTTCAGCGCATGGGATCATCAGCGAGCCTCCCATCCACGCATCAAGACAATTTCCTCACCACTCTGCTCCTACAATAAACTCTGGTGGTACTTATGACGTTACGGTACGGTCGATCCAAGACGAACTTGCTGCAGATATCATGGGATTGGTTTCCCATAGTGACAGCAAACCTAGCCTGGCCCAAGAACCGTTCATACTCCGCCAGTCATGTGAGCAGACAAAACGTCATCAATTCTAGCATCGCTATGCACGATGACACTATTTCAACCCTATTTTAATGCACGTACCACTATTATCATAACACTGAGCTTTAATGAGTGCCTCGTGTACATGGTTTCACTGCTTCGCATGGTACATAGTTGGTAGCTACTACCAAAAGCACATTAACAAACATGTTGATTTTGTTTGCTGGTGACATACACTACAACTCTGATGATAAAACTCCTCCTGCTGGTGTCGAAACCCTAAACGGCTGGTGATTTTACCCCTCCGGAATCCTGGTGACGATCCTCAAATCGATGGTGCTGTTCCCTAAATCGCTATTGATACCTCCCAAAACGCTGGTGATGGATGCCCTCCTTCCTAACTCGTACATATTTCGTAAAGCTAACCACTCATTATCGCGAAGCAATTCAAATTGTGACATGACGTTAGGTAAAGCGACTTTAAATGCGTTTTAAGTACGCTAATAAAACGTCGGTTTCGTTTCGTTTTCACGGGACGATAAATTTCGTAGGTGCATTATGCAACGAGACGGGTCGGTACGCGAGCGTCGCGCGTTGCCTCTGGCCTTGAGGTTGCTGAAGGTCTTGAAGAAGTCGGACATGAAGCCCGGATCGCGGTTATGTCTGATTGTCTCACTCACCCCGAATCGCCGGAAGACTGCCTCCTCGTGTGCCTCGGCCACCGTCTGCCCACTCCGCGATGCGCTGGCCTTCATGATTACGAAGTCCGTGAAGAGGTAGATCCACATCAACAACTCGGTGTTGCCCTTGAGAGACGCGGGCAGCGGCGGAATGTGGCCATTGCGATTACTTGGAACGGGTACATTGCGACGATGTTTCCGGGCGATTCCCTTTGGATCGTGGGTCGATCCTTTCCTGTCTCGCAGTAGGTACACTCTCCGACGTATCGCTGGACGCTTCGGAAGATGCCTGGCTAGTGGAAGTGTCGCCTCAAGCGCTGGTACGTCCGGCCAATGCCATAGCGCCCGCCTTCCAAGCTGGTGGAGAACATTTTCGCGGGGCTTTCCGGGACCACAAGCTGTCTCGGTCTTCGGCCGACTCGTCACCTCGCGCGTGGTAGTAGAGCTGTCCGCTCTCACCTTCTTCGTATTGCGGCGCGATCTTCTGGCAGCTCTTCGCCTTGCGTCTGGAGAAGTCGCCGGTGTCACCGCGCAGGTAGCTCTTGGGGTTGCTGATCAAGAGCCCGTCGTCTTGCGCGACTCGGATGCGATCCAGTCGGAGTCGCCGGACAAGCAGTTCCTGAAGGATTGGCGGAGGCCACGTCCCAGCGTATGTGGCTCTAGCAGCGGCCGCGCGGGTTGTCGGGGTCGTCCCGAGCTCGCGCCCCGAGTCCGCTCCTGCTCCGTCTGGATCGGGTTCACCTGGGCCGGGTCGCTCTGGGTCGACAGCCCCAGGATCGAGTGATCTCGGCCGGGTCAACTCTGTCAAGCGGTTCAACGTCCTCAGTTCGTTCACTTCGTCGGTGGTATGGGTGTTCCGGACAGACTTTCGCTGCAGCGCTTGTTCGGTCAGAAGGTCAGCGCTCCCGTTCCAATCTCGGTGTACGTGGAAGCCATGTCGCGGCCATGCCTGGAGCGCGTTCCGCGCACGTTGACGCAGCAGCTTCAGGCCCGCCGACATGCACTCCATCTTGTCTATCATCTGCCGGACCATGAGGTTCGAATCTCCGCATACTACCAGTCGTGGGACGTCGCGTTCTTCAAGGAGCGAGTGCCCCAGCAACAAGCCTCGGTACTCTGCCTCGTTGCCGTGAGGTCGGTCGCGTAGCAAGACGCCGCTTGGACAGTCACCCATCCCGGAAGTTTCCAGACGACTGCGTTGATGGCACCGCCCTCTCGCTTCGTCTTGGCCGAGCCGTCAAAGCACAGGACGTGCAGCTACTCGTCAGGTGCGATGGCCGGGATCGGGATCACCGCGATCCTCGACGCCCGCCTCAGCGGGGCAATCTCTTCCAGCGCGGAGTCAACAAACGCGCGCGGGGTGATACTCGCCGCTAACGTCCCGAGAAGCGCTTCCTCTCCCTTCATCGAGCGCAGACCTCCAGCGTCCACTGTGAGAGGATCGCGGCCCACTGCGAGAATCGTCCCTTAGATCGGAACAGCCAGGTTAGCGCTGTGTGACGGGTCAAGCCACGGATAGGCCTTCCAGCCAACATCGTGTAGCAGTCGTTTCAGACTCGCATCAGGCCCAAGACCTCGTTCTCGACGATGTCGTAGTTCAGCTCGTTGGGCTTCAGTGTGCGACTCGTGAACTTCACCGGCATGCACACGTCGTCGTGGACTTGCGCGAGGACACCAGAGATCGCTCAGTCGTTGGCAACCACGGTCGCCACGACTTCCCTGTCCGAGTCGAAGTGTTTCAGCACCGGGCCCGCCATCAGCCTGGACTTCAGGACCTCGAAGGCGCGAGCCGCGTTCTCCCACTTCTTGTGCCCACAATCCTCTGGCTTGGTAGCCGGCTCCTCAAAGTCGACTTCGGTCAGCGAGTACAGCGTGGTCGCGTAGACCGCAATGAACCGGTGGTAATAGTTGAGGCTGCCTAGGAAGGACTGCAGACCCTTGAGTGTGCGCGAGAATTCCAACGTCGTGAGAGACTCTAAGTTCTTCGGCTCCGCCTCTAGACCGCACTCCGACACCATGTGGCACAGGTAGTCGACCTGGGACATTCCCCATTCGCTCTTCTCGACACTGATGGACAAGTGTCATTGCTCGCAGACGTCCAGCAGGCGCTCCACCTTCTCGCAGAGATTGCCCCAGGACATCCCCCCGATCAGGATATCGTCGATGTACGGACCCCGACCTAGTATGGAGTGGATGCCCGGGGACTCCAGTTCTCCATCTTCAAAGACGTCCCGGGTACTGTTGTCCGAGGAGAGCCTCCGGAAGCTGTAGAGCGCGTTGTCTATCGGGCACTGGTGTATCTGCGGGGCGTTACAAAATCCAAAGGGCATCCGCAACCACTCGAACAGGCCTTGAGGCGTGATGAAGGCCGAGATGAGCCGGGCTCGCTCGGTCATGGGGACGACCTAGAACCCGCTGGCCATGTCCAGGGAACAAAACCATAGGTATTTTCCAAGTCCTCCAGCGAGTCGTTCTCGAGCGGCATCGGATAGATCATCAAATGCGTCAAGCTGTTGACGAGCCGGTAGTCGATGCAGAGCCATATGTCGATCCCGTTCTTCTTCACGATCACGACAATGAGGGACGCCCACGGTGACTTCGACGGCTGGGTCATGCGAGCGCTCAAGCGTCCACGGATCCGGTCGGCCACCCTCTCTTGGAACTGGGGCGGTATCTTGTGGACACGCTGCGCCACGGGCTTTGCGTCACCGACATCGATGTCGCATATGACCCTGACTTCTGGTGGTGGGAGAGTGTTGCCCTTCCCGATGAGCCACTTCCGACGCTTCCAGACATCTGGCGAAGCCGTTGCTCCTGCATTGCGACTTCCTCTGGCTCGACTCTAGTCGGTCTGCCAACCTTGAGGTACTCGATCTTAGCACGGACAGGTCTGGAAGGACTGCCATCTTCGACCCCAGGTCTTCAGCGAAGCGATCCGAGCCTTCGTGGATCAAGACCGTGTCGTCTGCCTCGTCCCCGCCTAATTTTTCTTCGCGCGCCGGACGGGGGTCGATCTAGTCCGGGCGGTAAGATTGCGGTTTTGGGTAGCCTGCGGGCTACCTCCTCTGGATCGAGCTCGGGCCGCGCAGGTGTTTCGGGTGATGCTGCCGCTACCAGTGCTGCAACTGCGGTCACCGGTCGGAACCGCACGGTGATCCACTACTCTCGTCCACGGTGGGCGCAAGATTGCCTACGGCTTGACGTCCGTCCGTGGATCGGTCATTGTCCTTCAGGTCCGACGGGTACCCAGATGTCGTCCGCGTCGCAAGTCGCTCCATAGGCTATCTTCTGCCACTCCTGATAGCGACGCGATCCCAGTTGCACAAAGCCGAAGGCCTGAGGCAGAGCGTCGGTGGGCGTCCACCAACCCAATGTATTGTGTGCGCCAAGGGTTATCTTCGCGTCCCCGACATTGGTCACGTGCAGGTGTGTATGCCTCCCTATCTTGCTCTTGACGAAGGTAGTAACCCACGCTTCACCTCTCGTGACCCACAGACACGGTGAATTCCGGTCCGGACGGAGTGGGACATCATGCGTCCGTCCCCGGTCTATCCTCACCAGTTTACCGGGTGTCGCTTCGCGCTGTAGAGGGACCGTCGCACGATCAGCTGTATGTGCACTTCGTCGGCCAGGAACGCGATGTCATCCGCAGTGTCGATTCGCACTCCCGCGAGGGGGGGGCATGATGTTCATCCCGAAGATTGCGTGCTGTCCGACCAAATCTCCCAGATTTACATGTAGTATACCAAGTTTCTGGCCAAAGTAATCTTGATCTTCGTCTTTCTCACTGTGTAGTATGTCTCGCCACAGATTCCAACACATTCTTGCGTGGCTTCCGTGTCAGTCAGGCAGTCTGTTTCACTAGCAAAGGCGATGTCCAGTATGGACACTTGTGCACCGGTGTCGAGCAACAACACAGAGCGATGATTGTTCAGATTCCCATGGATCTTGGCCTGCTTGTACCACTTGTGCAGCACGTAATGTTTCCAATACCCGCGCCGCTCGCCCGGTCGCAGAGCAATATCCTCCAACGGCGGGTGTCGCGCGTACGTATCCGCGAGTCGAATGGTCGAGACCCACGGGTTTTGCTCTTGCGAGGTACGTTCCAGGTTGGATCTGCATACATCATCATTCAGGGAAGTCGGGATCTCACCAACCATCTCTCGCGCCTTCTTGGCCACATATGCATAGACGGAAACAGAACGCTCGTCTCGTTCTGGTTTCCAAGCCAGCGATCGATCTATTTTAACATTTTCCCGGCTGTGGTTGGCGGCATTCCAGCGTGGTTGTGCGGATCAGGCCACTGTCGCAGCTGGTTCAAGAACTCCTCGTAGGGGCACTCTCCGGCATCGTGTACATATCCACAAGCTTTGCACGCGCGCAGACATCGCTGCGTTGGATGGCGACCTTCGCACTTCTGACACGTCAACAAGTTCCAGCAATCCGTTTCCGGGTGGCGACGCGATCCACAGTGGCGACACTTGGGCAGGCACTCGCGCCCCGCCTCACTAGCCTCGAAGTCACGGCGAGCAGACAAAGCCCGTCGGCGCTTACCCAGTCACGAAGAGCCGGGCTCGATCCTCATCATCTCGGTCCTGCTCGCACAGCGAGCTTTCGTTGTCGCGACTTTCACGTTCCGAGTCATACCCGTTCGACGCGAGCTGGATTGCGTGTACGGCCCGGGCGGGCTGCGGCGTCGGTGCCGCGGCCTACTGTGGGAACTTGCTTGAACCGAAGAGGGTCTACTTCTGGTGTGCGAGTCTGCGCTGGCGCGCGCGCAACTTCTTCTCTAGCGCGACCAAATCGGGAACCTCCATCAGCGTCAACCGAGAGGCGAGTTCTTCCTCCTGGTGTACAAGGGTGTTGATGAACAACCCCACGTGCTCACGCTGCTCCTCAGCGGTACCATCCGTGTAGGGGATGTGGGCACGCAGGCCGGCAACGCTGAGACGGTACAAGTACTCCAGTAGCGGCCCGTCGGCGCGCTTCGACGCATGGTAACAGCGGCTCACCATCGAGATGCGCTTGCCGCAGTATTGGATGCGGAATTGCTCCATCAGGTCGTGCCATGTTTTGCGGACTTTCTTGATCAGGTGGAGATACCACTGACGGGCGGGCCCGTTCATCAAGTCGCTGAACTCCTTCACCGGTAATGACATTGCGTCGGGCAGCTGACTTCAGGCGGTTGAGCCAGGCTCGGGCCTTCTCGTCACTCGAGTGGCGTCCGTGGAATTACGTCAACTCAGACGAGGCGGAGAGGCGCACGCGGGCCGGGCCCATGCCGGCGGTCGCGGTCGAGATCGCGGCGGTCGTTCCCGGTGTACTGTCCTCCAGGTCGAACACGTCGTATGGGTGTTCCTCATCCCAGTGATGCTCAATCGCGTCGTAGATTGCGAACTCACGGACTTCATGTACACGTCATCTACCGGTTCCGGTCGAGAGGCGGTCGCCGGGGCAGGGCGTTCCGGAGGTATTGGTGCTGGGGCGACCACTGGCACGGTCGCATGAGAAGTGGCTGGCGGTTGCGCTGCGGTCGACGTCATCAGAGTCGACTGCATTAGCCGGACGATCGCGTCTTCCAGCTCCCTGGGGATCGCTCCCTCAGGTGTAGCCGGAGCTTCGACGCTCGCGGGTGCAGCCGCGAGCTGCATTACGCGAGGCGGGCGTTCCGTCGACATCTGCTTTGGAGATTCGACGCTGCTATCCGAATCCTCACTCGATTTGTATCGAGTAGACGGTGTCAGGGTCGGGATCGGTGCCAGTTTGGCCTGAGTCGGAGCGGACTCGAGCTTGACAACCCCGGCGAGGATCGTCAGGGGATCCAGAATGGTCTGGATCGACATCGGCCTTCTCGATATCACACCTTGGACTCAGCTCTTGGAGTTCCGGAAGCATGGCCAGTTCGTCGCGCAGCTGAGCCAGTAACTCGCTTCCTTCGTGTATGTACACGGCTGGTTCCAAGTTCAGCTCTTCCGCACTCATCTGCATGCACCGTTCGTACTCTACTTCGAGCCTTCGGACCGGAATAGACAATCGTTCAGGACTCCGTTCAACCTTCGACTCGACTTCGACGGGGACTTCCGGAACACACTTGGTCAGACACTCATCGTCAAAACTGATCGCGTCATAAAACTCGTCCGAGTCCGAACCAGAGTCTTTGTCCGGGCTCATTTCAGGATCTTCGATCGTCTCCGGCTGGACCTTTGCAACTTCAGACACGCGTTCTCAACATTCTCGCCCGGTCCGGGTACCTCACCTGGAGCAGCCTCAGGAACAGTGCATTCTCTTTCTGACGCTCCGGAACTTTCGGTTTCCGAAAGTCGAGGAGTCTGGTCCGGACGACGCCTTTCCGACTTCACGCCAGGTTTAGGCTGCAGATGCACCATGTGCACCTGCGCCGAATCAACTAGTGACCGAGCGAGCAACTTCATGGGCCACGGGTAATCGGGAGTCTGGACACACGGTGGTTCGGAACTCTAATGCATTCGAGCGAGTCGCTCCTCACGCTCTCTGAGCACCCTCGAGTTGGTACTTTCATAAATCATCACTTGCCATTATCGATACCTGCGTAATCCCGGACGTACAAACCTTCCAGCCGTCGTGAAAAATCCAAACTCCACAACCCGGGCCACTGGCGTTCGAGAGTCGATCCAGACTGTCTTGTCCGAGATGTTGACCACCTTCACAGCAACTGGCCAGGGCTTCGCAGCATAGATAATCAGCGTAACCCAGCGGTCACCTCGACCAGCCCAAACGACTTCGCGTTGCGGATTGCTCTGACCGTAGTCAATCCGGACGACGGCCGATTCACCCGGGGCCAAGTACAGACTCTCTTTCGGAGTGACGGCCACGTCCAGGCCGCGTCCCATGTGGTCCGCAGTCCGACCAGCTAGCAGTACCGTCTCTTCGTCCGGAAGCTTGACCAATCCTTCCTGAGCGCACAATCGAACTTCAGCCGAGTACATGAAGTTCATACCAAGAAGCACATCCACACCATCGCAACTGTTCGCGACCCATAGTTCCATAATGTAGACCACGCGAGGCCCAAAGGTAATCTTCACCTCAGTAGTAGCTGTGATAATCGTCGGGACACCACCCAGTCCAGACACCCGGAGCTGTTTGCAAAACTTAAGTCGGAGTTTGAGCCTACGCGCAAGGTCCAAACTCACCATGCTAACAGATGCTCCGGAATCCAGAAGGATATCCGTTCGACGGTTGTTCACAGCACCATGCACCATCGCCACTTTCTTGGTGTCATCAGGGTTGTGCTCTTTCCACCATCCGTACCTCTGGCCGGGTCACAGTCGGAATTCGGGAGGGTCGTCCGAATCATTATCCTCCAGACGACCTTCTTCCAAACGAGACTGCTCCAAACGCTGTTGATCGGATTGGTACTTGTCGTTTTTCTCTGAAATCACAGTCATGCACTGATGGTTATCTTGGTGCTTGCTCCTCAACTCTGGTCCAATATACACTAGGACACACAGTTCCGGTGTAGTCTTGAGCCCAACGCGTTCTGAATCCCCATCCAACGGGCTTGTTAGTTTAACTGTTGTTCCCAGAATCGGCGTCCCCATCCAGAAGTTGATTCCGGATAGCGGACGGCAGGTCCAGTGTACCTTGACGAGCGAGAGTCTTCACAGCTTGGAACTTCATATTGGTCTTCGTGAAGCTTCTTGCAGAACAGGCAGGGTCGAAATCTGCACAGGCGGGCGGGGTGCCCTTTCCGGCCGCAGCGATCACACTTGAGGTCGGTCCAGCAGCTCTCCGTAGAGTGTCCAAAATCATCGCAGCGCTCACTGTAACGGGGTTACACGTACAAGTGGCTGCAAGCCACTTGTGAATTTAACAGATAGGTTATCTGTTAAACGTTTTGGATACTTCCTCACATTGGTGTAAGACACACCGATGGATACATTGAAGTGGACCACCACAGTGAGTGGTCCACACACACCCAAAAGATCCTATTGGTAGAAAGCAGCATCTTTCTACCAATCAGAGACATGCATATTAGCGGGGCTCTGACAGCCAGCCGCTGCCAACCCTTTCATAGATGATAAACAGTTTTAGCAGATTTTTGAGGAAGATCAATTTACAAACAATACAGTTCTCATTTTACCTAATCTAAGTCACTTGGAATCCTTTTGTTACTTAACTTATATTTGTGTATTCAAATATAATTAACCTAAGTAATTACTAAGTACTTACGCTTCCTCATACACGTTGCGCAACGTGTAAGCTAAAGTAGTGAGTCAAGTTAGACCCACTACACCTGGTAGCACTTTGTAGTCCGTCCAACGACCGACTGCTTGACGTTCGTACGCGGTGTACGAACGCGGAGCCGAGAACCACATGAGCACGGAGGTGCCCATGGAGAGCTCCAACACGCCTGCAACGCATGTTGCACGCGCTGACTGCCCCCACCTGTCTGACCCAGAGTGGGAAGCCCTCCAACGACTGTCAACAGTCATTGGAGAAGCGGCGATAGCTACAATGCTGCGCACGCTATCGCCGACGGAGCAACATGGTGTTGCTCTGGGATTCATCATGAAGGAGCAGCGTGACGCTGCTTCTCAGTGACGGCGTCGTCAGGGACGACACCGCGTGCTCAACCATTAAAGTTGAGCGTAAGCAATTACGTGGGAAGAGAGGGCGAGCCTCTCCTCCGATGGCTTGTCGAACTCGACACAGCCATAGCGGCTCGACGCATCGTCGACCCGCTGTCGAAGGTCGCGTTCGCCATGTCCTGCCTTGGCGGACGCGCAAGGAGTTGGGCGTATGGACGCCGACTCTCCGATCCTACGTGCTTCAGCACGTACGAAGTGTTCAAAGAGGAGCTCAAACAAGCGTTTGAGCCCCCGCAAACGAGTTCCGGTCGAGGGCGGAGTTCCTCGACCTTCAGCAGGGTAAGCATGACGTCCATGCTTACGCGCAGCGTGCACGATATTTGGTATCAAATATCGTGACTAATCCGATTGACGAGGCGACCAAGGTCGTCACGTTCATGAAGGGGCTTAGAGATGGGCCTGTGAAGACCTATCTCTTCCGAGAGTACCCGAGTACTCTCGAAGCTGCGATCACTCTTGCCATGCAAGAAGAGTTTAGCCTGCGGCAGGCTAAACTGCATGTGAACGTGCCGAGGCCGCAACCGCGCCCGGTAGCGAGGCCGGGAGGTCCAGAACCAATGGACCTCTCGAATGCAACAACTGCTGGTTATCAGCAGCAGGAGGTAACGTGCGATGCTTCCGTTGCGGAAGGATCGGTCACTTTGCACGGGAGTGCACAGCTCCCATGCCCCCTGGAGGTGGCCGTCGTGGCGATGCTAGGCATCGCCGCGGACCAACAAAAAACGCGAACATCCAGTAGGCGCGGTACTGGTAATGCAGTCGCGCGTGCCGATATCGGGCACGCGACACTGAGGACTGCAGCCCCCAGTGAGACCAGCTCTCACTGCAAGAAACAAGATGACAGGCCAAACCTAGTCATCTTGAAGGTTTACTCGAAGAGAGCGAGTGACTCTCTTCGAGCTTTGGTAGATTCAGGCGCGTCGAACAACTTTGTTCGACTACGAAGCCTGTCGAGACTTGACTTCGAGGAGGTAGATACACCTCGAAGTCTTCTGGAGGTACGATTGGCAACAGGTGCCATCGTGAAGACCGAGAAGCGCGTCGTGAACGTGCGCTTCTCGTACAAACAACGAGTGTTTGTCGAACACTTTATCGTCCTGGACCTGGACGATAAGTTCGACGTGGTAATGGGCATGCCGTGGCTTGCACGGCATGATCCGGTAATAGACTGGAAGAAGCGCACGCTCGTGCGCTTCGGACGCGATAGCGGAACAGAGAGCGATGGCCCTGTTACCGCAGCGCGCGCACCAGCAGGTGCGCGCGGCTCACCAGTCGAGACAGCGCTTTATGCTGCTGTCCCGGAGTGCCCCAGGAAGTGCGCGAGGGCGCGCACAAGTGAGACCCACGTCGGCAATGCTGCCGACGTCGGAAGAAAAAGATGTGTTGGTTCCGGGAACCAACACCCACGTTCAAGCGTGTAAGGGACAGTCCCTGACCCGAAGCGGTCAGGTCGACAACGACGCGTCGGCTCCGGGAGCCGACGCACCCTCGGTCATGAGGGGCTCCGCCAATGATTGGCGTCGAGGTGACGAAGGCGTGTCAACTCCGGGAGTTGACGCTGCAAACAGTGCGGACGGTTGCAAACGTACCGCACTGACGCAATTTACATGCTGTCGTGCAGCCGGGCTGCACGACGAAGCGCCATGCGATCAAGCCGGGCTTGATATCGCGCGCCCGCAGACAGGGTCTGCCGGCGAAGGACATTACCGTGCAGCCGGGCTGCACGAAGGAAAATGCGGTCAAGCCGGGCTTGATACCGCGCGCCCGCGGACAGGGTCCGCCGGCGAACGACTGTCCACGGCCGGGCCTGGACAAGAAGAACAACTGTGCGGAGCCGGGCTCCGCACAACAAGAAGACGGCGCAAGCGGAAAACGCTGCGCAAGTCTCGGTCCGGGACCGAGACGCAACAAGAGCAGTCTGCTGGGCAGACTGCGGCGGTGACGCCGAATGTCAAGACGCTAAGCGTCTTGACGCGCACCGATACTGGATTCCAGTATCGTGACATGGAACTCGCTAGTCCTCCGACGACGGCGTCGGAGTTGACTTCGCTTCCAGCCATGAGCTGGAAGCGCTTCACGCGACTTGCACGATGGACGCATCGAGCAAGTCTGCGTTCTTCGGACAGCGAAAGAACGGCGAGCGAGAGCGAAGAGCTGAGGCAGCTCTTCATGGGAAGTACCACTGAGAGAGAAGACACTCTCAGTGCGAAGACGAAGCGAGAGCGCTTCGAGGAACAAGGTTGGGACTCGCTGAAGTCGAGTCCCTATTACGAATTGTTGAGGGAGTACAAAGACGTACTCCCGGAAGACATTCCTGCGGAGCTTCCGCAGGATAAGGGCATTCAGCACGAGATTGATCTCGTGCCGGGCACGAAGTACTGTGTCACGCGGCAGTGGCCACTGCCGCGAGAGCAAGTGAAAGCGATCGACGACTTCTTTGAAAGTCGTCGTAAAGTAGGACAAGTGCGGGAATCAAAGTCCCCGCACAGTGCTCCGACGTTCTGTGTCAAGAAGCCACAGGGCGGATGGCGCATCGTTCATGCCTACAACAAGCTGAACGATGCGACGGTACCGGCGCAGACGCCGATACCACGAAAAGATGTTATCATCGATTCGATGGCCGGGAGCACCGTTTACAGTGCTCTCGACTTGCGAGATGGATTTTATCAAATCCTAATGCGTGCGAGCGATATCCCTCTCACGGCAGTGAGCACGCCAAGCGGCATGCTCTGGGAATGGCTAGTAATGCCACAGGGGCTTAAAATGCCCTGCGACTTTCAACAGGTGCGTGACGCACTTGTTGCGCTCGGTGCGCGACTTCGCACCGAGCTACTTCGATGATGTATTCATCCACAGCCGGGCTGTGGACGGAAGACCGACGTAGAGATGCACAGGGTGCATCTCCGGCTTGAGCTTATGCGAAAGCATAAGCTCTACGCGAACCTGAAGAAGTGTATCTTCGGGGCGAGCGAGATACCCGTCCTCGGGTGTCTCGTCGGGAAGAATGGTGTCCGCCCTGACCCAGAAAAGGTCAGAGTGATTAACGAATGGCCAACGCCTTCAAGTGTCAAGGAACTGAGGCAGTTCCTTGGCAGCCACGTACTTGTGCAAGTACGTGGAGGACTATGCGGGCAAGATCCGCCCGCTGTCACAGCTTCTTAAGAAAGAAGCTGTGTGGAATTGGACACCCGATTGCCAAAGGCATTCGATGCAGTCAAGCGGGGCTTGACTGAGGCGCCGATCTTGGCAGTGGCTGACCAAGATCGCCCATTTCACGTAGTGTGTGACGCATCCGATTTCGCGATCGGATGCGCGTTATGCAGCACGATCACGAGGGTCGTGATCGTGTCGTCTACTACCAATCGCGTCAGCTGAAGCCAGCTGAGCGCAACTATCCGGTGCATGACAAGGAACTCCTTGCCATGAAGTATGCACTCGCAAAGTTCCGAGTGTACTTGCTTGGGAGTAGACCATTTGTGGTCTACACCGACCATGCTTCACTGCGCACCGCAGTGAAGTCGCCACACATTTCACAAAGAATGGCGAGATGGCTCTCATTCTTTGCGGAGTATAACTTCCGGGTCGAATACAAACCCGGAAGATTGAACGTGGTGGCCGACGCGTTATCACGTCGGCCGGACTATGCAGAAGCTGTTGACGTCAATGCCATTGACGCCATGCGAACGAGCAAACCCACATCATCTCTGTTGGATGATGTGAAGGCCGCGTATGCGCACGACGCGGACGCGAAGCTCTTGCTGGCCTATGGCACAGCGCCTTCTGACAAGTCCCGTCAGAAGCTGCCCAAGCACCTTCGAGCGCGTGCACACCGCTTTCGTGTGCACGAAGGACTGCTACTCTACAACGCAGTCGACGACAACGCGGATCGCGTTGTCGTGCCAAATGACCATGACCTGCGACTCAGGATCATGTACGAGTATCATGATGCCCCGACTGCGGGACATCTCGGACGTGAGAAGACTTACGTCCTTCTCACGCGCGACTTCTACTGGCATCACCAGTACAAGTGGGTGCGCAAGTACGTCCGTGCTTGCGAGGTGTGCCAACGCGTAAAGCCTGCGCCATTCGCGCAGGCTCCACTGCAATCACTACCGACTCCGTCGGAGTGTTGGAAGTCCATGTCTTTGGACTTCATCTTTGGTCTTCCCCGGACAGCGGAGGGAACACCGGTGTTGTGGTCTTTGTAGACCGTTTCAGCAAGATGGTACATCTTGCTGCGGTGCCAGCAGAGGTGACCGCGAAGCAGACAGCCCGTCTGCTCGTCGACATGGTGTTCAAACACCATGGCATGCCGTCCGACATCGTGTCGGACAGAGACCCGCGCTTCACAGCGCATCTGTGGCAAGAAGTGTTTACACTTCTTGGGAGCCAACTTTCCATGTCGACTGCGGATCATCCGCAGACGGACGGTCAAACCGAGCGCGTGAATCGCGTGCTCGTCGATATGTTAAAGAGCTACGCTCACTCGTTCCAATACTGGAGCGAGTGTTTATCGATGGCAGAGTTTGCCATCAATAACTCAGTGCATGCCTCGACCGGGCATACACCGTTCTACGTGAATGCCATGCGGCATCCACGCCTCCCGAGCTTACTCGGAGTGATGGCTCCCACTTTAAGTGGGGGAGGATCTACGACTGCGATACAGCAGCCGCAGAAAACCGCTGACACTTGCACAGTGTCAGCTGCAACAATGGACAAACCACATGAGTCTGCGCAGGGCGCAGACTCCCTAACAACATGGCCAACGACCACGGGTCTGCGCAGGGCGCAGACACCGCAAAGAACCACGCAGAGGCCGGGCCTCTAGCGGAGAGCGAGCTGAATGACTTCAGCTCGGATGCAATCAGTTTCATCACCAAAAGACAAGCCGTGATTCGGTTTGTCCAAGACACAATGGCAGCTTCTGTTGATCAACAGAAGCTGAACGCAGACAATGCGGGCAGAGGCAACACAAATGAATTTAAAGTTGGTTCATTAGTTTTGTTAGCTACACAAAACCTGCCTAGACATGCAGTTTCGGATTTCGGAGCAAGCAAGCTTGCTCCGCGCTTCATCGGGCCGTTCACTGTGTTGGCACGGCACGGCAACGCATACACGCTAGACATACCGTCTAGCATGCGCCTCCATCCGACCTTTTACGTCGGACGGCTGAAGCCATACCGGCAGCACGAGCCATCTAGCTCGGCTGACCCGAAGCCTCGGCAGGAGCCGAGGCAGCAGCGGAGGACTTGGCCTCGGCGACGAGCAACCTCTCCTCCAGCGCGCGGACGCGCTGGAGCAACCCTTCATCTGGGTCCCCAGCTCGACCTGGATATTCGAGGCGGTCTGCGAGACCGCCGCGACTTGGGCCTTCTGGTTCGCCAGCTCCTGTTTTAGGGCGGCGAACTCAGCGCCTGTAGACGCTCCACGACGGTCACCCGGTCGTGGAGAGGCGCATACTGATCAGCCCGGGGCTGATCATACCCGGGGCGTGTTCCCACCCCCGCCACCGCCGATCCGTGACGCCCGCGGCTCAACCCGCTGGATTGTTGAGCGGATTGTTGACCACAGTATCCCGAAACGAACCCTCAAGGGGCTCGTTTTCGTATTCGTTGGAGAGGATTTCCTCCCCATCGAGATACATGGGAGCCGCGGAACGTCTTGCTGGAGGACGTTCCGGAAATGGTGAGGGCGTACGAAGAGCAGTACGCGCTGGCACAGCGGAAGTAGAGCGAGCGCTGCGATCATCGCCAGCGCCCGAACCCTCACGTGCTAAGAACTTAGCACGGAGCTCTTGAGACTCTCGGGCACACGGAACGACGTGTACCCGTTCAGGTCGCGGTCGCTCAAGCGGACCGCGCCTGAAAGCACTTCGTGCACTGAAAGCCCTCGGGCACAGCGCACGGCACATTTGCCTCCTCAGCAGCAACATGAAGTTGCTCCAGCTTTCCACGCTTCGAGTACGTCTCGAAGCGATCACGCGCTTGCTTAATCCGATCACGGTAAGCCTCGGCCTCTTGTTGAAGTTCTCAACAAAGGCGTTCCAGCTTTGACAAAGTGCCTGCCATTCGGGCACTTTGCTGCGAGAAGAGGTCTTCTTGCTTTGAAACCATCGGAGCTCATGAAAGAGTCCGATGTAGTATCGCGCCTTTGATGCGTTTCCGCATCAAAGTGCAGTTCGGCAGCCACAGCGTCATCTTTGATGGCGCTGCATACGTACAGCGGCACCTCATTCGGAGGTACTGAGTTCCCAAACCGGTCCGCGATCTCGGACGCGGACGGCATCTATGGATCGCGCGCTGCAGGCGCAGCGCGGAGAGCCTTGAGCTTTAACATCACGCGCTGCAGCAGCGCGCGGAGTACTGAGAGCCCCAGCTGAAGCGAGTGGGGTATCACTCTCAGTACGCGAACGCTTCGAACTCGAAGCGTCCGATTCGTCCCCTTCACGCGGGCGAATGTTCTTGGCATGAGGGTCGAGCGATTCGCTCGACACTGATTCTTGCGCTTAGAGGGCGAGTCCTCCTCGCCCTCCATGTCTTCATCGTTGTCGTCGAAGTCGACGACGTCACCGTACTTCGCCTTCTGGCGTTCGAGTAGTCGTCGATGGAGAGATGACTCCCCATCGACTTTGCGGACTTCTTCTGAGGCGCGCTCATCGTTGAATGAGCGCGGATTTCTTCTCCAAACGCGGAGAATTGACGAATGGTCAATTCCAAAGATTGACGTGCGGAGACCCCGCGCGTCTAACCTTAAGGGGGGATGGTGTAACGGTTACACGTACAAGTGGCTGCAAGCCACTTGTGAATTTAACAGATAGGTTATCTGTTAAACGTTTTGGATACTTCCTCACATTGGTGTAAGACACACCGATGGATACATTGAAGTGGACCACCACAGTGAGTGGTCCACACACACCCAAAAGATCCTATTGGTAGAAAGCAGCATCTTTCTACCAATCAGAGACATGCATATTAGCGGGGCTCTGACAGCCAGCCGCTGCCAACCCTTTCATAGATGATAAACAGTTTTAGCAGATTTTTGAGGAAGATCAATTTACAAACAATACAGTTCTCATTTTACCTAATCTAAGTCACTTGGAATCCTTTTGTTACTTAACTTATATTTGTGTATTCAAATATAATTAACCTAAGTAATTACTAAGTACTTACGCTTCCTCATACACGTTGCGCAACGTGTAAGCTAAAGTAGTGAGTCAAGTTAGACCCACTACACTCACAGAACTTGGTGCGGTTCGAAGTGTCGAAACGAGGAGACAGAGGTAGCGTTCGGAAATCTCCGCCCGAAGGCGGTCTCCAACCGGAGTTCTCCATAATCCGGAAGACAGTACTTGAAATATTTTGCACGCGATCTTCGTCTCGTCTGGAATCACCTCCGGTCGGCGCACTTCCAACAGCCGAACTTGCCGTCGACGGAGTAGAAGGAACTTCCTCCACCGCATCCTGGAAACGCACTTCCCGATCATCTTCATCTTCGTCCGAAACATCTTCGTCCTGAACCACATACCCGCGTCCAGAACGCTTCGACTGGAACCGTCCGTGCGGAACATTGTCCGCCCGGAAGTCCCGCTTGGCCGGAGGAGCATCGTAGTCATCGCCTTGGGTCATCTCTTCGTGCTGCTTTAGGACGTACTCCAAGTCACGTAGTCTCCGGATGCGTTGGCCTTGCAACGTCGTTCGAAGGCGTGAGTCCAAAAGCTTCTTCGTGAACACCTTCAGATGACGTTCCCGCTGCTTGGACGACGAGTCGAAGTCGATACCCGCCTTATCTGCCACCTTGTTCAGGTGATAGTAAAATTCTAGCGGGCTTTCGGACTTCCTCTGAACCATCGTGTAGTAGCGTTCGGAGTCTGAGGTCTTTGCTTTGCAATACATCTCACGGAATTCCTTCAGGAACTTCTTCCAGTCTCGCCTCACCTTCGAACTGAGGTTTGCGCGCCAGTTCCGGACGGCGGCGGACAACTTGAGCTTCATCTCGTGTATCTTGACCTTATCCGTCCATCCGCCCTGAGCCACGATGATCTGGAATCTCTCCAGCCACTTGTCCGGACCGCCAGCGACGCCTCCTCGTCGAAGTCCTCCAGACTGTTCGCATTCACATACGGCCGGAACGTGAATAGCGTCCCTCCAGGTCCTGCAACAGTCGGTGCGTTAGGGGCGACATCTTCAAACGACGAGCTATCGGAGCTGTCGGAGTCCGAAGAACTCCGGTCGGAGCTTGAGCCAGAATCGGAACTATCCGGATCACCACGGTGCTTGGAGGTTTCCTCGATTTCTCTCTGCGGGACGAGGCCTCTCCCCCCCCTCGCTCTGTCGACTTGCCACTCGCAGACTTCGCCCGCCTCGCCGAGCCAGCTTGCGCCTTGCGCTGCGGCACGCCCTCCGCCCGCGCCTTCCGTTCAGGGCGCGCGTCGGCGTCTCCACGTGCTGGGACGTCGGGGGCGCTCTCGGTCTTGACGCGCGGCGGCGCGGCGTCAGCCTTGGCGGCGGCGCGGCGTCAGCCTTGGCGGCGGCGCTGAGTGTCGCACGGAGCTGGGCGGCCAGGAATTCGTAGAGGTTCGTAGAGGTTCGTAGAGGTCCGGGTGGCGTCATCCTTGATTACGTCATCACTGATTACGCCACCTGATTCTGGATACAGAACCCGGCGACTGGTCGCCACTGGATTCTCTGTTGCCGTATAAGGGTCCCCGGTTGCCGGATGAGGTCCGGACGCGACTGGTCGCGGGGGCGTCTGGGCGGATGTTGCGCGAAGGTCGCGTAACTGTCCAGTCAGAAACTTCTGGACATTCTTGGCCGCATCTCGCTCCTGGGCCCATGTCTTCTAGCTCGCGCTGCAAGGACTCCATCATGGCCGTCACGCTCTGCGCTTCTTCGGCCTGACATGCCTCCGTCTGGACACGGTACTGTGTCAGGAGTGCGTCCGCACGCTCGCGTTCCAGACGCGCGGCTTCCAGTCGAGCGGCGTCCCGGGTCTCCGCCTCGCGGCGTGTCCAAGCGTCGTCGGCCGGGCTCCGGGTGGACTCCACCTTCGCAGGTGTGTCCCGAGCCGGGGGTCCGAACCTCCGAGCGACTTCCAAGTCCAGCTTGGCATTCAGCTTCTCGAGCGCGGAGTCCTGATACTTCTCCGTCCGGGCGACCGCCTCCTGCACCTGGAACATGGTGATCAAGGCGACTTGCGTGCTTCCAGAACTGGCTGAAGCATATGATTGTCCCGAGCGGTACGAGCGTTCGGACGGGGAGCGTCGACTGGACCTGCGGCGTCGGCTGTCATCGTCGCTGCTGGTGCTTTCGGATGGCGACGGACTTCGGCGCTTGGAGCGACGTCGGAATGCCTTCGACCTCCGTCCCCGGGCGTGCGATCGTTTGGACTCCGACATAACGACATCGTCCTGATCCATGCGCACCGGGTTCGGAGGGAGAGCTTCCTGGGTGACGTACATGACCATCGCGGATTCGGCCGGAGCCACACCACCAAGCGCCTGGGCAGTCATCGCCATCGGAACGGCCGGCATGTGTGATCCAGCGTCCCGACCCCAGCTCAGTCCCGAAGATCCGGACGAGCTGTCCCTCGAGGTTCGCGATCCGGACGTGGCGCTAGCAATCGACTCGTCCGAGCCACCTGACGTCCCGAAGAGGCTTGACGATGCTCGAGACTCCGACTTCACCGAGGCATCCGGACCGGACGCCACACTGCCAGGTTGAACGCCTTCCAGACTTCGGAAAGCGGACGACGACACGACTGCGGGGACTCAGGCGTCGGGATGGACGACGGAGGTGCGAGCGCCGGCACACGTTGGACGCTCTTGGGTCCAGGCTCACTCACCGCGGGGCTTCTTGGACTTCGTGGCGTCTGGAGTCCAGACACCTTGAGCATCCGGATGTAGCCGCGTCCCAGAAGCTCGACTACGTGATCGGTCATCTCCGCGTCAAGCTCCGGTGCAGCCGAGTCACGACGCGGTCGTTCGGGGCGAGTCGTCTACGCTTGGACTTCGGACGCCTTGGTCATCAGCTGCTTCAGCTCGGCCATCTCGACGGACAGCAGCAGGAGCATCTCTTCGACGACGTGGCGGACCAAGCCCGGATGTGCCTTGTTGGCTCGCGTCCGGAACCAGCCAGGAACCAAGTTCAGAAAATTGAAGCCGGACTCGAACAGTTGCGTCTGAAGGACCGCAACACACTCGCGTGGGGAGAAGAGTCCGACCGGAATCGTCGCAGCCGTCCAGTCTCGGGTGACCCCAAACGTCCGACGTGTCAGCTCCATCTCGGCGATCCAAGCGTCCGCCTCCACGGCCATCGACGTCCGCTTCCGTAAATACTCAGAGGTAGTCAGGATAGCAGACATGTAAGCCGTTGAATCTAAATGAGCTTGAGGCCATTCATACTTGATGTTCGGAGGAACACTTCTTTCGGAGACGTCCCTCTCCCATCGTCGCACTTGGTCAGCCACATACGCTTTCACTTGAACTTCCGATGGAGACACCTGTAGTGGGCCTACTTTGGCTCACTACTTTAGCTTACACGTCGCGCTACATGTATGAGGAAGCGTAGGAGTTTATTAATAATTTGAATTAATTATACTTGAGTCCACAAGTATAATATAAGTCAAATAAAACACCAAGTAGCTAGTTTAAGGTAAAATGAGAACTGTATTGTTTGTAAATTGATCTTCCTCCTAAAACTGCTAAAACTGTTTATCATCTATGAAAGGGGTTGACAGCGGCTGGCTGTCAGAGCCCCGCCAATATGCACGTCTCTAATTGGTAGAAAGATGCTGCTTTCTACCAATAGGATCTTTGGGTAGGTGTGGACCACTCATTGTGGTGGCCCACTTCAATGTATCCATTGGTGTGACTTACACCAAGGTGAGGAAGTATCTAGAAACTTTTAACAGATATGATATCTGTTAAAATCACAAGTGGCTTGTAGCCACTTGTGCGTGTAACCCCGCTGCACCATCCCCGCCTTAAGGTTAGACGCGCTGGGTCTCCGCACGTCAATCTTCTGAATTGACCATTCGTCAATTCTCCGCGTTTGGAGAAGAAACCCGCGCTCATTCAACGATGAGCGCGCCCCAGAAGAAGAACCCGAAGGCGGTGGAGAGTCATCTCTCCATCGATGACTACTTTGAGCGCCAGAAGGCGAAGTATGGCGACGTCGTCGACTTCGACGACGACGATGAAGATATGGAGGGCGAGGAGGACTCGCCCTCAAAGCGCAAAGACTCAGTGTCGAGCGAATCGCTCGACCCTCATGCCAAGAACATTCGCCCGCGTGAAGGGGACGAATCGGACGCTTCGAGTTCGAAGCGTTCGCGTACTGAGAGCGATACCCCACTCACTTCCGCTGGGGCTCTCAGTACTCCGCGCGCTGCTGCTGCAGCGCGTGATGTCAAAGCTCAAGGCTCTCCGCGCGCTGCGCCTGCAGCGCGCGATCCGTGGATGCCGTCCGCGTCCGAGATCGCGGACCGATTTGGGAACTCGGTACCTCCGAATGAGGTGCCGCTGTACGTATGCAGCGCCATCAAAGATGACGCTGTGGCTGCCGAGCTGCACTTTGATGCGGAAACGCATCAAAGGCGCGATTACTACATCGGACTCTTTCATGAGCTCCGATGGTTTCAAAGCAAGAAGACCTCTTCTCGCAGCAAAGTGCCCGAATGGCAGGCACTTTGTCAAAGCTGGAACGCCTTTGTTGAGAACTTCAACAAGAGGCCGAGGGCTTACCGTGATCGGATTAAGCAAGCGCGTGATCGCTTCGAGACGTACTCGAAGCGTGGAAAGCTGGAGCAACTTCATGTTGCTGCTGAGGAGGCAAACGTGCCGTGCGCTGTGCCCGAGGGCTTTCAGTGCACGAAGTGCTTTCCAGGCGCGGTCCGCTTGAGCGACCGCGACCTGAACGTGTACACGTCGTTCCGTGTGCCCGAGAGTCTCAAAGAGCTCCGTGCTAAGTTCTTAGCACGTGAGGGTTCGGGCGCTAGCGATGATCGCAGCGCTCGTGTTATTTCCGCTGCGCCAGCGCGTACTGCTCTTCGTACGCCCTCACCATTTCCGGAACGTCCTCCAGCAAGACGTTCCGCGGCTCCCATGTATCTCGATGGGGAGGAAATCCTCTCCAACGAATACGAAAACGAGGCCCTTGAGGGTTCGTTTTCGGGATACTATGGTCAACAATCCGCTCAACAATCCAGCGGGTTGAGCCGCGGGCGTCACGGATCGGCGGTGGCGGGGTGGGAACACGCCCGGGTATGATCAGCCCCGGCTGATCAGTATGCGTCTCTCCACGACCGGGTGACCGCCGTGGAGCGTCTGCAGGGCGCTGAGTTCGCCGCCCTGAAACAGGAGCTGGCGAACCAGAAGGCCCAAGTCGCGGTGGTCTCGCAGACCGCCTCGAATATCCAGGTCGAGAGGGGAGGAGAGACTGCTCGTCGCCGAGGCCAAGTCCTCCGCTTCTGCCTCGGCTCCTGCCGAGGCTTCGGGTCAGCCGAGCTAGATGGCTCGTGCTGCCGGTATGGCTTCAGCCGTCCGACGTAAAAGGTCGGATGGAGGCGCATGCTAGACGGTATGTCTAGCGTGTATGCGTTGCCGTGCCGTGCCAACACAGTGAACGGCCCGATGAAGCGCGGAGCAAGCTTGCTTGCTCCGAAATCCGAACTGTATGTCTAGGCAGGTTTTGTGTAGCTAACAAAACTAATGAACCAACTTTAAATTCATTTGTGTTGCCTCTGCCCGCATTGTCTGCGTTCAGCTTCTGTTGATCAACAGAAGCTGCTATAGTGTCTTGGACAAACCGAATCACGGCTTGTCTTTTGGTGATGAAACTGATTGCATCCGAGCTGAAGTCATTCAGCTCGCTCTCCGCTAGAGGCCCGGCCTCTGCGTGGTTCTTTGCGGTGTCTGCGCCCTGCGCAGACCCGTGGTCGTTGGCCTTGTTGTTGGGGGAGTCTGCGCCCTGCGCAGACTCATGTGGTTTGTCCATTGTTGCAGCTGACACTGTGCAAGTGTCAGCGGTTTTCTGCGGCTGCTGTATCGCAGTCGTAGATCCTCCCCCACTTAAAGTGGGAGCCATCACTCCGAGTAAACTCGGTAGGCGTGGATGCCGCATGGCATTCACGTAGAACGGTGTATGCCCGGTCGAGGCATGCACTGAGTTGTTGATGGCAAACTCTGCCATCGATAAACACTCGCTCCAGTATTGGAACGAGTGAGCGTAGCTCTTCAACATATCGACGAGCACGCGATTCACGCGCTCGGTTTGACCGTCCGTCTGCGGATGATCCGCAGTCGACATGGAAAGCTGGCTCCCAAGAAGTGTAAACACTTCTTGCCATAGGTGCGCTGTGAAGCGCGGGTCTCTGTCCGACACGATGTCGGACGGCATGCCATGGTGTTTGAACACCATGTCGACGAGCGGACGGGCCGTCTGCTTCGCGGTCACCTCTGCTGGCACCGCAGCAAGATGTACCATCTTGCTGAAACGGTCTACAAAGACCACAACACCGGTGTTCCCTCCGCTGTCCGGGGGAAGACCAAAGATGAAGTCCAATGACATGGACTTCCAACACTCCGACGGAGTCGGTAGTGATTGTAAAGGAGCCTGTGCGAATGGCGCAGGCTTTACGCGTTGGCATACCTCGCAAGCACGGATGTACTTGCGCACTCACTTATACTGGTGGTGCCAGTAGAAGTCGCGCGTGAGAAGGACGTAAGTCTTCTCACGTCCGAGATGTCCCGCAGTCGGGGCATCATGACACTCGTACATGATCCTGAGTCGCAGGTCATGGTCATTCGGCACGACAACGCGATCCGCGTTGTCGTCGACTGCGTTGTAAAGTATCAGTCCTTCGTGCACACGAAAGCGGTGTGCACGCGCTCGAAGGTGCTTGGGCAGCTTCTGACGGGACTTGTCAGAAGGCGCTGTGCCATAGGCCAGCAAGAGCTTCGCGTCCGCGTCGTGCGTGTACACGGCCTTCACATCATCCAACAGAGGTGATGTGGGTTTGCTCGATCGCATGGTGTCAATGGCATTGACGTCAACAGCTTCTGCATAGTCCGGCCGACGTGATAACGCGTCGGCCACCACGTCCAATCTTCCGGGTTTGTATTCGACCCGGAAGTTATACTCCGCAAAGAATGAGAGCCATCTCGCCATTCTTTGTGAAATGTGTGGCGACTTCACTGCGGTGCGCAGTGAAGCATGGTCGGTGTAGACCACAAATGGTCTACTTCCAAGCAAGTACACTCGGAACTTTGCGAGTGCATACTTCATGGCAAGGAGTTCCTTGTCATGCACCGGATAGTTGCGCTCAGCTGGCTTCAGCTGACGCGATTGGTAGTAGACGACACGATCACGGCCCTCGTGATCGTGCTGCATTAACGCGCATCCGATCGTGAAATCGGATGCGTCACACACTACGTGAAATGGGCGATCTTGGTCAGCCACTGCCGAGATCGGCGCCTCAGTCAAGCCCCGCTTGACTGCATCGAATGCCTTTTGGCAATCGGGTGTCCAATTCCACACAGCTTCTTTCTTAAGAAGCTGTGACAGCGGGCGGATCTTGCCCGCATAGTCCTCCACGTACTTGCACAAGTACGTGGCCAAGGAACTGCCTCAGTTCCTTGACACTTGAAGGCGTTGGCCATTCATTGATCACTCTGACCTTTTCCGGGTCAGGTCGAACACCATTCTTCCCTACGAGACACCCGAGGACGGGTATCTCGCTCGCCCCGAAGATACACTTCTTCAGGTTCGCGTAGAGCTTATGCTTTCGCATAAGCTCAAGTAGCTTCCGGAGATGCACCCTGTGCATCTCTACGTCGGTATTTCCGTCCACAGCCCGGCTGTGGATGAATACATCATCGAAGTAGCTCGGTGCGAAGTCGCGCACCGAGCGCAACAAGTGCGTCACGCACCTGTTGAAAGTCGCAGGGGCATTCTTAAGCCCCTGTGGCATTACTAGCCATTCCCAGAGCATGCCGCTTGGCGTGCTCACTGCCGTGAGAGGGATATCGCTCGCACGCATTAGGATTTGATAAAATCCATCTCGCAAGTCGAGAGCACTGTAAACGGTGCTCCCGGCCATCGAATCGATGATAACATCTTTTCGAGGTATCGGCGTCTGCGCCGGTACTGTCGCATCGTTCAGCTTGTTGTAGGCATGAACGATGCGCCATCCGCCCTGTGGCTTCTTGACACAGAACGTCGGAGCACTGTGCGGGGACTTTGATTCCCGCACTTGTCCTGCTTTACGACGACTTTCAAAGAAGTCGTCGATCGCTTTCACTTGCTCTCGCGGCAGTGGCCACTGCCGCGTGACACAGTACTTCGTGCCCGGCACGAGATCAATCTCGTGCTGAATGCCCTTATCCTGCGGAAGCTCCGCAGGAATCTCTTCCGGGAGTACGTCTTTGTACTCCCTCAACAATTCGTAATAGGGACTCGACTTCAGCGAGTCCCAACCTTGTTCCTCGAAGCACTCTCGCTTCGTCTTCGCACTGAGAGTGTCTTCACTCTCAGTGGTACTTCCCATGAAGAGCTGCCTCAGCTCTTCGCTCTCGCTCTCCGTTCTTTCGCTGTCCGAAGAACGCAGACTTGCTCGATGCGTCCATCGTGCAAGTCGCGTGAAGCGCTTCCAGCTCATGGCTGGAAGCGAAGTCAACTCCGACGCCGTCGTCGGAGGACTAGCGAGTTCCATGTCACGATACTGGAATCCAGTATCGGTGCGCGTCAAGACGCTTAGCGTCTTGACATTCGGCGTCACCGCCGCAGTCTGCCCAGCAGACTGCTCTTGTTGCGTCTCGGTCCCGGACCGAGACTTGCGCAGCGTTTTCCGCTTGCGCCGTCTTTTCTTGTTGTGCGGAGCCCGGCTCCGCACAGTTGTTCTTCTTGTCCAGGCCCGGCCGTGGACAGTCGTTCGCCGGCGGACCCTGTCCGCGGGCGCGCGGTATCAAGCCTGGCTTGACCGCATGGCGCTTCGTCGTGCAGCCCGGCTGCACGACAGCATGCAAATTGCGTCAGTGCGGTACGTTTGCAACCGTCCGCACTGTTTGCAGCGTCAACTCCCGGAGTTGACACGCCTTAGTCACCTCGACGCCATTCATTGGCGGAGCCCCTCATGACCGAGGGTGCGTCGGCTCCCGGAGCCGACGCGTCGTTGTCGACCTGACCTCTTCGGGTCAGGGACTGTCCCTTACACGCTTGAACGTGGGTGTTGGTTCCCGGAACCAACACATCTTTTTCTTCCGACGTCGGCAGCATTGCCGACGTTGGTCTCACTTGTGCGCGCCCTCGCGCACTTCTTGGGCACTCCGGGACAGCAGCACTAAGCGCTGTCTCGACTGGTGAGCCGCGCGCACCTGCTGGTGCGTGCGCTGCGGTAACAGGGCCATCGCGCTCTGTTCCGCTGTCGCGTCCGAAGCGCACGAGCGTGCGCTTCTTCCAGTCTATCACCGGATCATGCCGTGCAAGCCACGGCATGCCCATTACTACGTCGAACTTATCGTCCAGGTCCAGGACGATAAAGTGTTCGACAAACACTTGTTGTTTGTATGAGAAGCGCACGTTCACGACGCGCTTCTCGGTTTTTACGATGGCACCTGTTGCCAATCGTACCTCCAGAAGACTTCGAGGTGTATCTACCTCCTCGAAGTCAAGTCTCGACAGGCTTCGTAGTCGAACAAAGTTGTTCGACGCGCCTGAGTCTACCAAAGCTCGAAGAGAGTCACTCGCTCTCTTCGAGTAAACCTTCAAGATGACTAGGTTCGGCCTGTCATCTTGTTTCTTGCAGTGAGAGCTGGTCTCACTGGGGGCTGCAGTCCTCAGTGTCGCGTGCCCGATGTCGGCACGCGTGGCTGTATTACCAGTACCGCGCCTACTGGATGTTCGCGTTTTTTGTTGGTCCGCGGCGATGCCTAGCATCGCCACGACGGCCACCTCCAGGGGGCATGGGAGCTGTGCACTCCCGTGCAAAGTGACCGATCCTTCCGCAACGGAAGCATCGCACGTTACCTCCCTGTTGCTGGTAACCAGCAGTTGTTGCATTCGAGAGGTCCATTGGTTCTGGACCTCCCGGCCTCGCTACCGGGCGCGGTTGCGGCCTCGGCACGTTCACATGCAGTTTAGCCTGCCGCAGGCTAAACTCTTCTTGCATGGCAAGAGTAATCGCAGCTTCGAGAGTACTCGGGTACTCTCGGAAGAGATAGGTCTTCACAGGCCCATCTCTAAGTCCCTTCATGAACGTTACGACCTTGGTCGCCTCGTCAATCGGGTTAGTCACGATATTTGATACCAAATATCGTGCGCGCTGCGTGTAAGCATGGACGTCATGCTTACCCTGCTGAAGGTCGAGGAACTCCGCCCTCGACCGGAACTCGTTTTGCGGGGGCTCAAACGCTTGTTTGAGCTCCTCTTTGAATATCTCGTACGTGCTAAAGCACGTAGGATCTGAGAGTCGGTATCCGTACGCCCAACTCCTCGCTCGTCCGCCAAGACATGACATGGCGAACGCGACCTTCGACAGCGGGTCGACGATGCGTCGAGCCGCTATGGCTGTGTCGAGTTCGACAAGCCATCGGAGGAGAGGCTCGCCCTCTCTTCCCACGTAATTGCTTACGCTCAACTTTAATGGTTGAGCACGCGGTGTCGTCCCTGACGACGCCGTCACTGAGGAAGCAGCGTCACGCTGCTCCTTCATGATGAACCCCAGAGCAACACCATGTTGCTCCGTCGGCGATAGCGTACGCAGCATTGTAGCTATCGCCGCTTCTCCAATGACTGTTGACAGTCGTTGGAGGGCCTCCCACTCTGAATCTGACAGGTGGGGGCAGTCAGCGCGTGCAACATGCGTTGCAGGCGTGTTGGAGCTCTCCATGGGCACCTCCGTGCTCATGTGGTTCTCGGCTCCGCGTTCGTACACCGCGTACGAACGTCAAGCAGTCGGTCGTTGGACGGACTACAAAGTGCTACCAGGTGTAGTGGGTCTAACTTGATTCACTACTTTAGCTTACACGTTGCGCAACGTGTATGAGGAAGCGTAAGTGCTTAGTACTTACTTAGGTTAATTATATTTGAATACACAAATATAAGTTAAGTAATATAGGATTCCAAGTGACTTAGATTAGGTAAAATGAGAACTGTATTTGTTTGTAAATTGATCTTCCTCCTAGAACTGCTAAAACTGTTTATCATCTATGAAAGGGGTTGACAGCGGCTGGCTGTCAGAGCCCCGCTAATATGCATGTCTCTGATTGGTAGAAAGATGCTGCTTTCTACCAATAGGATCTTTGGGTAGGTGTGGACCACTCATTGTGGTGGTCCATTTCAATGTATCCATTGGTATGGCTTACACCAAGGTGAGGAAGTATCCAAAACTTTTAACAGATAACCTATCTGTTAAATTCATAAGTGGCTTGTAGCCACTTGTGCGTGTAACCCCGTTACACTCTGTCTGGACTTGCTTGAGCCTTCCTTCTCGCATGTGCCTTCGCTCTTCTCTTGTGATCTTCCGTCGCATGTCTTACGGGCCTGTCGCTGGTCGGGCCACTGAGCAGAGACTTGGGCAAATTTTTCTGGAGCCGCTTCGTGTCATCACTGCGTCGGGGCCTTGCTGCGCAAGTTTCGTCACGCCCTCCGGGCCGAGCAAGGACGTAGCGTTTTAAGCGCTTCCTGCTGGTTCGGGGGCAAATGAGTGAACTGCTCCATCCTCACAGAGGGTCAGTCTTTCCAGACTCAGGTGTCGGATTGACTACAAGCGCTACCAAGTGCAGCGGGGCCGCCGTAGCTTTGCGTCAGAGGAAGCCGGGTTAGACTCACCGAGTCTTAGCTAGGGATAGCGGTCGTTCTAATACCAGAACGACGTACGAGTCCGTATACCTTACGGACTCCAAGAGTCAACTCAAGATCCTTAAGTGTAAATCCCAAACTGAATGTATTTCTCTTTGTCTTGGTGTAAATGTATGATGCTCACTATCTAGCATAGTGAACCCTAGTCTCTTGTACTGTATATCCATTGCTATAAAGGCACCTACTGATGTTCCTACTGATTTAGGTTAAGATGTGGACCCCATAACTCCTGTGTGTCCCACACTCTGTAGCCTTCGGGTAACCTTCGTGTAACCCCGATACAGTAAATGAGACTTGGCGCGATTACCTGTATCACTTTTGTTTCGTGAGGTTGCACCTTGGTCGCGAACATTGGGTGCAGTTGTTTACATGCTATTTTGCGGTACAGTCAATCCTCTAGATAGTGATATGTCCAGCTAAACATACTGTAAATGCAATGCGGTGCCACGTTTCAGCTTTATCGCACGCACACTCACGAGTCATGGCCGAGATCACGCTCCGGATGACCCATTACTTCGTGGCTGAGTTTGGAGGAGTGTTGTAAGAGGAACCATTCATCATTGTTAACTACACCATTGTACGGCGTTATTCTCAAAGTCAACACTGAAATTCAAAAAGTGCGCGCTCAAATTCATGACCTACATTACCTTAAATTTTTCATATGCATTCCACTATAAGTTCATTATTTGTGACAAAAAATGGGGTATGTACTGTAGAAAATCAGAATATGACATTTCAAATGACAATAATTATATGATGGCATAAAATGTAGAATATATTTTGAATTTTACCGGTAGTACGCACTTTTTGAATTTGAGTGTTGACTTTTAGGATAACGCCGTGCAACGGTGTAGAGATTATGTCTATTTGCAGTGAAGTATTAAGTACGGAACTCCACATCCAACAGAAGCCTGCGAAAAAATGTAGCCATCTCCTTCCATTACCCAAAGCGCAAGTCATGTAACACACAGCGTCCGGCTATCCATGGCGCATCCGATCCAGTTCAATTCCCCTGGAGCTAATCATTTAAAAATTGTCCGCCTCGTGCAAAGCCATTCGCTCGCGATTGTAGCGTTGCGCAGCGATCGCAACTTCCAAAGTACAAGTGTACGCAATAGCGATTTCGCCGCCGCCACGATGGATTTGGCCGAGATGACCGCACTACGACGAGCTCGAACGCTTCAACCGGACTCGGGCCAACGGTGTGATCGGACCCTGCGGCCTCGACCCGCCAGCATGCGCGAGAAAATCGGGGCGAGGTGGTGTCTAACCCGGTCGACTGCCAAGACCCCTGAACCCCCGATTGTCCGGCCGAAAATTAAACTCCGCGACGGCGACGTCGAGGCGTTCCGCAACTTGGCCCACAGCGTCGTGTCTCGGACTCTGGCTCACGAGTGCGAGTACCGTCGACAGGGATCCCCCGAGCCTGTGGCGCAGGAGTGGAAGTTAGTCAAGCGACACAACGGACTCCGCGTGTTCAAGAGCAAAGTGCAGCAGCAAGAGTTCCAGCTATCGTCGATTCATGAGAACGGGCTGGCGCGAGCGCCGACCGCCTTCTGCCTAGGAACCATCGACGGCTCGCTGGAAGATGTGCTCTACGGCCTGCAGGCCAAGACCCGAAGAGAGATGCACGTGGTCAACGCGTTTCAAAATAAAGGTCGCGTCAAAAAATGCGCCGTGCTGTCCGCGATAGATCATGGCTCGGATAGCGACCCGTTCAGGCAGCTCGCGCTCAAATGGATCCTCGCCCAGACGGTCGGAGACGCCCGACACGAGAACTACCGCGACGCGTGCACCATTGAGTCAATGGGCTCAGGGGTGGACAGTCACGGCGAGCGCTACGGCTACCGCTTGATCAAGAGTGTGGACTTGGCCGAATACCCCCAGCTGTCCACAAGCAACGATATCGTTCGAGCCAAGATGACCATGTGCTGCATCTTCCGGCAAGACGCGGACTCACGCAGCGTGTGCGTCTACTCCAAGGGAATGCTCGACATGGGGGAAGACGCATCATCTGTCCCGGCGAGCAGTGAGGCAATGTGCGCGATGATGCTTTCAATTGCCAACGCCACGGAGGTCGCGGAGGCCAAGCGGTTGACGCTGCTGGCCCTGCAGCGCGCCGAGTACACTGCGTGCTTATCGCATCAGAAGTATGACGAGTCAGAGCTGGAGGACTCTCGCGCCACCGAGTCAACGATCACATCACCTGTGGAACCGGTAGCTGACTTCAACCAACGCGAGTGTTTCCGCCAGAAAACGTCTTCGGACCCATGCTCCGTGTGCGGGAAGAAGCCAACCATGTCCAAGTTCGTCCGAACGACGCACCGCAACTGCGGTATTTGCCAGCAGCGCGTGTGCAGTAAATGCCAAGTCAAGCGGCGCTTATTCGCTCGCTCGGACGCCATCGCTGTGAGTTGCTGCAAAATCTGTGTCATCGCGTCCAAGCGGCTTCACGTGGACCCTCGCGATCCGTGCCCGATGCTCTCGTCACTGCCCACTCCATCCCCTGTATAGCTAGCTAGACCCAGTATCGTCGATCATTATAGGCACTCCGCCACTGTAACAAGCCACGACAATAAAAATCTCGTCCCAAATTGACCCTCTCGTCCTCCGTTAGTTACTTACTTACTGTAGTTCATCTGTCGCTCTCACTGCACCCCAACCAGGAACATGGAGAGGTAGGCGTGCATGAACCAGAGGTAGCCTCCGACAAACACCAGGCGCTGCAGCACCGGCGGCAACACCACCACCAGCTGCACCACGACGCCCCAAGACCACATGAACAGGTACGGCAGCGTCAGCCAGTGCCACACGGGCCACATCCCGACCGCCAAGCTGCAGCATGCAGTATCCACAACGATAACGTTAACAGGCAATATGCACTAAACTGGTAATATACATTCGCACCAGAAGCCAGACGCCAGCATCGAGGCCAGCATCCCGTGGGTCGCCGTTTTGGCCGTCTTGTAGTGCACGCGCTCGCCCAGCACCACGCCCCGGTACACCTCGATGTAGCCGCCGAACAGCCCCAGCAGCGAACCGAAGAGCACGCCCAGGTGCACGAAGCCCCGGCGCGCGTGTGGCGCGTGCAGCAGCTGCGGCACGAAGTCGGCCTCGTACAGCCCCAGGCTGGCCACGGCCAGGAACGTAAGCGACCAGATACGGTCCAGCACCAGCTGCAGCCAACTCTCCGCCAGCTGCGCGCGCCGCGCGGACGGCGCCGCGGCCACCATCGGGTCCGTCTCCGCGTCCTGTAGCCCCTCGGCGTCATCATCCTCGCCCGCGCGCGCCGACAGCGGCCGCCGCGCCGTCACCTCCTGCTCCATGCGCATCATCTCTCTCAGTTGTAATTGTTGTGTATTCATCAAAGTAAAATCAGACCGACTCAGATAATTTACTCAGAAATGAAATGTTAAAGTTTAATTAAATTTATTATTAAAATTGAAATTAAATTTGTAACCTGTAAGTTTAAAATCTCTGAGTCTGAGTAAAGTAGGCAAGGAAACCGACAGCATGCTAAGGACCAACCACGACGATGCGATCAGGGAGGTCCTACTTGTACTTTGCTACGTAGTACGACTTTGTTTGATCTTCTACTACAGCGTAGCAATTGAAAAAAAATGCTACATAGCTTACTTGCACACATATCAAAGCAACAATCTGCCTTAGTTTATTTTCTACTACTTAAGTAAGTAGGTTCAGTCCTCTTGAATCACTGAATCTTTTTAGCCCTGAGCATATCTCTTTTCAACTCTATCTGCCATTTGGTCGAGATGGCTTCCGTGCGTGACACCTTCGTCGCCACCTCCAACATGTTTGACATAGCCTTGACCCCATAGAGTTCCGTGAATATCCCTATCAAGGTCGTGTGCTGTGCAATATTCTTCAAGTTGAACATTTGCACATAGCCCTCAGCATTTTCACGTTCGGGTTCGTCTGAAGCTTGTCCACTCCGTCGTCAAGTTTCAACAGCTTAAAAATATCATATGGGGTCTCACCCCGGTGCAGCCACGTTTTCACCATGGCGTTCTCCAAGTACACGGCAATGTTCCTCATCTCCCCGACCCAGGAAGCCGTAATAAATATCTTGGATAGCCTATCGTACCCATATCTGGCTGTCAACACCGAAAGCATGAAATGTTCTGGGGTGTATCTCGTCATCTTCATATAAAGAACCCACGTGTTCAACTGGGGCGTCGCAAAGAGGTCGTATCCCCAGTTTTATTATCTTCAATCTGGAGGGGGGTTGCGTAATGGTGTTAGTTGTGCGCTTGGATCTGTAGGTTATCTAGCTAGGTACATGCAGCCGCTCTATTATTGTATAGATTCACCGGAAGTTTCTGAGTCCATGAAATGTAATCAGATCGACTCAGATTTTGTACTCAGACATTTTAAACTCGTACACTGTAACTCTCCCACAGTGTTGTAATAAAAGGTAGCGTTCTGATAATGGGGGCCAAGAAGGCGGCACCCGCGCTGCCCAAGCCGGCCAAGGCAGCAGCGGTGAAGGCGTCTGTGGCGTCTGTGGCGTCTGCAGCGTCGGTGTCCGCGGCGTCGGCGCGCGGCTGCCGCGAGTTCGCGGCCAACAAGCGCGGCGTGTTCTTCCTCACGTTCTTCAGCTACGTTCTGTTCCACGCGAGCCGCAAGAGCTTCTCGGCCATCAAGGGCCAGATGGGGGATGAGCAGTGGCTGCACTCGTCCGTCTACACGCGCGAGCAGCAGGCCGAGATGTTCGGGCTGCTGGACACGCTATTCATGGGCTTCTACGCGCTGGGGCTGTACATCAGGTTCGTAACTGTTAGTCTAACTGTTCGTAACGGAATATGTGACGTGTGAAGTGTCGTGTTATGAACACCATGATGAAGCGGCATGCTCGGCGACAAGCACGACCTGCGCCGCATGATCGCCGGCGGCATGTGGGGCACGGCCGCCGTGGTGCTGCTCTTCGGAATGGGTGCGCTGGCCGACGTGCACGCGCTGAGCTTCTACGCCGCGCTCTGGGGGCTCAATGGGCTCATCCAGTCGAGCGGCTGGCCCGCCAACGTGGCCGTCATGGGCCGCTGGTTCGACCAGCGCGAGCGCGGCGCCGTGCTCGGCGTCTGGAGCGGCAACGCCTGCCTGGGCAACATCGTGGGCACGGCGCTCGTGGCCGCCATGTTCGCGCTCTTCGACAAGACGCTGGCCTGGAAGCTGGCGCTCGTGGTGGCGGCGGCGCTCGTGGCCTTCCACGGGCTGCTCGTGCACCTGTTCCTGTACCCAGACCCGAAGGACGTGCCCTACCGCCACGAAGCGCTCGAGGAGGCCAAGCCTGAGGTGGCCAAGAAGAGGGACGATGAGGACGCCGCCGATGACACTGAGGAGGAGAGCAAGCGCAAGGGCATCGGCTTCTTCGAGGCCTGGTGCATCCCCGGGGTGAGTCGGTCACAAGGGATGCGGCGCTTGTGTTGATAAATGGCCGATGGCTAATGTGTTGCGACCTATGGTGTGGTTGAACAGGTCCTGCCGTACTCCATGTCGTACGCCTGCCTCAAGTCGGTCAACTACGCGCTGTTCTTCTGGATCCCGTTTTATCTGACGGTGTCGCTGCACATGGAGAACTCCCAGGCTGACTCGTTCTCGGTTCGTACACGTTTTATTTGTCAGACAACTTCGGTTGTAGATGTCTAATAGCTTGGCTCATCATTCCTCCAGATGCTGTACGACGCCGGCCAAATTTTTGGTGGCTTTGTCGGCGGGATGGTCTCGGACAGGATGGGCGTCAGATCACCGGTCGTAGTGACGATGCTACTGTTCTCCTGGTACGAGATGCCTCGTTCTTTTTGTTTCATTTGGATCATTTGCTAATTATTTCACGCTGTCATTCTTGCCAGCATTACCTTGTACTTCATGGATGGAGCCTCGTACGACATGACAGCTCTGCTACTACTGGTGTCGGGTTTTATGCTGGGCGGCCCAGCTAACCTAATCAGCACCGCCATCTCGGCAGATCTAGGCACTCACGAGAGCATCCGTGGCAACGCAGAGGCACTTTCGACTGTAACGGGTATCATCGATGGTACTGGAAGCGTCGGTGCAGCTCTGGTCCAATATCTCGTGGGATATTTGGCAAACTGCCAATACGAGCCGAAAGGCTGCGACCCGAAGAGCCCTCGTTGTGTGCAAGTCTGCTCGTGGGGACCGGTTTTCGTTCTTTTGGAGGTTGGAACGGTGCTCTCATGTGTCTGCCTCGCGCAACTGTTGTACCACGAACTGTTGCTCATCCGCAGCCGGCGCCGCTACTGCGTTCGAGAGAACTAGAGCTCGAGTTATCCTGAACAAAATGATAGATATTGCCCTTGAGATGCACCTGATCTGGCATAGATGACGCATCGCCCTTGAAAAAGCAAACGCAGTTGATTTGCTAGATTGTGCAGTACAGTACATTTAGGGGCTATGAAGCAGCGTTCTTATACTTCTGGTTGAACTCGCCAAGATACGTGCCCGGTTAGCTTCCGTCATTGTCTTCCCGCCCTTCAGCAGCTTGTGAACTTCTCGCTGCGTTTTACCTTCGCGCAGCCAACAAGTGCACTGGTCATTCGCAATCTTAGGGAGGGGGGGGGGGACTGATAAGTCTATCCGATCTCTTCAACCCAGCGTTAATCAGCAATGCTGATTCAGCTTCGTCAGATCTTTGTCGCTGTAGTGCTTTAGTGATGTCGTCCATGTTTCCCGCCTTCCTGCTCATGACTTCGCTGAATTTCACATACTTAAGTAAATCGGCAGGGACGTGTCTTGGAACCCGCTGTATCAAGCTTCAATAAAGAGAAGAGTTCGTCGGTAGATTTCCCCATTACAATCAATTCGTCAAGCTGAGCCTGGAGCCGCGCCTCCTCCGTCGTCATTACTGTCGGCGCCACCTTCGACGGTGCCTTCGACGATTCCTTCGGCTTGAACACGTTTTTGACCTTCGTAAAGAAGTTAAATTCACCGCTCCCTCTTCGCTGTCGTCGTTTTCGCCCTCGAACTTCTCCGTCCTGAGCGATCTCTTTGTTTCCCTTCCACTCCGGCCGTTCGAAAGCAATAGTTCGATTGGGGCTGGGAATGCACCATCGTCGAGGCGGTAGACACCAAAGGAGCCTTCACACTGGCGGTCAGAGTGGCTGCCAGGAGCAGCACTACATACATGACCCGAGTTGTTGCTCTTGGTAACTCCTGAAGTACTAGTCGTTTACGGCGACTGAGTTGGAAAGTGAGGGTTTGTCGTTGTGGGCAAGGCCCTGCAACAATTCCGACATCACACAACACGTAGCGGCTCCACAAGTACTTAGCATATGTTTATTTGCACAGGATGGACGCCATCATACAGTACCACGTACAGTGGGGGCGTGTCCTCGTGACATGCATAACTGAAGATCTGGAAAGGGACAATATCACTATTGCAGGATAAAATAATGCTCGAAGTGCGGCCACGAGGCAGAACAGTAAGCACATAGATTATGTAGAGTTTGTTTACACTGCATTCATGTGACACATATCAACCCCGCCGCATGTCATTTCGGTGACGAGAACCTCTACTAATGTTTATCTTTTTTATTGTAGTCAATCACCTAACTAACGACTTCAAATACAAAGTTCCTGCCGTCGCTCGTTTACGTCGTCTGCAAGCTGTTATCACACGCGGGGTTAAATCCGTTATCGCGATGGACAAGGTCGCTGGCCTTGCCCTCTGCAATCCGGTCTATTCAATGTCCTTCAGCATGTCCTATTGCATATTCCCACAATGCACGTGGCTGTGCATCTTGACCAAAGGTAGTTTGTCTGCTGTGTCCCGTATCCATCGCTATATTGGTCAATGCATCAACCGTTTTGTTGAAGGCCCGAGGATGGTGAATCCACGAGCGAATGCCACATTTATCCGCCGCTACCCGACATTGTTGGCACAGCGCTCGGTCTTGGGGGCGTTGCAGAGCCGAAGAATTAACTGACTATCACCAACCACGTAGAGCGGCCTTAATCGTGGTGATTGTCCCGGTGATCGAAAATCTGCTTTACATCAAGGCAAACCACAATTACAAGCACGTAGACGACAAGAATTCAATATCAATAAATAGAAATCAATAAAAACTAAATTATAATAATTTAACTCAATATAAAACCAAAAACCTAATTGCACTTTTAAAAATCGACTAGTTTACCAGTCTTGGGCCTGTGACCTGTGACTCTCATGTCACAGGCCTGTTTCGAACATGATTCAGCGATTGGCTCAAGCTGCTTGCAATGTTTTCCCATTTGCAACACATCACTGTTAAAATTTCTTTCAGTAGGACAAGTTGCCGTATTGGATAGAAGCAGTTTGTTTAGAATTCAAGTGAAATACGTACAAGTTGAGGATGACAGAATCACCTCATCGATAAGGTGGCGATGGAACACTTGAAAACCCACACTTTCCTGCCGACTGTTCGTCTAATGCTACAAGGAACCCCACAAAAGGCTCGCGGCAAGGGAAAAAAAAAATCAAGCATCAGAGCAATGTGAGACAGCCACACTGTGAAAAACTTGCTCGAATCGTGCCAACTGGCACTGTGCATGGGTTCAGCCCTCACTAGGGAAGATCTTGCAAAGCAATTCAGCGGCCAGTTGGAGACTGAATGAAGATCACGCACAACGACCATCACATTGGTATTGGATCAGAAACAACGTAAGCCGACACCAAACTCAGACCCCCCCCCCTCCCAACCAACCAAGGTAGTAAATCTCACGAGACAGAATAAATCATAAAGGCGCGTTCCGGCAACTGTGCTGTTGTAACTCGATGAATTCGGCTCACCAGAGCCCACATAATTTGACGTTAATTGTGGGCTAGAATCGCAAATATGTAGGTTCAAAAACGCTAGTGTGCCTTCCAGCTCACTGTCTTTAGCTTGCAACTTATTAGCTCAGCCTGCCATATACGGCTATGCTCAGTAACTTTGCAATTGACTAGTAAATCAGCGATGCAAGCGCAATCTATTTCTTGACGTAGACCTCCAATATTTGCGGTGTTCATACCAAATCCTATTGAGTGCGGTTAAGCCGCATTCTTGATGTATATGTCGTTGAACGCCTTGAGATACTTCCTCCAGTTCACCCTGTCGGCCTCGCTAATCTTCGCGCCCCCCTTAAGAAGCTGGTAGACGTCTCGAGGATCCTTGCGTTCACGCAGCCAAGTGCCAAACTGACCCGCCCGAAGTCGATCGGCAGTGGCCTGCGTGAGGTCATCGGTGCTCTTCATTCCCGCATTCACTATCTTGGTCAGCTCGCTGTCGGTGAAGTGCTTCAGGAGAGTCCCAACGCCATAAATGTCCTTGCTGCCCGTTTGCTTGCTAGCTAGCTGACTGTATCTGACATACGTTGGCAACGCGTCCCTACGAAACAAGTTCGTCCCCCCCTCCATAATTTTTAAAGCGGAGAATGCTTCATCCGTTGATCCCTGAGCTTTCAGTAATTTCACGAGCGGAGTTGGCAGCCCCTTGGCCTCCTTCGCCAATGTCTGGAGCTGCTGGCTCTCCTTCGCGATGACTCCCGGGACTACCTTCGACACCGACTTTGGCTTAACCAGATTCTTGAGCTTATTGACGAAGTCGAAAGTCGCTCTCTCTTCGCTGTCTTCTGTTAACTTCTCGGTCCTGAGAAATCTTCCCGCTCCCAAGACGCTGGGTCCACCCGGTAGCACGCGGTTGGTCGCTATCTTCGATACTGTAGCCGACGAGGTGGCATCCGAACACGCAGTTAGAGCGGTCGCAGCAAATATCGCGACTAAAATGGCTCGCATGGTTGCTCGCGATATGTTAAGTCGTACTCCGGGAACGAAATGGAAAGTGAGGTCTACAGCAGGGCCTCTCAACGTTTCGTTCGGACGTTTACGACCAAATCGAGATCGTCATGTGTTCCGCCTAGCGATGCATGAACAGGTGCTTTCAGTCGGAATCGGTTTACCCTGTTCACAGGGCTTACAGGGCTTACGACTCAATTGATTTTCGCAGAAGACTGGACGTGAACTCCGTTTTTGTCAACATTTCCTATCCGGAGATTTGAGAATTCCATGCTTTCTCCTTTCTTAGGCGTAATCCCCAAACGATCGACAACATGCATACACTATGTACATACGTATACAGTGCATGTAATAGTGAAACAACCGCTGACGTTTTAATTTTTACGAGTACTAGTATATAATAATAGGGAGGGGTCAAATCTTGCAAAGAACGTGCTTTAAAATCTTGGCTATTTTCTCACTGTTTACCAAATGTATGCTCTGGGGGTGGCTTGTTTTAAGCTTATTTCGAAGTGAGCAAGATCGCCGAGACCTTCCGCGGGGCCCACCTGGACAGCATGCGGCGGCGCCCCCTTCATGCATGTGTGCTCGATCGGCACCATCTCGAGACACTTGTGCAGCTCGGCGAGCCGTCAGCGAGACGCATGAGTAGCTCCAGTGGTGCTTCCTGTCTTGCGCTGACGTGCGGTATTTGGAAGAAGAATATCGAACGCGCGCACGGTGGCGCAAGTGAGTATTGCGCCTGCTACTCTGGTTCGGTCATGTGTGAGGAAGCATCGACTCTCCTTTCGTTTTGATGTTAGACTCACATAGTAAAACTGATTCGGTTTTTTTTCTGCGTCAGACACATACAAATTCGTGATTTCTGCTCAGTTTTTGCGTAATTTTCTGCTTACAAATCCGGGCACTGTGCTTACTTTCGGTGGTTCGACTCCCCCTAGATGTATACTGTACTTGTATGATAGAAGCCTTGTTCATGAGGGTCATTTCATTGCGTTTTTGAGGTTGCACCCCCAGACGAAAAACGAACACGGAGTTGTGGCAATGGGTTCGCTCGCTGGAATTTTCGTCACTCGTCACTTCGCCAATACCGCGCCGATTTGCTGCGGCAACGCTACTAGCAACTACTCACTGTCGCTGTCACTTTGTAGAGAAGTAGCCCTGCTAAATGGTATCAACAGAGTGCAATGTACACGCAAAATTCGAATTCTCTGAAGTCCCACTTATAATCATCTATTAGGCCGACTCCAATTCCCATGCGACCTCAAAAATGGGATCGTATTCTACTGGCCATGAAAATGCAATCTTACCTGGCATCGTGTTCGTAGCGAAAGTTGTATTAACATATTTGTTGCAAATTGGTGGGATGATGATCAGTCGACTTTTGCAAGACTGGGAAAAGAATTGCAAATCACCACTTTCTGTAGCCTAGAATTAAAATTTGTGTGTCGCCACACAGCCTTGAATTAGCTGTCTTACGGACAGCAGTCCGGCTGGGAAATTTATCAACTTAATTTGGAAATGTATTCCCCCTCGCCCCTCGATCGTCATAAGGAATACTGAATAACAAAATATGACGTTTCTGGGTGCTTCACCACGGAAAAAGTCCATTCGGTAAAGGACCTTTGGAGGAGTGAAGATGGGCATACCCCAATTGCTCGTCCAGTTTCTCTTGTAATATTACGGGGCAGCTTACGGGACGGCTTACGGGACGAAGTTTACGGGACTAGGTAGGTCGATACAAACGGCTCAAAATCCAAATTAGGCATGCAGGAGGTATACTTTATTCAAGTGAATTGTCTTGGTTACGTGCATTCCTAGCGACGAGTTCAGCTAGATCGAGCAAACTGAAGTACTGCAGCGACTGGAGTTGGCCTTCCATTGAAGAGTTGGTTAGAGCTGTTCTCTGCGGGTTCTTGACTTGCTTCAAGACGCTGAACTCACTCTCAACTGAGTGAGTGCCGGGCGATATCGCCGCCATTCCAGCGACAAATGCGAACAGGAAACTGTAATTGCCCTCGCAGTCCACATCAGACCACGCATCAAGAAACGCCTCTATTGCTCGGTTCATCCCATCAATTAGAGCTTGTAGTGCAGACACTTCCAGTACATCACAGAACTGTAGCGAGGAAAACGATGCTCCGCGTACATTACTCTTGATTCGTTCTTTGTCAATGGCTGGGACGGTGTCGTCGATCCCGTCTGATTCATATTTGAGCTGTAGTGCAGTTACTAGGTTGGAGAGTGCAGAATATTGGCCCCGCGTGGTAATGTTCTCGTACTACATGGAGCGGAAACAATGACGAAAATGCTGGGTCATATCCGCCACTGTAAACAAACACAACCACCACGATTCAGACGAGTGAGGACGCTTCTTGTCGGTTTGCATCTTTAGCAAGGATTCGTAGTGCTCGCTCAAAAACTGACAGGAGTCGTGGATCGATTCCCACCGTGATGTAGTAGATTTGAGTCCTGGTAACTGGTATCTCAGAGCTGAGGCAGGCCAACCAGATCGTCTAGTCCGTCTAAAAATGCGCCAACAGAAAGATTGAGCTGGCGGCTGCCGCACCAATTTATCGATATACCCGTGCCTACTTCTCACTCACAAGCCTGCCGAATCCGAACAGCAAATTCCTGTCGGCAATCTATCATTGTGGCTGCGCCATCACTTGTGATCCCAATGAGCTTGCACAACAGCGACTTTCCCCCAATGTTTTCCATCGTATCTAGTGCTAGGTCAGCGTAATTCGACGCAGTATGTGCACAATTCCCCGTAGGAATTGCTTTGGGGATCCACTTTTGTCGCTGCTCCAGAGGGGTGATATTAGTTCGCACAAGGGCAGTGTTTTTAAAAAGAAGAAGAATGAAGTTGATTAACTGGGAGATAGACTTGTCGTAGTGCTGGCTAAACGAAAGCTCAATCAAACCTAAGGCTGATGTATCGACACACGAGTTAAATTATCAACAGGTTCAGCGAAGCCCAGGCGGCGCAAAACTGTCCTGATCTCGTCACTATCAAGATTGAACTCGGTTGATCGGCGATAGATGTGTAAGTAGTGTTGCTGAAACGAGCAGCTCAAACGGGGAATTGGATTGATCGCACGCATAACGTGGAACTACATGTAGATATCGTTCCGGAGACGTCATAGAGCGTGGAATACAATGGCTGTGTGGATGCGCCATAAAATGAGAAAAACCTCACGAAGATAGCGCTAGTCGTCATGCGGATTGCGGTCGGACGGGAAGATCAACAGCCTCCACCCTAGGGAGCATTGAAAAGCTGGAGCCCATGTCTTCTGTCATAACCCCTAGACGGGGTCACACTCGAAGAAGCAATGCGTCGCAGTGTCGATAGCCCGGAAGGGCAGTGTTGACACAGCGATTTGCACCGGTGATTTTAGTCTGTGGTGCGGTCTGTTGGTTCATGAACACCCTTCTTAGACCCTCGCCTTGAACCTTTTGCCTTCACCATTCGTGCTACGAGGTGTAGAGCGCCGAAAGGTGGAATGAACAGGCAGGGACGCGAATAGGCTGCAAACTGGGGTGGTTTCAGGCATCTCCTGAATTAGATATTTTGCTCTTTCTCTTCACACACAGGCCTAATTTTACCTCAAATAGGCATTCTGGAAAAGTCTGACTAGGTAGTTCGATACAAACGGCTCAAAATCCAAATTAGGCATGCAGGAGGTATATTTTATTCAAGTGAATTGTCTTGGTTACGTGCATTCCTAGCGACGCGTTTGGCTAGATCGAGCAAACTGAAATACTGTAGCGACTGGAATTAGCCTTCCATTGAAGAGTTGGTTAGAGCTGTTCTCTGCGGGTTCTTGACTTGCTTCAAGACGCCGAACTCACTCAAAAAAATAGCGTCTACCGGCTCGACCTTCATGTCATCCGGTGCATACAGCAGCTACAGCTACCAGGCAGCTCATCCGAACGACCTAATCGCTCGCATGGTGGAGCTGAGCCGCGTGGCTGAGTCCACGAACAACACGACGCAGCATAATAGTATCTACCTCTCGCAGCATGTGCGGGCGAGGGGAGGACGTAGGCAGTAGCATATCATTTAGATATTAGCTGTAGCATGTCTGACTAAAGTAATATTGTGCATTGCAAATGTTTGTCGTTTTCACTTGGCGCTCTTCTCCAGTTATAATAAATCGAGGTCGATTTAATAAAACGGGGTAAATAAAAAGGGCAGATCGATCTATGTAGGCCGGTTAATAAATCGAGCTGCATCGCAGCTAGCGATCGATCTCCTTGTGGATTTGATTATAACGAGGTCGATCTAATGTAAAACGATCCTTGTTGCGTTTTTGAAAACGCAAATCGAGGTCGACCAAAATAGCTCATGCTAACGACTCCTTTTTATACCACGATTTGTGGAGCGGACGACCTCGATCTACGCCATAAAACAGGGCGACATTTTATCTGTTATTACTTCTCTGTCGGATAAATTAGGTTATTTGTGATCCACACATTGAGTATTATTGGTCAATCGACGATGGGTAGGGTAACATTTGGTTTTTGGCCAATCATATCATACACGAATAGAAAAACCTCGTGAAGTTTGAGGCATGATATTTATCTTACCTGAGCCTTTTACGAGCTGTAATTGGCTAAGAAGACTGACATGTGTAACGACTGATATTGTGGTGAATTATCGCCAAGTTAAACCCGAAATACAAAAAAAATTACAGCCGACAAATCCAATGTGGTGTACCCGCTTCGGTTCTAGCAGGATGCAAACAGCAAAATTCTGGCGTGAACGCCTGTCGATAAGCTTTACAAAAGGCCTCACTCGCTCAAGAAGTTTTGGCAAAAGCCAAGGCATTGCATATTTGATGAACTACCATACTTTCGTGAGACAGAGAAGTATAGTAATTCTGAAAATACGATCTATTACGAATACTTATTGGTAGTATAAAATACCGTAAAGGCATCTGCACCGGGGCGGGGGTGCGTAAAACTAAACGTAAAATACTCAAAATGAAAGCTGACAACGCTGCGAACGTGTGAAAGCCGCGATAGCTCTGCACTGGTGGTCGGATAGGCAAGTGAGTAAAACTTAAAGCTCCCTCTGCTCGCTATCAATCATGCTGCAAGGGTCTGCTGCAGCGGCAGCGTCGAGCCTAGATGCAGAGGCACAGGTTGAGGCAGAAACAGGGGTTGACGGAGTAGGTGAAGCCGCGGATGCAACTTGAGCAAGAGTAACCGGTGGCGAAGCAGGTGGTGACAACATGACGAGTGTGCTTCGCAAAGAGAGGTAATTTGAGTGAGTGAGGTGGAAAGCCAAAATGCGCGCGCTGAACGTTGTCCAACGAATTACTCAAAGCCCCTCTGTCACAGAGGGGGCTAAAGAACATTTGCAAGCTTGCTCAAATCCGTGGCTAGTGTAAATTTTTGAGCAAATCTCACGCATTTTACTCATGCCAGTGCAGTTCCAAAAACTAACCTCATCCTCATATTTTTGGGTAAATTTACGTTTACGCCGCCGTAAGCGATCGACTCGAACGATGAGAAACAGACCGAAAACATTCTTCAAACTGTATGTGTACCAGTGTGGCGATTGCGTGCACCACTGCTTTGAACCTGCACTCAATCGAATCGGAACAATCGGAAGTATCTCTCGGCTTTGGCTGGGCCAATACCTCGCATGCTTGCCATCTCTTCTTCTGATGCCGGCTCTGCTTCAAGCACATCCTGCACAGACAAAACAGGTGTTAATACTTTATGTACCGGTAAGTTGAGCACAAGACTTTGCCGTACCCTGATGAGTCGACGAGAGAGCGCTTCTCGTTTGAGAAGTTTCAGACGCTTGGATTCTGCCAGGATTTTTTGGTACTGGTACTCGATAGTGCCTTTGGGGATCGTATCTTCCTCCTCAACCTTCCTATCAGTGGTATTATTCTCCAGATCGCCCCGCCAGGACTCTGAAGCAGCTTCAAGTGGCACGCCGCAGTTACAGTTCCGAACACACCGAGACGCGTCGAAGCGGAAGCCGAAATGCGCGTACAGAATTTCTTTTCGGCAACCATTTGTCGTTTTGCAGAAGACAGCGACATCCTCCAGTTCGCCTCGAGAGCTACCGTTGGACGTCCCACCAGCTCCACTTCCATCAAAATCGAGCCGCTCCGTCGTCAGGGCGTCTGCTCGGCTTTTGTCCGCCTCTGAATACAGCAAAATACACACAGCAGGTTTTCCGTCCCGGCCACTTCGTCCCTATTGCAACAATCAGAGTTCGTTTTAGCCAGCCATAAGCATGTCCTACCGCTGCAACTTCATGTAATAACGCACAATTTGCTGCGAGTAAGCTGAAAGGGACAAGGGGATAGAATGGTGCACCACGAAGCGCACGTCCGAACGATCGATGCCCATCTCCATAAGCAGAAGCGGAAAGACTGCGTCAGGGGCTCATGATCCTCAAGTCAAACAATTTGAGAGATACACGCATAGCACCGTACCCCGAAGGCGCTGGTGGCGCAAATTATGGTTATCTGTCCCATCATCCACTGCTTGCGCACGAACTCGCGACGTTTACGCGGCAGTCCACCATGGTACACCCCCGCATGGCACCCGACACGGACGAAAGCCAGGCACGTGTCTTCCGCCTCCTTCCGCGTCATGCAGTAGACGATCGTCGTCTTGTTCCCGACTCTCTGTGCGATCCACTCCGCAGGCTTCGCCACCTTCCTCACCACTTCCATCCTCAGATTCTTGCGGTCCGTCACTTGCTGAATCAACGCCATCTGGCCATGTCGATCCTCCACTTTCACCAACGCTTCCGCAGGCACTTCGGGCAACAGCCTCACACGGAACAGCTCCGCCAACCGCTCAATGTCCTCGTCCGAGACAGACGCCGTCGCCAGCGTGATCGGCACTTCGCTTAAGTGCTGCGTCTTCCACTGGCTCAGCTGCAAATACGCGGGTCGGAACGTGTTCCCCCACTCCAGCACACAATGTGCTTCGTCCAGCACGATCCGTGCGAGTCGGTCTTCGTCCCTCGCGGCTCGCACCCAGTTTCTCATCTCCGTGTTCATCTGCAGAAACTCCGGCGTGGTGTACACGAGCCTCTGGCCGTCCAAAAGCTGCAGCAAGGGCACTGCCTTGTTCCTCTCGTCGCTGGAAACTTGGATTGCCTTGACTCCTTTGCGTTTCAACGCTGCAACTTGGTCCTACACGGCAAAAGCAATTGAAATATGTCGTCAACCGAGATATCCTACTTTCCGACAATTTATAGTTTTTAAGGTCCGTACGTGCATGAGCGCAATGAGCGGAGACACGACCAAAGTCGTTTGGCTTGCTGCAGTTACGAGGGCGGGCGCCTGGAAGGCCAAACTCTTGCCGGCGCCCGTGGGCAGGTGCAGGAAGACTGAGTACCCCAGTGTAGCCATGTTGACCGCTGTGGACTGCGCGTCCGTGACCGGTAGAGCGTCGGACGAGCCCAGCTCCAGCAGCTGCCGATACACCGCATCTAGAGCGTTCTCCCTAGAGGAGAAGGCGCGCGCAAGGGCGCCATGAAGCGGAGCGCGAGCACGGCGAAGACGCAGCAGAGCCCGCATGATGGGAACTGCGCAATGCACTTCTGTGGTTGGCTGAAAACGACACAACGTTGTATTTGATTGGTTTAGCGTGTAGCCATTTGAACGACAAGATGGCTACATTTGTGCGCATCAAGGGACGCACTCCAAGCTCTAGGCGCAGAGCTTGTGCTCGTCTTCAACTTCGCTCTCGTGCTCGTACTCGTGGTCATTCTCATCGTTCTGCTCTTTTTCGTGTCCGTCAGTGTAGTCGTCCGTCTGCTGCTCGGTTTGGTTCTCACCATACTCGTGTTCCGAGGATTCGGAGGATACTTCGCTCTGCGTGTCTCCGTAGTTCTCGTCGCTCTCGTCTTGGTGCCCGTCCTGTCCGTAGTCGTCCTTAGAGTCTTGGTTGTGCTCGCTGGAGCTACCTCCGTCGTAGTCGTCTTCTTCGACCGTCTGGATGACGGCGCAGGCGATGCGAGGGGTTTGAGAGCCGCACACGGCGTGCAGCACAATGCTCCACGTGGGGGAGCTCTCGGACGGCAGCGGAAAGTGCTCGTCCGTCCACTCGCCCGAGACAGCGGCGTACTCGCCGAGGTTGAACGCGCCGAACTTGCCGGACAGATCTCCCTTCTCGCACACCAGCGGGTCGGCCGCGTAGTTCGTCGGGTTACACGCGTAGGTCAGCGACTTGGCCTTGCAGTCCGGTTCGGCGATGTACTCGGACGCAGTGCCACACGCGCGCAACGGGTCGTAGTGGTTGTCCGTCGCGGCTTTCGAGCACTGCTTGAACGAGTCCGAAGTCAGCGTTGAGTTCCACTTGGTGTGGATGTGCCACTTGTAGCTGGTCACGTCCTCGGTGCAGTTGCCGTCGAAAGCTTTGATCGCAGCCTGGTCGACGCCGTAGAAGTCGAGTTTAGCTGTGATCGTGGCGGTGGAGGAGTCTTCGCCCGCGTACTCGACGTGGATGGAGCCGTCCACACCGGCAGCATTGGCGGCATCAAACTTGTAGATGAATGAGGGGTTGTGTGCAGCTGTACCAGCCAGGGCGGCGGCGAAAGCGAAGCAACCAGCAATGACACGGACCATCGGGGTGAGTGGAAGGTCTTAGGATGTCGGAGGCTAATCCGTGAATGACTTCGCACCGACCGCTAGAATGGTGAGCGATCTCGCACCTTGAAGCACGATGAGTTCAGGTGGCGTGTGCCGCTGGTAAGGCGTTAAACGCGTGCCGCTCACCTAGGTTTTAATCACGGTTTCATGCCGGAATCTCTGACGGAGTATGAAGCGAGCCGTTAGTACTTCATCTCGTTTTGGAGCGTTCCGGAAGGCTCTGCCCTTAAAGTTGGTGCACCCACCGCGAATGAGCCACTACGCCCACGGCGTCGACTTTCCTGGGGACCAAATAGTTGCGTGTGAAAAGTTCGTTGTTGCTTGCCTCCAGCGTCGAGCTTGGATAACATTTCCTCAAGCTCGCGGCGCCATGGCCGATATTCTAGTAAGTACTCGATGTCTTGCTGGAGGCTAGATCGCTACGAGTTGTTCATTCCAAGTTGATGTTTCATGTACGGACAGAAAAAAAAATGTGAAAGTGAAAAAGTGGCTGGTTATTAGCTGAAGGTACGTGTCGCTTTGACTACGTCGGCTGGTTCAAGTGCCTTAGGCTTTTTCTTCGACGGCGCAGGCGACACGGGTCGCATGGTTACCGCAGACGGCGTGCAGCACAATGCTCCAGCTCGGGCGGTTCTCGGTCGGCAGTGGCGCGTGTTTGTCGATCCACTGCCCAAACGCCTTCTGCTCGGCATTCAACACCAAGTTGCCAAACTTGCCGGACAAATCTCCCTTCTCACAAGAACGCGGGTCCATCGCGTAGTTTCTCGGGTTGCAGGCGTATTTCGCAGCCCGGGCCTGACACTCAGGCGTGTCAATGTGCTCAGAGTCGGGGCTGCATGCGAAAAGCGGGTCGTAGTGGTTGCCCGTAGCAGCCAGCGAGCATTCTCTGAAGGAGGACGATCGGTCACGGGAGCTCCAGCGAACGTGGATGTGCCACTTGTACTGGGTCACGGGCTCAACACACAGAGGATCGAAAGCCCGGATAGCGCTCTGGTTCACACGGGAGAAGTCGAGAGCAGCGGAGATGGCCGCGACCGGCGAATCCTCCCCGGCATACTTGAAGTGGATAGCACCTTCGACGCCAGCAGCCGAAGCAGCGTCGAAGCGGTACACGAATGCAGGCTGCGCTGCAACGACGATAGCGGCAACAGCGCAATACGCGGCGAAGACAACGAGCTTCAGGGTCATCGTTGCGGGGTTTCAGTTCAGGAGTTTGATGAGAATTGAGAAGTGAGCTGCTTTGGCCTTGCCGGTAGAGACTTGAAAAGAGCTTTCTGATGGAGTAGCGGCAGGCGAAAGCGCGGCGAAAGTCTAGCATAACTTTTCTAATCGGTTGCAAGGAAATCACTCTGTTGGAGAGAGGGTGAAGCATATATTTGAGAACGAAAACGTGTCGGTATAGCAATGACTACATGTACGCTTAGACGCCGCAGCCAGGGGCCGGGATCGGGGACTCCTGCTGGACAGGGGTGGACTGGTCTACCTGCTCGACCTTGGTCTTCTCCTCCACCGTTCGGTGGGCGCACGAGATGCGGGACTCCTGGCCGCACATGGCGTGCAGCACGATGCTCCAGGACTCGGTGTTCTCGGACGGCAGCGGGAAATGGTCGTCCGTCCACTGCTCCGACACGGTCGAGTCCTCGCCCAGCTTGAAGGCACCGAACTTGCCGGACAGGTCGCCCTTCTCGCAGACCAGCGGGTCGGCCGTGTAATTGGCCGGGTTGCACGCGTAGCTCTTGATCTTGGCCTCACACTCGGGCTCGGCGTTGTACTCGGACACGGGGCCGCAAGCGCGCAGCGGGTCGTAGTGGAGACCCGTGGCCGCCTTGGCGCATTGCTTGAACGAGTCTGAGGACAGCGTCGAGTTCCACTTGGTGTGGATGTGCCATTTCCAGCCCGTGACGACATCGCTGGTGCAGTTGTTGTCGAAGGCCACGATGTCCGACTGGTTGACGCGCGAGAAGTCGAGTTCAGCCGTGATGGTGGCAGTGGACGAGCTCTCGCCGGCGTACTTGATGTGGATGGAGCCGTCGACGCCGCCGGCGTTGGCTGCGTCGAACTTGTAGACGAACGACGGCTGGGCGGCGGCGACGGCCAGAGTCGCAGCGAAGACAGCAAGACAGCGGACCATTGTTCAGTAGTGAGCAGTTGGAGGCGAATATGGAAATGATCCCGACAATGCTAGGCCCGGTCAAGGCGTGCCAGGTGTACTGGAGGCAGCAACAAGAGGCTCTTGTTGCCCTTGACAAGAGCCGCTGCGGTTTTCCGAGGGTACTGATGGCGGACTGGCCATGCCGATGGGGCTCATGCCAGGCGAGGTGCCTCGCGCCAATTGCAGGCGAGCTGGCATGTCTCTGCGGTTCATCGGGCACATCTCGAGGCATTGACACCCGGTCGTGCTCTTCACTCCCGCGAGCGCTTCCTGTTTTTCAATCTCCGCTCGCGGATAACCAGTTAAACCAGTGCATAGACTCCAGGAAAACTTCAACAGATGCCTTCGCGCCCTGTTTGCGGACAGCAAGGCGCGTGCACTCGGCTTCAACGAGACCGATCTTTCGCCAGCATCGTAACCAAAAAGACGGAGTGTCGGGCTGGAGATGAAGCGGAGTGCTGGCCGACCACGACACGAAGATGACCTCGAGTTATCCTACCACTCAAAATCTTTGAGAACTGAAATTGTCACTGTGTTGTCCAAAGTCTGAGCTTTTCGGGTTAGTGGAGTCCATCAGAGCCAAAATGGTCGAGCTTGGACCGCTATCGCATTCAGCATGATACTGTAGCGGCAATGCAAGTTGCCGTGCGGATGCACATGTACGGATTCGCAACGAATTTCGCCAGGCCGCCTTCAGGCATTGTCGGGCCGGCAAATCGCGATGCGAAGGGTGTACCGTTCGAGTTGTCGACAGTTGCTAGACCTCGAGCAAGTCTCGAAGCCTCTGGACCATTCGTCTCCACTTCGATGAACGTGCTTCCGGCGTGAGTTGCTCCTGTGGCTGCTGTGGAGCTGTTGTGGACGTTGGATGTTATGCGTTCCAGAGCAATATAAGAGCAAAGTTGTGGGGCAGTGGTTGGGGCGACACTGCACACTAACAATAACGAATTGCAGGGGCTGCCACTCACGACGTGATACGTGATTTTATCAAATTGGGTCATCTTATACTGCACTACGTAAAGCGAACAAATATGTGTAGTTTCGGCTATTTGACCTTGACACTGTAGCCACCGGCAGTAAATTGCGCAGGAGAACTCTGACCAGGACTAGATTGGTCCACCTGTTCAGCAAAATCTCCACTCCTGGTACCAAGAGAGCACGAGATTCGAGGGGGTTCCTTGCCGCAGACAGCGTGCAGCACAATGCTCCATGTGTTGATGTTCTCTGAAGGAAGTGGGTAGTGCTCGTCCGTCCACTCCTCGGACACGGAATAACCCTTGCCAAGCTTGAACACGCCGAACTTGTCGGACAGATCTCCCTTCTGGCACACCAGCGGGTCGGCCGCGTAGTTCGTCGGGTTACACGCGTAGGTCAGCGATATACTCGGACGCAGCGCCACACGCGCGCAACGGGTCGTAGTGGTTGTCCGTAGCAGACTTCGAGCACTACTTGAACGAGCCCGAAGTCAGCATTGAGCTCCACTTGGTGTGAATGCGTCACTTCCAGCTCGTGACGTCTTCGGTGGAGTTGCCGTCGAAAGCTTTGAGGTCGACACCAGAGAAGTCGAGTTTAGCTGTGATCGTGGCGGTGCAGGAATCCTCGCCCGCGTACTAGACTTGGATGGGACCGTCGACACCTCCAGCCGTAGCTACGTCGAATTTGTAGACGTACGACGGCTAAACAGCGATAACTGCGAAAGTCGTCGCGAAAGCGCAGGTGATGAAGCGCAACATGCTGGAACCGCAAGTGAAAAAAAAAGCTTAGTCTATCGAGTTCCAATCTGCAAATGCGGCCAGACCGATCCGGGCGGAGTTTGTCTCGCTAAAGGGCTGACTTTCTTGGGTGAATCTCTTCTGTGCAGTTCGTACCCGAGTTGCACGATTAATCTCTGTGATCAACGTTAATCACGTGTAGACCCTGCAAAGATCTTCAAGAAATGCCAATCGGGGCGAGGTTTTGGGTGGATTGTGTCGCAGAGTCAAAGCTGTAGAAGTTCGAGGGGCTTCTGAGCTCCACCGATTTTCCCCACCATCATGACCAGCCGGACAAAATGGCATCAGCTCTCCACAAAGCGTGCTCTTCGTAAAGTCCCGTGCAGTTGTCTACCAACGACCAGCTCGGACCTGGCTTTTCAAAACGGCTCCATTGCGCTGTGTGGCGTTGTACGTGTGCTCGGCCTTCATGTTTAGCTCCATCATCTGCGTCACCAAGTCTATTTGTCTTGACTTACCAGCAGGCATCGGAATCGAGAGAGATCGTTGATCACCACGCACGGAACGTGAAAATTGAACTGAGTTCGCCATCGCAGCAAGGGAATTGGTTGAGCTTGAGTCGCTGGACGAACTGCTGTACGGGTTGACTAGTCCGCGTACAGGAGGGTCGAGTGTAGTTCTGGCGAGCTGTCGCTGATAGTTTGCACAGTAAGCGACGAGCGTATTATCGTGGCTTGTGATCTGATAGTTGTTCTGAACGACAAGCTGATCTGCACTTCGATGGGTCTGCTTTTGTCGTCGTCGATGTTCTTGCAACTCCAACTGCTGGCAGTGCTGAAGGCGGTGTTGGCGAGCAATTTCTTGGCTCTGATGCTGTTCTTGCTCATGGAGTTGGCTTGGGTCTTGTGGCGTCAAGTAGATCCCTCGGCGGTGGGCTCTACCGGAATTCAAGCTATCTGAAGAAGCACTTGAATTGCTTGAGGATGTGCCGCTGCGTCCTCGCGACTTGGAAGTGGAAGTCGATAGAGGTGGAGCTGTTGGCGGCCGTGGCGCTCGCTTTAGTATTGAGAATGGTCTTGGTCCGCCTCGATTTGTGCCCTCTTCTGGCTGCTGTGAATTCACCGGATCGATTGTTGCGGATTGGAGCTTCTTGCGGTGCGAAGTTGGCTGCCGTAGTTGATGATGGCGAGATCGATTGACACCTTCTTCATCTAGCTCCGCAAAAGTATATACAGCGCCATGTCGACACGAGATTCCTGAAGCACTGGGCACATCGGAATGGCCCCCGATGGACAAAGACCTGCTCTCGTAGGAACGGGAATACCGTCGACCGCACATACTTCCACTTCTTAGACCCCCAGCCTTGTCAGGTCCTTGGTTCCTGTCCACTTGCAGCGAGACGGACAAGTGCATCGTCGGTGCAGCGAAACCCGCTCTAGCGGCCAAGGCGCAAGTCTTGCAAGTTTGCGCTCGCTGGAACTTCCCCAGGAGACCGTCACGCACGAACATCTTCTTGTCATTGCGGCACTTGGAGCACACAAGCTGCCCGCATACGTCGCACTCTGCGAGCAGGGAGCCACTGAAGAAGCGCTTCGATCGATGGCACAAGGAGCACTCCGTACTGTGGTGGCTCGACGATGCCTGCAATATATCGATGCTTTCCCGGCGCCGACGAACCATCAGCGTCAGTCTACGAGTCTCCGCGCACTGCTGAAGTCGTGAGATACTGAAGATATCTCCACCACCGGCGCCGCTCGCGCCTCCAACGCCTACGCCACCTACGTTTAGTACTCCAGCCAGATCCAGGTTCCCCAGCATGTAGATCTCCATAACCCCTTCGCTCTTCTGGCGGAAAATGTATCGCACCGACTGCAACGCCCGTGACGAGTTACGGCTGTGGAGATCAGGGAACCCTGGGACATCCACCGAGTGCTCGATGTGGAAGCCCAGACGTTCGCCACTGCTCGACTGCGTGTAGCCCGTGTACTCCAAGTAGACCAAATCCCGGTGGCACATGAGCTTGGCGCTCGACGCCGCGCTGCGCTTGACAACGAACTTGTATCCCAGAAAGCGACAGCCAGTCTCGTCGTCGCCTTCGTCGCTCTCCAAAGTCTGCAGCACGCCGCAGTCAGCGATGCCGTCGCACATCGCGCCAGCGAACAGCGCCAGCCCTGCCTGCGTGTGGGCCCCGCCCAGAGCGTACATGATGTTCTCCACTTTGCCCACTGCTCGACCGCTTACAAGCACTGCATTGGGCGACAGTGCTGCGAAGGCCAAGTCATTGGCGACATCACTGTCAGCTCCCAGTGCATAGGCCAAGTCGGTGCTGGTCCTGCCGCACTGCCGCTCCCTGTAGACCGTCACCTCGTCGTCGTGCTGTCCGTTTTGAGCTGCTTGCGTCTTCGATAGCGCCTTCCACTGCGTTGCATCCACCGCTCCGTTCCTGGTGTACGAGAGCTGCTCGAACTCGCAGACCGTGTGCTCCAGCAGGCGCTGCACCGTGAGTTTGGCAGCTTGGCGGGTATCTCGGCGATCCGTCAGCGTTGGCAGCATTGCTCTCGGCAGAGGGAAGTCTGCGGGCGCCATGGTTGTCTGGCTTCGCGCGGATTGAGCTGTGGCGATGCAGACTCACGCACGACACCGGGTCGGACGTGGGCTGAGCGGCAAAGGAAGGTAGACCGCGCACAGAAGTGGGCGTGGGTGGTGGAGGTGCTCGCATTCGGGCACGGTGGAGACGGTCGAGACCTCTGTAATGCTGTATAGTGGCGCGCTGCTAGCGGAGACCGTCAGAGGTGTAACACTGCTGGTGTTGCAGTCTGGTGCAACGGTGGGAAGCAGCGGGATTTAGGGTGGGTGATCTCAAAACACGGTACTTTTACATAGTGAGGTTAAGAAATCAGCCGTTACGTAGAGTGCCTGATTTTATACAGAAATGCGAAGTTACACCTGATTTTGAGGTTTTAGGTATCCGATAGTTGAACTGAGTGTAGAGAACTGCGTTGGGACGTCGACGACAAGTTGCTGGCCCCGATACATGTAGGCAGACACTTGCTGGCGCGGCAAATGGCGCCGTCGCGCTTGAAAGCTTTGGGCTCTTTGACGCTCTTCATCGAAGAGCTGTATCCGACGAGATTTCGGTCTCAAGTTGAAGACGTTATCCAGAGAATGATAGAAGAACGAGTTCAAATTAGTTAATAGGCTTCAGTCATGGTACATGCCTCAGCCGGATCGAATACGGCTAAGTCGAGGTGGCCCTGTCGGCACGGGAGGCGGCTTTGAGCGCGAGCGGCGAACGGGCTTCCGCTCTTCGATCGTGATCGAGGCTTCTCTCGGCGTCAACCGGATCAACCCGGTGCCGCGAGGCGTGGTGACCCACGTTTGTCTTGCGGAGGCGCACGGCTCGGGGCTCGACGCTAGCGTCTCTGGTGTCGATAGGGTCCGGTCCTCTTTGCAATACGAAGTATGTCGCTGTCTACGATCGACAGACGAACCGCGTACTGCTGTATTCATTGCTCCTGTGCTGCGGCCTCGGCGTTTGGTCTTGGGGGATCGATAGGCGAGAGTCTCTCGCCCAAAGCGAGAGCTTCTGGCGCGCCCGCGCCGCTGAGACTTCAGGACGTCGAAGAAGCTCGTGTTGGCATTCAGGATGCAGCCAGTGCACACAGGCACCATGATCAGCCGGCCTAGCAGTCCGTCGCTGCTGCTCACGAACACTTGCTTGGACGATCGACACCTCGTGCAGGCACTGCGACCGCAAACCAAGCACTCAACCACATTGACAGCTGCCAAACCGCCGTCTTTGCCGACCCGTTCGCACCTACTACACGTGTTGGGGTCGTTAACAGGGGACGAGTCCGAGTCCGGGCTGCCTCCCCAGCGACGCTCCTGCTTTTTACGCCATAGGAAGTCACGAGCCATTTGCGTCAGACGCTTGGTCTCCGAGCAGTCCAGCAGCCTCGTCATGTTGAACACGGTCTCCACCGCGTAGCGGAGCGAGATCGGCTTGACGACGAGGCCCTTGATGTCGATGTTGCCCAGCATAAACACCTCCACAATGCCTTCTTCGCGCTGTCGGTACAGGAACCGCGTCGACATCAGCGCCGGGATGGAGTTGCGGCTGCGGAGGTCGGGGAACTGCGGCAAATGCACCGAGTGCATGATGTGGTACCCGAGTTTCTCGCCTGTGCGGGTGCGCGTGAAGCCGCTGTCTTCAAGGTAGACGCAGTGGCGGCGCTTGCACAGCCGCGGGTCCCCCACTGCCTGGCTCACATAGTACTTGAGCCCGAGGAAGTGGAAGGGGTCTTCGTCCGTGGGCGGCTCCATGGTGTGCAGGATGCCGCAGTCCGACGACGCGCCGTGCAGGTACCTGATCACGAGCGCCAGCTCTTCCTGGGACTTGGTCACCAGCGTGCTCACCGCGTTCTCCACGAAGCCGTGGCGAACTCCCGTGAGCATCATGGTGGCTGGCGTGATGGCTGCTGGAGTCACGGAGAAGAGCGGAGACCTTGCAGCACAGCGGTGGAGCGAGTCGCCCAGTGACTCGCTCACTCGACCGGCCTGTCGCTCTCGGTACACGGTCAACTCTTCTCGGGTCGCCTGCGTCTTCCAGAACTTGGTGTCAACCTCGCCCAGTCGGTCGTACGCGAAGTGCTCGAACGCGCGCACCGTGTGCGCCAGCAAACGCGCGCTGAAGTCCTTGCAGGACGCGTAGTCGCGCTGGCTCACGACCAGGTCCGGCAGCATGTCCCGGGGCAGCGGGAATTCTCGATCCCGAGCCATGGCTGAAGGAAGTACTGTACTTGCTGCTGCAGCTTGACAGCCGACGCACAAGTTGTGAAGTGCTCGGGAATGGCTCACTCAGTCACGCCCCGGCGCAATCGGCCAAATCTCTCGCCTGAGCGGTGTCGTGACTGATGACACCTCCGGTCTGGTCCGAACAGTTCGCTCGGCTGGGTTAGAGACATACAGAGACCTGCGTGTGGCCCCGGCGAGTCCAGCTTGGCACGCGACCTCGAGTCGTTGAAGTCGCAGCGGACACTTTGGTGACAAGTTGACACACTCGACGCACGCAGTTTCGGTGCGAGTCGATGGCTATCGTTGAGCGTCTGCCCCAAAGCACGCAGAGCGAGACCGTTGCCAGCCACCTCGGAAGCTTTGGCTCGCTCTCACGCGGGTTGTGGATTTCGAGTCGGGGTGGTGAAGGATGCAGTGCTTCCTGACAGGAAGTTCCTGTTCCTGTTGGCTGTACCTCCGAGTCGGAGTCCGACTGCCTCGCGTTGTGGAGACCGCGAGAAATCGTGTTTGGTGGTCTATCACAGCACTACTGCACAAGCTCTCTCGCACATATAGCTCCATTCATCACTTGGTTACATTGATAACGCACGCTCACTACTGCAGGTGCTTGCTTTGCTGGTCTTGGTGGTCATACGCCTGCTTCATCGGCGTCCGGATCGCTCTGCCTCCGTCTGCCTGCTCGGGGGCTCAGCCGAGTTGTCTCGCTCTCTCGCCGAGCTGAAGTAGCGCATCAAATCGCTGGAAGAGCTGGAGCCTCCATCTCGCCGCAGTCTGCTGCTGCTCGAGCTCGAGATGCTGAGCGAGTCCTCGCGGTCGTACCGATCCGAGAGATGCATGGGCTGGAACGCCATCTCCTCGCCCGAGCTGCTCTTCTGCTGGGCCCGGTACTGCTGCTCGTAGTAGCTGATGTTGGCCGTCATGATGCACACGCTGCACACGGGTACCTTGACGAGCTTGCCCAGCAGCCCGTCGTTGCTGGTCACGAAGATCTGCTTGTTGGCACGGCAGCGTGAGCAGGCCACGTGCCCGCAGACCAGACACGGCACGAGCCGCACGCCTCCGAAGCCGCTCTTGCGCTCGCGCCGACATACGGAGCAGCTCGAGTTGTTGACCAGCGACGTCTGGCGCGCGGGTCTCCTGCCAATGCGCTCGTCCTTCTTGCGCTTCTGGAACTCGCACGCCATCTGAGTGAGGCGCTTGGTCTCGGAGCAGTCGAGCATCCGCGTCATGCCGAAGGTCACGTCCTCGACGACCATGGTGGCCATGGGCTTGATGAGCCAGCCGGACACGTCGATGCTGCCCAGCATGAAGATCTCGACCAGGCCCTCGCTCTTCTGGCGGTAGATGAAGCGCATCGACGTCATCGCGCAGACCGAGTTGTGACTCGACAGGTCGGGGAACTGCGGCAGCGCCACCGACTGCATCAGGTGGTAGCCCAGCACCTCGCCCGTCCGCGAACGCGTGAGCCCCGTGTACTCGAGGTAGATGCTGTGTCGCCGCTTGATGAGCCGCGCGTCGGTCAGCGACTCAGTCACGAAGAACTTGTAGCCGAGGAAGTGGAAGGGCTTGGTCGGGCCCGGGCTCTCCATGGTGTGCAGCACGGCGCAGTCCGCCACGTCGCCGTGCAGGAACTTGACCACCAGCGCCAGCTCGTCCTGCGACAGCGTGACCAGCGTGCTCATGGCGTTCTCCACGTAGCCCTGCCGTGTGCCAACCAGCAGCAGCGTCGGCGGGATCAGCGTCGCTGCTGTGGGCGAGAAGATCTCCTGCTTCTCGACGAGGCGGTGCAGCGAGTCGGCCAGCATCATGCCCATGGAGCCGCCGTCCCGCTCGCGGTACAGAGTGATGTCATTCCTGGTGGACTTGGCCTTCCACCGGCGGCGCGCCACCACGCCGGACTCGTCGTACGCGTAGCGCTCGAACTCGTGCACGGTGTGGGCCAACAGCTTGGTGGCCAAGTCCTTACAATCCTGGTGCACCTCGGGCGAGGGCGTGAAGTCCGGGAGGTCGCGGCGTGACAAAGGGAAGTCACGGCGCCCCATTTCGTCGATAAAAGCCAGCGACCAACTCGTCGGTTTGTCAGACAACACTGGCCCGAGCTACAAGCAGGAAATGGTCGAGTGAACGAGCGTCCATGATCACCAGTGCTGGACAAAGCGACTTGCGCGTCCAGGCCCGCGCTTGCTTCTGGCGTGGCGGCCAACGCCGCGACGCACTGTTGGTTAGATCATCTGCAGCGAACAAAGGCGCGCTGCACCGCCGGCGGACACAGTAGAGGCGCCAAAGCTTGACCTGCAAGCAATGCGCGGCCGAGGCAGACAAGTCGGCGCGCTGGGTGAACATTGATGGTCTCCGTTGCGCTCGTTGAGGCCTCGCGAGGCTCCAGAGGGAACGAAGTGATAGCCTGGCATCCACTAGACACCCGCCACCTGCGCCTTGCGATCGCGCGCGTCGGCCAGACGCTGGCCAGCAATGAGCAGCACTGTCTGCTTGCAACATGGCCAAGTTGGCGGGGCGACAATGGAGACTAGCCGGACCGCCGTGGACTGGCTAGCGCGCGACCACCGAAACGCGCTCGTCTCCAGACGAGAGCACGAGACTTCAAGGAGACAGCTTCAACGGCGCCTATTCATTGAGTCAATTTCGACGTCAAGCCCAGCGGAGGCGCTCTCATTCTCGCCGAGAAATGGTACTGTTGATCTTGAGGTCGATGCCCACCACTGCAATTGAAGAGTGTCGGCGTTTGGCCAGAAGCTTGGACGGACTCGGCGTGAAGGTCTTCAACTTGAGCCGCTCAATGAGCATCGACCTTTACATACACATCACTTGAATACTGTGTGTACCGTTGTCTGTCTGGTCTTGTCGACTTGACTTGCACACACTAAGTTGTAGCTGTTTGGCACGAATACAAATGGCAGAGACTTCATCAGCTCGAACGCTGTGAATAAACTACACGTACTAGTGCTTGACTAAGCCTATCACTATATATTAACGACACCATTCGTGGTTCATACTATTGTCCGATGCACTAGGAAGATCGCTTGCGTTCGCTCACTTCCTCCTCCAGTCGGCTGCGGTCTGCGTCTTCAACTGCTGCTTCATCTGCTGGGCGAGGTAAATCGCGTTGGCCTGCGTCGTGTAGGACGTCGCCTCAGCCATGCTGGTGAGCTCCATCAGCCTGGCCATCATCGCCATTTGATCCGACAAACTGCCGTCGGATGCCTGCTTCCGCATCTTGCTGGCCTTTGGTTCTGCGGGGATTGACCCGACCGACAACGAGTATCCGGAGTCATCCACCGATGGCAGCTTCGTTGTGGCCGAGTACGACCGGGACTGCTGCGCGGACTGCGGGGGACGAAGTCCCAACTGGTTCGGCACTTCAAACTCTGGTGACGTGCAGGGGGCCGCGATCTCCGCAGCGCCCGGGTAGACTATAGCGCCTTGGTGGACAAAGCGTCGACCCGTGACAGGGGTCTGTGGTGTGGGAGGAGTCTTTGTCCTCCGTCGACTAGGGACCTTGACCTGGGGCGGATTCTGCTGCCGCCTAGACGACACCTTTGCATCATCGTACAACACTCCGTCGAAACTAGCGTTAGTGCTGGTTGCGCTCTCCTCTGACGACGACTTGGAGTTCAATTCATTGTCGCTCAGGTCTGTGCTGACACTGCTTTGGTACGACCGCTGCGATCGCACACGGTCAGCCGGTGCCTCGTACGTGCCAGTGTTCGCGTGCATGACGCACTTCGAGCACGCTTGGATCTTGCGGAAGCTGCCTAAGATGCCGGCACTGTCGCTCACCCAGACTCGCTTAGTCGAGCGGCAGCGAGGGCACACGCCTTGGCCGCAGAGATGGCACTCCACCAGCTTGCTCGGCTTCCCACGCTTGCACACGGTGCAGCCCTCCCCTGCCACATACGTGGGAGCGTTCGAGTACTGGGAGCTGGACTGGTCCACGGCGTTACTGAACAACACGTCGCGATAGCGTCGGCGGTTCCTCGACATGTCAGTGAGCCGCCGCACCTCGGCCAAGTCCAGCAACCGCGTTACGCCGAACTGCGTGCCGGCGGAGAAGATGCTGGCGATGGGCTTGACGATCATGCCCGAGATGTCCATGTTGCCTAGCATAAAGACCTCGACGATGCGGTCGCTCTTCTGTCTGTACAGGTAGCGCGAGCTCTGCAGGGCCCGGATTGAGTTGTGGCCCGTCAAGTCGGGGAACTGCGACAGCTCGACGGACTGCATGAGGTGGAAGCCGAGCGTCTCGCCCGTGCGGGACGTGGTCATGCCGCAGTACTCGAGGTACAGCGAGTCGCGGTGCTTGACCACCACCGCGTTGGTCGGGGACTTCTTGACGAAATACTTGTAGCCCAGGAAGTGGTATGGCGCGTCGTCGCTCGGGTGCTCCATGGTGTGGACGATGGCGCAGTCGGCCACGTCCTGGTGCATGTAGGTGACGACCAAGGACAAGTCCTGCTGACTCTCGGTGACAACGGCGCTCATGGCGTCCTCGACGCGTCCGGGGCCCCATCCCGTCAACATCATCGTCGGCGAAGTCAGAGCCGCCTCCGTGCATGCAAACGTCGGGCTCTTCAGGTCGCAGTGGCGCAGCGTCTTGGCCAGTTCAAAGCTGGTGACGCCGACGTCGCGCTCGCGGAACATGCTCATGTCGTCGTGCGAGTACTGCGACTTCCAGCGTTTGGAGTCGACCACGCCCTTGCGGTCGTAAGCGAAGGCCTCGAACTCGCGCACGGTGTGCGCCAGCAACGCGGCCATGAGCTGCTTGCCAGTCTGGTGCTCCTGCTGACTCACGCGGAGCTTGGGCAGGTGCTCTCTGGGGATCGGGAATCGTCTGCCCATGTTGGTCAGCTTGCTTGCGCTCGCCGCGGCAGCTCAAGGAATGAGGCGGGTCGAGCGAGACCGCGTTCGGAACCAAGCTGGCAGGCGCGTACTGATCGGTGGCGTGCAGGACTGGCGCGAGTGAGTCACCGAAGCTTGACGTGCAGGCTTGCACACCAGTTTCCCGTCAACTGGTGGCGGTCCGACGGACAGACGTGCACCGTAGCATGGCTACCAGTAGAGTAGGAGGCAGGCTATTTGATTGATGTCATGCCATGGGGAGACCATATGCGGTCGAGATCTTAGCGGAGACCTTGGTGGCTAGCAGGCACCGTCGAGAAGGTCTTCAACCGCATGCCGCGCTCTCGCCAAGTTGGCGGCCGCCAGCTTTCGTGCCTACCTAGCATAGCGCATGCAGAGCTAGCAGCGATGTACCAAATGTCACGGCGCGTGAGGCTTTCGTCTGCACGTGTCACGTGTGGCAGACCGCTCCATGCCTGCAGTGCTGGCCGCGACCTTCGAGTCTGACCTGAAGTGAATCCATCTGGTCTAGGCGCTGATCGCCCGCCAGCGCGATCGTAGACTCATCTGGCCGGCGAATCTGCTTGACGACGCGGCGTCGCCTGCGCAACATGCACTTGGACGCAACGGATTCAAATTGGCAGTCGCGGATACATGCACAGCCTCACCACACACCGGTCTCGTGTCAGGAGCGGCAACGCCGGCCAAAGCTGAAGCAGCATCCGGATGTTGGCCACGCTTCGACTAGACCGCCAAAGTCCTACGCCACGCTGGCGCACGCAGGCACGGTGCCGACAAACTCCGTGCTCGTGACCTCCTTGCCAAGGAGGTCACGAGCAAGGAGTCCTTGGCACCGACCGTGGATGGATGGCAAGCATTGTTTCGATGAACGTTGTTGCTCGCATGAAATGCTCGGGCTCTTGCTGTGGTTTGCAACTCCATAAATTCATTTGGGCCCGGAGCCCGTCATAAGTATCAATTCACACTAGCCTAACGTACATACTTCTGCTCTTCTGCTTGTCCTCCCCTCAATCCAGGTCTTGCCAGTCCCCTACCAATGAGGGACAGTTCAATGAACCACTAGCTCAGACCCACGATGTCACGGGACTGCCTGCGACGGACCTGGGAGCGACTGGCCTCCACCTCCATCTTGAGCTCCTCGCGCCAGTGCTGCTCACAGTAGATGCCGTTGAGGCGCGCGGTCGCGGACGTGTCCTCGGCAATCTTGCTCAGCTCGAAGAGCCGAGTCATGATGGCGCGCTCAGCCGGCGACATGGTCGACGGGATCTGCGGGTCGACACTCGCTCTCGTCTTCGGGGGCGGAGCGCCGTAAATGAGACCGTCACCTTGGGCGGGGATGGACACGCGCGTGCGAGCGCGAGGCCTGGCCGGGGGCTCAGCCTGGATGTGGCGGAAGCCGCGGTCGGAATAGGACTTGTCCGTCGGGGTAGGCTTCGTCCACCGGCGGTTGAGGCGAGGCGCGACAATGTCTTCGTCCTCTTGCTGGTCGAACTTGGAGTTCATCGGTACGCTGGACGAGTATTGACCAGGGAGAGGCTCCGGCTTTGACGGTGATCCCGACGGGTATGTTTCGCGACGAGTTGTGGGGTGCAGTTCTGACCGCTTGGTCTCGGCAGGTTTCGACCACATCTTTGGTTTGGAGGCGACCTTGGGCTTCCGGAAGTCGAAGTTGAGCTTGTCGTCGGGAGTTCGCAGCACGCGCTCGTGCGGGGATACGAAGCTGCCGGTGTTGGCACGGCGCACGCAGGCTCTGCACGCGGGTACCTTGACGAAGTCTCCGAGGATGCCCATGTCGTCGCCCACGAAGACGCGCTTGGTGACGGCGCACTTCTTGCACGTGGTCTTGCCGCACAGGTGGCATTTGGGCATCTTGTGCTTGAAGTCGCTGCGGTTGCACCCGGTGCACGCTGATGCGCTGCCCAGCACGGCGGTGCTCACCCCGAAGTTGCGCTGCCTGCGCGCCATCTGCGAGAGGCGGCGCACCTCGGCCAGCTCCAGCAACCGCGTCACGCCGAAGAAGACGTCGACCGTGAACATGTTGGCCAGCGGCTTGAGCATGCGGCCGGAGATGTCCATGTTGCCGAGCATGAAGACCTCTACCACGTGCGTGCTCTTCTGCCGGTAGATGTAGCGCGTGGACTGCACCGCGCGGATCGAGTTGTAGTCGCTCAGGTCGGGGAACTGCGGCAGCTCCACCGAGTGCATGATGTGGAAGCCGAGCTGCTCGCCCTTGCTGGAGCGCGTGATGCCGCTGAACTCGAGGTAGACACTGTGGCGGTGCTTGAACAATAACCCCTCAGTCGGCGACTTGCGCACGAAAAACTTATAGCCCAGGTAGTGGTAGGGCTCCGACTGCGTCGGCGGCTCCAGCGTCTTGAGGATGGCGCAGTCGGCCACGTCCTGGTGCTTAAACTTAACGGCGAGGGCCAAGTCGTGCTGGCTTTCGGTGACCACGGCGCTCATGGCGTCCTCGACGCGGCCCTGGCCGTAACCTGTAAGCAGCATCGTGGGCGACGCCAGCGTCTCGATGGTGGACGAGAAGAGCGGAAGGTCGAGTCTGCAGTGGCGCAGCGAGCTGAAGACGCTGTTGCCGGTCACGCCGGTCTTGCGCTCGCGGTAGAGCTCAATGTCGTCGCGGTAGGTGTGCGGCTTCCAGCGCCGTGCATCGACGATGCCGCTGTTGTGGTACGAATGGAACTCGAACTCGCGGAGGGTGTGCGCCAGGAGCTGCTGCATGACCTGCTTGCTGGCCTGATGCTCCAGCTCGCTCACCTCGAGCGGGGGCAGGGACTGAATCGGGAACCGCTGGCTCATGGCGGTGGTGACCTTCGAGCAGCAGCGCGATCGGCGAAAAACGAGATCACTGTTGCTGCGGCCGGCGATTCAAGAAGTGAGACCGTGAGCACCGAAAGCGCGAGAGCAGGATCAGATGCAGGCCGATGCACAGGGCACGGCGCCCCCATTCCAAGAGCAAGACAACTTCCGCGGGATGATCGGTGGTTTGGCGTGCGGGGTGGCACGCGGTTCATTTTTGCATGGACAAGGTGCGACCAGTGTATCCGAGGGCGGGATGATAGCTTCGGGATGGGGAAACTGCACCAACCAACGCAGGAGCTCTGGCCAGCTCCAGCAGAACCAAGTCAAAAAGGTGAATCCGAGCGGGGCCAGTGTATCCTGCCGGTCTGTCCCAAGCCTGCAGCCTGGTCACACCCGAGCAGAGAGAGGCGCCGTGATCAAAGCGCTCCACACGATTTCGAGCTCGCCGCCATCCCAACTTAATCGCATCCTGGACTTGCCTGCTGCGGTTGGACTGTCCAAGATGCAGCCAACCCTTTCGCCTCCCACAAACAGAAGACACGCGATATGAACGCTTCCCGGCCAGCGCCACTCGCTTTCTCGTTGACAGTTTTGCTAACAATCTGCGACGGTTTGTTGAGTCCCGATGGTACGCCGGGCGAGTGCAATGAACAGCGGGGTTTGACATTCGAGAGGGCTGCAACTTTGCAGCGGTTGGTCAGCGAAACGCTGCGAAGTGGACATATAGCAGTCTATTAAGGATACCCGTGTGTGCCTCGTGGACACTGGCAGACGCCGCCGCCGGCCGACCTAATCAGACGAAGGTGCACCACAAGAAGTTCGTGCAACTCGTGTCACTGGCGCTGTCAGTGACAGCGACATCCACAGTGCGCTGACAGTGTCAGTGCAGTGCGCGGATGCCACACTGACACTGCTTACCGCCGATCAGACCGAAGAAGATACTCGGGCAAAAGTTTCTTGCCAGCGGCATGGCTTCGACACGTATCGTGCAGCATGATTGCCAGCTTGGTGCTCACCCTAGCACCGAAACGATGCTCAAGGGCGAATGGAGAAGACCCAGTTCAAGCTGCTTCGTGGTCATCGGCACGTCAATCTGAAAGCAAGAATAATATTATCTGACCAACTGCGCCCGGCAGCTCCTGTCTGCTCCTAGCACTTCTCGGCCGACATGCGACGGCCTTGGGACGTCACGTACGCGCTGGTCTGCTCCGCCACGTCGTTCAGCTCCTGCAGGCGGGCGTACACCGCCTCCTGAGGCGAAGTTCCTGCCGAATGTGAGTGCGTCGACCGATTGCTGCTGCTCGTCGAGCCTCCGGACGTTCGATGTCTACCTTGCGGCGACGAGCTTAAGGCCGGCACTGGAGGCTTACCGGGGCTGTTGGCTCGGACGACGGACTGTTTCGGCGACGCAGAGGAGTCCGTCCCAACATTGGATTGCCTTCTTCGCGCCCGCATGGGTGAGACCGATGCAGATGCAGCGTCTGCGGTGAGGCTCCTGCGAACTTGTGGCGACCGGTCCAATTTGCCATAGCGGCAATTTCCCGTGTGTGTACGCGTTCCCGAAGATTGTCGAGCTGGGATGCCGGACTTGACGGGGCTGACGCGCGATACTGGCGTCGACGCAATTGCCGACGAGCAGGAGCCAACCGAAGAGCTGGATGAGTAGGACGATGCCTTGGAGCGAGGGGCCCCGACTTCCTTGTTAGCTACTGCGGCTGAGACTGAGGCCACAGCAGCCGACACGCTCCTGTCGGACCTGGCACTGAGGGGGTCTGTGTTGTGCTGCGGACTCCTGTCACGACGCTTACCTGAACTTCCACTTGATGCAGAGTGTGAGCGCTGCTGAGCTAGGACTAACGGCGATGTTGAGGCTTGTGAAGCTGGCGGGGGAGGCTGATGAAGAGTCTCGTTGGCCTCCACAATGCAAGTCATACAAACGGAGACCTTCTCGAACTTGCCCAAGATCCGGTCGGCGCTCGGCACGAAAATCCGCTTAATATCTCGACACATCGAGCACGCGAACAGCCCGCAGCACTCGCACTTCACCAGCAGCTTGGAGCTAGAGCTTAGCAACGAACTCTTCTTGGGGGTTTTGCCGCAAAGCTGGCACCCGTCCGCATCCGGGTGGCGAGACCGCACCAACACGGACGGCCGACGCTCCCGGACCATTTGGGTTAGCCGCTTCGCCTCCGCGCAGTCCGTGAGCTGCACGAGCGCGAACAAAGTGATCTGTGCGAGCTTGTCGGCGATGGGCTTGATCAGCATTCCCGAGATGTCGAGGTTGCCGAGCATGAAGACCTCGACCACCTCGTGGCTGCGCTGTCGGTACAAGTAGCGCACGGACTGCAGCGCGCGGATGGAGTTGTAGTTGGTCAGGTCCGGGAACATGGGCAGGTTCACCGAGTGCAGCAAGACGAAGCCCAGCACCTCTCCTTGCCGCGTCGTGCACGTGCCGCTGTACTCGATGTACAGTGAGTCGCGGTGCTTCACGAGGCCGGGCGCGCCCGGCGATTTGCGCACGAAGTACTTGAAGCCCAGGTAGTGGTAAGGCTTCTCCTGTGTCGGAGACTCCAGCGTATGCAGCACGGCGCAGTCGGCCACATCGTCGTGCATGAAGTTGACCAGCAGCGACAGGTCGTCCTGCGTCTGTGAGATGGCGGCGCTCATGGCGTTGGCCACGCTGCCAGGGCAGCAGCCGGTCATCATCATGGTCGGCGCCGCCAAGGCGGCCACCGAGTCGCTGTTCGGCAGCATGGCATCGGGCCCCAGCTCCGAGGCCAGGCCGGAGCTGGTCGCGCCTTCCACGCGCTCCCTGAAGAGCTTGAGGTCGTCCTGCGAGCCGATGTGTTTCCAGCGGGCCGCGTCGACCACGCCCTGGGCGTCGTACGCGAAGTTCTCGAAGGCCTGCACCGTGTGGCGTAGCATCCTGGTCATCATCAGCTTGGCCAGCCTGTGCTCCTCGGGTGTCACCTTGACCTTGGGCAGCAGCAGCCGGGACAACGGGAAGCTTGGCGCCATCGCCGCAGCAATAACTTCGGTCGCGCGATCGATCACGAGTGGCCTGGCCTGGGCTGCCGGAGACCGACACAAGAGAGCGGGGCACAGAGATGAGAAGGCCACGCGCGTTCCCTCGAAGAGGCAGTCGTGTTCGAAGGAATGCCAGCGAGGTCCTGCTGGAGAAGCGCCTGCAGCTAGGCCTGCACGTCCGCCGTGGTTGCGGTGGGTCTGCAATTGGGACAGTCGCGCTGAATGCCTCGCGAGGAGAAAAGCGGGCGCTAGCGAGATCGGGGCGCAGATGGTTATCGACGTGGGATGGGGGGGCCCTTATCTGCGCGTGCGCAGGATTCACTCGCCTTCTCTGTTCCGCATGGCTCGCCGCCGCATGGAGCTGCTCGGCCTCGGCCCCCGACACCTTCACCTTCAGGTGTCGCTCGTAATCGTCGCGAGTTACCCGCAAAGCTCGTCAAAGCTCCGTCAAATGGCCGCTCGGCTACAGCAAGGGTATGGTCTCTCTCTGCATCGGAAGGTGGTCATCACCGTGATGAGGACTGGAGGACGCAGGGAAGGAGGGATCCAAGGCTATCCACCGTGGATTCCACGATGATGGCGAGGCATTCATTCCTCCATGAAGCGATCAGGGACAGCGGGTCAAGCTGGTTCCCAGGAAGGGGGCACTTCTTCCCGCTGAAGACCATCCACCTCACCACCACGTGAGCCCGAGCCACCGGTCCGCCTCCACTTGCGTGCATCAACAGCGATGATCTGGACCACCTCGCTGCTGATGCCCGCATTTCGATGGGGCTTTCTGGTCGCGATCTTGAAGTTGATCTCGACTTCAACGGCAACGCGGTCTACTTGTACTTGGACACGTTGCACTGCATCGTTTGGGCCCGCCGTACCACCGGCAAAGCGCTGCTGGTTCCGGCGTGAGCAGAAGCACGTCCTGCCTGCGATGCATATAACAATTGGAGTGTCCATGCGTTTCGCCTTAGTTACCATGCTACCGGTACATGTACAGCTATTAACTAGATGGTATTCTACTGCCTACGTCCTCCTCCTCGCCCGCACCTGCTGCGAGAGGTAGATGCCGTTCTGCTGCGTCGTGTTGTACGTGGACTCGGCCACGCGGTTCAGCTCCACCATGCGAGCGAGCAGGTCGTTCGGATGAGCTGCCTGGTAGCTGTAGCTGTCCGCGTCGGAAGACGTGAAGGTGGAGCCGGTAGACGCTACGCGCCGCAACGCGTAGTCCCGGTGCGAGCGTGACACGAGAGCGTGCTGCTGCCCAAGCCTCGGAGGCGCCTCGGACAACGGTATCCGCTGGTACTCGCGGAGAGTCAATTGCTGCCGCTGCTGCTCGTTGGCTCTCCCCGCGTACTGGGATGTCTTGACAGCATGAGCCCGCCGCCGCTGCTGCTGGAGCTCGGCCTGCTGGTCGTTGATAGCATAGACCAGCTGATGTCCGCGGACACGAGCGTGCATGCCCATAGGAGGCGCTGGCTCGACGGGACCCTCTCGATAGCTTCTGGAGCTGATCGTGCTTGCAGTGGTGGCCACGCTTTCGTTCCTACCTTTGCAATGCGCTTGCGGTGCCGACGTACACTCCTCGGAAGATGCCGACGGGCAGCTCGAATCCGAGCGAGAACGCGACCCCGAACTACCTGAAGATGAAGCTCCACGGCGACGTCGGCCACGTGAGCCTTCGCGATCAAGCTGGATATGCTCGGACATGACGATGAGCATTCGGGGCTCTTCCGGCTGCGAGGGCGCCTTGTTGGCCGCCAGCACGCAGCACTTGCATACCGACACCTTCCTGAACTTGCCGAGGATCCCGTTCGCGTCCAACTCGAACACCTTCTTGTCTGTGTGGCACCTCGAGCAAATAACCTGCGCGCAGAGTTCACACGCGGCCAGCGACGCGCCGCCAATGAGTTTCTTCTTCTGCCGACACATGCTGCACTCCGACGCCGTCGATGCCCGCCTCGACTGCTGCTTGCGCTGTTCCTGCCTGCGATTGCGGATCTGCTGAGCTTTCCACATCTGCGTCAGCCGCTTCGCCTCCGCACACGCCACCAGCGTTGCGAGACCGAACAGCGCGTCGTTCGCAACGCCGGGCATGTCCAAGTTGCCCTGCATGAAGACCTCCACGACATCCTCACTTTGCTGGCGATACAAGTAGCGCGCGGATTGCAGCGTGCGCTCGGAGTTGCGGGCAATTAGCGTCGGGAACTCGGCGAGCTCCACCGAGTGCATGAGGTGGAATCCCAGTCGCTCGCCCCGCACCGTCTCCGTGTAGCCTGTGAACTCGAGATACACGGCGTCTCGGTGCTTCGCGCCTGCAGCAGGCGCCTTGCGGACGCAGTACTTGATGCCTAGGAAGTGGAACGGGTCGGTCTCCGTCGGCGCCTCGATGGTGTGCAGCACGGCGCAGTCGACCACGTCCCCACGGTGCATGAAGCTGAGCACGAGTGCCAAGTCCTGCTGAGATCTGCTACACACCGCGTCCATGACGTTCTCCACTTTGCCGCGTGTGAGGCCCGTCATCAACATGCCTGGAGGTGCGAGCGGTGCGACGGTGGAGCCTCGGGGCAGCACGTCCGTCTTCTCCAGCGTGAAGGCCAGCGCCGCGCTCGTGGCGCCAGCCTCGCGTTCACGAAAGACTCGGACGTCGTCTCTCGACCCCACCGCCTTCCACCGGGAGGTGTCCACGACTCCGCCGTTGGCGTGCGTGTGCTGGTCGAACTCGCGCACCGTGTGCTGCAGCATGCAAGTGATCATGCGATTGAGTGCGCGCTGTTCGAGCCTCGACAGCGAGACCGACGGCAGCTGGACGCGCGCAATGGGGAAGCTTGCACTCGTGCTCATGGTGGTGGCGATCGGGTGGATGTCCGTTGCCGGCGCGTCGGCGACTGAGGGAAAGCAGGTCTCCGCTAGTGGAGACCAGGCGTATCTGTGCGACTTTGAGGGTGGGCCACGCACAGTGGAAGTGGCAATAGCGAACTGCACCGCGAACGTGGGAAGCAACTTCGCCACAGTGAGTACATATATGCTAGACAGGCGTAACGCGTATTGCGTGCATGCTGCGGCCCTCCCGTAAGCCTGGCGAGCGATGTATCCAAGCGCGAGGCAGATGAGCGCTTGGTCAGGACGGCCAAATCTCGCTGGTGATCCATCCTGCCCTCAGGTGGTCTTGTCCTTGTTGAAGTGAATCCGACGCAGGCCGAGGAGGAGCAGCCCTGACCAGTGTCCTGACCAGGCAGCGTGATAAGGAGAAGCCGCTATCCACAACGCTGCCTTCGCCGCGGCGAGAGTGAACGCAAATGCATTGACATCTATAGTAACCTCTACGGCACATTAATCGACGAGCAGCTTCAACGTCAAGTATGCTACGGACACCGTAGCGCTACAGGCGCGCTACGAGCTGGTTGCGCGGCGCGCGGGTGTGGCGTTACTCGTATTGGCCAAACTAGCAGGAACACCAAGACGACGTCAAGCTGCAGAAGGTGTTGAAGACGATGTAGCAGAGCACGACCGTCGGCAGGCCAGCCAACGCGGCGAGCACGCGCGTGCCGCCAGGGACGCGAACGAGTCGAGGAATATAAGGTTGCTGCTTGCCCAGGCGAATAGCGGTGAGGATGGTCAGGAGCTGCATGGCCCCGGCAAACACGTTGGCCATGGGCACGAGGTCGGTGACCCCGATGGACACGCATGGAGCATCGAAGCTCGAGCTGCGTAGCGCGAAGCAGTGAGGCATGAGCTTCACGTCACTCGCTCCTGAGAGCTGGAACGACTTGCAGAAGATGGCCGACACGAACAGTCCTGCGACCGAGCAGCAGGACGAAAACACGAAGAACACCATGAACACCGAGTCCCCGATCGCTTCGGTGAGTGCCGGGTACCAGTCGTGCGTGAAATACGTCCAATTGGGGTCATCATCCTGGATGGCGGCAGGTGTGGGCACCAAATAGGTCAGCAACGTCTGCACAACAGCGAACGCGATGGACCGCGGGTACGCACGTGCCGTGTTGGATACCTCACCGCCGAACACCGAGGTCATGCTGATCCCGTCGGAGGCCCACAAGAGCGTGTTGAGCAGTAGTGTCCATTCAATTTCTACAGCTCCGACCTGCTCGTCGTCGCCAAGGTCGTGGTGGATGATGTCGGTCTCATGTCGAACCTCGAAAAAAAAAACCAAAGTCGCGCGCGAGAGAGTATCCCCAAGCGGTGAACACCATCACGGGCAGCAGCATGCAGGCTAATAAGACTTCGCACTTGTGATCCTAGTCGAGTCCCTACGAGAAAGGGGGGCGTGAATATAACCGCAAGCGCAGCTTGACAGCGTGTGAGGATGCCTGAGGAATAATAGTCACTTAGACTATCATGAAGCCCGGCAGCAATGCCGTATTGAAGATGCCAGAAATCCACAACCAGTAGCCGACTTGGAAGCCCCAAATCGGCCCGAAGGCGAAGCTTCCGTCCTCGGGAAACGCGCAACATATTGTACCGGCCAATAAAGTTTGTACCGCAGAGAGGGGTCATTTTACACATGGAAGATGGTGACTTTCCATATACGATAGTTAGATATAAGGGTAATTTTCGCCCGTAGATTCCGATTTTGGGCTCAGATTTGACGAATTCGGCGTCGTTATCGAGATATAGCCGCTAGAAAAAACGCTCTCAGCTGGCCAAAAGTTTGGGGAAAGGGCTCCAGTAGGGTTAGCCTATCATCGGTTAAAATACGAGCACACCATTGGCTCAATCCGTGAATCCAGTTTTGGCTCAAAATGAAACTGGCTGAGTTTGATCTGGCACTGCAGATTATTGCACCCAGCGTTTACCTTGACCCGTTCAAAATGGGTGCGCTTTTGGGTAAGTCGGCGACGGCACTAACCCACCCATTCTGGCTACTTTGGGATGACTCGACATTGGCATCGATCATAATGTCACCCCTCATGGAGAATATCTTGGCAGGCCCGCTGCCCAAGGATCTTCGCGAAACCATTGACTACCTACGGGACCAGGCCACTTCGGTGACCCCTACTGTACTCACTCGCCTCTAATGTGCAGTGGGCCCTTCGGGGGTACTCACAAAACGCGAATGGATTTAATAACGTCTCTCAACGCTCGATGAATTACTTTTCGAATAATTATCACATAGTGGGAATTCAAGAAACGCAATTCACGAGCTACAAAAATTTCAAGCGGGCCAAACACTTATGGAAAAAAGCTTCACAGCTTAATTCCAGTTTTTGGTCACAAGATAACATGACTACTTACTCGGGACAGGCTGGTGTGGGTTTACTACTCACGCCGACCTGTCCCGTTCAAGGCCTCCAAGATGTCACGTGCCGGTTTATTCACTCACCCGATTTTTTGTCGCGGTATTTATTGGTGCGTGGTATGGTTGACTCGGTCACTACCTACATTCACGTGGTATATGCCCCGGTCCAACCAAGTCAAAGAGCAAGCTTTTTCTCCGGCCTCCCTCACACTTTTGAGGATGAGGCAAATCACATCGTTTTGGGAGACTTCAATACTGTGTTTTCGAGCCAATTGGATCAAGCAAGACATGAAGACAGGAACCGAGTTCAAGGGCGGGAAGCGTTACTGGGATGGATGGGTGCCTTACATTTGGTGGATGCTTGGCGCCTCCAAAACCCAGATTTATGCGAATTTACCAGTCCGCCTCGATGCTCACGGATTGATTTTGTTTTGGTGAACTCGAGGTTATTCAACTCAATTTTCCAAGACATTCGCCATGATTTTAAAAACACAAGTGGGATCGGAGACCACGCCGGAATCCGTTTTCAGCTTGGGTCAAGCTGTTTCAAGCCACCAGGAAGGGCGCCGTGGAAGTGCCCAGCCTGGGTTATTAAATTGCCTGAAGCCCAAGACTACTTAAAAAAATCCTTGGAGTCCCTCGCTAACTCCCTTCGAGCGCCTGGCTGGGAACACTATAACCCTGGTTGCCTCTTAGACGAGCACAAGCGGACTGACTCAATTTTTCTTCGCGAATTATTTTTGGAAAAAAAGAATGCGCGCCAGAGGGTAATTGAAAACCTCCATTTAAAGGTGAATGAGCTCCAACATCTCCAGGCTCAGAATCCGGAGGCAGATTTTTCTGACCCGTTGACGGCTGCTAAAAATGAGCTCAAGGCTCAATTGGAAGAACAAGGTCACTTTGCGTCTCAGCAAAAATTTAACTCGGATTTGCTGGACTCAGAGCGATGTTCAAAATATTTTTTTCGGCCTCCCCAAGTACTCCACAAGACGCCCATTCCTGTGGACACGGCTGAAGATCTCCAACCAACATGCTCAGCATTTAATTCGTACTGGTCTGGAATTTATTGTTCGCCGTCGAAGGAATTTGACCACCGCAAGCCACAGTGGAACAGTTTCAAACTCGCTAAAATCTTAAACTATACGAAGACTCGGCTTACGGCGGAGGATCGGGCGTACTTGGACAGCCCCTTCACTGCACATGAATTTCACTGGGCGATCTCTAATACTGCCACGGGCAAAACTCCGGGTCCCGACGGCTTACCCCTCGAGTATTATAAGACGGATATACCCCTTTGGAGCCGTATTATGGAGGTGATTTATGCGGCTCAACTCCAACGAGGCAAAATGACCAAGTTTCAACGAAGGGCGCAAGTATCGCTATTATACAAAAAAGGCGATCGCAAGCTCCCCAGTAACTACCGGCCAATTTCGCTGCTTAATGTGGACGCCAAGCTGGGGCCTAAAATTATGGCCTACCGGCTCCGAGACATCCTGGATCGACTCCTACACTCTGACCAGTATGGCTTCGTTGCCGGGCGCGATATCCGCCATGCCCACCTGCGCTTCCAAGCTCTGAAACAATTATATTCAGACGAGGACTCGCCGGCGGGGGCAGTTTTGTTGGATTTTGCAAAGGCATTTGACAGTGTCATTTGGGAAGCACTTGATATGGTCCTTATGCACTTTGGTTTTGGTGATATTTTTCGGCGCTGGGTAAGGGTGCTATTTCCGGGCACCCTGGTTTCCCTAATGTTCAATGGGCGACCATTACAACCCTTTGAACTAGGCGCTGGAGTTCGCCAAGGTGACCCACTATCACCGGCGCTTTTCGTACTCTTTATTGAGCCATTACTGAATTATTTACGGGCCAAAATTGGTAACAAGGGGTTGCGCAGCGGGACGTCAACTCACTCAATTATCAGCTTTGCAGATGACTGCACCGGACTGCTTCACGATTTAACTCACACTGCCGAGTTCTTAAAATTGGTGGGAGAATTTTGTGAAGCTTCGGGTATGCGCCTTAATACGGACAAGACGGTGATTCTACCCTTTCGTCCGTGGACGGCAACTACTGACGCACTCAGGCTATCATTGGAAGCACTGGGCATTATTGTTATTGGGAACGATGCCTGTACGAAATTACTAGGCATTTACTACGGGCCAAATCTGACGGACGCTGATCGCCTTCAACATTTACTTGTGGAAATGGAGACTCGGTGTTCACTATGGCTTCACCGTGCACGCACGCTTCGAGGGCAAGCTGTGATACTACAGCAGATAATTCTCCCGATACTATGGTACTCTGCCAGTGTATGCCACGTTCCCCCGACTGGATTTCAGGATAAGGTGGCTTCATTAATCGCCCGCTTCATGTGTCGAGACAAATACTCGAATGCGCTACCCCGAGATTGGTGGTATTTACCGCCGGGTGTGGGAGGCTTGGGTATTACCCCTGTGGAAGATATGGTTCGAAGTTTGCAATTACACATGCTCTGCCATGTCATTAAGGCGGCCAGAAAATCTCTGGGTAAGAATATTCCTTCTTGGGCGGATCCAGTTATACAGCTTTTCAATTCTGCGATTCAACCCTGGGGCCAAGATTTTGATATATTATATGCACCGGTGACTACCCACCCAGACATGGCTGTGGCTCGAAAGCAGAACCGCTGGACGCCTCTGGGGGCTTATTGGCACTTTGTATTATTTTCTTGGAACACCCACTTTCGTACCAAGACTGCCAATCTTCAAATAGCGTGGGATAAATTAACTACCCCGCTCTTGGACAACGTGAATATCGCCTATGGCTACAAAGGGAAAACCCTCGCAGGCTCGTCAAACCCGCTTGGACTGCTCCCTCTCTTGGTGAGCCAAGGCATTTTTCGACCGGTTGATTTATTGGCTGAGTGTTCTCTTCCAGTAACGAAACACTCACTGTCTAATTTTCTAAGGCGTTTCGCCCCGGGGCGTATTACTGCTCCTCGCTCCTGTGAAAATTTTTTGAACAAGGTGGGCCGCTATTTAATTCAAGCTCCTGCTGGACCCCCAGTCAACCAGTACTATGGTGCCTTCCATTCCTGGGTTTATGACGCTCACAACTTGGAAGATTTAACAGTGGCTCAGATCCGCAAGCCATTACGCTCAGCCAAGACCCCAGACTTGCCCCTTGCCCGCCTCGGTGTTGAACACTGTCCGGAAGAGGCTATGTGGAGTCGCGATATTAAATTGGGGAAGCATTTATTGCCGGTTTACGCTGATGTTTTATACCGGCTCCAGCATAATGCCTTGTTCCTGGGGTATCGATTTCAACATCGCAGCGAGGCACAGACTCACTGCCATCACGGGTGTGATACACTGGAGACGGCGCCCCACTTATTTTGGTACTGTCCAGCGGCTATCCAAGTATGGAATACCTGGCTACCAGCTTTACAACAATTTTTTGAGGACAAGCTGGAGTGGGAGTCGATGCTGTTCTCTAAACTGACTGCTACACCGGCCGCTAAGAAGGCCTATGACTACAGCCTTTTCGTGGTGGTACATATCGTGCGTGCAGTGATTTTTCGATGCCTGTGGATGCACCGTAACGACCTGCGCTTTCACGGTTTAAGTGCTAACATTATGGATGTCCAAGCCCAAGTCCAGGCTGTTATCCAGCTACATGTACGCCGCTATTATGATGAGCTCTTGCAAAAGAGTCTGCGTCACTCTGGTAACAAGTGTAGGCAACTACAGGCGCTCCTACAGTTACTACCACTGCCGGCAACAGTCTTACCTGCTACACAGTCTGCGAATGAAGCAAACTCTGTTGATGAATTGGATGAAGCGGGCGCCTCTCGATTGGAATCCCACCGGCGGCTGTCCCCTGTCCAAGAATAATTTTTTCGGTTGTTATGGAATACTTTTTGGATATTCCGGAGTTATTATACCACGGATATATTGGTGGTGTAGCCTGGATTTAATCAGGCTCTATGACTTTGGATTTTCGGAAGTATGGAAGTGCGTGGGCTTAAGCTTGGATTTAATCAGGCTCTATGACTTTGGATTTTCGGAAGTATGGAAGTGCGTGGGGCTTAAGCTTGGGGCTTAAGCTTGGTTCACTCAAACTTTAATTTGCTTCGGCATTGCGAAGTCGTTTGTGAGCCAATGCTTATTCCTTTGCGAATGCAAGTCGCATTATACTTTATCACCATTCAACGGATTTTTGTTTATTATATTCGGGAGAGCAAGACAAGTCAAGCTCAACACACCCGCGTTTGGGCATCATCTCGATTTGGGCACTTTCTTGGATTTATCCTTTTTTTTGGATTTATCCTCAAAAGCAGATTTTCATCAGTCAACTCTCCGCCTCCAGCCGAAGCGAGGCAATTTTTCTCAGGCAACCACAAGTCTCTTTTCGTTCGCTAGCATCACGTAGTATGGAATCCTTCCTGCCACCTAGACTGGGAAAGCTAACCATTCGAAGCAGACAGAGTCCACGGAACGGAAAATACTGATCACAGATCCAATAGCAACACACGCAAGACTACCTACCTCAAGCTTCAAGTCCGAAGACTCAAAACTCTCGATATTGACGCACGACCTGCCAGCCGTGTCCAAACTACAGATATAAAACCCATTCTGGTTACCTGCGCAATGCTAGGTCCAGTCTCAGTCGGGAAGCCTACCAACCGAAAAGAGCCTCACAATTCCCCGAAGATCAGCCTTTTGGGCTTTTCTATTATCCAGGAAACCCCTACATTTCGACGGAAGCGTTCCACAAGCATAGGGCCTACGTTCCATGAGCGTCCAGGGTCCCTATGACCCCCAAATTTACTACAAAAAATTTTTTGGGCCAAGCTTTATCAAGTCCCGTCAAGCGCAATCTTTACTGGAAAGTGTCCCGGTAATTTATGGGCGACAGCCTGTATACTATCGGAGGCGCGACTTTCAAGCACGGTTACTATGAAGCGCGAATTAATTGGAGCTCAGATACAACATATTAGTTAGCTAGGCAACTTGCGAATCTAAAGTGTAATGTAATTTGATTCTCAATCCGTGAATCATACGGCAAAACATCTGGATCCATGGGACAGGCAATCACGTTGACGTCGAAGGCCAGGTTTGATTATTTTAACAGATCAGGACAAATTCAAATCCCCTGTATAATATATCACAGGTTATTTTGTTAATTTCGTAGTTTCCCATCCTGTACCCATGTATCGAACATAATATCTTACAGTGTTAACGGCACCTATTGATAACAAGACTCCGAAGCAAAGTCTTGGCAGGCTAGAAGCTTTCCTGGTGCCAATACTAGCCCAACATCAGCCTACGTGCGCTCATTACGAAACTGAAACGCTGTAGTTTAATGCTGCGTTGCTGTTTGTTTTTAGACTTGGCTTCTAGCCTCAATTATGGTACCATTTTGTTGATGATGTATTGAAGGCTGGATTTGCTGGCAATATTGTCCGGGAACTATACATCGCTAGACAAACGTGTTTGCGATGAAATGTAGTATGCTAGAACGACAAGAACCGTGGGGTCATTTTGTGGGCGGTAGTGGTTTTGGTCGACAAATATTGATAAAGTTATGACCCAGAAACCGCTCATGTTACAAATCCCGGTACAAACTTTATTGGCCGGTACAATAGCTCTGCAACAATGAAGACATATGGGCCCGTCACTGAAAAAGTGGGTACTGTAGAACAGGAAGACCGGAAGACTGATCGCTGGCCCCGTAGATGAAACGATGGTCGCCGATCCTAGCGGCCCACTGCAACCGACGAAATATGTGACGGCCACAATCGAAAACGTCCCCATGACACGGTGGTGTACTGGCGCTCCATTCGACTTCCGGTATGAGCATTCAATGTCACTGCTAAGGAAATACGCGACGATCATTTACTATCCCGGCTTCAAGAGTGCCAAAGACTTGCTCGAATCCGGCGGCCATGATCATATCTGGATGATGAAGAATTATTTGTGAGAGGGCAAATTCGTTTGTGACTAAATCAACGGAAGCTGGACACTTTCCGTGAAACGCTGGCTTTCATCGACGGTCTCGCTTGCCTTTCGATTAATCACGATGTTGGAGGCATTACATGTAGTCACGCTGCAAGAATACCGTGCGCCAAAACCTGCAGGTCTCAACCCGGAAGGTAAGCCGTTAGCTAGCCTAGTAGACTGAAATGAATCCTCACCAAGGGTTAAAACGAGAAAGAAACGAAACGAAGCGAGAGGTAATCCGCAGCACCAATAGTTCACCATGCTTAGTACACGTTTAGCACACTTTGATACTCATGAAGCTGCTGCCTCGTTAGTAAAAAGAAGCGCACACAAATTCACGTGCCTGGCCTTGATAGCCTCCGTAGAGCCCGTAGCCGAGTCCAGGGACGAGGAAAGCCAATATAATCGCCGCCGACGTGAGGTTGGAGAAAGCGTCGAAGACGATGTAACCGAGCATGGCTGTCGGGAGGATGGCGAGCGCTACGAGAACACGTTTGCCGCCGGGGACTTTCGTAGGACGAGGGATGTACGGCAGTAGCTTGCGTAGACGAATAGCAGTGAGCATGATCATCAGCTGCACCGCGCTGGCGAACACGTTGGTCATCGGAAGCAGGTCGTCGAAGTCCACGCCCAGCAGCGCGATCGTGAAAACGACTGTGATACCGATAGATACGAACGGAGCGTCAAACTGAGTGCTTCGCCACGCAAAGCAGGCTGGGAGTAGCTGCGACTCGCCCATTCCTGCTAGCTGAAATGCCTCACAAAAGACCCCAGATATGAACAACCCCGCGGCGGCACAGCACGAAGAGAAGACAAATAGCGCCTTGAGCACGGGCCCACCGATAGACGCGGCAATCTGAGGATAGGAGTCTCGGGTGAAGTAGGTCCAGTTGGGGTCGTCCACAATAATCGCCGCTGGCATCGGCACCAAGTACGTCAGTACCGTCAGCACTACAGTTAACGTCACAGCGCGCGAGTAGATACCAGCGGGGTTCGCTACTTCACCGCCGAACACAGAGGCGATGTTGATCCCGTCGTACTTCCAAAACAGCGTATTGAGTAACAGCGCCCAGTCAATCGCCTTCTCGCCCACTTGAATGTTGTCGCCTGCGTGGAGCTCAATGCTCTCGTGTCGAACTTCGCTCAGATCTTCGTAGTCGCGTGCACGGGAGTACCCCCAGACTGTGAAAATCAAGACCGGCACCAACACACATACGAGCAGAATCACACAGCTACGCGACGCCACCTTGGTGCCCAGAACGCTCGGCATAGTGAATAGGACAGCAAGCGCTGTCTTCGTGGCGTAACAGGCGACGCCGGGTTCGATGGAGACGCCGTACGAGTCGCTCAGGATCTGCAACAAGAACCCCGGTAGGAGTGCCGTGTTGAAGATGCCGGCCATCCACGACCAGTAGCCGACTTGGAAGCCCCAGAACGGCCCGAAGGCGTTAAGCACCCATATTGCAAACCCACCGTCCTCTGGGAAAGCACAACATAACTCCACCACGATGTAGGCGTACGGCCCCATCACAAGCAGCGGATAGAGCACCATGGCTGGGAGTCCGATCGCCGGTCCTGTCGACGAGATTATCGGCTCCGATCCGAGAGGTCCGCCACACCCGAAGAAGTACGTCACGGCCGCGATGGAGAGCGTGCCCATGACGCGATGGTGCATCGGGCGACGATTTACCTGCCCCGACTTGCGGTAGGGAACTTCGAGCACGGCCGGGTCCATCGCTTCAAGGTCGCTGCGAAGACGAAAACGACAAGCTTTCAGTGTTGGTGCTGACAATCGGGAAGGCTAGATAGGACGGGGGGGGGCTTACGTTGAACTGGGAGTCATGGTGGAGCCGCGTAGTCTGCAATGCGTTGATGGGAAGGTGGTAAATTCAATTGTGAGCCAGGCTGTCTGCGTGAGTCTACTCGAGACAAACCGCGCGAGCATTTCACCACCAGGATATATTTCCGCCGAAAGTGTCCGTGAGTCCTTCCAGGTGACCGAAAGTCCGGCTATCGCTCAAACCTGGGTGGCTTCTTGCAAGCGGGCAGTGCTAAGGTTCGCGCAGAGAACTACCGCAATGATGCGTGTGGGTGATAGTCGAACATGGAAAACCCCATGTGACTTTCACAGCAGTAGCCTAGAAGTGCATGGTACATGTACTAGCTTTTGCAGGAAAAATACGTCCCGGCCATTTTTTACTGGCAATTCGCCAGTCGCGCTGCTCATGGCGACACCGTCCGGCCCGGCCGATGGCCATGACCCCGCGGACGCCAAGCTGGACGCGCGTCGTCGGCGCAACCGCGAGTCCATGCGGCGCGCCCGCGGGCGGCAACGCGCGCAGCGGGGTGAGATGCAGGCGCTTATCCGCCGCCTGGAGGCGCAGCTGGCGGAGCTCGTCGCCGCCTCCAGCGCGGGCCACTGCTCGTCCGCGGCGTTCGGCCAGCTGCTGCAGCGCACGGAGCTGCTTCGCGCGCGCAGGCGGGAGCTAGAGACGCGCGCGCAGCAGTTCGAGAGCTTCCGCGGCAAGCTGGCCGTCGAGGCGCAGCAGGAGCTCGAGCAGTGGACGATGCGCTGCGACTACCGAGACGCTGGCCGACGCGCTGCAAATCGGAGCAGCACGGGCCCGGACGCGCCGGGGCCGCGCGTGGCCGAGTCGGTGCCGGGCCCCGGCCGGCCGCACTGGATGACGCCCGGCCGGGCGCAGGAGCTGCTGCGTCTCGCGGCCGACATGTTCCTGGCCAACGCCGAGCGGACGGACGCGGCTGTGACGCGGGCCAACTCGGTCCTGGGCTGGAGCGACAAGCGCGCGGTGCTGGCCGGCACGTGGGCGCAGTTCCTGCTGGTCAAAGACTTCCCGCACCAGTGGGCCGAGGCGCTCGTGGAGCGCACGTGGAAGGCCACAGTGAACGTCGACAAGCTGCGAGGCATGTTGGCCTGGCCCGCCGGGATGACCGTGCGCCACCGACTGGGCGACAACGCCTTCGTCGTGAGCAGAGAGCTGCATCTACCCAACTCCGCTGACGCCGAACACCCGATCTGCTACCACTACCAGCTTGTTATCTTCCGCGCAGAGACGCCTACCGGCTTCATTGTTAGCACGCAGAACGTCGACTTGTCCGGAGGAGCTGACGCCACGGCGAGTCAAATGCTGGACCAACAACTATTGCGTACGTCTGGCATACCGCTCGTGACCATGTACGGGTTCCAGTTTGAAAGACAGTACTGTGAGAGCACGGGTGAAGAGGTCGGCTGTCGAGTGAAGCTGGCAGGCCGAACGAGCAACGGCTCGCTGTCTTACGCGCACAAAGTGCTGACTGAAGCGCTGCCGTCGATTCTGCGTTGGGAAAACACGTACGTTGGTCCGATCCTGTGCATCACGTCCAGGGCATGATGGTGGGAACAATGTTGTGCTGACACCTGAATCGGTAATTCGTTGTCATCGTGCTTCCGAGCTCGTCGGCTTCAAGCTATCAAACATTTTGACGACAGAATAGAGAAGTCATTTCATTTACTACTTCATTTTCGCTGCGTTATCTAAACGTTTTGCCCTCGGGTCTTGATTGTCTGTCCTTTTAGGCTGACCTCACCGACTTACGAAGCGTTTGTACACGACTTCTTCGCGCTGAATGTCCACCGGCGACTGATTCCTAGCAGCCAAAAAGCAGCCGAGGCAGAAATTGTACGAGTGAGCGGTCATGCCCGACTTGCTGTGGCTCGACCGCACCACGAGCTCCTTGTTCACACTGCAACGCTTGCACACGCACTACATCAACACAACATTAGTCAACAACAGCTTCAACCGAAAAACACAGCGGATGGAGAACTCTCGTACCTCGTGGCACACAGTACACTTCAGGCTTTGGGTCGAGAACAGTTTACCGATGGACTTGCGGCAATACGCGCACATATTCCGGTCTTCAGTCACAATCACCCTACCTGCAGCTGTCTGCTCCGTTGTGGCCGAGGACGACGATGAAGACGAAGACTTTGACGTGTCGAAGAAGTTGGTGCAATCCATAGCGTGCTTCTCGGCTGCAGTCTTGTGCACATACCACCGCAATTTTTTGGCTTGAGCGCATTCTATCGGAGCCCCCATACCCAACATGCTGTTCGCGATCTCCTGTAGCGCGAAAAACGTGAGTATGGTGCCTCCCGGGTCGATCACTGCGTGTGCGAAAGCCTCGACGATTTGGTCACTTTGCTGCCGGAAGATGACACAAAACGACATGCTGGCGCGAACGATGTCATCGCTTTTCAACTCCGGCAGGTCTGGGTGCGATATCGACTGGGCGATGCTGAAGCCAATGCGTTCGCCCCGCGAGGTGGTCGCAAACCCGGTGCGCACCAGCACGACGTAGTCCCGTTGCTTCACGATAGCTCCGAGACCTGGAGCTGAGTAGAGGATCCAAGCAACGCCCAGGAAGTCGAACGGGTTGGCCTCAGTTGGGCTCTCGAGCGTTCCGAGCATCACTGTATCGTCGATGCTGTCTTTTCCGTAGATGCTGCGTCTCTGAAGAGAAGCCGTGTCGTGCACGAAGATGCCATACATGACTTCATCCAATTTGCCCTGCATCGTGCCAGTACACACCACGACGGGGATCTTGGTGGCCACCGACAGCGAGGACGCCGGCCCGATGAGCAGTGCATCGTCGTCCACTTCCAAGGGATCGGGCGACGATGTCGAGGACAAGGACGTAGCGCCCGGAGCTGCAGAGGTGGATGACGCACTGATGTTGAAGTTGCTGGTATCACTGCTGCCAGAGCGTTGGCGATAGACCTTCATGGTGCCCTTGGTCCGGACGTGCTTCCACCGCCGCGTGTCCAGCGACTGCTTCCTCTCGTACAAAAAGTCTTCATACAGCGCGCGCGTCTCGATGAAGCTCTCGTCGGCGACGCTGCGGTACTCGCGCGCGTCGTCCTCGGTGAAAGTCACCTGTGGAATCGTAGTCGATCCCATCAAGGTGCACGACGGCGGCGCGTCCGAGCCGAACGCGTTGTCCATGGCTCGGTCCGCCGCTCACTTGTCGCCTAGCTGGCTTGTTCACGAGTGCCGCTTTCTTTCGTGCGTTGGCCTGCCCTGGAGCGGGGGCGCCGGGGGAGAAATGAAGCGCATGTCTCCGTTGACAGGATGGTCCGCTCTCCAGAGAAGAAGAGCAGTCCCACCGTCAGGAGAGGAAGGACACTGCAACTTCGTCTTGTCGCCAAGAGGATGTGGTGCCTGACCGCCGAGACTATCTCCGCTTCAAGTGCTCGCCCGAACACGCCAAGTCGCAGCCAGCACCTAGATTCAGAAGACACCACCACGCTCGCCATGTTGTGCCGGCGCAAGAAGAACCACACGAGGGCCGACGCCAGTTAAACGAACGAACTCTTCGACGCGTGTTGAGTTGAGAGAGCTACGGTCGAGACTTCGACACTTCAAGGCTTGAATCAAGCAGGTTTAGTCTTCCGTCGGCGCCGCATCCCCGCTGCCTAAGAGCTCAAGTTCACGGGAACAAATACGTCGCCACGACGCCGCTGGCGGCCGTCGTCACGAGCACCGACACCACGTTCACTTGCTCGTTGCTCAGCACGTCCAGCCCGCAGACGCGCTCGGCGCGCGGCGTCGACTCGTCGCAGATTTTGCGCGTCGAGCGGTCGAAGTACGTGGCCTGCACCGTGGCGCCCAGCAGCGAGTCCAGCAGCGAGCCGAAGAGGCCCGTGGCCGCGCCCAGCGTGACCACGTGGAGCTGCGCCGTGCCCGACGGCAGGCTCGCCGCGTAGTGCAGCGCGCCGATGAAGGCCCCGCCCAGGACCGACATGGCCAGCCCCAGCGGCGACACGGCGCCGTTGGTGCCGGGCGGCACGCGCCGCAGTGTCGTGATGAGTCTCGGCTCGCCCTTGCTGAGCACGCCGAGCTCGGACGCCCACGTGTCGGCGGCGCAGCACGCGTAATGGCCGATGTAGCTGGCCAGCAGGTAGCTGCGCGCGGGCGCGGCCTGGAAGTCGATCGCGGCGTCCTCGTCGCCGAACCGGAGCACGGCGTACACGGCGATGCATGTGGACAGGAGGCTGCAGGCCAGCACTTGACGGGCCGAGCGCTGGCCGCCAGGCTTGTAGTTGGCGTCCAGCTGCTGCTTGACGCTGGCGCGCACCGTGGTGAGCTTGCTGCCGGAGAAGTAGAAGCCCAGGAGCAGCAGGCCTGCGAGGGGATCACTGGGTTAGCTGCGATACATACGTCTGGGCAGGGTAGGAGGCTTGGGTGTTGGTACCGTAGCGGTAGCCCGAGGCCAGCGTGAAGAAGCCCACGAGGCAGGCGGCCGCCGCGCCCGACACGTCCAGCGACTGCTTCTTGAGGCCGCGGCGGCCGAGGCCCCCGGCCAGCAGGCCCGCCACCAGCACGCGCGACAGAGGAACGAGCATCTTCGGGTCCGCCGATCCGCCCGGATGATTTGCGATTGAACTATACAAATCCCAAGCTTGCGGCTGAATGGGGAACGCCATTGTGAGCTTTCGGCGGCGATGACCATGCCAGCCAGCGACGAGCTCCTGGTCTTTGCCGACGCTCGGGCCTCGGACCTTGAACAACGGACAAGGTCCGGCCGGAGCAGATTGGTGGCAACGCTCTATGGCGGGCCTCAACGCGGCGGCCCAGTCCTTATGCGTGATAGGCCTCGCCATCGGTGTGGTGTGATGATCACGCCTTGGATAGGCCACTTGACGTCACGCTTGAATGCCAGCCCAGGCCATCGCCAAGTGAGTCATGCCGTCGGAACTCTCGAGGCTTCGTATGCGAGGGCAAGATGGCCTGAGCTGAAGATGCTGTTGGTACAGATGCAATCGACACCTAGTTGGCCTTAGAGGATCCCTTTGCGCGAGCACCACATCTCGGGCCAAGTGCACCGCTCTTCAATTGGCGTGGCCAAGTCAGAGGGAGTGGCATCGGGAGGGAACTCCGGGTTGAGGCGAGCATTCGTTGATTTGCCGTGTCAACGAGAGAGACACGTCCTCTTGTGCTTGTGGAAGTGTACACCGCCATGAGCTCTCGCGCCAAGATCTCGTCCAGCACGCTGCCGCGCATGCGCTTCACCAAGGAGGACGTGCAGCACTACCACGAAATCTCGGATGCCTGTCTCGCCGAGGTGCTGGACAAGTACGAGGAATATCTCTACCAGGGCGAACGCCATATCGACGAGCGTCGATGGAAGAAGGTCAAGTCGCGCGAGAGCGTCGTGGTCTACCGAGAGCGCTCAACCTCCGACGCCGACCTCAGCAACAAGAGTGGTCACGATTTTGGCAGCTCCAGCAGTAGCAATTCCAGCGGCCCGGCGTATCACGCGCGTCATGACACAAGCACGGCAGTTGAGACCGTGAGCAATGGACCATTGTCGGGCCTCGGCGCAGCGCTCGCTGCAGGCACCAAAATCCCAGTCATGATCTGCACGGCCTCGATACCCGGTACGCTGGAGGACGCCATGTACGGGTCGTACGTGGACGACGCGGCTTCGTTCCGCCGTCGCAGCGCGTACGAGCAGGACCTGGCCGACGACATCGGGATGCTGGCCACCTTCGACCGGCCGTCTCAAAAGGACCCGTTCCAGTTCATGGGCCTCACCTGGGTCCTGCGCAGCTTCCCCGGGCTTGGGGCGGTGGTCAAGCCTCGCGATTTTCTGCTGCTGCAGCGCATTGGTCTTTCCAGGACGTCTCGGGGCGAGCTTCTCGGCTTCACTATCACGCAGTCGGTGCCCCACCGCGATCTGCCGGAGCTGCCCCAGTATGAAATCATCCGGGGTAAGCTATCGACGGCCACCATCTACCGGCAAATGGGTGACCTTGTCGATGTCTTCGTTCAGATTGTAATGCAGCCCGGAGGGAACGCCCTGAACTACTTCATGATACAAGAGACTGCTACATCTATCATGTCCGTCGGGAAACCCATGGACGTCGCGCAGAACAAAAAGCTTTTCTGGCTCATGAGAAAGAATGCGGTGGAAGCATCGATGACAACGCCCAGGTCACCAAGTACTCGGTCAGCCTCGTCGTCTTCCTCGTCTTCAACGCAGCACCGCCTGCAGCGACACGAGTCGGATCACTGCGCAGCGTGCAAGAAATCGCTAGCCAGGATCTTCTCCACTGCTGGCAGCTTTTGCCAGATATGTCAAAAGGTTCGCTACATGTATCGTGCTCGTGTGCCAACGTCATATCTGTAATGTCTGATTAACGCTGAGTGTGTGTCTGCGTGGTTGAAACAGCGCGTGTGCTCGAGGTGCAGCGTGACCAAAAAGCTTGTCATCGATGCTTCGGAGAAGACTGTGGTGATTCGGCCGTTCAACTTCTGCCTCGGGTGTTCGCTGACGGCACGGAGCTACTCTCCGCTGCAAGTTCACGCGGAAGAGCTAGCCCAACGTACTCGCAGATAGATGTTGTTGAGCGAAAAGTGTTGATAATGTGTAAATGGCAGCTCGGACTTGACATGATTAAGGAAGAATGCGCGCTACAGTGCTCATGATACATCATTGTTGCTTAATCTCGTCGAGTGCGTTCTACTTCGAGCGCACTGCTTATATGGATGGCAGTTCTGCTGAGCTGCGGGAGAGCTCGCGTTGGTTTAAGCAGCACTGTAACCGGACCTGCTCACGGCGGGGTCTTCAACGTACAGCACAACACGAGGAGTGGCCGAGGATGACCGACGCAGACCACTTGGAATGTAAGCCGCGCTGCTGTTGGCCTTCTGACGGGGCTGGCAGTATGGGGATGCCGCGTACGGAGACGCCGCGTAGTTTGAAAACTGGTGCGACCCAACCGAAGCCTGTGACGATCGCACGCTGTACGGACGTCCAGTCTGCGTTGATCGCCGGCGCATTGTCGACGGGCGAGCGCTTGGGCGCTCCATCGTGGTGCGGGGAGTGACAAGTCCGAAGCTGGTCTGCTCTAAAATCTCCTCCACCACGATCTGCGAGGCGTTGCGCTGGTTGGCGCGCAGCACACACGGCAAGCAGAACTTGAGTGCCTTCTGGTTAATGTCGCTCATATTGCCGCCGCCGCCTCCACTGCTGCTGCGACTGCGGCTTCGTTCTGTAGACGCCCCGGACTCCTCGGGCTGCTCAAAGTCACGAATGCCCATGCTTCCGCCCAGATTCACGCCAGTATTGACGATGGGTGTGTTGTCATCGCTGCGCGAAAAGCGCAGCTTCTTCACGACACTGCAGCGCGAGCACACGGTCTTCGCGCAAATGGTGCATGGTGTTCCGCTTCGGTTGAGCACACTGCCGACCCGACGGTCGCACAGTGAGCAGTTTGTCGACAACGCTCCGTCCCTCGCGATAATGTCCACGTCCTCATCGTACGTCTCCTCGATGCCGCCCATGCCTTCGTCGGCGTACGTGGTCTTGTGGAGCTGGGTCGACGCTTTCCGCTTGCGTCCAGCTTGCTGCGCCGCAAAGGCGATCTTCTTGAGGTGCGCGCAGTCCACGACCGAGAAGGTCATGTGCAGCAAGAGATCCGCGCCTGCATTCACGGCCATGAACTCCATCATGGCGCCCTGCGGGTCGTAGTACCCCCTCGTGAACACGTCCAGCGTGCCCGTGAGACCCGTTGATCCCTCCGAAGCCGGCTGCTGGTGGAACAACTGCACAATAGACGCTCGCGCTCGTACCACCGACGAGGAGACGCTTGTCGAGGCCAACTGGGCCAGCGCCTTGATACTCACCGAGTGCATGATTCGGTACCCGATGCGGTCCCCGTTGGCCATCTTGGTGACGCCCGTGGCTTCCAGGTACAGCAGGTCCCTCCTCTTGGACATGGCGTCGTGGCGGACGGCCCACTTGAGCCCGAGGAAGCGGAAGGGCTCCTCGATGCTCGGGCCCTCGATCGTGGCCAGCACCTCGGCGTCGACGAGCGCGTCCTCGGCGTAGGCGCTGTTCATCTTCATGGCCCGCGTGTTGGCGCTGACCAGGCCGTACATGGCGTCGTTGACGTGGCCGGCCAGCAGCCCGGCCACCATGAGCAGCGGCAGCTCCGTTTCGTTGGCCGGACACTGGCCCGGCTGCGGCCCGGCGGCGGCCGCGATGGCCGCCTGCTTGGCCGCGGCCAGCTTGCGCTGCTTGTAGGCGCAGAGCTGGTCCTTCCTCTTGATGACCTTCCACTGCTGCGGGTCCACCTGGCCGCGGGCCGCGTGGTGGTGGTCCTCGTAGGCTTTGAGGCCGTCGGCCAGCAGCAGCTCGGCCAGGCGCGCGCACACGAGCGCCTCGTCCTCCGACAGGGCCACGGCCCGGCGCTCCAGGGCCGTGAAGGCCGAGAGCGTCTCGAGCTCCACCATGTTACTGCCGGCCGCGGTGGGGGCGCGGCCGCGAGTCGCGCGTGACCCGAGGCGGGGCCGCGGGAAGCGGCGCTGGCGCGGCTGGGCGTCCATGCTATCAACTACTCGGCTCGGAATGCGATCTGAGCTCCGGCCCGGCAGCAGGCACGACAGCGACAACCCGATGACAGCGTTGCACCCGCAATGCGGTCTCTGAACGCATCCAATTCTTCGGAGCCTTCTTAGGAATACTCAATCCTGTCTAAATAGATCGTTAATACGGATTGATTAAGCAGGTAAATACTTTATGTAAGTACGCGGGGATGGAGATTATGTTGACAAGGAGCGATCGTGAGAATTCATTTCCAGATCCATGGGGTTAAACGATTTTCGGAAAGCCTTTTTTCGAGCGCGCGATTTGCGGGCATAGTGGAGACAGGTGTCGAAGCGGAACTTGTGCAGCTCCACGATGACGCCCGGGGCTCTCCAGCTCTAAATACGAGCCCGCTCTCCGATCTGCCACGGGCTTGACACGATGTGCATCGCCGTTGACGGCCATCCTTACCTTCACGGAAAACAGTCGGTCCATGTTGCGCCAACCGCTGTTGGCCGGACTTTTATCCCAGGGCTCTGCGCTCCATACTGCGCGCGAGTTGTTCGGTTGTCCTCGGCCTGGCTGCGCCGGTGGTTTGGTCCGACGCCGCTTCTTTGAGTCGGCAACTTGCGGCGCAGCGCAGAGTGCCTCCACATGGGCCATGCTTCGTTGCCTGCACTCTGCGAACTGCCGCGCCGCGTAAGCAACGCCGAAGCAACGGGTGCAAGCGGAGCCCAGATGGCCATTTCGCAACGCCATGCGTTGCTCGTCCACGTTCAAGACCGCGCGTCCCATTTGCGCCCGGACTCGGTATCTTCGGCGCTGTGGGCCTTGAGCGCTGGCGCCGGAGCGAGCCGGCTGCGCGGTGAGGGCGCGTCTGGCCTCAGCGCGCAGAGCTGCAGCAGCCCAACCAGTCTGGGTAACGGCTCAACTGCTAGTCAAACTACCCCGCTAGTCAATCGGCGAGCGGTGGCTGGTGGCATCTTGGTTAGTCCGAACGATCACCGCGCCAGCAATGGCGGCAGGAGGATGGGGCCGCTTTCGGCGGAGTTGAGCAGCAAAACGTAGCCATGAACGATGCAGTAAGTCACGGAGCTCGCAGCACGACAGTTCTTGGACAAAAGGGACTGCTTCGATGCAGACCTCTATGAAGGTGTCGCCACAATGGCTGGTTTGCAGTTCATCAACTTCCTTCTAATTGGAGCGATTACTGCGGGCAACGCGCTTGAGAAGTCCGGCACCTGAGTTCCCGGCACGTGCTGCCGTGGCTTGAATCAGCACTGGTCTTCCACCTCCGGTGCGTGCGAAGGCACCGTCACCGCCATAATGTCAGCCGTGCACTCGCAGCAACTCGCTGAGAAGGCTGTCAGGCATTGTGCGCGTCAAACGCGCAATTAAAAACCAGGCGAGCGCTCTTGTACTTCAAGAGTCTTGTAGTAGTCCGAGTATATCGCCAGAACAACTCGATCCAAATGGAGGGTTCAGGCACATGTAAGGCCGTAAGTCTGCATTATGAGTCGATGATGCTCTCTGTTGCTATCTAGAACCCGATTTTCTGTATGCTGAGTCGTATTTGAAGCGTTGTCTGGTGCTGTCCTGGGTTTGTAGTGCGCATCCAATGCGTCCCGAAATGGTGTACACGGACAACGGCAAGCTCAGTTTAAAAACTCTCGATTCAAAAGTATCAACAGGTAGTAGAAATAACTCCTCGCAAGCTTGGGTTCGTTTGCTCTTACTTACGAACTAATTTTTACTTCAAGTGTGCATCCACCTTCTCGACATGGCTACAGTCTGATTACGGTATCCTGTGTACGGCACACCACTTCGGGCCACAACTCGTGCCTGGAACAAAGTGACCGGCCGCCTGCTCCTTCGTGACCCCCGGCCGACGCAGCCATGGCCAAGGCCATCATCTCGTCCATCCTGGAGGCGCAGCTGGGCAAGTACGTGGCCGGCCTGCGCAGCGACTCGCTGGTGGTGGGCCTCTGGAGCGGCGAGCTGGAGCTGCGCGACCTGGCGCTCAAGCCGCAGGCGCTGGCCGAGCTGCAGCTGCCCGTGGCCGTGGCCAGCGGCAGCGTGGCCCGCGTGCTGGTGCGCGTGCCCTGGAACCAGCTGGGCAGCGCCAGCGTGACCATCTCGCTCGAGGGCGTGGCCGCGCTCGTGGTGCCCGACGCGCAGCGGCCCGGCGCGGCCGAGCTGCGGCAGGCCAAGCGGAACCAGCTGGAGCGGCGCGAGCTGCTGCGCCAGCACCGCCGCTTCGCCGCGCGCGTTGGCCCGGGCCGCGCGCAGCCCGCGCCGAGCGAGGGCGAGGACGAGGGCACCTTCGTCTCGAGGCTCACGGCCCGCATCGTGGCCAACCTGCAGGTGACGCTGCGGGACGTGCACCTGCGCTACGAGGACGCCGTGGCCAACCCGGAGACGCCGCTCGCCTGCGGCCTGATGCTCGGGCGGTTCCGCTACTTCACGACGGACGAGGAGGGCCGCGAGGCCTTCGTGGACCAGGCCACGGGCCACGGGCCCTTCACGTACAAGAAGGCCGAGCTCTCGCGCTTCGGCATGTACTGGGACAGACTGGACGCCAGTGACCGCGACGCGAGGCTCGAGGCCAGAGCAGATGTGCCTCGGGCCATGCGGGCCATGGTGCAGGAGCTCGGCGGCCAGCAGGAAGACAGCAGCAGGAGGTGGCTGCTGCGCCCGTGCTCGCTGGCCGTGCAGCTCACGAAGAACGAGAGCACGGACTACTCGGCCGTGGCCAAGTACACGGTGGAGGCGGAGATGGGCGCGCTGCAGGCCAGCCTGACGCGCGAGCAGTACGAGGACGTGCTGTTCCTGCAGAGAGCCTTCTTGGGCCGAAAGGCGGTGGAGGCCCACTTTGCGCTGGCCCGGGGCCGCCCGCTGCACACACCGAGCGCGCGCCCTCGTGAGTGGTGGGACTATGCCACAAGGCTTGTGCTTGAACAGCGCAGAGCGAAGCTTCGACGACAAGCAGCTAGTGAGCAGGGTAAGGAGGGCGGCGCGCACCTCCCGCACCGCCGGCGACCACATCACCGCAAGATGCGGTGGTCGTCGGTACACAAAGCGCTGCTGGAGCAGCAGTTGTATATGGAGGCTTTCCGGGCAGAGCTGCGCAATGGCACGCCGTTGGACCCCTCGACTAGACAGGGCAAGTTTAAGCAGCGGTATGAAGAGGTCTACCCGCTGGATGTGGTGCTGCTGCTACGCGATGTTGCTGAAGACGCGGAGGAACGTGCGCAGGCCAAGGCGAAAGCGTCGGAGAAAGAACAAGCTAAAACCCAGGCGGCGCAAGGCGGAGGTGGCTCGTGGTATTCGTACTTCTTCGGGGGAGAAGATGAGGCTGCCTCCGCGTCAAATGAAGCAGAGGAGGAGCACGTGCTGTCTGCCGAGGGTCGCGAAAATCTACGCGAGGCTTACAATGATGCTGTGGAAAAGGCCAGCGACGCACACGAAGTGCCAATGGGGTGCAACCTGATGTCGGTGCAGCTTCAGCTAACAAATGGCTCGATAGCGCTTTATCAATCCAATGCACATGAAAGTCCGTTCGTGACTGGCATGCTCAATGGCTCGCTAGCTGTGAACATTCAGCCGGAAAATGAGTGGGATGCGAGCTTCCGAGTACAGCACTTCGACATCCTTAACGGACTAGCACGCGATTCCCGGTTTCACTCATTCTGTAGCCCGTCGTCACTGCTGTCACCGAGTAATGATCCGAGCATGTCCTGCGCCAGTATCGATATCAGTCGTCGAGCAGTGCTACAAGCCCAACTACAGGGTGAAGATGACGTGGAAGCCACGCTCAAGGTTCGAGTTCGCAGTGCGCCTGTGCGGATGATGGTCGATCCGTCGTTTGTGATGTTCCTGCACGCCTTCTTTGTGAGTCTGCTACCAGAAAAGCAGTTAGAAAGGGTTTGGCAGTTCGCTACATCTTCTGTCGCAGATTGGATGTTCACTGATGACCCGGAAGATGAGAGGAAGCTGCTGGAGTCATCAAGTACGAGCGCGGAGAAAGAGGCTGAAGAGGCAGAGCTCATGCGTTCGCTAGAGACAGCTGAAGGTCGCGTCGCCTACGACGTACTGGTAGACATGGACGCGCCCGTACTTATTCTGCCCGAAAACGTTGCCGAGCCATCTGGCGCTGTCGTTGTTGTCGATCTTGGCAGACTGAGCTTTCGCAATGATGAAAAGGTAAAACCCATCGATGCGTCTTTGGATATGGCGCTGGAAACGGCAGGAGAAGATCCTCGTCGTCTGCACTGGCGGTTGGACATCACCAAGATCCATGTTTCGCTCGGTCGCCAGGAACAATTGGTGGAATGGACTGATGAAGAACTCCGCAGTTTTACCAAAATAGTGAAAGAGCTGTCGATTGAGTTTTCACTCCACACGCAGGCAGCATCTTCACGCCTACGACTCCCTTCACGTACTGGGCGGAAAAACACGGAAACGAAGCCGCTACCGCAAGTGGGTGTCTACGCTGCTGTTCCCAAGATATCGATATGCCTCGTTGAGGAGCAACTCGTGGCGTTGGGCCAAATCCACTCGGCCGTGGTTGCGCAAGCGGTGACAATAGCTCAAGATAATGCGAAGCGTCTGGCTTACTTTGAGGAACAAGATAATGAAAGTGCCGAAGAGAGTGCGACGGAATCGGAAAGCGCCAATGATGAAAGTGTCAACAATGTCTCTGTTGCTCCAGTTACTGTGGATGAAAAATTCCTGCTGGAGATGGAGCTTTCGCTAGGATGTGTGGAGCTGAACTTGCGTGAGTCACCTGCTAAAGATGCCTTTATTTTGCGGGCATCGCAAACATCGTTTTCATTGGAAGCGTACTCAGCCCACCAAGCATTCCATGCACGATTGAAGGCTCTTGTGATGGAAGACAAGCTGTATTCACCGGAGTCCCGCTACTACAAACTCATATCTACAGGAGAAGAAGGCGGAGGCGAGGCCCCACATCTTATCGCTATCGACGTCATTTCGTTTCAGGGCGATCGAGTATCGAGAATGCAACCAGAAAGTGGCCAGGCATCGCAACTGCAGGCTGATGTGCAATTCAATGTGCTGCATCTACAATGGAACCCGTCGTCTGTGGCGTTGTTTTATCGCATCATATCCGCCTACGCGTCTGCTATTCAGTCCCACGACGACGACCTCCCGTCTGAAGATGTTACGTCACCGCCGAACAGCTCTAGATTGCAACCAGAGAAGAAACTCACGGGAGGAGCATCAATGGAGTCGCGCGTCGGGGGTGAACATGAAGAAGAGGTTTCAACGTTAACCAATCTGCGCTCTCGGGGAAAGCCTCTTGTTGTGGTACGCGCTTCTCTAGTGCAGTTTAGCCTGACGTTTAACAAAGATCAGCTTGACCGGCAGCTGGCGCGTCTAGAGATGAGTAACGCCGCCGTCAATTTCACGAGCTACGACATGGAAGGCCAAAGCTCCACTGACGAAGATACGTTCGATGTAACTGGTCACGTGGGAAACTTTGTGGGTACTGACTTGAGTACGTCGAAGCATCCATTGTACTCGCCGCTGCTGGGCCTGGACGAGGTAGAAGCTCGTCGGCGCGGTGCCTCCGGGATGGAACCAGAACCACTGCTGACTTTTGCGTTTGTGAGTGACCCGAAAGCGAGCGACAAGAGCTCGCTGCGCTTGGCGTTCAAGCCGATCCGGGGCGTTTACTATCATCAACAGATTTTGGAGCTGGTGGACTTTGTGTTTGAAGGGGTTCTCGGTGCGATGGTGAGCCAGACATTGATGAATGCCACTCAATTACTGCTTCGCGAGGATGAGGCTAGCGTCGTGCTAGACTTGACCATTGAGAAGCCCACCTTGATCCTTCCATTAAGCTTGGAGGATGCCCCTCACGCTAAGGCAACCGCAGATACGCTACGGCTTGTACACTTTCCGTCTAGTGCAGTACACTACGAAGGGCCACCAGGAGGTAGGACCAAGCGTGTTGTGCACGACGAGTCTTTGCCGCGTGCCATGATCCGTAGACCTGACGCGGAAGGAGGTGGCATTTCGTTGCGAGTAGACTGCAAAGATCTCTTTCTCGAGCAGGTTCGCATTTTTTGCACAACTACAAGTGCTGGCAAGCGAACGAAGGGTGCCGACGAAGGGCCGGTGTATGAAGATTTACTGCCCAAACCTGCAGATTTGAAAATCAGCATTGAGGACCTCGTCTCGTCAACTATTTCCTTAGGTGACGAGGAGACAGTTGACGGCGAAACGCGGACGGTATTCCTTCCTCGTATTACGGTTGATTCAGTGTTGCCACCGTTGGAAGCGCACATATCACGCACCAGCTACTTAGGTATCGTAGCGCTCATATTGGAGAATTTCGGTGCCGATGAGTTGCAAAATGTTCCAACAGGCACAGGACCTTTTGGTAAGGCAGGTAGTGCTTCGAGGCTCCTTAACAGAAGAAGGAGTAGCGCCGACATCGGAGAACTCCCATCCTTGCGCCCCACTGTGACGTACACATATCTCCAGCCAGACGCAGATGAAGCCACTCTTCAGGTGCGCTTTGTTATGGAAAACGTACGGATCATGCTGTTCCAGGATGGACGACCAGACGCGTTCGTGAGCGAAGATGTATCCCCTAATTCGATTGTGCAGCGCACCATCTCTGGAGCTGATAGCGACGAAACTTTGCGCAGTGGTGCGTTCGCTGAGGTCGTCGCGAGTGACTTTTCGCTGGTGTTTTATGATGAGTATGAAAAGAACCCGCGCATGGCGGTGCATCTTGGCGCGTTCAGTGCCCGTGATCTTGTAGGCAATTACAAGCCTGCAGTTGGTGGTACTGAAGGCGGTACTCTGCTGGTCTCGCCACGCCCGCTGGAGATACGCTACACGTGGGACGATGTCGCTCTGACTGGCGAACTCGACTTGGCTTTCTCCGAGGTCACTGGCATCGTTATCCCGGAGGCGCTACTAACGCTTACCGGCTTCTTCGCGCTACCTTCGAGACCGGCTCAGACCGACAAAAAAAATTCCTCGGACTCTATGAAAGATCTAGTGCGGTCGCAGACACCGTTAGCACCACCATCGCCATCTTTACTGACGCGACGTGAAAGCATATCGGACATTCTTCGCGATGGAAAGGAACCAGAACTGACGATTACAGTCCGTGCGACGGCCAAGCAAGTTGGCGTGGCGGTGCCACGCGATTGCTACGACCCGGAGAGCCCGCGTGTAGCCTTTGCTGGCGATTTTACGCTTGAATTCAAGTGGAAACCGCATCCAGACGCTAAGAAGGGTAAGTCAGACGGTGACTTGGACATTCAGAGCAGTATCCTAGCGGACGCACAAAACATGGAGATAGTGCTTGAGAATGCCGGGCGCCCAGGCTGCTGCGTGGCATCTTCATCATCCAGCACGAAGTGGGATGCCATTGACGTTGCACCACTAATCCAGTTGCTGGAACCGTGCGATTTACATGTCGAAGTGAGCGATCTATTCCCGCATGCCGGTCAGAGGCAACAGATTGTGGCACTGAGTTTTACTCCAATTGAAGTGTTCGTGTCCTATGACGACGCTTGCATGGCGATGGATACGATGGAGTCGTTCAATGAAGCGGTTGCACTACACGAAGCGCGCCTAAGCGCCTCAGATTTCCGTCGCCCATCGCGAATCGATAGCCCGACATCCCGTGCGTTGACGAGATCGCGCACCTCGTCAAAGAGTATCGTACTCGACAGTGCAACGGAAGAGGAAATTCACCGCTATTTTACATGTGAGCTACCGTCCGTCAGTCTGACGTTGATCAACGACTGCGACGGATGTGATATGGGTCTCGCGCAGCTACAAGTCGAACGCTGCCACCTATTCCTGAACGTCACCTACACGGCTCAACTGGAGGAGAGCGACGGCATGTCGTCCACATCTTTCGCAGAACCTGATTTGTCTGCTCCGCCGGTAACGATAACCGTTTCTGGTGGGGGAAACTTGGTGGTGCTCATGTCATACTACAACCCGGACACCCGCGATTGGCATCCCATGTGCACTGAGTGGGGTCTAGACGCGTCAGTACAAGGCTCCATTTCAACTGCGAGTGAGCTGCACGTAATTCTCACGGCTTCCCAAGCGTTGGATCTCACCGTAACGCACGGATTATTGGAGGTTGTGGCATCTGTGGGTGGCGCGTGGCAGCGTCGTGCGACTTTAGGTGCTACGAAGGTGCAGGCAGAAGAGAAGGAAGACGAAGACGTCGAGCGGCGTAAAATGGCACCGTGTGTGATTCGTAACGAGACCGGGCTCCCTCTCAGTTTCTGGCTGACAAATGGATCCTTCACGACAGAACCGCAAGTGGTCTCAACAGGAAGCTTAGCTGACGTTCGCTATCTCCACGCGCCAGGAAAGGGGCGTGGAGTGGTGCGGCGCTACGCATCTGGTGACCGAGATGCTGCCAATCTACGCCTTTGTCTGCAGCTGATGGATTCAAAAAGCTCGGAGGACAGTGCTGCGCGATTTCAAGCCGTTCAAGGACTCATTTTTGAGCAGTTGGGTGCACGAACGTTCCCTTTGGTGGACACCCACGGACAGAGAACGAATTTCACGCTAAGTTTGTCGGCACAGCTTGTCGAAGGCCGTATTTTACTGGTTGTGTCGTCACCAATCAAGCTTGTGAACAGGCTTGCGTCTGGTCGTCCTGTGGCGCTTCTTGTGAACGACCCAACATGGCATACGCCCGTCGAAATTGGGGTTCTTCGACCGAACCAGGAATCTGCAGTTCCAGTTCTGCTGTCGTTGGCTTCGGAGCTGCGCGTGCGGCCTGTGGAGAACGGTGCCACGCATTCGTGGAGCGCCCCTATCCCAGTGCAGACACGATCCGCTGTCGAACTTAAAGTCGAGGCAGGCGTGTCGTCAACGTCTGCCTCTCGTGAGAGTTTTGGCCATGCCGGGGATGGTCGAAACGCCGTGTACTGTGTTTCCATGTCAAGCGACAAAGAGCTTCGTACCGTGTCTTTTGCCGAGCCGCTTGTACTGGTAAACAAGCTACCAGTCCCGCTAACTTTCCGGTTGCGGTCTGCCTATAGTTCTGCCTATGGGTCTGGGGCAAGTGATAGCCCGTCGAAGCCCGAGACTATTGCTGTCGGAGCCAAGACTAGCATCTGGTGGACGGATATCGCGCAACGACCGCTCTTCCAGTTGCTCGTCGAAGGCTGCACGACTCCGTCGAAGTGGCTAGAACTCGTGCCTCGAGGAACCGCGAGCGGCGCCGTACTGTCAGTGCAACTTACTCGGGTCGATGACGGGCGTCCGTTCCGACTGCTTTTACGTGTGGTGGGTGGGGACCACGCTGCTCGGCCTGTACGTGTGGAGATTTTGGCTGAGGTCTGGGTTATCAACCGTTCTGGGTTGGAGCTGGTCTACGGCACTGCTGCAGATAGCGAAGCCTACCTACCCCCACGCGCGGCGCGAGCCCAAGTGGGCAATGCACAGATTAGCGCGTACTCAAGCGATAACAGTGGCAAAGTCCCTGTTGTCCGAATCGGCTTGCGCGGCTGCAATTGGTCGGCACGGTTTGAAGCGGATCCTAGAAGACTCAGTTGGCAGGACGAGTGCATAACGCTTCGCTCCGCTGGAAGCAGTGCGTCTTCAGGCGGAGTCTTGTATGAGTTGGGTGTGTCGGCTGACTACGCGACCCGGCATTTTGGCTCAGTTACGACGCTCGTGAGTATTATCCCTCGCTACCTGATTCTCAACCGCTCATCCCACACGCTCCTGCTTCTTGAAGCTCCAAATCGTCAGCACCAGCGTCTTGAGGATTCTAGCAACGACAATGTCGCTCACCATGTATTGGGTGCAGGGGATATGTATGCACTCTACTGGGTGGGTGGATCTCGCGCCCCGCTGCGTGCATCGGTACTACCCGACGACGACGCATCGGGTACGTTCTGTAGTGATGGCTACGACTGGAGCGCTACATTTGCCGTCGATCGTGTGGCTACTACAGACTTGTTAGTGCCACCACGAGCCAGCGGGCGCGGTGTTCACTTGGAAGTGGTCGTCAAGCGTGGAAGTCTTTCGCAGGCTACGTTTGTGGTGGTGGTGACGGATGGCGGTGCTGGATCTCCAACATCTACATCGTCGAGGCTGTCGAATGCTAGTTCAACGGTCTCTTCGACTGCGAGGGACATGGTGACAGGTCCTGGCACGGCTGGCTGGCAGACTTTCAGTCTGCACGCACAAGTAGCGGGTGTGATCGTGACGGTCACCGATAAAAAGCACGGCGGGACATTGGAAGAACCCCACAGTTTGTTTGCTGGTGGACCGGAGGGTGAGAGTGAACCGGTGGCGCGTGCGACGTTCACGCGTATCGGTGTGGAGGCGTCGTGGTCACCCCAGGCTACTGCTGCTAAATTGAACTTGATGGGGCTGAAGGTCGAGGACTTGCTCCCTCAGACCAAGAACCGCGTAGTGCTGAGACCACTGCTGCACGGAGATAGTTCTTCAGCGAGAGCGAGAATGGACAAGTACTTCCTGGAGCTAACGTATCTGGAAAGACCCCACGCGAAATACAAGTGGGTGGAGCGCGTGCATCTAGAACTGCAGAACATGAAAGTGTCGACAACCATGAGCTTCGTTGACAGACTTAACCAGCTACAGAAGGAGACGACTGCGCACTTCCAACACAAGTCGCTTGTGTCTGCTTTCCCAAGCGAGGACGGCAGCAATTACGAAGACGACGAGGAAGGCGACCTGCTCGCCTACTTTGTGCCTCAGAACGAGGATGGAGATGATGGCATTAGCGCTGCCGATATGGCAGCCATGACCGGCCGAAAGCTTTACATCGCATCAGGCGAGATTTCGCCTGCACGTGTTGTGGTAAGCTTCACCCGCGACAAAACTGACTCGAATCAATGCAGCAACGAGGGATTCTGGTTGTCGAACCTCAAGCTCAAGATCGAAAACGCGTGCGTGACGCTGGAGGGCTACCGGCTAACTCACGCTCTGGCCACGCAGGAGTCTCTGACTGCGGCAATTGTGCGCTTCTACGAGCAGTCTGTGAAATCCCAGGCACTTGGCTTGATTGAATCGATCGAGGTCACGTCGCTCGTGACCAGCATGGTGGCGGGTGGAGTTACGTCCTTGGTGTCCACGCTGCGTGGCAAAGCTGACCCAGCCGCAGCTGCTGGCGCCATGGCTCCTGGGATGCTGACATCCAGCTCTTCGAGTGTAGATGGCGACAGTCCACAAGGTGTGCCGTTCCGCTACGAGCACATGTCGAACGGGGAGATCGTGCGGAAGCATTCGAAGGCGCTGGGCGAGTGCCGCAGCAGCGCCGAGTTCTTGCGGCAGGTGCGGCACCTGGTGTACGATTGGGACGCGAACCACACCGGCCTAGAGGCGCGTGGTTGCGTTGCGCTTGCTCTGATCAACAATTCACGGCACTCCTTAGTGGTGAACACGCAGCTGAACGACGGTGCGTCCCTGCGTGTTCTCCCGCTTGGGCGACGGCATCTTGCTAGCGTACTGGATGTGCCAACCGACAGCGGAACTGCATCAGCTGGAGGAGGTAGTGCCACAGCTTGGCGAGCTGATCGAGCTGTTGTGGTGTTCGCCTACGGCTACACGCCGACACTACTGACATCAGGAGATGTCTACTTCACGGTGCAGTCGAACGCATGCAGTGTGTACGCTACACGCAAGACGGCGCGGCTCAGAGCGAACCGGGGCTACACAGCCACGTTCACGCTGCAGGAGACTCAGAGTTGGTGGTCTGCGAACGTGGTAATTATCGGCGACGACCTACTGGCTAGCGAGAGCTCCGTGTCTGCCTCCGATTCGGATTCTCTGTTTGGCGAGACACCAGCACTGGCGGGTCAGGACGCTGAAGCAGCGGGCGGTGACGATGAATTCGAGGTCGAGTTCTCGGGTGCAGCGTTAGGTATAATCGCCAAGCAGAGCGGACGTTTGGTGATCGTGCGGGAGTGCGTGCCGTCGAGTGCAGCTCAAGCTTCAGGCCGGATCGCTCCTGGTGACTGCATCCTCGCCGTGAACGGAGTGAGTGTGGCCAACACGTCGCAGTTCAAGCAGCTCGTGAGTAAGACACCACGACCGATCGTGCTGCGCTTTCGACGCTCAGGTCGCCACGCCAATGCAGCTTATGACCTCTTCGGCGAGAGCAAGCAGCAGGAAGGCGCGTCCAACCTGTTTGGCTAGAGTGGAAGGACAATGATGCAATAGACGATGAAGTGAGCCATTCTTGGACTGTAGACGAATTTGGCCGCTCACTTCAACTTGACAGGGGAGTTAGTTTCACGACCAACTAACTGTGGCTAGTTCCCGTGCCTAGGCTGCAGCACAGCATGAGTAGCAAGGATGGACCCATCACACAATTGCTAGGAAGGTTCAAGCGCCCATGGAAGAGCACCAAGAAGGAGGAAGTCAAGCATCTGGTTCCGACGACCGTGTCGGTGCACAACAAACTCGCAGCGTTGCGTTCAAAGCGCGTGGCAGTTTTTTTCCAGGCCAAGGCTAGACAGCGTGCTGGGGGCCAAGCACTAGCTTCGGTCGTAGGTAGTAGCGGTCGTGCTGTGCTGACATTGTTGCGATCGTTGCGCCATCTTGCGGTCACGTTTTTCTCGCGAAAGCGCCAGAGTTTGGCGGCTTTGCTCGGCCGCGAGTCGAAGTGGGGGAGGAAGCTGCGCTTGCTACCGTCGGTGCTAACGAGCGAGAAGAGCTTGCTGGGTATGATCCAGAACACCTTTAGGAGAACGTTCCGGCTGGATGCAGGCAAGAAAGCCCAGGCCGACAGGGATCGAAGGCAGCACAAAGTACGCATCTATCAGTGGGTGTGTCGGGCGTTGGCCCGGCTGGGCCGCTCTGCTATCGTTGCTGCACGCAAACGCTACAGATCTGAAAGCGCCGCGCTACTTTCTCGCGAAATGGTTAATCGATTGATGATCGAACAGCCCCCGATTCTAGCTGTAAAGTTCGTCGAGATGCGAGAACGTGAGCGCCTTGCGAAGAGTGCCCGTGTGATTCAAAGGTTGTGGGGGCGAGTGAAGCGCAACGAGCAAGCAACCGTCGATGCTAAGGCGCGTATATTGGGTTTACTGGCGAACATGCCATCGCGTCTTCGGCAGCAGCAAGATACGCGACAGCAGACCATCAAGACTGTACATGATACTAGTGCCATCGCCACTAGATTGTTCGTTCAGCGTGCGGCGCACCGTTTGGCGGCACGTCTTATCCAGCGCGTGTGGCGTGGCCATTGTGCTCGTCAGCGCGCTCGTCGGTTGCGAGAGTGGAGAATGAGAAAGTTTCTACGCAGACGACAGCGTGAGCGTCTTCGAGATGCCCGTACCGCTTTGTTGACGCCTTCGCAGGTGGAGCAGAGGTACAGGAAAGAGCTCGAAACGCGAATGCTGGCTCGACAACAGGAGACGCCGTTGCTGCCGGTTCCTCGAAGAGATGAACATCAGAGAAGACGAGGTGAACGAGCAACACTGTTAGAGCCATTGCCACTGCAGTCGAGGCCGCCACTGATATCATCCGCTACACGCACCAAAGTGCAGTGCGTCCCATTCAGCCGCTTCAAGAAGATCATTGCACAAGATGCTCGTGTGAATCTGAGTAACGTGTGGGTGGCGATCCCGGTCGGGCATCAAGAGCAGGAAGAGGAGACTGGTTCGAGGCATGGAGGGCTGAGCCCGCTGTTGGTGGGGAAGGGGCGGAAGAAGAGAACTAGGGGTGGACTGCAAACCACCTACGACTGGGTGCCAGCGAATTTACTGCAGAGCAATGGGGAGAGAGAAGCGAGAGAAGCGGCAAAAACTCGTCAGCGACAGCGAGCAACGAGTCCTTCAGTGGCCAAGACCATTCTGGAGTTTTGAAACTTGGATTTCTAGCTACTTATACACACTACGCTTACGATCAGCGAAGAAATATTAGGGGCTCATACCAGCTAGCGGCGGTAGATGAATCGATAGCCGGCGTAAAGCACCCCTGGGACAAAGAACGCAACCATCAGAATTGCAGACACAAGGTTGCAGCACGCGTAGAAGGTGACGTAACCGAACATGAACGTTGGAATCACCGCAATGGCGTAAAGCACTGGTACTCCCCCTGGTACCTTGGTCGGACGAGCAATGTACGGCAATTCTCGTCGAAGTTTGATGATCGTGGCGATGATAAGCAACTGGACTGCCGCGGAGTACGCATTCGTCATGACCAGCATACTGTGGAAGTCCAAGTTGATGAGCGCCAGCATGAGCACAAGTGTGAGCAGTGCAGCGTTGTACGGGCTCTGGAACTTGGGATGCCGCTTGGCCAGAACTTTCGGGAGGAGTCGATTTTCAGCCATGCCACTAACCAGGAAAGTCTTGACGTGCACCGCTGCCATGCACATACCAGCCGAGCCGCAACACGTCGCAATTTGAATGAGTGTGCGAAGCGAACTGCCACCAACAAAGTACGCGAAGAAGGGGAAAGCGTCACGATCAAGCAGGAACCACGGCAAGGCGTCGGTCCCGATACCGGCGATCATGGGGACGATGTATGTCACGAGAACCAACAGGCAGGTGTAGCCGATCGCGCGCGCGTACGAGCGAGCGGGGTTCTGGACTTCACCGCCGAATACCGACGCGTTGTTGATCCCCTTGAATTTGAAGAAAAGCGTGTTGAGCAGAGTGGCCCACTCGATCGCCAAGTCGCCTGTTGAAACCACATCTTTCGCTACAGGGTCGTACAGGACTTTTTCACGGCGCACTTGGATGATGTCGTGGAAGTTTGATGCGTTCGCAAATGACCACACCGTGAACACGGAAAAGAACAAAATAACGACCGAGACAACCACGAAGCTAAGTCGACCAACTGTACGCGTGCCCAAGAACGTGGGGATGGCTAGAGCGACTCCGATCGCCGCCTTGATGAAGTACGCCGCGACTGAAGACTTGACCTCGACGCCGTAATACCTCGTGAGTAGGGTCAACACTGTACTAGGCATCAACGCTCCCCGCAGCACTCCCGCGATCCACGACCAGTACCCCACTTGGAAAGCCCAAAACGGACCGAAGGCGTTTAATACCCACACCGTGAAGCCGCCATCCTCCGGAAACGCAGAGCAGAGTTCAGCAACGATATACGCGAACGGGAAGGCGACGAAGAGTGCGTAGAGCAAGAAGCCTAGAAGTCCGATGAGGGGCCCGGCCGACGAGATGACGGTCTCTGAACCGATGGGACCAGCGCACAGGTAGACGTATAAAATCGACACGATGCCCACGACACCAAGGCGGCGATGATTCACCGTCATCGTCTGTCTTTGGTCGTACAGGCTTGGGGACTGCTCGATCATTTCGGCCTCCTTGTCGAACTCCTTGAGGTCACTGGGAAATAATGTCCGTCAGCATCAGTGCGTTTTCTGGCCAATTGTGCAAACTGCATTCATTTACTTACACGAACGCAGCCGCGGGTGCCGTGTCTTCGCGTGGAATGTAAAACGTAACCTTCGGAGCAGTGCTTCGTAGCACGACGTGGTCTTCCAGCATCGGGAGGTCGGTGGATGCAATGGTATTTTCTAGTCGGAAAGATCAATTATCCGAACTTTCGGCCATGGCCGCTCAAGTTAGACGCAGCGGCAGAGATTCAAACGATTCAGGTGGCACCTCTTGTTTTACAGATCAACTGCTTTGAGGAGCCATAGGGAGTTGTTTGTGGACAGCCAGCCGGCGGTACTACCAGCCCATAGGGAGAAGTCGACACAGGTCAGCACTCCGTTGGTCCTCTGCTGACTCAGGCGTATGCGGTATTATGGCTGGGCAGTCGTGTGTACTACTTGTACGTACAACCTACATGTATATGCTATGGTTAGTTGTAAGCAATAAAAAAATCCCCTGCGTTCCTGAAATGTAACGGCGTGTACACTGCAGCATGGCGACTAAACGTTGCAAAAACAACGACGACATAAATCACGGTACTTCCCGTCCCCGAAAAACAATCGTAACAAATCTACCCACTCCAACGGCTGTGTCCGACCTTCGGCAATTTGTTGCTTGCCAGGCTTTTTCGCTTGCGCTTTGAACATCGGCGCAGCCTTGGCAGAAGCGTCGGCGATAGCAAGATGTGCACGATGTTGAAGTGCTCCGTTCTAAGAAGAACCCCACGTAAACTCTGCGACGAGGACTCTAGCTCGCCAACAGGTGGTACGCTTCATGTCGTAAACAGAAGCTCTTCGCTTCTACATGCACGCCTAAGCCTGCCAAAGCTTTCATGGAAAAGAAACCTTGCGCAGCCATCGACAATCTCTTCGCCTGTTCGCGATGCGGGGTCGCGATGCGGGGTCGCGCAAGTTGCCCCTCCCCTTGTCCGTGTCCAGTTCTGACTCATGGATGGACGCGATATAGGAGACAGCTACGCCCCGGTTGCGCCTCGAGAGCGGAATCATGCGACCGAAGGGCAGCTGGCCGCGTGGCTTGTGCTTAATATTCCGCTCTTATCTACGCAGTCATCGTCCGACGTTGCAAACGGCCATTTGGCAGCGAAATGTCAGCGCTTCTTGCCGATGGCAACCACATGGCAGTTCTGGGCGCTGATTCTGTTCACTGTAAGGGCACGCCAGCAAGTTGCGTCCACGTGTTTGCTGATCTTGTGTTGCCGAGACGGTGGGCAGGCTCCGCCCCATTTGAAGCAGATGTCGCCGCCTATGGACAAAGTTCCACCTCGGTCACCTCGAGCCGCAGAAAAACGAAGGGAGCTCTTCGTTCACTCCCGCTTTAACTGACCTCTTCGCACTCAGTTACCGCTCCACTTGCCATCGTGAGCTCTACCCCAAATGGCCGAGGCGGTGTCAACCGAAGCTCCTGAACTAACTCGTCGAGCCACCGCTCCAGTTCGACTTCAAGAGCTGCTGCACCAAGCCAAATACACTCCTGCCAACGTCGAAATCCCCAAGGAAACACCGCTGATGGAGCTGCCCGACGGTGAAGCCCTGGCGTTCCGCCACCTAGCGCACAGCATCGTGTCGCGAACTCTGGCTCACGAAATGGAGCACCGCCGCACGAAAGGCCCTGAAATGGCTCCGCGGGACTGGAAGTTGCTCAAGCGACACGACGAGCTCAGCATTTTCAAACGCAGAGCTCCCGAGCAATCTCAGCAGACGCAGCGCCCGATGGTTCTCTGCGTCGGGTCCATCTCAGGAGAGCTGGAAGACATTCTCTACGGCGTCCACGCCAAGACCCGCGACGAGATGCAAATGGTGCTGCCCCACATGAGGAAGGGCTACGTCAACTGCGCGCTACTGGCCAAGCTGGAAGGCGGTTCCAAGGCTGATCCCTACCGGCAGCTCGCGCTCAAGTGGCATCTGACCGATGTGCTCGGAGACGCCAAAATCCTCAAGCACCGCGACCTGTGCAAGCTCGAGTCTATGGGCATCAGCACCGATGCCCAGGGGGAGCGGTACGCTTACTACCTTCTCCAGAGTGTGGACTTTGCGGGTTGCCCGCCTCCCCAAGAGCACAGCGACACCATCCGCGCCAACATGATGTTCTGCAGCATCTACCGCCAAGCTCCTGGGTCGCACACCGTGGAAGTCTATGCCAAGGGCATGTTCGACTTGGGCGGCGATATCCCAGCGTTCCTGGTGTACAACACGTCGTGCGCGCTGATGGTCTCCATTATCAGTGCTGTGGAATCGGCTGAAGCGAAGAGGCTCACGCTGCTTGCCGTGCAAAAGGCGGAAAACTCCGCAGTCCCAGTCGACGATCTGTCCAAGCTGGACTTGGATGACTGTGACGGTGAAAATACTCCGTCTGGGTACTCGAACTCGGGCTACAGCCTCCCACCTGAAGCGAGCGCAGCCATCTCGGCGACCACCCCAATGCTGTCGCGTCTGCTTTCGAAAGGTAATCGGAAGTCTCGCTCGCGGAGGCAGACATCAGCTGAACCATGCTGCGTGTGTTCCAAGAAGCCCGCAATGGCGTCGCTAATGGGTGCTACGCACCGCACATGCGGCGTGTGCCTGCGTGGTGTTTGCAACAAGTGTCATGTCAAGCGCAGGTTATTTGCGCGGCCTCACCTCATTCCTGTGGCGTGCTGCAAGTCGTGTCTTCTGGAAGCCAAGCAAGTATCCGTGGACCCTCTAGAGCCATGCCCATCGCTGTCATAGGAGAGGACGATAGTGCAGGTTTTTGTTTCATATTGTGGGGTGCTTGTAATGTATATTGGCTTGAGCTTGCCACGTTATTCTTTTTCGCGAAAACCGTCTCAAACTGAGATTATTCTTGTACCAGTGGTATCCATGTCGAATGCTTAAGCTATCGCCAAAAATTTCTTGATGAACTGCTATATCCTTGAGTTCGACAGACAGAGCTTGCTTTTGGTTTGATCGTAAAGGTGGCAAGGCCGAGGACATGTAGAAGTTTGTGGTGCGGCCAGTACTAACGAGTGGTGCGTATGTGCCAGATGATCAACACAGCAAGCTCTACACTCCAAGAAAAGCTTCGTGATGTAAAGACACCTGCACTTGTGTAGTAACCATTTGTGCCCCGCCGAAGTGTTCCATCAAGCGCTGGAGGAACAGCGGGGCCCACATTGGTGCGTGGATAAAGAAACGTGCGCTAGTGAAGGCGAAAGCGAGGCAACCGGTTGCGTTGCTAGCAATCGCGGATCTGATCTGGACAGTCCAGGGTACACATGCACCATTTCAGTGGCGGTGGCCTGTCAACCTGACATACATCTGCACCACACATGGCAGTATGGCAGTTCTGAGCTGACGATCATTTTGCTTGGCGATACTCATCACCGTGCAAACGAAAGTCGCGGGGCTATCCATTTGCACTTTCACATTAGCCTTCTGGTGTACTTCCACTGCAATGGCTGCGTCACAACATGATTTCCCCGAACTGGAGGTGACAAGGCGAGCGACGGCTCCTGAAAACCTGCAGAACCCATGCCACGATCTATTGAACCGGGTCAGGTTCAGCCCTGACATGATGAAGGGCACCGCGTTGATGGATCTCTCCGATGGGGAGACGCAGGCCTTTCGCCACCTTGCCCACAGTATCGTTTCGCGCACGTTGGCTCACCAGAAAGCGTACCAACTCATGAACTGCCCCGAGCTGTCCAGGGGCGACTGGAAGCTGCTCAAACGCCGGAACGACCTCAGTGTCTACAAGCGGAGGCTATCCACACACAATGACCAAACTCGAGGTCTCACGGAGTCCAACCGACGGATGCTTCTCTGCGTTGGAACCATGCACGGAAGTCTCGAAGACGTGCTATACGGCATTCACGCCAAGACCCGAGAAGAGATGCAACTGACCGTTCCCCACGTGAGCAAGGGATACCTGGACTGCACCATGCTGGCCAAGCTGGAGGGGGGCTCACCACTCGATCCGTACCGCCAGCTTTCGCTCAAGTGGCATCTCACGGAGGCCATCGGGGATGCGAAGCTCAGCCATCTGCGCGATCTGTGTGTGCTCGAGTTCATGGGGATCAGCACCGACTCGCAGGGTGAGCGGTACGCCTACCACTTAATCAAGAGCGTTGAGTTTGGAGGATGCCCCGCTCCCCCCGAGGGATGCGGAGTCATCCGAGCTAACATCATGTTCTGTAGCATCTACCGCCAGGCGCCGGGGTCGTCCGTCGTGAGAGTCTACGCCAAGGGCATGTTTGATCTGGGTGGTGACACCCCCTCTTTCCTGACGAACAACACGTCCTGCTCGCTTATGCTGACGATCCCCAGAGCTGTGGAGAGCTCCGAGGCCAAACGCCTAACGCTACTCGCAGTGCGCAAGGCAGCGAGTTCCGTGTCGTCGTCGTGCGAGGACCTGCCAACCGACGACGACCTGGACGAGTTCGATCTGTCTGTGGACTCGGTCGATCTGTCCGCGGACGAAATGTCCTCCGGGTACTCGAACTCGGCGCATAGCATCTCGGCCGAAGTCGTATCCGTGTCGGCACCGCCAACGCTCTTCCGTCTACTGTCGAAGGGCAAAAGCAAGAAACGGCAGCAGGCAGGCGGCGTGTGCTGCGTGTGCGCCAAGCAGCCGGCAATGGCGGCGATCGTCGTCACCTCGCACCGCTCGTGCGGCGTGTGCCACCGCGGAGTGTGCAGCAAGTGCCGCGTCAAGCGCCAGCTCTACGCGCGCTCGCAGCCCGTGCCCGTAACGTGCTGCAAGTCGTGCCTCGTGGAGGCCAAGCAACTGGCCGTCGACCCGCAGAACCCGTGCCCGATGCTGCTCTAGTCAGATGCAAGGTTTAGCTGTTGGTTCCTTTTGACAAGCTGCTACCCGAGACTCGGCTGGCTTGCAAGGGAACGCTCCTCTTTTGAATTCGCCGTCTTCTGCAGAGGTATCTTCGCCGTCCAAGGCCTAGCTGTGCGAGGGGCTGTCTGTCGACGTCCAGCTCGAAGAGGCCCAGCCGCTAGACTCCAGTGTTGCGCCGCACGAGTATCGGTTTGCGGTCCACGCGCGGCTGTCAAAGCTGTGTGCGCCGACCAAGCGACCGGGTGACGCCTCCGCCGCACAAGGCGTGGCGTTGCTGATCAGCAAAGAATGCGACGTCAAGAACGGCGCTGTATAGAAGCGCGTCGAGAGAGGAGTCGACAAGAAGCTCTTGTCAAGAAGCGAGGGCACCAGATCGACACAGGTACAATATCGCAGAGAGGAAGTGCTTGGCTTACGTTGACCAATGTTCGGAATCACTGCCACGCTGGAGAGCTGTTTTCCAAGTAGCTCCCAGCTCAGTGAAAGACGATCCCGTCACTTCAGTTGCCACACGCTGACCTTCTGCCTTGAAGAGTGAATCGGAATGAATTTGAGCGCTCACGTTTTGAATTTCAGTGTTGACTGTGTTAATAGCGCGGTGCAATGGTGTAGCAAAATAAACCGCACCAGCGTCAGTCTTATTCACCCACCCGATTGACATTTTCGCAAGTATTTTGCTGGTTTGGCGCAGCATGCCGTGCTCATCAAACGCTGACGCAAGGAGAAGCGGAACGGAAACGCATGTGACTGTTGATCTGTAGATAATACTCTTCATCCTGGCACAGTTGCTGCGCCTGCACACGGGCTACTGCTGGCAAGTGTTTCGAGTTGTTCAAATGAACGCGAAGCTCTCCACCGTGGTCAGGTTCCCACTCGTCGTTCAGGTAATACACACACGTGACGAGGCGGATGAACCCATCCTTGGACATCACGCCTCGTTCATCTCGCTGTGCGTTCGCGCACGTGTCCAAATGTATCAAAAGCTGAGCCAAACGTACGCGTCATGCCGAGCGGGTCCCAAACACGCTCCTGCAGATAGACATCCCAGGGTTGTCCACTGACGCTCTTGATAACCTGTCCAAGAATGGCGAAGTTCGAATTGGCGTGGCCGTGGCCACCACGAAGGGTGTGGGCAGACTCATTATTTGCCAGACCTGCCACCAGATCCTCATCGGTCGGATAAACCCCGAACAATCGCCCCACATCCGGTAGATCATTCAGTCCTGAGTTCATAGCGCACAGGTCGCCAATGGTGACATACTCCTCGGCGTACTTGTCGAAGGGCTTGGACGACGGGAGGTGCTTCTTGACCGGATCGCCCCAGGACAACTTCCCTTCCTCAACCTGTAACGTGGTTGGATAGATGCCCATTTCATTAAGCATATCGTAGACAATCAATCTCCTACCATGATGGCGATGCCGAAGCTGATGAAAGTCTTGGACACCGACCCGATCTGGAACAGCGTTCTGCTTGTGACCTGGCTGCTGGGATCGTCCGACTGCAATACAACAAAAGTGAGCTGTGAGATAGGTATCACAGCAAGTATTAGCCGATCCCCTTCACCTTGCTAAGGCCGTACCCCTGGCTCAGCAGCACCTTGCCTTGGTACACGATGGCGCCGCTCACGCCGACGCCTCGCTGCTACTCGATCGCCAGCTCTCGATCCAGAAACGTGTTGGCTTCGCTGATCTTCTCCCCCAGCGTGCGCCCAGCCTCCGGGAACGCTCCGTTCCCGTGTCCACCGGACGATCTCGTCCTCCAGAGACTCCTGTTGGCGCACGACGAGCGCCCCATGCACGGCCTCAGTCAGCACAACACCGCCAAACAAACCAGCTAGTCCTACTTTTGCAGTGCTACGTACGAAGATAGCGAACTGTGTCGGCACCACATTGCGCGGCTCCGGCGACACCTTCTTGCGCCCGTGCACCGGCGCCTCCACCTGTCTGCGAAGACGCAGAACGACAGGACTCGCGCCCCTTCTCCCCGTCCGCCGGCGCCAGCCTTTGCCTCGCGGAGCGCCTCGCTCTGCTGAGAGCGCGCCGGCCCAGGCACCCTTCCTTCGCCACGAAACCAGGTGACTCGGGGTGCTCGGAGCTGCGACAATAGCACACACAACTAACTAGTAGGGGCAGCAACGCACAGCATTCGAGCTGCAACTAACTACTAGTGGCAGCAACGCATTGCGACTCGCTCGTTGGTTGCGCAGCAGAGCTCGCAAATGGCGATTTTTGGGTTACCCGCACCCGCCCGACAGCACCGTTCGGGTACCCGAACTTTACCCGGCCCATTATATCCATTCAAAACAAATGTGCAATATATGGTGAGTTCATCTTTACTCTCAGTCGATGAGATCGCTACTACGAGAATATCATCTAGCATCGATGGATTGAAGGAATTCCGCGACTTACACATTACGGTTCCCGCAGTGGAGAAATTGCTTTCCGATACGGCGCTTGACGCCGGAATGCACAGTATCGCCCTTGCCACCATCGCAAGCTTCGGATATGCTGGTTTACCTGTGGAGTTCCACCATTCCAACATGTCGAGGTTGGTTTTGTCGTCTTTACTTAGGGAGCAGCTCATGTATTTGTCGAACTCCCCTTGTTCATCAAGATTTACGCATGGTGCATTGTCGTCATCGCTCTCGTCCGAAGAGCACAAGTCTGCAGCACCCACAATGAATGAAGCAGAACTTGTTTTCTGCTCTTTGTGCGAGCGAGTACGGCCCTGCACGCGGTTTAGTATATGATACAGTCGAGAAGCACTGAAAGAACTGGTACTCTCCAGCTTCTTGTCGTTTCTTGGGATGAAAATAGCACGGAGACGCGGGCTATATCTATAAGAAGGCAAGCGGTTGTACTGTATGCAACATTACAGATAGACTCGGGTACCCGCTTCCCACCCGAGGCCTACCTGAAGTTTGGGTATACCCGGCCGGGTAACCCGGGCTCAGGTACCCGATTGCGAGCTCTATTGCGCAGTGGGTGGGCGGCAGCTCGCTAGTTTAAGGACCGAAAGTAGCGCCGAAGGGCCCGAAAATAAATCTGGAACACTTATTTTCGGATATCAAGTTTCAAGACCCCGAAAAAAAGCGGCCAGCGCCCGAAATTAGGCCGAGAACAACCCATGTTGCAAGAATGCATACCTCGTCGAATCGAACTGCGCAACCGAATTTAACAAATAGAATATGGCTCGGATTTGAAAATTGATAGTCGCCAAAACCTGATTTCCCGAAAATCCGAAATCCGAAACTAGGCCGAGAACAACCCCATGCAATAATCGATACCTCGTCGAATCGAAATGTCCGAAATTAGCGCCGAAATTAGCCTTAGGGAAATGTCTCGGCTTTGAAAATAGATAGTCTGCGTAAACGCATCAGTCGTTCTAAATTAGGAATTAGCAAATGGCTCGGTTTCGATAATCGAAACCTAATTCCCGAAAATCAGAAATCCAAAATTAGGCCGGAAACAACTCATCTTGCAAGAACGCATACCCGTCTCTCAAACAGGCGCACACAAAATATCGCTCTGGATCCGGAAGAAGCTGGTTGGCATACTTCGGCCGATATACAAGTTTGTGCGCAGTGCGGAAAGTTTGTTTCGTGTGATATTCACACATATTCGTTTGTACCGCACTTGTTTCTAATTCTATCGCGCTAGATGGGAGGCCACCTCCAAGTACTGTTTATAGTTAAACGGGCGAGCAGCGGGACGAGTTTTCAGGTGCTTCAAAAAATACTTCGGTCGTACCAGTATACCGGTGGTATACCGGTATCCTAGGTCGTCCGGCCGGCCAACCATTGGCTCTCGGCTCTTCGGAGCTCGTGCGTGGGGCTCTAGCACAATAGAATCGATCCCCGCCGCAGCAGAGAGAGGATGTCTTCGCTGACGCTGTCGCTGCCGACGCCGCCCGCGGACTTCGCGGAGCCCAAGGCCGTGCTGGGCCTGGGCGGCTACTTCGCGCAGAAGCGCGTGGAGCCCGTGGGCCGCGCCTTCAACAAGCGCGCGCGCAACATGGCGCGCGGCCGCTCGGCCAGCTGCGAGGACGTGGACGACGCCACGAAGGCGCGCGACGCGCTGCGCAAGCAGGAGGAGTCGGTGCTGCGCAAGTACCGGCGCAGCATCCGCGGCAAGAACTTCCTGGATCTGACCATGTACCAGCAGCTGGGCCTGGCCGACATCGGCTTCGACGTGACGGACGAGCAGGTGAAGAAGGCCTACCACCGCGTGCTGATCGAGCACCACCCGGACAAGACGGGCAAGACGGAGAACGACCCGAACTACCTGGCCGTGCAGAAGGCCTTCGCCACGCTCATGGACCCGCAGAAGAAGCGCGCGTACGACTCGCAGTGCGACTTCGACGAGTGGATCCCCTCGGGCAGCGAGAAGATCAAGGAGAACGACCCGCAGGGCGAGGGCAAGAGCTTCTACGAGCTCTACGGACCCGTGTTCGTGGCCAACGCGCGCTTCAGCGAGAACAAGCCCGTGCCCGCGCTGGGCGGCGACGACCTGCCCATCGACGAGGTCTACGCCTTCTACGACTTCTGGAACAAGTTCGACTCGTGGCGCGACTTCACGCACGACTCGGAGCACGACGTGGACTCGGCCGAGCACCGCGACCACAAGCGCTGGATGGCCAAGAAGAACGAGGCCGCGGCCAAGAAGAAGAAGAAAAAAGAGTACGCCCGCCTGGCCAGCCTCGTGGACCGCGCGCTGGCCAACGACCCGCGCATCCGCCGCGTCAAGCAGGAGGAGAAGGACCGCAAGGCGCGCGCCAAGCGCGAGAAGGAGGAGGCTGCCCAGCGCCTCATCGACGAGGAGAACCGCAAGCAGGAGGAGGCCGAGCGCGCCGCCAAGGAGGCCGAGGAGAAGGAGAAGGAGGCCCGCAAGGACGCCAAGATGGCCAAGGACAAGCAGAAGAAGCTCTTCCGCAAGGTCAAGAAGGCCTTCCGCGAGATCATGACGGCCGCCGCCGAGCAGGAGCTCGAGGGCGCCATCGACGTCATCAAGACGGAGGACCTGTGCGACTCGCTCGAGATGGAGCAGCTGCAGGCGCTCGTGGCCGCCTGCGGCGGCTCCGCCGACAAGCTGGACGCCTCGGGCCTGGCCGCCGTCAACGACGCCCTGGCCAAGCTCTAAGCCGCCGGGCCGCGCGCTCGCTCCTACAGAGTGACAGCTTCATTAACATACAACAAGAGACGAAGTACCATTCCTAGCATCCCTTAATCGTCTCCATTAGCCTCGTCAACATGGCTACATGTTCAACTGCTTCAGCCAGTCAGCGACTGGTTAAAATTGATTTTATGGCTCAGCCATTGGCCGAAAGTCTGCCTGAGCGACTGGCCTTGACGAAACGCTGCGGCCATTTTGCTAATCATCCTCCGCCACCATGGCAAGTGCCTGCTGCTGCTACTGCTGTGTCTAAATGCCACGCCTCTGACGTCTCTCGCACGCCCTGCAGGTCCGCAAGAAACAGTTCATCAACAAGAAGACGGCGCAGCACTTCCACGTGGTGCACCGCAGCCAGCGCGACCCCAAGGCCAACGACCCGGAGGCCTCCAAGTACGTGCTGCTGTCCTCCAGCCAGCACGTGGAGCTGCGCTCGGACTCGGAGTCTGATGACGACGGGGACTATGAAGACTCGGACAGCGACGACGAGATGCCCGACCTCATCGACACGCCCGCGCCCAAGAAGAGCAGCGCGCCCAAGAAGACCAGCAGCAGCAAGAGCGCCTTCCCCGTGCGCAAGGTGCGCTTCGGAGGCGTGGAGGCCGAGGACCTCGTGGACGAGAACGGCCTGCCGCGCGACGGCTACGACTACTCGCAGCACATGAAGGAGATGGGGCAGGGCAAGTTCTACTCGGCCACGAGCCGCTTCGACGCCGGCGAGGAGGCCCGCGCGCTGTCCCGCAAGGTGGACCTGCCCGAGGACGCGCTGCCCAGCGCCGAGGAGCAGGACCGCCTGCTGGACGCCATCACGCTGACCACGGACGTCATGGACGACGACCTGCGCGAGGCGCTCGTGAACGACGAGGCCTTCGAGGAGCTGGACGACAACTTCGTGGTGCAGGCCGCCGAGGAGAACGCGGACGACGCGGCCGCCGACGACTTCGACTACGACGCGCACATCGCCAAGCTCATGGAGGCGGCCAGCGGCGTCACGCCGCTCTACCGCGGAAACATCACGGACAGCGAGGACGAGGAGTTTAGCGAGGATGAGGAGGAGTTCAGCGACGGAGAGGCCCAGCCCGAGGACGTCGAGACGCCCGACCGCGGCGAGGAGCAGCGCGTGCTGGACGAGCTCTTTGAGAAGACGCTGGCGGAGGAGTACGACGACGACCAGCTGGGCGAGCTGGAGGAGGACGACCCGGAGACGCGCGGCAAGGAGACGCTGGACGGCGAGCTGCTCGCGGCCGTGGTGGAGGACTACGCGTTCGTGCAGCAGGAGCTGGCCGACGCCGAGGGCAAGCTGGGCAACCCGCTTCGTGCGGGCAACCGCCTCAAGCAGGTGCTTGAGGAGTGCGAGGCTGAGCGCCACGCTTACGAGTACGATGAAAATGCTGAGACCGAAGACGAGGAGGAGCCGGAAGACTCTGTCGCGCGCGCTGAGCGCGAGGAGAAGGAGCTGCAGGAGCTTTTCGAGCGCAACCAGTATCTGCAGCGCGAGGAGCGTGAGCAATGGGACTGCGAGACCATCGTGAGCACGTACTCGACGCTGGACAACCACCCAACGGTGCTGCGAGAGGAGGGCCCGACGCGGCGCAAGAAGAAGAAACAGCCCGTGATCGCCAGCATCGCCGAGGGCGTGGACATCCGCAAGCAGAAGGTAACGCTGTCGCGCAAGACGGGCATGCCGCTGGGCGTGTTCGAGACGGAGGCGCCGGTCAAGAGCAAGCCGGCCAAGCACAAGGAGCAGCAGCCCGAGGCCAGTCGGAGGCAGAAGGGCGAGACCAAGGAGCAGAAGCGCACGCGCAAGGCCGCCGTCAAGATGGAGAAGATGGCGCGTCGCGCCGAGAAGAAGGAGACCAAGCTGGCGTTCAAGGAGGAGGAGGCGCGGCAGTCCACGCAGACCGTGGCTGGCCGTGTGTCCGTCTTCAAGTACTAACAAGCAGTAAGATAGCCAGCAAATGGAGGCAGCAATGAACCGATCATGAGGATGCACGCACGCGTGTGCTTGTTTGCGAGCGCCGCCTGGAGCGCTCAGGGCTTGTCTGCAGATGCAAATGAGCTGCACATCGTTTGGCCGTCTCTACATGTTGAGCCCGATGTTGCATGTACCTTCAACATGGGTTTGCCTATCCCGCGGCTCGACAACACTGCTTGCTTGCGCCGAGAATGGAGGCATCGATCATGACACCTTGGCAACATGATGGAAGCGGACCGGAGCAATGCTGGACGATCGACGCCATCGAGCACTATCAATCAGGGTTTTCATCGTGTTTCGTTTCATTCGCTCTGCTGCCTACTGTCCTACTTTACATACTGCTACGTTCCTATCCTCCTTAATTACTTACTGCTAACTTAATTCCTCTGCCTACCTACATCCTACGACACTCACTCGAGTCAGAATGGGAACGATGATGATAGAAAAATTGCGCCGGGGCCTCGGGGCCTGGGAGGGAGGGACTGGGCTGACTTCGTCGGACGGGGAGGGGGGGACAGACTCGGGCGGGGCAGCGTCGCTGGGGCATAAATAATCAGCGTCACGGGCTTCGTCTATCGGCACGCATCAACCATGCAGTCTAGAAGCACAGGTCCAGCCACGGCATCATGTCCTCCTCGTCGTTCAGCGGCGACAGCGGCACCTCCCACGCGCCCGGCTCCACGTTGGCGAGGTCCATGAGCACCTCGTTCTCGAAGCTGGCCGACTCGGCGTCGTCCTGGTTGGTCAGCACGGGCGACGTCTCCAGGCTCTGCGGGTCGTCGAACTTGAGACAGTCTCGTGAGACGATCGCGCACTTGTTGGGGTTGACGCCTCCGCACAGCCGGTCGTCGATCTGGCCCGGCGTGATGTTGCAGTCGTCCGTCAGAAAGTCCTGGATGTCGATGTCCAACGGCGCGGACAAGCCGCTCGTCGTCTTGGGCAGCGACAAGCTCGACTCCAGCATGTCGCCGTACAGCAGCTCGTTCCTCATGTTGAGCGCCGACGACAGCGGGTACGCGTGGTCCATGTCCTTCTTCATGAGGCCGTCGCTCAGGTACGAGCCGCCGAGGTCCACCGAGGGCGGGCAGGCCTGGATCATGGCAGGCTTGAGCGCGGGCGACATGTTGTCCAGCGCTACGGGCTTGGCCATGGGCGAGTAGCAGGCGGCGAGGCCCAGGGGCGTGGGCGTCATCGTGGGCGTCTGCGCGCCGCCCATGGGGGTCAGCGCCGCGTTCTGCTCGGGGGCCTTGCTGCTCGTGTTGGCCAGGGGGTCGAACCACGGGTCCTTGGCCTTGCCGGCGCCGCGGCGCTTGATGTGCACGAGCAGGTCGGGGCGGCCCTTGCGGAAGAACGAGTGCTGGTAGATCGTGAGCTGGCCCTCCTGCACGCGGTAGAAGCTGTAGAAGTTGAGCTGGCGGATGAGGCTCGAGAAGCGCCGGTGGCGGAAGTACTTGGGCAGGCAGTGCTCGGCCATCATCTTGGGGTCCACGATGCAGAACGCGCTGCCGCCTGCAGAGGGTACACAAGAGGGTAAGACAAGAGTGAGTCGCAATCCTTCGCTTCGCCCCCTTCAACCCAAAGGGACAAGACGACGCACCTCTGCACCACGAGACGATCGAGGACGGCTCCGTGTCCACCATGCGGTAGAGCTTGCTCACGAACGAGCCGGAGCTGCAGCACTCGCGCGGCACCGAGCACTTGTCGCCGAAGTGCTGCATGCTCTGCGCGCGCGGGCGGCGCGTGCCCGTGGGCGTGGCTGGCGCGATGGCGCCGCTGGTGCTGCTGCTGTTGCTGTTGTTGGACGTCGCGTCCTTCATGCTGTTGCTGTTGCTGTGTGTTGCTGTGTGTTGGGCGTCGGAGCGCCGCGCGGTCCTGGGCGGGGGAGGTGGTGGGTGCTCGCTCGCTGCTGCTGCTGCTGCTGTCGGACGGCAAGTGACCTGCGGCTGTCTTTTTGCTAACTGAGGCCGCAAAAATTCAGAGCAGCAGCCAGCTGGGCCCGTTCAGCCAATCGCGGAGCGCGGAGCCGGCCCCATCTTCAATGTCCGAAATCGTAGTAATGGGTTGCGGCTGTGTAATCGGGCTCCGAGTACTACGTTAGACAAAGTGAAAGTACTAACCCCTCAGTTGTCAATTGCGCAACTCGCGAAAAGCTTGTAAGAACGATCCTTCGACAAACTCAGCTACACTTTTATTAGTAAATCAACGGGACTAGTTTGCCGCCGCTTGAGAACTCATCCACCCAGCCATCTGTGGACATGTAGGCGGTGTTGAATGCGAGGAGCTCTGATGTAAATATTCCCCACGTGCTGTCGCTTTAACATATCTTTACGGTATACAATCGGACCTCGCCATGATCGCGTGTATCTCTAGGAACTGGCCGACAGCCGAGTGCACCCTTGTTGCTCATGCGGTATCTATTCAACTACGACTTATTGACCTCAAAACATTTAATAATAAGTTTTGGCCTTTTTCAAGAATGCAAATTGAGCATGGATCATTTCACTCTACGTAGTGCGTCCAAGAGTCCCCAAACCGTCCCCCAAACTTTTGTCAGTGATTTCGACGAGTACGTCGACCATCATCTTGTACATCTACCAATAGTACTTTGACAAATACATGTAATACAGTATCTAAGAACAGAATGCGGCGTAATTAGAAGAGTTTGTCAGCGGTCAAAACCAGCTGGGCTGGTTAGGCTTGAAGGCTCACTTCAACCGCCAGTTTAACAGGGTGTCGATGAGCAATAGTGTGTTAAACTAAAGTAGCGTGTTGAAGCAGCATGTTGAAGCTGACCGTCCTGATCGCGCCCGCGATTGCCCGTTTCGGCGGGACTGTGTCTTGCTGAGGGAGCTGCGATATTCTAGACGATCAGACTGGTGTAAGTGCGCAGCACACCAGTATTCCTTGCAAATACGGGGAGGGGGGGCAAGCGTAGCTGGCTCGACGGAAGTGCCTGGCTCATGTTGCGGCAGCGTCCGAACAGACAAGTGGAGCCAGCCCCCCCCCCAATTATCATCTTCAGAGTACTATCAAAGTATACTACGGTAGTATACTAATCGGACCCCGGGTGCGACATCTGCGACACTCATATCATAGGTCTGGCGCGCACGGATTGGCCCGAAACATGACCTAAATCTGGCCAATCACAGCGCGAGCTTCACTCGCGGCGCCCTTTCCCAGCTCCTTACTCAAACCCTGTCCAAACCAGCATTCAGCGCAAGCATGGCAGCCGGCTGCGCCATAGTCGGCTCAAGTCAATCAGATCTTCCGACCCCTATAGTGCAACTGTGCCCAAGATGGCTACACATCCCGTTTTGAGCAAGCCTTGCGCGCCCTGCGCTGCTCGCCGGGTCCAGCAGCGTCTGCACGCACGGCAGGTGAGCGGCAGCCGCGCAGATCGGCCTCTACATTTATCTCTCCGCGCTGGAGTGTGGTCCCGGGTCAACAGCAGCAGTGGGTATCGCATGTCATTCACCTTTTGACTGGGTCTCACTATGCTGGCGGTCGGAGGCGGTAAAGACACGGCGAGTGCTTGGGGGACGCGGGATGCGCTGGCAGTCTGTGACCACATTCGGTGGGCAGCCAATCAGCGGCAATATTCGCGGAGAGATCCGGTGGCGATAGTCGGAAAAGTGTAGGTACAAGATCCAACGTTGAAGCCGACGTGTCCCGCGTGCCAGGCAGACGGAGGCCTTCAGATCGCATTGCCTTGCCTTGCTGCTGCGGTGCCTCGGCGACGACGGCGCCAGCAGCTCTCCCTTGCGATGTTGTAGCGGCCCCACCAATAATTTCAGGAAAACGCCCGAGCGTTTCTGCCGCGCATGGGGTGACGACAAATTTCGCTGGTGCCACAAGTGTGAGCAATGCAGGCAAGCTACAAGGCAAGGTGCAGTTGTAGCCTGAAAAGCAAGCAGAGATGTTATGCTGGGAAAAAGCGAACATTTAACACGCGGTTTCCTGACGGTTTCTCAGCAGCTGGGCGTGCTCGCTTGTCATCGAAGTGCGGGTTTCAGGCGGTGGCAGCGGCAATGCCTTCGCACCGACATCTGCTGCTGCGGTGTCCTCGCCGTTCGCCATGCTTCACCCCGTCGGCCCGTAGTCATTTTCTCACCACTTCAACGACTTCCAAGCAAATCAATCTACCGGTAGCAAACTAGCAAAAAAGTATCTTTGGCGCCTCGTCTCACTAGTATCACTAACGTGATGCTGCTCGCTACTGGTGCTCGGCCAGTTCCTTGGCCAGCGCCACGTAGTCCACGTCCTTCCTGGCGCGCTTGCTCCTGGACCGCGCGAGGGGCTCCGCGTCCGCCTTGGCACGCTTCTTCGTCTGCAGTACCGTAACGGAGGGCGCTGCAGCTGGGGCGAGGTAGTTGGCTAGCAGCGCCTGCTCGTGCTTGGCCTCCTTGGCGATCTCCTCCTCGTCCCATGGCTCCTGCGCCGGGTTGATGAGCGCTCGCGTATGCGCCGCGACGCTGCGCGCAAAGGGCGAGACCATGCGGCCGTGGAAGTTGTAGCCGCCCTCCAGCACCGAGATCAGTCTGCCGTCGCAGCACGTGTTGGCGATCTGCTTCACGTGGCCCACGAGCCACTCGTAGTCCTGCTCGAGCAGCGACACGTAGCCCCAGTTCACGAGCTCCTTCTTGTGGGCATCGAAGCCCGCCGAGAGGAAGATCAGGTCCGGGTTGAACTCGCGCAACTTGGGCAGGATCCGGTCCCGGAAAGCACTTCGCCATTTCAGGCGCGAGGCGGAGGACCCCTCCCGGCAGAATTCCAGGCCTTCATCCCAAATGACAGGTGACTCCTTCACGCTGGAGACGCCCGATCCAGGATAGAACCAGCCCTGGGTTTCGCCCTTCGCCAGTTCCTCCTTGTTCTCGGGGTCTTTGTGCCCGTAGCCGTGTACTGAGCAAAAGAAAACGTTATCCGCGTCGTCGTCACTGCGCCAGGGCTTGTACTGATGCACAACCTGTTTACCCGTGCCGTAGGGCGTCTCGAAGGTGATCTCTTTGGTGGATGGCACGAGCTGTCGCACGATCTCCTCCGTGCCGTTGCCATGATGCACGTCAAAATCAAGGATAGCCACCTTGTTAATTCCGCGATGCTTTAGATGTGCTCGGGCATACGCTGCGCCGACAGCAACATTGTTGAATAGACAGAAGCCTAGGCTTCCCTCCGGGTCATTTTCACACACCACTTTGCCCACTGGTCCAGCGTGATGTCCAGGTGGTCGTACGATGCAGAATGCATTCCTGCACTTGCCGGCCACGACCTCGTCTACTGCCTTGCACACTGCTCCAGCAGCACGGGCGGCCGCATCATAGGAACGAAGCGACAACGCCGTATCCAAATCTAACGAGCATGTGGCATGACATTCCTCCGCATCGTCACCACCATCGTTAGGCGCAGATTTTGGTTGTCCCGGGAACTGATGATGCCTTGTGCCATCATTTTTCGATGCCACGGCCATCTTGCCCAGGACTGACGCAGCAAGAGGAGAGCACTTCTGGCGCAGCCGATCAACGTAGTGGAACTCGTGTACGCGTAAAATGTCGGCAATATCTGCGCGCTCGATCTCATGATCCCACTTCACATTCGGCCGCTGGAACTCGCGAGAGCGCAGGATGCCGAAAACCGGGTCCACCAAAGTGTCAATGCGCTCAGGGTTTTCTGGCGGAGGGTCTGGTCCACCCCGACGATGATATGCCATGGGCAAGTGCCGCCACACTTCCGGATGGAAAAAGAATCGCGTCTGGTCTCTTTGAGCTACATCCGCTTGGTGGTCGACCGCTTCTGCGACGCCCTTCCCTTCTTCTGCTGCTACCAAACGCGCTTCAAGCGCAGTGAAACCGCACCTGCGGGCCACTTGGGCTGCTGTGCACCCGTGTGTGTCCTTCAGCGCGAAGTTCGCCCCGACATTTCGAGGGGAATTGCGCAGGATCTCCACGCCATCGGCAAACTCTGCAAGGGCGGCAATGTGCGCCGGCGTCTGGTGCAGTGGCGTCACCGGGTTCACATCCACGCTGTAGTCGTTCACGAGCCTCCTCGCCGCACCTGCAGCCCGGTACTTCATGGCCTCGTGCAGCGGCCGGAAGCCCACCTTGTTGCCCTTCTCCAGCAGCGTCTCGAGTGGCAGCAGCTTCTTCTTCCTGCCCTCGTCCACCCCAGCACCCTCGTCCGCCTCCGCAGCCGCCAGCTGCTGCTTGTAGAACGCCGCCAGCACGTCCAGACACTTGACGAGGTCGTAGCGCGCGCACAGGTGGAAGACCGTGTTGCCCTCCTCGTCCCTCGCCGCCACCTTTTCGAACAGCAGCGCGCGCACGTCGTGGCCGTACAAGTCCCGGCCCACCTTCTCGGCGAACAGCTCGTCGACCAGCTCCTCGCTGAACGCGGCGTTGATGGCGCCCACGCGCAGCACCAGGTGCAGGAAGGGCGTGCCGAAGTCGCCGCCCTTGAGCCGCAGCATGGCGCTCGTGAGCGCCGGTGAGTAGCGCAGCAGGTGCCGCGCGCAGAGCGTCTGCTGGTGGATCACGGCCACGTGCAGCGGCAGGAAGCCCATGTCGTCTTTCTCCAGCAGATTCGTCTCGCTCGAGAGCACGCTCAGGCGCGGCGGCGGCTCCGCGCCCTCGGACGGCAGCGGCAGCAGCGCGCGCAGGCGGTCCACGCGGCCCTGCTCAGCCAGGTTGTGCAGCACGTACGCGTCCTCCTCCTCGTCGTAGTCGCCGTCCTCGTCCGCGGACGCCTTGCGCGCCGCGTAGGGCGCCGCAGCTTCGGCTTGGGCGTGCTCGGCCATTTGCTGGCAATGGGAAGGGAAAATGCGCCAATGAGCGGACAGGAGCAGGGCTCGCCGCCTTCAACGCCGCGGCTTTGAGAAGAGTGCGCGTTGACCGCGAGCGGAGCGGCGGGGGTGATGTCGTGGCGAGTATTGCAAGCGGGAGTGGCGGGCCTGGGTCATTCTGTTCAAGCCGGCTGAACGAGGATGTTCATCGCGTCACGGTTGAATCGATTTTGTGTGGACAAGAACTGTCTGCTAGCGATGCTGTACTTGCTTCTCAGCTTCGTGTTGTACGACTCAGCAAGAATGCACTGGTGTGAGCGTTGCTTTGAGCTAGCTGAAGATCCTTGGACATGGTCGGCGAGGTATCAATTCCATGCATTCACGCACTGACAAGCGATAGTTGGCAGGTTTTTGTTTATCAAGGAGCCCCTGTGGTTGAACATGACCAGCTGCAGCGATGTTCGTACAGCAACAACAGAAGTAGCACCGATACATGCATGTATTGTTGCGAGACCAGGTTACCGTGTTGCTTACCTGCTTTGCTTGTGAGCGTATGTAAAGTGCCCAGACAGATTGACCAAGCGCGAAGCTGGTTTGGCGTGCGCGCATGCAGTCACCACTGCTGCTAGCAGTAGCAGTCGTCTGCGCCAAGTTGTCCCGCTATGGTCATGATTGGCCGCGCACTTCATCTCACACTCGCAAGTCAAGCGAGGCGCTCGATGCTGCCGGATTGTTGAGCGAAGAAGTTCAACATCCAAACGTGTCGGGTATTAACTGTAAGGCGACGACACGGCACTTCGAAGCTATCGATTAATTCGCTCAGGACTCCTGAGTCAGGAGGCAATGACACCTTGCAACAATTTGATTGCCAACAGACGTCAACAATCTTTGGGCTACGATCAGCACGGCAAGCCACCCGTCCGCTGCGATCAGAGCAACACCTACTAAAAGATGAGAACGGCATAACTGTAGAATGAGTGATCGACGATCACTATCGCGGTACTGTATTAATACGCTGAAAACAAGTTACTCGCACAACCAGAGGAGAACTTGCTGGCATTAGACTCGCGCGCCTAAACTTTCTGGCGTGGTTCGTTGCTAATGCGTCCTGCCTACTTTGGCACTCGCAGCGCCTGTAGCATGACACCGCCAACTTTCGACGGCCCAGCAAGGCCCTGATTTTCGACTGCCATCGCGGTGATGGCATCGTGGCGGTCAACATGATCACGCTCGCCGCTGCAGCCGCGCCGCCGATTGGAATCATCGTCCAGTCAGCACATTCGACCATTATATGCGCCTGGTCCGCTGGATACTGGGCAAGCTGTCGCAAGGAGCGCGCTGCCGATCCTGATACACTGCGGCCGGCTTCAGCCCACCGCGCGCCACCTGCGCTCGAGAGCGGCAAAATGCAAAGTGTCCGCAGTCGCTCGGCGACGAGGCAAGCACCAGCTCGGCGAGTACGTGTGTACATGCACTGGCAAGCGCACCATGCGGGTTGAAGTGCCTGCCGTGCGCAACGTGACCGGGGCCGATTAACAAAACCTGTCCTCGGGCATGCCTTCGCCACTGCGCGAAAGCGGCCCGGTCCGATACGCCCGCTGTTTGGCGCGCGCACTGCCTAAACGCCTGGCGTGAGACAGTTTCGCGAGGAGAGCTTGGGAAAGGGTTCGGGCCCAGAATCCAGCTGGCGCCTGGGTGCCGGCACAGTGTACCGTCGCGAGCGGCACACGGTGCCGTTTGCGACGGCGCGACGGCGGTTCCGACATTTGGGCTCAGGAAGGCAGAGACAGCGGACGCCCAGCAGCGCCGCCACCCCGCCCTCCGCCGCGCCGTCCCCACCCATGGACGTGGGCGCGCCCTCGCACCAGGACGCGTACCACCAGCTGCAGACGTCTCGCGCGCAGCCGCCGCCCGCCAGCTCCGTGTCCGCCAGCGCCGGCTCCTTCCACACCGGCACGACGCTCGGCAGCGCCGCCAACACCGCGTCCGCCTCGGCGCCGCTCGACACGAGCTCGCGCCACGCCACCGCCGCCATGGCGCTGCGAGGCCCGCCCGACCCGGCCACGGCCAGCAAGCGCGACGACTCGGCCGACTTCCGCGTCGTGCCGCTGCCGGCCACGCGCAGGCAGCGCGGCCACCAGGCCGGCCCGGAGGCGCCGCCCGAGTTCTGCTCCAACGTGGTGATCACGTCCAAGTACACGACGTGGAACTTCCTGCCGCTCTTCATGCTCGAGAGCTTCCGCAAGCTGGCCAACGCCTACTTCCTGCTCGTGTCCATCCTGCAGTGCATCCGCAGCATCAGCAACACGAACGGCCTGCCCTCGAACCTGCCCGTGCTCGTCTTCATCCTGGCCGTGGACGGCGTGCTGGCCGTGATCGAGGACCGCCGCCGACACCTGGCCGACAAGGAGGCCAACTCGGCCCAGTGCCACGTGCTCAAGGAGACGTTCACGGGCACCGCCGACGCGCTCAACCGCGCCGGCGGCGTGGACGACCCGGACATCGCGCTCATGCACTGGGCCGCGCTCACCGTCGGCTCCGTGGTCAAGCTGCACAACCGAGAGACGGCCCCCGCCGACCTGCTCATCCTGGCCGTGGCCGAGCCCAACCCGAGCGAGCCCGCCGGCATCTGCTACGTCGAGACCAAGAGTCTGGACGGCGAGACCAACCTCAAGCTGCGCCACGCCTGCGACGCCACGCTGCACGTGCGCACCGCGGCGCAAGTGGCGGCGCTCGGCGGCCAGCTGCGCTGCGAGAACCCCAACAAGGCCATCGGCCGCTTTGACGGCACGCTGTCCGTCACGGAAGGCACCAAGGCTGCCGACTCGCACCCGCAGCCCATTGCGATCAAGAACGTGCTGCTGCGTGGCTGTCAGCTGCGCAACACGGACTGGATCTACGGCCTCGTGGTGAACACCGGCCCGGACACGAAGATCATGCAGAGTGCCACGGCCACGCGGCCCAAGTGGAGCTCCATCAACGAGACCGTAAACAAGATGATCATCTGGCTGTTCCTGCTGCTGTGCTTCCTGTGCATCATCGCCACGACCGTGCAGGTCATCTGGATCAACAGCAATATCGACGGTAGCTGGTACTTGATCTGGTCGCCCAGCATGACGAGCCAGTGGTTCATTGGTTTCGGCTACTACTTCCTGCTCATGTACCAGATGATCCCTGTGTCGCTGTACGTGACCATTTCGATGGTGATGTTTGTCCAGGCCATTTTCATGACCTGGGATCTCGACATGTACTACGAGGAGGCAGACGTGCGTATGATTGTTCGTTCCATGGGACTCAACGAGGAATTGGGCCAGATTTCGTACGTGTTTAGCGACAAGACGGGCACGCTCACGTGCAATGTCATGGAGTTCCGCAAGTGCTCCATCAACGGCGTGTCGTATGGCACAGGTATGACGGAGATCGGCCGCGCCGCGCTGCGCCGTAAGGGTGTGGTAGTGCCAGCAGAGACAGAACCGGACCCGGCTTCGCGCCGCGCCAAGGTCCCGTACGTCAACTTTGAGGACCCGCGGCTGTTTCACGTGCTGGAAAGGCCTATCACTGACGACACGCCAAACCGTGAAGCCGAATTTTTCCTACACCTGAGTCTATGCCAGACTGTTATCCCGGAGACTGTAGAGGGCAGCTCTGAAGTCCGTTTCTCGGCCTCGTCGCCTGATGAACAAGCGCTGGTGTCGGGAGCTAAGTTCATGGGCTTCAGTTTCGAATCTCGCGGTCTGGGCATTGCTCGTGTTCGCGTGAAGCGTCCGGAATTGATTCGCCGCTACGCGAACGGTGCTACAGGCTCCAATGTACTTCTAGAGTTCAAGATTCTGGATGTGTTGGAGTTTACGAGTGACCGTAAGCGTATGTCAGTCGTGGTGCAGTACCCCAATGGAGAGTACTGGGTGCTCACCAAGGGTGCTGACAATGTAATCTATCCCATGCTGGCAAAGGAGAAGAGTGATCCCGACATGATGAAAGATACCATGCGTCACCTGGAGACGTTCGGTGACGATGGTCTGCGTACACTCACGATCGCTCAAAGGCGTGTGGATGAAAAGGAGTACCTCAACTGGAGTGCACGCTTTAAGGAAGCCAACTCATCATTGGAAGAGATTGACAAGCGCAAGAATGGTTCGCCTAACGAGATCGACAAGCTAATGACGGAGATTGAACATGATCTGGAATTGCTAGGCGCAACGGCTATCGAGGACAAACTGCAGAACAATGTGCCTAGCTGCATTGCTAACCTCATGCGTGCTGGCATGCGCGTTTGGATGCTTACTGGTGACAAACAGGAGACTGCCATCAACATCTCGTACGCTTGTCAACTCATGGATAATGACATGCAGCAGTTTGTCTTCAACTGCGATCTGTATCCGACGAAGGATGCTATCCTTTCGCACCTGACAGAAGCGAACTCGCAGGTTCAGCGGGGCGGTGGCCGCCACGCTGTGGTGATCGACGGTGAGTGTTTGGAATTGACACTTGCAGATGAGCAGTGCCAGCGTGAATTCTTGTCGTTGGCGATGGCCTGTGATGCAGTGGTATGCTGCCGTGTGTCACCCAGCCAGAAGGCTGAGGTGGTGACTTTGGTTCGCACTGCCAATAAGAAGGTACGGACGCTGGCGATTGGTGACGGCGCAAACGATGTGGCCATGATCCAGCGTGCACACGTTGGTGTTGGTATCTCGGGACAGGAAGGTATGCAGGCTGTGAACTCAAGCGACTACGCTATCGGCCAGTTCTACTTCTTGGAGAAGCTTCTCTTGCACCATGGTCGCTTGAATTACAAGCGCATGTCGATTCTTGCGGGCTACATGTTCTACAAGAATATTGTGATGGTACTGGCACAGTACTTTTACATGTTCTGCACGGGCTCATCTGGTCAGAAGTTCTACGGTGAATTGGGTTTCCAGCTGTACAACATTTGCTACACGTCGCTGCCCATCATTGTCCTCGGTGTTTTTGACTACGACGTGCCTTTCGAACTGAGCAGGCACTTCCCCGAACTGTACCTGGTTGGCCCGCGCATGGAACTGTTCAACAACTACACCTTCTTTAAATGGATCTGCAGTGCCGTGTACGAGTCGGCGGTCATCTTCGTGTTCGTGGTCTACGCATTCAACGAGAACTTCTCCAACGCTGGCAGTGCACCAATGGTGCAGTACGGATTATTAGCATTCACGATGGTAGTGTTGGTTGCGAACATCAAGCTATGCTTGCTGCAGATGTCCTGGAGCGTTTACGGCGCCGCGTGTTGGTTCATTGGTGTTATTGCATATCTGCCGATCACACCCATCATTTCAAGCTACTGGGTTTCCATGTTCTCAACGGAGTACGGCAGTTTCCAGAACACGCTAGGACAGGAAACGTATTGGTTGGTGATTCCGGTTTGCCTGGCCGTCTCGCTGCTTCGCCACTTTACGTGGACGGCTATCTGCCGCCGGTTCTATCCACTGCCGTGGCAGATTGTTCAGGAGCAATATGTGCTTCACAAGGGCAAGAACCCGTATGGCCAACGCGCAACGTCTCGCATCGATATCGAAGCTGGCGGTATTCCTGTTGTCAACGGCATGGCACAGGACGATGAAACCGCGTACGTTGGTTCGTCGTCTCCAAGTCGCACCTACCATGCGGTTAGTATTGCTTTTTCCAGCCATTTCGCCCACGTAAACATGAGGTCTGACATTCTTCCTCTGATATCTTAACAGCAACACTCGAGCGAGTATGCGCAGGCGCAAGCTCAGCTCGCTGGCAAGACGCGGGGTTCAGGCAGCGGATTCGCGTTCAGCTACGACCCACAAACTTCTCTGGCCGAGTCTTACATGTCAACACACGACGTTCGTCAATCAGCTTCAGCTATGCACGAGGCAGAACACCGTGGCAGGAGGTCTCGCGAAGACTCTCGGGCGTCCGACTACGAGTCGTCTCGCTCGGCAGCTGTCGTGGACTCCACAAAGGGCTCCTCGTCCACTGGGCTGTTCGTCTAGCTGCTGCAGCTAGGAGGTTTAGTTACACTATCATCACCGACGTGCGTACGCTACACACAGAGCTCCACGACACCAAGACCAAGCAAGCCCAGGGTGGCGTCGAAGACACTGTTTCGTGGTGTGCTCGCTCGCCATCTCCTTCCGATTGTCGTGCGTGCTTGGAATTTTACATTTGCTTTTGCGTGTTAAAGCAGCCTCAGGATTGGGATCATAAGAAAGTTGAAGAGCCGATTAGAGAAGCAAGCGGCCTGCGCTGTGGACGGCAGGGCATGTACATATCAACAGCAGCTAGCAAGTCTAATGATCAACATCACAAGGTCTCATCTCTGCAATTTTTTTTAAGTCTATCTACACCCGCTACCACAGCGCCACCAAGGCAGCACCAAGCAACAGCGCGGCTGTATTTGCTGCAAACCTGTGCGAGGTAGCAGCGTTAGACTGGGCGGTCACGTTCGGCGGCACCGTTTTGAGCGAGTTAATGGCGGAAGTTCCACCTCCGCCCGATTCGGACCCGGCTTGGCTGGCATGAGGGGGCTCGTAGTTCCAGTCCACGAGCGACGCTGGCCGCGAGAAACTGCAGCCGTCGGCATACCTCATGGGCACGTGGAGGCACGAGGCGGAGAAGGAGGAGTTCATAACGTCCACGACAGAGCTCGGCAGGAAGTCTTTGACCAGCGGGAACACGTCGGCACCGCTGACGCACTTGCCAGCTCCGAAGAGAGACTGAAGGTCGACCCCGTACGACTCGGAGCTGTTGTCAGCGAGCGGCAAGCCATGGACCCACGTAGCAATGCGGTCCAGCGCCACCACGCAGCCACTAGTCGTGTATTGGCCGCTCGGCACCGCTGCCACTGCGTTGCCATCCGAGTCGTTGTAGGCCTGTCCCTCGGCCTTGAGGCAGGCCTGGTCGGTAGGCACTCGCAGGTCCGCCAGCAGCGCCGCTGCGTGGTCTGCAGCTGTGGTGTTGGCCAGCTCGCCTGAGCTCCGTAGGAACGTGTAGCCGCAGCGCTGCGAGTTGGTGCCGTTGAACGCCGGCGTCTGCGTGGCGCAAAACACGTCGCCAAGGAGCTGAGCCATCTTGGAGTACTGGCCCGTGATGGTGTAGTCGAACAGCGCTGGGCTCTGAGACTCCCACGCCGCGCAGCAGCCGCCCGCGGACGTGGAGCGCAGCGTGGCCAGCGACGGCAGTAGCTGCGACCGCAGACATGGCACCAAGCCGTCCACGTACAGCGAGCAGATCTGCTCCACTTCCCCCTCATCTACGAGCCCGAGGCCCTCGATGAAGGCGTCGAGAGCGCCGTCTCCACCGTCGTCACTGCTGCTGCTGCTGCTCAGCGACTCGGACAGGTTGCCGATAGCGGACTGCACCAGCGGCATGTTGAGCATCTCGAGCGCGTTCGAGCACGTGTCGACGGTGATGCTGGAGATCAGCACTTGGCCCAACGCCGTGCCGTTCATGTTGGCCAGGCACGAGCTGCCGGCGTCCGAGATGAGGAACTTGCTGGCCGGCGAGCGGCCCAGCAGCCCCACGAAAAGGTCGGCGAATTGGCTGCCGATGACGGCGCGCAGAGGCTCCAGCACGGGCGGCGCGCTGTCCGAGAGCGAGGCGGAGCAGGCCGACACGAGGCTGGTGTTCGCCGCGACGCCGCTGGGCAGCAGCAGAGCTGCCGACAGCAGCGGTAACGTCCGCATGGCTCGGATCGAAGGGGCAGTACGTCCGTCGACCACAGCAGGCGAGTGACTAGCGAGTCAAGCTTGACACAACTGGTGTGTGTCACACAAGAGTTCAGCACGAAGAGTCGGAGAATCACCGTAACATATATATCCTGAGACACATATTTAAGCGAAGTATAAATGGTAGGTAATGATTGTCACTCTGTACAGCTTCAACTTCGCAACACCCAGCTGTCGGATGGTTTTTAGGCCAAAGTGCTGTCATCCCCGCTAGGTAATTTAACAAGTAACCCAGCTACAGGCTTCCGACTCGACTCTCGTCTGCGGGTGGCGACGGTATCCCGATGGCTGCAGCCCGAGCACTTCAGTCTCTCAGGAGCGACCCAAACACCAAGCACACATTCTCTAACTCGCTCGCTGCTCAATGGCACCAGAACACTCCTTACACTCGAGCGAGCAGTATCGTACAAACAGTGCATATAATAGTACTAGCCAACAACAATACTCGCTAGCGTCAGATCACTTGGTACTCGCTCACTTCCACTTATGTACGATGCTTCGACGTTGAAGTCGCAAAACCAAAGGACAAGCCGTTGCTGCGGCGAGCAAAGTTCCTCATTGATTGATGGAGAGCTGCGGACTGACTGACTGATGGTTTTGTACTCGCCCCGAGGACTTTGCCATGGCACGCCGTTCGGCTCCCGGGCAGCGAAACATCCGCGCGCGGCCATTTCGGAATCGCGAGCGCTCTCCATCAATCCCCGCAGACAGCCAGAGACCAGCTTGGACTCATGCAGGAGGGTCAGCTGCCGTCAGTCTCCTCCCCTCGCCCACCGCCAAGTGAGGTGCGCAACCTGGGCGAAGGCTTCTACGTGCAAGCCTGCTTCCCGGGCGCCGACTCGAGTCCGCCCTCTCCAAGTCAGGTCACTATTGTAGGGGAGCCCTTTGTTCTGCTGGGCGCCGTGGATGCAATCGACTCCGAGGACTCCGAGGACGATGAAGAGCTCCTGGAAGCGGTAGTCGGAGCTCCTGTGGGCTCAGCTCTGATCTCGGTTCGCGACGGTGATGACGAGCTCGTTACGGTCGCTGACCGTCGGGGCGCTGCGTCGCCATCCACTCTGATGGACGCAGTGGACGCAATGGACTCGGACGACGAGGAGCTACAGGGTGATCGACACCGGACAACGACGACGACCATTTCGGGGGCAGCGCTGGATTTGTGTCCGGCCGTCGATCTGACGAACTTGGCCGACACGGACTCCTCTTCTTCGTCTTCGGAGGAGGAGGACTTTAACGACAGCGACAACGACGTGGACTTTGAAGACGGCCAAAAAGATGATTCACACGACGAGCTGGCTGACAAGCGTGGTGGTGTTCGCCTGTCGTCATGGGAGTCTGACTATTTGTCCGTGAACCAGGTGGACGCCATCATCCGCTCGGATATGGCGAAGATCGAAGCCAAGAAACCGTGGCGCTTTGTGTTCCGCTGCCTGGAGATGCCCTTCGAGTTCGCGTGGGAGGACGACCCGTTCGACGTCTTCTTCATGCGCTGGGACGATTTCTGGCGCATTCACGGGCGAGCAGTGTGGGAACGCGATTTCTGGCAGCCCCTGCTCCCCGGCTCGACCGAGTATCATCGCCGAAAGGGGCGCCAGTTTCGGGCCATGCGCGATTTCCGTGAGCTGGCGACGGACCTGGAAAAGCGCCTCGGGAAGCAGTTCCGCCCTTCGCTCTGCAAGAGGCCGCACGAAGGCTGGTGGTATCGCATCGAGCCGATTGCGCTTCGCCGGTTGTTCCTCAAGGGCCGGAACCACTATGAGAAGTATTTGGCGACCCGGGTGAAGTATCGGTGGCCTCGTGGCAGGAAGTTCCTGATGGAACGAGGGCTCAAGCCTATGTGGTGGCTCCCAGACTCCAGTCCGTCTGCAACAGGCAACGGCTTGTAAGCTGCGGATGGATAATTGCCGGCGAGATAGTTGGCCGAGATCGCGTGTCTGCGAGAAAGGATACTACGTAGTAAGTTATGGTCGAAAGTAGCAAAGCATTCCCAAAAGTATACCTGTGTGCGATTCCTTCAACTACTGCGTTAAGAGCTCTTTACTGCAGCATACTACAGACGAAGACGAATGCCGTCGAATTGATAAAACGAGTTGCGTGTTTGACACTAGCTTAAGACTTAATAATGCAGACACACCACCAAAGCGGTCGGAAAGGGACGCCCCCCTAGTTGGGCGTTTGCACGGCCTCGAACGCGAGGGCCTTTTCAGCGCGTTCGTCGTCGTCATACACCTCGACGTTCTTGCCGCGGGGCTCGTAGCCGAAGAACAGCACGATGGCCGAGATGACCATGAGCAGTCCGCCGAAGACCCACATGATGGCCTCGAGCGACACGTTCCAGTCGCCGAACATGGAGGCACACAGGTACGGGCCGCTGAAGGAGCCGATGCGGCTGAAGCCCGACGGGTAGGCGGCGCCCATGCCGCGGATGGCCGTCGGGTAGTTCTCCGGGGTGTACGCGTACACGCAGCCCCAGGCCCCCAGCATGAAGAAGGACGTGAACGAGCCGGTCACCATGACGGGCACCTTGGAGGCGTCCACGTAGCCCATGGCGATGGCGGACGCGAACGCGCCGGCCAGGAAGATCACGAGCGTCTGCTTGCGGCCGATGACCTCGACGAGCCCCGCGGCGGCGAAGTAGCCCGGCAGCTGGAAGGCCGTGATGATGAGGATGGTCTCCCACTGGCCGTTCATGTTGTAGCCCTTGAGCGCGATCAAGTTGGGCAGATAGATGAAGATGGCGTAGTAGGACATGGAGATGCCGAACCAGAGCGTCCACAGCACGGTGGTGCGCACGCGGAACTGGCGCTGGAAGAGCACGCCGATGCGCTTGAGGTGCGACTCTGGCAGCTGGGGCGCGGCGGCCGGCAGCGGCTCGGCGCTCTCCAGCTCGGATTTGGGGTCGTACGGGTCCAGGCCGTGGGCGCGCTCGATGGACTCGACGATGGCAACCGCCTCGTCGTAGCGGCCGACGCTGGCCAGCCACTTGGGCGACTCCGGGATGTACATGCGGATGATCATGGCGTAGACCACGGGCGCACAGCAGATGAAGAAGGTCTCACGCCAGCCGATGCGCGGTGCAGCGCCGAAGGCCATGATGACGGCCATCATGCAGCCGATGGCCCAGAAGGACTCGAGCAGCACGATGATCTTGCCGCGTGTCTTCTTGGGGGACAGCTCCTGCACGAGCGTGGAGGCGACGGGCAGCTCGCCGCCGAGGCCGATGCCCGAGATGATTCGTGCGCAGGTGATGGAGGTGACGTCCCAGCTGGCTGCGCAGAGCGCGAGCCCGACGAGGAAGATGACGAGCGTGACCATGAACATGGGGCGGCGGCCGTACTTATCGGCCAGCGAGCCGAAGGGGAAGGAGCCGATGAAGGAGCCGACGAAGACGGCGCCTCCAAGGAACGAGGCCTGGCGAGAGCTCTGCGGGATGTCCTCGCGGATGAGCGCGGCGCAGTACGTGAAGATGAAGGTCTCCATCGAGTCCATGGCCCAGCCGAAGCCCGTGAGCAGGATGAGCTTGATGTAGTACCACGAGAGCCCCATGACGACGCCGGCGTCGCGCTCGCCGATGGCGTCGATGCGCCGCGTGATGCGCTGCACGGCCTCCACATTGTCGGCGGGGGTAGCGGCGGTGACGGCGGTCATGATGCTTGGCTTGACTCGGTTGCCCTTGACTCGGTTGCCTTGACCTTGCAAAAAGTGTAGGTTCTTGTGCCAACACCTGATGGCGATACCAGACGAAGGCAACTTCTGCTGGCCCTAGCGAAAAATGGGGAGTGAGAACCAGTCAAACCTTGATGGCGATACCGTGTCTGAATGATGGGTGCAGACTGCATCGGATTGGACAGGGAACGCACGACGATTGGTGGAGACAGACCTACCCCGCGTACCCCCGTGCGTGACTGACAAAAAATGGTCTCGGCGTCCATTTGCGTCCATTTGTAATCGCAGAGAGCGCGCGCTTGCTCGGCGATGTCCTCTCTGCACACAAAACGTTACATAAATGTCAGTACATGTACAGTATTTTAGTGTACACTACCGGTAGACACGCAGATACATGTAACCAAGAGTGAAAACGCGCACCACTGTTCACTACAAAAATGTCCGTATAATACTGTATGTACTTGCAGCACTCATGCAGCATGATGGTACAATACAAGACAGTATCACCACTCAGGTTGGGCTGCTCATTCACAAAACATCTAGACCACCATATCGCATGTCATGCCCACACAAAATCTATTTCCAGTAGCGTCCCCCCGATCGCGGAGTTCGAAAAGCTCTCTCCAACCGGGAGACACACAAAGCAAATCGCTCTCTATCTGGTTCCACATCACGTACTTAGCAGAGTGTGCTGCAACGACTGCGACATTAGACCGGCTGAATCATATTATTTGGCTCGTTCATTACGATACACTTCAAGAATTACGTGACCATGTTTCCGGAAATCAGATAGAGAGCGTTTTCAGGGCCGCTCTAAAGAGGTTCCCCGGTACGACCCATTACTTAATCAAGAGCAGTACTTTAACGAGAGCCCAAAAGTACTTTACCGAGAGCGCGCGCTCGCCTGAAAATAGCGCCAAGTCCGCGAAAAGTCCAATGAGCGTGCTGGAGGAAGCGGCGGCATCTCCGAGCAGCAGCGGTACGTGCGTGGCGTCCGGCTGGCTGTGGAGCTGAGGCGACGGCTCACTGTGCTGTGTGCTGGTTTTGCTCGTGCGCAGACTCGTCGCCCGTGCTGGTGGAGCCCCAGCGAGCGCGCGCCCGGCCCGTGGACACGGAGGAAGAGGAGGAAGAGGAGGAGGAGGTAGGTCGTTGACGGAAGGATGGGACCAGCCCAGCCCACGAGGCTCACTCTGCTCTCTCTCTGGCAGTCGGAGGACGGCGACACGGACGAGCTGGAGGAGACAAAGGAGGAGCAGGAGGACGAGGAGATGGACGCGGACGACGCCCAGGAGAGCCAAGTAGACGAGGAGGAGGAGGAGGAGGAAGAAGAAGAAGAGCATCAGCAGCAGATGAAGAAGAAGAAGGCCAGGCGGCCCTCGGTACGGCAGCGTCTCTGGTCTCTGCGTGCAGCGCTGCGTGGAGGAGTCTGACGTGCTGCTTGCTTGCTTGTTTCCTGCTTTGACAGCGCCGGCTGCAGACGGAGCTGGATATCGCCAGTCCGCAGCCCTCCAGGGCCCGCGAGGACGCCAGCAGCGCGTCGCCGTCGTCGACCTCGCGCTACTCGCTGCGCACGCGGCACAGCAAGCCCAAGCGCTTCGACGAGTCCGTGTACAACGACGTGTTCACCAGCTCGCACGCGCGCGCGGCGGCGTACACCGACTCAACACCCGAGTCCGCCGTCGGTAGCAGCAAGAAGCGCCGGCGCAGTCGGAACCGCAGCCGCCGGTCCAAGCGGCAGCGTCGGGGTGAGGGCGAGGACGAAGAGGTGGACGAGGACGAAGAGGACAATGACGACGACCACGCACAAGCGACCAAATACGAGGACGACATGAGCATGCGCGAGATCAACCGCCAGATCAAGGCCCAGGAGCGCATTGAGCGAGAGAGGGAGAGGCGCTCGCGCGCGACGCGGTACGCACTGCGCTCACGAGAGAGTCTCACCATGAGCGAAACAAGCGGCGTGTCGCCACCCCAGATTGAGACTAGGACCCGCGCGTCGACGAAGCGATCACAGCTTGAGGTGAGTGCAGAGGATGATCACGCCGAGGTCGAACATGACGGGGATGCAGAAAACGAGTCGCAGTCCGAGAACGAGGCTCACTCGGAAGATGAGCAGGAGGAGGAGGACGGCGAAGAAGGCCGAGCAAGCTCGACGCGTTATCGACTACGACAGCGTCCACAGGCGACCTCAAACAACAGCATGACCACTCGAAGTCGAACAAAGTCTAGCTCTGCACCTGTATTCGAAGTGGAGGACACGTCAAGGCGCTATTCTCTGCGTGATCGCTCCAAAACCCATCGTGCAGACGCAGACGAAGATGCATCTCCGGGGACGTCAGCATACGCAGAGTATCATAAACGACAGGCCAATCGCGCCTCTAGGAGAAGTACTACAAACGGCTCCAACCGACGATTGTTTTTGCCGGACATGGATACTTCGCCTCCTCCTCGACGCCGCCGAAGCCGAGGCCGAAGCAGAGGGCGCCGGAATCATCGCCGCCGCTCTCGCTCTTCGTCTTCTTCAGGGTCGTCGTCATCTTCCGAAATGTACAACGACGACGACGACTCTGATGGCGGGATGCGAACCAGTAGCCCGTGGCGAGCGTCTAAAGGTACTCGAAAGGGGGGAAGCTCACGTGCTGATATCACGCCAGTGGAAGTAGACCGCAGCATCACATGGGATAGTGTCGGCGGTCTGAAATCGCATATCGAGGCTCTGAAGGAAATGGTAATGCTGCCGCTCTTGTACCCGGAGTTTTACGACAAGTACAAGGTGTCACCACCGTCGGGTGTGCTCTTCTACGGTCCTCCAGGTACCGGCAAAACATTGTTAGCAAGAGCGCTGGCTAACTCGTGCTCCACGTACGCTGAAGGTGAACAACCCAGTGAATTGAAACGATCGGTGAGCCAAGCACAGAGTGCCAAGAAGGAGAAGAAGAATAAAGGAAGGTCAAGGCGACACGTTACGTTCTACATGCGGAAAGGAGCGGATTGTCTGAGTAAGTGGGTGGGAGAGGCAGAGCGGCAGCTACGATTATTATTTGAGGAAGCAAAGCGTAACCAGCCCTCGATCATCTTCTTCGATGAAATTGATGGTCTCGCACCGGTGCGCAGCGCCAAACAAGACCAAATCCACGCATCCATTGTGTCGACTTTGCTAGCGTTGATGGACGGCATGGATTCGCGTGGCCGTGTCGTTGTTATTGGAGCCACCAACCGACTGGATGCGATTGACCCAGCGCTGCGCCGACCTGGTCGGTTTGACCGAGAACTTGGCTTCAAGCTGCCTACCGTGAACGAGCGGAAAAGTATGCTGGCGATTCACTCGAAGCACTGGAAGCCTCCACTGTCAGATAGGTTTCTTACGGACCTCGCTGAGCAAACGGTGGGCTATTGTGGTGCTGATATCAAGGCACTTTGCGCTGAGGCGGCCTTATGTTCTTTACGGCGCGTGTACCCACAAGTGTATGCCAGCCAAGATAAGCTGCTGATTAATCTTGACAAGGTGGTAGTAGCTCGCAGTGACTTTGTGAAGGCAGCGAAAAAGATCACACCAGCTTCTCATCGCGCTGTTAGCTCATTCGCGTCGCCATTGCCTCGAGCTGTGAAAGGATTATTGGAGGGGCAGCTGAAAAAAGTATTGCGCGATGTGGCTCATCACTTCCCGCTATTTCCTCTTGACAGAGCGGCAATTGATGATGCAGTCACTACTGGTGAGGAGACTGAGGGTGATTTGTGTGCCGGCGAAGATGAAGACGACGATGATGATGAAAATATTTATGCTATTGCGAACCGTGACGATTGTGATGTTTGTCACGGAGCTGAAGGCGAGTTGATTTGCTGCGATGCGTGTCCTGGCGCATTCCATCGTGCGTGCCTTTCAGATGCGTCGCTGGAGTCTACTGAAGGAGATGTGAGTGGTCTTTGGTTTTGCCCCGATTGTCGGAGCTCTAATTCGGCAGCTGTGCAAAATGCAGTAAAAAGAGCAGAAAAGAAGCGTGTCCACTCGATCTCTTCTCTCCACTTGCCGCGCCACTCAGGGTTCCCCCGCGTTTTGGTGGGGGGCAAGGCTGGTATGGGGCAGCAGTATATTGGACCGGCATTGCTCCACACATTGGAGGGCCTTACGCACTTCTCATTAGACTATCCATCACTTGTTGCAGACTCGAACTCACACTTCCCCGAAGAAGCTCTTATTCAGAGGCTCACGGAAGCGCAGAAGTGCCTGCCGTGTGTGCTCTACCTTCCACAAATTGAGCTGTGGTGGAAGAACACGACCGAGTCGATGCACCTGACGTTGAAGATGATGCTTATGAATCTGCAAGTCCGGGCAAACCTTCCTATTCTGTTCTTGGCGTGCACTGCATCGTCGCAAGTCAACGAGCAACAGTTACCGGAGGATCTGCTGGCATTGTTTCAGGAGGACCCCAGTGTATCGCAGACATCTGTGGTAATGGAGTTGGATGCACCAAACAAAACTGCTCGATTGACCCACTTCCAACAAATTTTCAACTCGCTTGCTACGCCGCCTTCGGTGCAGAAGACCAAACGCGCGAAGAATGAAAAACTCGAGGTGCTGCCGTTAGCTCCGCTTCCACCAGCGCCGTCTATCATTGACCTGAACCCAGAAGAGCAGCAAAAGAGAAAGGACCGAGACCTTCACTTTCTGCGCGAGCTGCGCATTTTCTTGAGTCAGGTGCTGGACTACTGCTATTCACAGAGGGTATACACGCCGTTTTACGTTCCAGTGGACCCAGAAGCCGTGCCGAACTACTATTTGATCGTGAAGCGCCCAATGGACTTGAGCACAATGCGGGACAAGCTGAACGACGAAGAATACACGTGCTTCGAACAGTTCATGGACGACATCCAGCTTATCGTGCGGAACGCCAACGTATTCAACCCCAAGCGCAGCCGAACACGGCATATTGCTCACGCAGCTGGCACCATGAAGGACAACATTCTGTCGTATGCGCACCGATTCCGTATACGCCAGGGATACGACCTGTTTGCCAAATGCCGAGAGGTGACGAAGCGTCTACGAGCCTACCCAAGCATGTATGGCGAGTACGGTCAGCGCTTCTTGAAATCTGCTGGCAAAAATGCGCGTAAGCTGCTGCATGCTCCGGCTCCCGAAAAACCTGGCGTGCGCACCAGTGCGCGGCTTCGTGGTGTAAAAGCCCCTGAAGTTAGCTTGGATGCAGCCATTACGCGCGCGACAGCCAACAGCGGCAGCCACAAGCCTATCAGCAATGGGGTAACTGTTAAAAAGGAGCCTGTGACAGAGGTGGAAGGCCCAAGCGGCGGTAAGGACTCGACAGAAAATGGCAAGCATGGGCAGGTGGCCCAGTGGTTTGGGGATGAGGAAGAGGAGGAGGAAAATAAGAGTGAAGATGAGGACTGCGCCAAAACTGAAACCAGCGAGAAGCCTGACGATAGGACCAACGACGAGGCCGATGATAGCGAAGAAGAGGTCTTTGACGAGGGCGACCGCATCTTCGTGAGCAGTCGGACGCACCCGGGTATGAACCGCCCGGGCGGAGCTGGTGTCGTGCAGGGTCGCAATAAGGACGGCACGTACAACGTCAAGTACATTCTAGGCGGGAGTGAGAAGGGCGTGAGCGTGAAGTATATCAAGCGGTTGACGGATGACGCTGTGATGGAGTCGGTGAAGACGCAACGGTCGGTCTCCAACAACTCGACGGACGGAGCTGGTTCTGTTCGTCTAATTCAAGCGGAAGAGAAGATGGATGAGACGGACTACTTCGACGAGCTCCTGTGGCCCCTTTTGAAGGAGGAAGGGTGGACTCGCGACGACAACTTCGATATTATCGAAGCATCGGGCAAGGAATCCGGGCTAGCCGTGCAGCGCGTTGTGTTTACTCCAGGCAAGAAGCGCAATGGCGAGGTTGTGACTTTGAATAGCGTGGAGGAAGCGTTGACGTACATCAACGATGAGCCCGAGTTGGCTAAAAGGTGCTTTGGCAACCGGTACGCGGAGAGCATGATGACCGAAGAAGCTCTTGGTGAGGACAGCAGCGATGACGAAACTGTCGAGGCGGAGGAGGGGGACAGCGCGGCGGAAGAGAAGGCATCGGCACCGCTGAGTGAAGGAGCCGACGAACCGATGCCCGAGGCGCGCGACGAGGAGGCAACCGAGGACGTGCAAGAGGCACCAGACTTTATTTATGACGAGGTATGGCGGCGGGCTAGCTCTGCTTTGATGTATGAGGGTGCTTACTGTTGGTTGGGTCGTTTGCTGTAGGCTCGAATGGAGGCGGTCTTGAAGAAGCTGGTGGCGAAGACGGCGGGCTGGTCGTTGGACAAGCTGCGCGACGAGCTGCTGCAGCTGAACAAGCTAGCGTACCCGTTCCGCAATCGCTTCGACCGGACCGACCTGATGCTGGTGCGTGTGCGGCTGTAAGTACTGCGTCTCGAGGTGTCCTCCCACTGACGTTGTCGAGTTGGTGTGGTGTTTTGCAGGCTATGGAGGCGCGTGTTGTGATGATGCAGTGAGTTGACCTTGGCCAGTAGCGATAGGCAAAATACACGCATAGACTGCATCTCTTCGTCTTGACTTAACTCGTCCTCTAGTGTCCTCTTTAAGTTGAAGCAGAAAGGTCCCTCCACCAGAGTGGCAAATCGTTTTGGCAAGCACGTCCCTCGTAAGTACGCTTACGGAGCATACTTTGTCCAAGATGGAAACGGTTGTCGGGCGCAAGAGCGCTCAACCCGCCCTTCAAGCACTGAGTCATCCTTCTCGTTCTTCCTCGTGCACCCCCCTGCTCCTCCTCCGCCATGCCGATCGTGTACGCGCTCGTGTCGCGCGAGAAGACGGTGCTGGCCGAGTACACGGCCACGTCGGGCAACTTCCCGACGGTGACGCGCGTGCTGCTGGCCAAGATCCCGGCGGCGGACGGCCGCATGTCGTACGTGTACGACCGGCACATCTTCCACTACATCGTGGAGCGCGGCGTGACGTACCTGTGCATGGCGGACGACGACCTGAAGCGGCGCGTGCCCTTCCTGTTCCTGGAGGACATGAAGGGCCGCTTCCAGGCCGCGTACGGCGAGCGCGCGCTCACGGCCATCGCCTTCGCCATGAACGACCAGTTCCAGCACGAGATCCGGCGCCTGCTCGACTACTACAACGCCAACCCGGACGCGGACTCGCTCTCGCGCGTCAAGCAGCAGATCGACGACGTCAAGGACATCATGGTGGAGAACATCGACAAGGTGCTGGACCGCGGCCAGAAGTTCGAGCTGCTCGTGGACCGCACGGACAAGCTCAGCCGCCAGTCGGTCAAGTTCGAGCGCTCGTCCACGCAGCTGCGCCAGTCCATGTGGAGACGCAACGTCAAGCTCTGGCTGCTGCTGGTGCTCGTGGGGCTCTTCGTCGTCTACCTCGTCATCTCCATGGCCTGCGGCTTCGACTTCAGTGGCTGCTCCGGCAAGCGAGCCGCCGACGACGAGTGACCGACTCGACGGACTGGCACTCGTCATGGATGGAAAAAAAGTAAACAAGTTGCAACACTGACCCGTAGTCTTCCTCTCTCGTCGACGATGAAGCTTCGTCGTCGACCCCCGTGCTGCTTATTTGTTTGGTGTGGGTTGCTGTTAGTCGTCTATCTATTCATCTACTTCTATCTGCTTGCTGCTAGGCGGCGAAGTCGAGCGCCCGGTCGAAGTTCGTCTCGGAGGAGCTGCGCACGCCGTGGTGCCAGTGGCTCTCCACGTTGGCGTGCAGCGCCGCGGTGATGGCTTTGTAGATGACCTCGTCTCGCCCCAAGAAGTGCACCAGCGCGAACTGGCAGCCGGTGAAGGCCAGCGCCTCCTTGGCCACGTCGACGTTGGGGCTCTGCAAAGTGCGCGCCAGACGCGTGAAAACCCGGCGCTGCAGCACCTGAGTCGCGTCCACTTGGTGCAGAGGGGGCCCGGACATGATAACTCGAGCCACCATGCGGATGGCGCCCACTTCCTGCTTCGGGTACCGGGTAGGCCACGCACTCAGCAACCGCTTCAGCAACGGACCTGTGACTGACGGCATGTACGCCACGAATTGGCCGGCACAGCTGATGAGCTCTTCGTCGTCGGAACTGGCGGGGTCGACCCAGTGTGCTCGCCAGAGCGACACGAGGCTGGTCAAGCAGTTGCGCACGAGTTCCTTTTGCTGCTGCTCCTGCTCCTGCGCCGCGTCAGACCCCTCTGGAGGAGGCGCCGCCAGCAAACTCTCCTCGACATGTTCGATCGAGTAGCGAAGCAACTCGGTGAAGCCGTGTCCATGGTCGTGCACGTGGTCTGTGATAACTCGCGTCGAGCTCTTCTCAACGCCTAATGTCTGCGCGCGAGCTGCCACCGCGTTGACGTACTCCACGCGAAGAGCAGTGGCGTCTGCGAGTGCTCGCGCGAGATGCAGTCGCTTGGTGGGGCAGCTTTTGTGGATGGCGCGCAGGATGTCGAGTCTCGCGCTGGCTGTGCGGAAGTCCTCGAAGCGCAGCGCGTTCACCAGCGCGTGCATGAAGGTGGGTGTGAGGAGGCTGTCCGCTGCCGCCGCCGGGGACACGGCAGTCGGCAGCGACGACGGCGCGTGCAGGTTGAGCTGGTCCTTGAAGAGCGCGTTGGCGAGTCCGCGCTTGACGAACTCCTCGTTGGGCTCGTCCGTGTCTGTCCCTGTGTCGTCTCCGAAGGCGCTGAGCGCCTGCCGCGGGCGGTTGCGCCGCCCTTCGCTGCGTGCGAACAGCGCCGTGAAGATCGTGTCGATCACATCGTCGCGGCTGGCCACGCGCTGCGGCAGACGCTTCTGCTGGCTGAAGAGCGTGAGCTGCTGCGGGAAGGCGCTCCCCGCCGTCTCGGGGTACACGTCCTCCTCGTCCTGAGCTGGCGAGGCTGCAGCAGCGTCCGCCTCCTGCTCGCTCGGGGCCTGCAGCTCCGTCGACGTGAGCGACAGCTTGCGCCTGTGCCGCTCGTGCAGCGACGCCGCGGCGGCCTTGGCCGACGGCTGCGCCTGTGCCTGTTTGCTCAGCGCCTTGGTGCCCATGCGCTGCCGTCTGGGCTTGGGCTGTGCGGCTGCATTGCCGCTGCGGGCTGCAGCTCTGCCAGCACTCGGCGTTGTCTGCTGCTGCTGCTTCTTGGCCGCCGCCTCCACGTTCTTGTGCAGCTTGGCGGCCGCTGCTGCGGTGGCCGAGCGCCGTGGGCGTCGAGACGAGGAGGAGGACGAGGACGAGGAAGAGGACGATGCGGGCCCGCGCCGCTCCGTCACGAAGGCCATCGAGCGCTTGGGCGTGGCCGGAGGCGGCTGGGCGGCGCGCTGCGCGGCCGGCACGAACACGGGCGCCGACAGCGACAGCGACAGGCTCGCGCGGCCGAAGCGCTGCTCCAGCTCGTCCTCGTCCAGGCTGCGCTCGCGGTCGCGCTGGCGGCGCACGCGGCTGGCGCGCAGCTTGGAGCCGCCGCCGCGGGCCGTGAGCTCTCCGCCCATGGTCCACCACTGATGGCTGCGTCGGACAAGCACCCTGAAGCTGCAACCTGGTCTGCAACTTGCAACCTGGTGTGCGCCACGCCAGTCAGAAAATTCGAGAGGAAATTTTAGGATTGGGAGAGCGGACTGTTACGATAGCGAAGTTTGAAGGCGAGAAGTTGAAGTCGTTGGCATCAGTGGCTCGGATGGAGCAGCAGCAGTCCTAGACACAGAGAATTATCGTTGGTTTGGGCTCTCCATCAACAGGAGACTTGGGGCTGCTGGCTTTGTGTTGTATGGCCTAATTGCACCCCCAGTGCCAACCCAGTCAGTGTCTTGGTGAAGCGACGCAACCGTCATGGAGCTCGAGTTTGACGGCCGAGCGTCGCGCGCGCCACTCGAGTTTTCGCCAGAGCACCAGCACCACACGATGGTGCTACGCAACGTGTCGTGCCCCAGTACCGCGACCCTCTTCAAAGTGCAGTGCACGGCACCGCGCAAGCTCCGCGTCCGGCCAGCGCTTGGTCTCCTCGCATCTTCAGGAGATACAGTCGATATCCAAGTTCTCTTGAGCTCGCAGGTTCTTCTCCCTGTTCGTCACTGTCTCTTGCGTTGCCTCCATTTAACAGCCCAATGCGTAGGAATGCACTCTAGCTTCGTGTAAGCTCTTGGTCGTGGGCCGTTCTGCCGCGAAGTCCCCATCTACACAACCCCCACTGGGCGCGGAGCAGCTGAAGGTCATGTGGGCTGCCGCTGAAGCACAAGGGGACCAAGACAGCTTGGTGATCAAGGAGATGGTCAACATTCAGATCCACCTCTCTTCAGACGTGACAGCCGACCATGACAAAGCGATGACGTTGCCACAGCTCACAACAGCGCGGCTCACGACGATGGAAGTAGCTGAGCTGGTGATGCTGTTGATGAAGAGCCAAAGCCGCCGACAAGAAAATGCGCTAACGGATGCCGAGCGCGAGAGGCTGTTGGCTGCGCGGACAGCGCACCCGTCGGACTGGCCTTGTTGGGAAGAGTACGCCGCCCGAATGAGGAAGTTACTCAAAGAGCGCAACAAACGTAAGACTCGTTGACGCATTACCACAGAAGATAACCAAACGTTTTCCATTAACCTTGCCATTAAATAAGAGGTACTGCCAGGTACTGCCTTCGTATCGTTCCGAAGACCTGCTGTTGGTCCGTTTGTTGAGTTTCGTTCGCACTGGAGCTTTACGAACTCTCGAAGGTCTACACGAGGTCCACCACGTGACGTGAGAGTACCCGCTCGCCCTCAAAATCGTCCTCCTCGCCCTCGGATGGAATATCGATCATCGGGATGATATCCTCGCCATCAAAGTACTCGTCGTCGTCATCCAGCGTCACGAACGCCTCCGTATCGATGAAGCTGTCGTCTTCAACCCGGTCGTATTTTGAGGGATATCCCTCAGTCTCAGGGCCTGCATTATTTGGGTGCTCGTCCTCGTTGTCCTCCTCCTCCTCCATATCCATGGGGTCAATCGAGGTGAGGCGAGGGTGGAGGTGGTCTGTCGGGAGCCAGACGACAGATTGAGGTGCCGAATGCACCATTGGACCGTCCGATGACATGGTGGCGCGACTTTCGTCGATGCGCGACATCCCTCCGTTCCAGGACGAGCCCAGGCCAACTTGGGGCTTTGCACCGTGCTCCTCTACTGCCAGACTAATCCGCTCGCTCATACGCATCCGCGTTGTGGCTCCAGTAAGCTCCTGGGACGCCACCCACCCTGCGTTCAGGCGGCTTGTAGACAGCATGCACTCCGAGCAAAATTCCATCTTCTGCGGGTGGAACACCCCGCCTTTGAACACGAACACCTTCTTGTTCACTTTGCAGTGGTTGCACACGGGCTCCTCGCACAGTTCGCAGCGGGTCACTTTTCCTCCGAAGAAAGCTCGCACGGGGCGGTGACACACGCGACAGGGGTTCACACCGGCGCCTCCGCTGCCGAAAGACACACTGCTGCGATTGCTGTCAAACGTCATCGAGGCACGAAACATACTGCTGGCGAAGTTGCTCTTGCGTCCCTGTGTCTGGCGGATATCGTCGTCCAGGTGGTGGTGCAACGGCGGCGACGGCGGGCGGAGAGCCGCCGGCTGCTTGGTCCGTAGCGAGAAGGCCAACTTCTTCATCATCGCGCACTCGATGGTGCTGGGTGAGGCTAGCACGGTCTCCGCAGTGAGCGAGAAGGCGAGTCGGTCCTTTGCGCCGCCGCGTGGCAGCATCCCGCCGTGGAAGAAGAGCTCCACGTCGTTCTCGCTGTGCTGTCGGTAGAGGTAGCAGTACGACAGGTGGCCACGCACGATCTGCATCTCCGGCGCGAGCTCGGGGGCGGACGGCAGCGTGACCGAGTGCACGAGGTGGTAGCCCACCCTGGCGCCGCTGTCCTGCGGGTCGCGCAGCACGCCGGTGGCCTCCAGGTACACGTAGTCCCTGTGTCTGGACAGCACCTCGTGGTGCCGCAGCGCCCACTTGAGCGTGAGCGAGCGGAACGGCGCGCTGGCCGACGGGGCCACGAGCGCGGCCAGCACGCGGCTGTCCAGCAGGTCGCACTGGGCGTGCGCGCTCTCGATCTGCATGGCCTCGGGCGTGAGGTTCACGGAGCCGTGCAGCACGTCCTCGAGCGTGCCGGGCACGGAGCCGAGGGCCAGCAGCTCGGCCTGCTCGGACACGGCCACGGACGGCACATTCTTGGCGCTCATGGTCATGCGCACGGCGTCGTCCGCGTGCTGTTGCTGCTGCTGGCGGCCGTGCTTGGCACGCAGCCTCAGGCCGCCGAACGGGCCGCGCGACGAGACCTTCTTGTAGCAGGCGATGGCTCCGTGGCGGCCGCCGCCCTTGGCCAGCTTCCACTGCGAGCGGTCCACGCCGGGCGAGCCGCCCCCGGGCGCGTACGACGCGGCCGCGCGGTTGCTGTGGTACTGGTGCAGCGTCTCGTGGACGCGCGCGTCGGCGAACTGCTGCGCGCGGGCCACGTACTCCTTGGACGTCTGCAGCGACGGCCGCGAGTTGGGCGTGTCGCGCCCCACGCCGCCGCCGCTGGCCGACGAGAGCGAGCGCTGCCGAGCCAGGGGCTTCGTCATGGCGCGAGTCTCCGAGTGCTCCCAAGGATGCAGCAGCGCTGGACTGGACTGGCTAAGGACCTGCATGTAAAAACCGTTACGTGCGAAAATACGAAGATTTTTTGAACTCCCAAACAATTAATATCATCTATATATTGAATGTCGACAAAATAGGGATTAGTATGGTACTTTATAACAAACAATGCGCAGCAAAATGTCGTATAGATTGTACACAATACATATCCTCTTTAAACCAAAACGAGGGTACTGGTCGAAAGGCTAAGAGCTGTCTGTAGTGCCAGACGATTGACGACACCAGATCAAGCTGGCTGGACTGGAGACTGCCTTGACCTCTCCGGTACTCCTGTAGTACAGGGTCGCGACTGCGAACGCACACATTCGACTGTGGCTTGCTGCCGCTGCCTGGGGATGGCTTCACCCCGGGTGGCCGCGGCCGATAGAGAGGGGCGGGGCTCGACTTTCTCGCCGCCTTTGGCCCGTCCACAGCGTGGCGGTGCGATTTCGATGAGGATGTTCGACGCTTTGCACGCGTGTGTGCCTGCAGTAACGCGCCCAGGCAAATCGAGTGGTGAAATCGGAACGCCCGCCGCCGCGCGCTGCATATCGGGCTGAGCTCCATGCTCGCCGCCAAGCTCGTGCGACGAAAATCCAGGCGCGGGGTAATTCACCAGCGTTTACTGAAGCCATCGCGGCAGGAGTCATGCTGGACAGAGCACGTGACTGTGATTCCAGCTACACTACGACGAACCTTGCTCGTTTCAAGCACGGACCCAGTTCACATTTATATTTTTCAGTCAGAACGTTTGGCAGAAGCACACAAGCCGGCTACGCGCTGTTGATCATGTGCGCGATCGCTTCTGCGCGGAAGGTATCAGGCTCAATGTAGGCGAGGTCCGTCACGTTGGCGTCGAACACGATGTTTTGCGGGTCGTCCAGCGAGTACAGAGGCCATTCGACGTCCGTCACGCCGTTGTTGTTGGGCGTCTGGTCCACGATAAAGCTTGCCCACATCCGGGTCATCGTACGAGCGAGCTGCTTGAAGCTGTCGGGCTTGCCCAGGAACGGATCTGTGGCCACCGAGTTGTTGTAGCCGTTGCCCTCGAGGTTGTAGAACACGAACGCGACCTCCTGGAAGTGCGTCGAGCCGAGGTACTGCGAGATGCCAGCGGGCACCACGTTGAACAGGTAGCTGTAGCTGGTAACGTTGTTGTTGGCCCACACCTGTGACATAAAGCGGCGTGGGGCGTGCATGGTGCTGTCTCCGGCGTAGGCAGACACTCGTTTGTACATGTAGCCGTACGAAGTCTCGTTGCCTGGGCGTCCGTGGAGAGTGCCAGGTATACCGATTTCGGGAATGTCAGGGTACAGCTCGAGCAGGAGGCTCGCCTCGTCTTGGTCATATCCCTTGGTCTTCACCAAGTACTCGAGGAACTCGTCGGTAGTGTCGATGCCTGTCTTCCCGAACGCCGTTCCTTCGTCGTTATTTGTACCGAGAAGAATCGGCACACGGACGAACTTCCCTTCGCTCAGCAGGGCAGGGCCCGTGTCCTGGATGTAGTCACCGTCCACAGCCGGCCCCCATGACGCCGAGGAGGCTACCGAGCTGTTCAGAATTGACGACAGGGTTTCCAAGGGCACATGGCGAAGACAGTCTAAGGTATCCGCTGCACTGCTACAGTTTGCTGCTGCGGTGATGTTGTTGTAGTAGACGTCCCAGTCCGATGCGTTTGTGTACGCACCCGGGATGTACTTGACAGGTGAGCCCGACTGCATCACAGCACCACGGAAGAGTCCGTCGTCACGACCACCGTAAGCGACGAGCTGATACGAGACGCCTCTGCCTCCTGCACTCTCCCCCCAGATCGTGACTTTGCTCGTGTCACCACCGAATGCGGCGATGTTCTCCTGCACCCAGTGCAAGGCCAAGCGCTGGTCTCGGAATCCCAAGTTCGTCACGCCAGCTTCCTTCACTGCAGTGCCCCACAAAAAGCCGAATGCCTGGAGACGGTAATTGAAGCTGACACCGATGAATGGCATGCCAGCATCAGTAGCCTCATTCACAATGTACGACAAGTTGTAGCGAGGATCGCGGGAGCCACCTTCGTAAAAGCCACCTCCATGAATCCAGACGCCGACAGGTAAATCGTCTCCTTCGGAGACGTTGCTGGGACGAACCACGTTGATCGTCAAGCAGTCCTCGGAGATCACGTTGCCTAGCACCCATTGATCGCTGCCGTAGCCGTAGCATTCAGGAGAGTACTCGGTCGCGTTCTTGGAGTCTGTCCACGTCGTGTTGAGCGGCTCCGGGTTGCGGAAGCGGAGGTCCCCGACGGGAGGCTGTGCGTATGGCATGCCGAGGAAGAGGTCTTGGTCGTAGGTATCTTGGTAGACGCCGTAGTAGGACCCATTCTTGATGGTGACGGTGGGTGGATCAGTGGCAGAAGCCAAACCAAGGAGAAGCGACCCGAGTGCAATCAGCCGCATTGTTTTTCGATCACGGATATGCCACGTTGTAGTTGCCTCCAAATTGAGGAATGATGTCCTGCGGGATCGATCTTGGGGTGAGCACGGGTCTGCAGGAGCATAGCCGTATTTTGTGCTCGAACTGCAACCACGCGTGTTGAAGTGCACTGTATTGCTGGGATCACGCCATGGGGCTTTGTCAGGCCACTGCTGCGTTTTTGGCTGTGCAGTAACCTGAACTGGTGTCAACACCATGGTATGCTGTAAGATCTTTGCTGTTGCATCGTGATCAGCGTCGTGATCAAATTCAAAATTTTGACACAAGATTGAAAGTCTTCGCAGTATATTTGCTCGAAAGAGCTGGGTTGATTCAGGGCACACCTTAAGCATTAAACTACGCCGCAAGAATCGAGAACATCAACGCTTCTGACTGAAGCGGGCTACTACTCAAAGTACTGGCTGTGCAGGTACGCAATGCCCTCCGCACGGTAGATGTCGGGCTCAATGTAGGCCAGCTCCGTGACGTTCACGTCGAACACGATGTTCTGCGGGTTGTCAGAAGTGTACTCGGGCCACTTCAGGGCTGTCACGCCATTGTTGTTGGGCGTCTGATCAACGATAAAGCTGGCCCACGAGCGAGTGATGATACGCGCGAGCTGGGCGAAGGTCTCGGGTTCGTTTAGGAACGGGTTGACGGAGACGGCGTTCTCGTAGCCGTTGCCTTCGAGGTTGTAGAACACGAAAGCAACTTCCTGGAAGTGCGTGGCGCCGACGTACTGCGACAGTCCGTTGACCATAACGTTGAACACGTAGCTGAAGCTAGTCACGTTGTTCGCCGCCCACGTTTCGGCCGTGTAGCGGCGCGGGGCATGCATGTAGGCGTCACCGGCGTAGGCGCAAACGCGCTTGAACTGAGATCCGGCCAAGGAATCGGCAGGCGGGCGGCCGTGCAGAGTGCCGGGGATGCCGATCTCAGGGATGTCAGGGTAGACAGCGGCAAGAATTTCGGCCTCTTCGGCCGTGTTGCCCATCGCCTCGAGGTACTCCAGATACTCCTCTGTTGAATTGATGCCCCAGGTCCCGAAAGCGGAGCCTTCGTCGTGGTTAGCACCGTGCAAGATGGGCACGTGTACGAATTTGCCGCTGCTCAAGAGAGCCGCACCGGTCTCCTGGATGTAGTCGCCATCGATGACAGGGCTGAACGAGGCGGACGAAGCCACGGAACTGTTGAAGATCGACGACAGCGTATCGATTTGCACTTCTCGGAGACAAGCCAGAGTGTCGGAGGCCGAACTGCAGTTGGCGGCTGCAGTGATGTTGTTGTAGTAGACGTCCCAGGTCGAAGCATTCGTATAGCTCGACGGGCCGTGGGCCGGAGCACCCGACTGCATGATGGCACCGCGGAAAAGGCCATCATCACGGCCACCGTAGGCAAGCAGCTGATAGCCCACACTCCAGCCGCCGGCGCTTTCGCCCCAAATCGTGACCTTGTTCGGATCACCACCAAAAGCAGCGATGTTCTCCTGCACCCAGTGCAAGGCCAGCCGCTGGTCCTTGAATCCGAGGTTCGAGGCCCCTTGCTCCTGCACTGCACTTCCCCACAGGAAGCCAAACCCGTGGAGACGGTAGTTGATGCTCACACCGATGAAAGGCTTGCCCGCTTGGGTTGCTTCGTTGAGGATATACGAGAAGTTGTAGCGAGGGTCACGGTTGCCGCCTTCAAAGAGACCACCGCCGTGGATCCAAAACCCCACGGGGAGCTTGGCGTCCTTGGTGATGCCGCTGGGACGAACCACGTTGATCGTCAAGCAGTCCTCGGAGATCACGTTGCCCAACACCCACTGGTCGCTGCCGTAGCCGTAGCATTCAGGAGAGTACTCGGTCGCGTTCTTGGAGTCTGTCCACGTCGTGTTGAGCGGCTCCGGGTTGCGGAAGCGCAGGTCCCCGACGGGAGGCTGTGCGTATGGCATGCCGAGGAAGAGGTCTTGGCTGTAGGTATCTTGGTAGACGCCGTAGTAGGACCCGTTCTTGATGGTGACGGTGGGCGGGTCGCTGGCGGAGACTGATGCCATGAACAGCGCAGCCACCGCGAGCGAGGAATGCAGTGGACGCATCGTAGACGCAGGCCAGTAGATCGAGGCAGGTGTGGCACAGGGAAAATTGAAGAATGGGGAGTTCGCGCGACTGCAGGGGGGTAGCTCAAGTCCCCACCGAACTGCAACGTAAAAGTTTGAAGAAACGAAAGTTGGAGGGGACAACAGTGGTCACAGTCAACGCGCAGTCTAGGGAAAGTCGTTCCTTCCTGCGGATGTGATCAAAGTCTCTGAATCGGGGGTGTTCGATCTCGTGGCACAGTGATGCGGGCAGGCGGAGCTTTACATACGGATTAACTTTTCCAACGTCGTTGGCGCGGCTACGGGTCACCACCAACATTGGAAAAGCAAGATGTTACATGCAGCGTAGTAAGAGAACACGTGAGCCCAACAAACGGGATCAGAAGCGTCCGTGTTGGTCTCTACTACGACTTGATTCATTCCTTGCGGCTTGCTTCAACTTGGCCATCGCCTCGTCACATTTTCGCGGCGCAAAAACCTTATGGTGAGTCGACTGATCAAATGCACAAATCTCGAGGCGATTGCTTCCCGAGGACACTTCAACGGCAACCACGCCATCAAGCCCACTTGGTTGCAGGCCCCGCCTGCAACACTCGCCGAGAATCGTATAAAAGAAATCGGAGGTGGCTGCACCTGAATAGCTGTTGAAGGCTCACGCACCATCGCATTATCCATACATTTTTCGTGTTTTTGATCCTTCCCATTTCCTCCTGCTCAAGTTGAGGCTGAGCCTCAACCTCCTCCACGGCACAGCTTGTCGACGACTTCCTAATTGACGGAGCACACAGCGAGGCGGGGATGCTTACGCACCAAAACACGGCATGTATACCATAAAACTTCCAACAAAGATTGTTGCATGTATAGTATACGTAACACCAATATTTTCATGTCAAAACTCATGACTATGGCGCATAGCCACTCATAACTACGCAGCGTTCTTCATCGATACCTTAAATCTGCACGTGGCCGCTGAAAACTGCGTCCTCCGCGTTCTTGCTGATGTACACCGGGCGCTCGCCCTTGGCCAGCTCCCAGCTCGTCGTGTTCACGTCGTAGAAGCTCAACTGCTTCTCGCGGATGCCGATGCTCACGGTCGTGCTGGCGCCGGCCTCCAGCTCCACGTTCGCGAAGCCAACCAGCGCCAAGGCGGCGAACTGCGCGTCCGGGTACGTCGATGCGGCGTCGACCGGAGGACCAATATACACCTGCGGCACCTCCACGCCCTTCACGCTGCCGGTGTTGGTCACCGTGAACGAGACGCTGAAGACGGCGTCGGCGTCGCTCGGGCTGCACGACACCTCGTAGTTCAGGCCGTCGGTGCTCTGCTGCTGCGAGGAGCTCGACGCCGCGAAGTTCGGGTTGCTGTACTCGAACGACGTGTAGCTGAGACCATAGCCGAACGGGAACAGCACGCTCGTGTTCGTGTGCACGTACCAGCGGTAGCCGTTGTTCAGGCCCTCGCTGAACGTCGCGTTGCCGCTGTCTGTGGCCACGCGCTCCGGGTACTCCGGGTTGCGGGTCATGGTCGAGTCCAGGCTCGCAGGGTACGTCACGGGCAGGCGGCCTTGAGGCACGCTGTTGCCGAGCAGCAGGTCGGCCGTGGCCCAACCGCCCTCCTGGTTCGGGTACAGCATCTCCAGCACGGCGGCCACGTCGTCCAGCCATGGCATCAGCACGGGCTCCGCGTTGTTCAGTACCACGACGGTGTTCGGGTTTGCGGCAGCCACCTTCTTCACAAGCTCGTTCAGGCCGTCGTCCAGGGTCAGGCCCGTCTCGGCGGGGCTGTTGGCGAACGCGAACACGATGAGCGTGTCGACCTCCTTGGCGACATCGACGGCTAGCTGGATGTTGGTCGAGCGCTGCGTAGGGGTCACCCAGCTCAGACGCACGGACGTCGGCTCATCAATGAGACCCACGATGTACGCCTCCAGGTCGTGCCAGCCTTCCTCCAGGTACACGTACGACTTGATGTTGTCCCAGTTGTCGCGCGTGGCGATCGAGTTACTCCACGGCTTGACGCCACCGTCGCCGTACAGACGGTAGCCTTCGCCAACCTCGGTTCCGTTAATGCTGAACGTGCCGATAGCGAAGATCGAGCCGTAGTCCGGATTCGTGTGGTTCTCCCATTTCGGGATCGCACGCGCGAACGAGAAGGTGTAGTAGCCCTCCGTCTCCGCGTGCACTTGTCCTTGCCACGTGTACGAAGCGTTCTTGGCCAGCGCAGACGTGCCCGCGAAGTAGACGATCTCATCGTTCGAGGAGCCGCCCAGGGTGTCGTTGCGGCTCAGACCCGGGTTGCCCTGCAAGTTGCGCAGGTGCGTGGAGGGAATGATCGAGCCTTCCTGGTCCACGCCCACGGTGTTCGCGACGTCCTCGCCTAACCGAGACTTGAGAGCCTCCAGCGTCGAGACCTGGCGCTCCGGAATGCCGTACGCGCGCTCCGCGAAGTTGGTGCCGTGCGTGTACTGCACTCCGTTGGGACCGATGACGGCGATGGACGAACCGGCCTTGATGGGCAGTGTGTCGTTGTCGTTCTTGAGCAGGATGCCCGACTTGACTGCGATGTTGTACGAGATCTTGGCGTGGTCCTCCACCACGTCCTGCGGCAGCGGCGATGAGCCCTCGGTGGTGGTGCCCAGCAGGCCGAACTCGTCGTATTTGGCGAGGATGTGGCCCACGGCGCGGTCCAGGTACGACTCGCTCAGGTTCTGCGAGACGTAGATGTAGTCGTAGAGCGCGTCGTAGTACGACCCCGTCGGCATCTCGAGGTCCATTCCGGCGATGAGGCTCTCGGCCGTGGAGTGCGTGGCGCCCCAGTCGCTCATGACGATGGCGGAGCTGTTGTAGTCGTCGCGCATCGTGTTGAACAGCGGCTCGTACTGGCACGCAGGGATGCCGTTGACTTGAGCGTAGGAGCACATGAGCGTGGCGGCATTGCCTTCCTGCAGAAGCGTACCGGGTGCCACCCAGTACACTTCCTGCAGCGTTTGTAGGTCGACAATGCTGTTGTCATCACCCGCGCTAGCACCGGTCGATGATGGACCGATCTGCTTGGCGTTGGCCATGGATCCCTGGTCCTGCAGGCCCTTGACACCCTGGACGCCGAGACGAGCGTTCAGGAACGGGTCCTCGCTGTACGACTGCCAGAAGTTGCCCTCCACCGGATCGCGCAGGATGTTCACACGGGGCGACAGCGCCACCGCCATGTTGAAGAGCTTGGCCTCCTTGCCCGTTATCACGCCGTGCTGGTACGCCGCGTTGAGCGACCAGGTCGCCGCGACGTTGAGCTGGGTGGGCGATCCCGTGGCGTTCTGGACGATGTTGATACCGGCCTCGCCGTCCGTGAGGCGGATGGCGGGGATGCCTTGCGACGTGATCGGCACGCTGTAGCCGGCCTGCTGCTGGTCCCCGTCCTCGTCGACGGCGCCGTGCACGAGGGAGACTTTCTCTTCGGCGGTCAGGGCCTCGACGATGGCGTCGACCTTGTCGTTGCCAGTGCGCCAGGAGACGGTGGCGAGCGGGTCGCCGGCGCGGACAAGCTGCGTGCAGAGCGCGAGTGCGATGCCCCACGTGACGGAGACCATGGCGAAGCGACCCGAGTTCCCAGTGTGAGTTGTTTGGTGTGAGGGAAGTTTGCGAATGAACCAGGGGCTGGGCCTGGAAGGCGTTTGCTGTTGGTGAGCTCGCTGTGGCTGAGCCTGCGCTGACAAATCTTTTGCTGAAGTTGCCTTTTTAGGCCGTTTTATGGACAAGTTGAAGCGTGAGTCAAGCATAACCTGTGGTTTGAGCAAAGCGTTTATGCCTCCGACAGATTAGTCAAACAAACGCCCAAGCAGCGCCTGCGTCGTAGAACTGCTGCAACTCGAGGACTTGATTTACTTCCCGGCCCTGTTGACGTCGCATTGATCGTGTAGTCGAAGTATTGGGTATGTGGGAAAATCTCCGAAGCGAGATTTTGACTGCCCTGTTGAAGTTCTTTGGCGTCGTACGAGGGTGGCATCGCTGCTCACGCTGGAGGCTGGATTTATTTTCCTTTGTCTCCGTGACTGGGATTCGTCCTATATGTATACTGTAGCTCTGAAATCCATGTACGTACGTGTAGCGAGCTGGTGCTGAGAGCTGCCAAGATCGGCAAGTTGAAGTGGTACAGTAGGATGGGCGTGATAACGCCGTTACATGTATCACATTATCAAGAGCCGACTAGCGAATGACGTATCGAAGCCGACTGCCAAGCCGTGCAGCGCGCCAACGGCAACCACGCATCAGCCATGCGCCTCCAATCGGACCCCCCCCCCCCCCCCCCCCGCGCGTCGCTAGTCCCGAGTCGCGAGTCGGTGCGAGTCTGTCTGTACCACGCAGTGCGCGAGTGTCCGGCATCCGAACCCTAGCAATGTAAATGTCCCTATCCGCAGGTGCTAGTGCTCCATTGCCTCTTTAGAACACAGCGGTGCCGAGATCATGCAGCTGCAGCTGCATGTATGCACATGTGCGCTAGTCGCGCCATCGATCAGCGGACGCATCAAAAGTCCACGGACGAGCACTGCAATGGGGCGGCTATGCGCACTTCTAGTGTGTCCACTTGATTCAGATCGACGCGAAGTTCAACTATCAACGGTAGTTGAACTTCTTGATTGGGATCCGTTGCTCAGTGGCACTCGAAGCGCATTCCTTCAGGCCCGCGCAAGTGATGAACGGTCCGTTTCTTCACGTTCTCCTCCCTGCAGCATGCGGCGTCCGTGGCGCCCAACTCTGAAGGGCGATCGACGCGCCCGTCGCCGAAGCAGCACTCGTACTGTATGGATACGAAAAATCAGCTGAGAGATGTACTCGATACAACTCAACTATTTCGAGCTGATATCCTCAATATATACATATTATGTGTACGCCGCGCTTACATGTCATGTAAGCGCGAAACATTGTTTCAGTACGTAGCACGCGAGCTGGGCTGTCCACCGCGTCCCGCTTGATTGCACTTCAACAGCGTGGTTGCAGTAGAACCAGCGGCCCAGTCATCACATCAAGCACTAGATTATGCAGACCCCAGTGCTAGTTTTTGCTGAGTGACTTTCTAAATCTAACCGCTTGACCTTGTTCCAACCATCGATCGTACGCGGCATCATGCTGCAAACTTCTTGACGCTGGCAGCCTTCATTTACCAATTTCGAGTCAAGCGCCCGCGCCAACTCGTTTGCAATGAGACCACTCGCGTACACCCTCGCCATCGGGTCGCTTCTGGCCGCTTCGGCCTGCGCCAGCGACCCGCCCACCGTCACCATCAAGAACGGGTCCTACTACGGCGTCTACCAAGATACCTACAACCAAGACCTCTTCCTCGGCATGCCATACGCACAGCCTCCCGTCGGGGACCTGCGCTTCCGCAATCCGGAGCCGCTCAACACGACGTGGACAGACTCCAAGAACGCGACCGAGTACTCTCCTGAATGCTACGGCTACGGCAGCGATCAATGGGTGCTGGGCAACGTGATCTCCGAGGACTGCTTGACGATCAACGTCGTTCGCCCGAAAGGCATTTCCGAGGGGGCTGAGCTACCGGTCGCTGTGTGGATCCACGGTGGCGGCTTTACTGAAGGTGGCTCCCGTGACCCTCGCTACAACCAATCCTACATTGTCAAGGAGGCCACTGACGCCGGTATGCCGTTCATCGGTGTGAGCATTAACTACCGCCTGCAGGCTTTCGGCTTCTTGTGGGGAACTGCCGTCAAGGAGGGTGGCGTGTCGAACCTCGGCCTGAAGGATCAGCACCTTGCGCTGCACTGGGTGCAGGAGAACATCGCCGCTTTCGGCGGTGACCCGAACAAGGTCACGATTTGGGGTGAGAGTGCTGGTGCCATGAGCGTTGGCTACCAGCTTCTTGCATACGATGGCCGTGACGATGGTCTGTACCGCGCTGCCATCATGGAGTCGGGAGCCCCTGCCAAGGTGCCGTCGACGTACCTGAACACGACCGAGTGGGACGTGTACTACAACAACATCACCTCGGCGGCGAACTGCAGCTCGGCAGCCGACACGCTGGATTGCCTGCGTCAGGTGCCGGTCGACACGCTTTCATCGATTTTCAACAGCTCCGTTGCGTCCTCCGCTTCGTACCGCCCGATCGTCGATGGTGATTTCCTGACGGACGTGGGCCCGGCACTTTTTACGGCGGGGAAGTTCGTTCACGTGCCGATTCTGCACGGTGTGAACAACGATGAAGGTTCGGCCTTCGGCGCTGGTGGTGCTACCGTGAACACCACGGAGGAGTTTGTTTCATTCCTGATTGACACCATGGGGGAGACTGAAGAAACTGCTGCTATCCTTACCGAAGTGTACCCGGACATCCCGGCGGTGGGCATCCCCGGCACTCTGCACGGCCGTCCTGCGACGGACTCCGGATACGGTGTCATGTACAAGCGCGCTGCTGCTTACGGAGGCGACGTGATCATGCACGCTCCTCGTCGGTATCTGTCCGAGATCTGGGCTGCCAACGATCTCCCAAGCTACAGCTATGTGTTCAACGTCTTGACGGCAGGCAACAACGAGTACATCGGCGCGACGCACTTTACGGAGGTTGCGTTCGTGTTCTACAACCTGCTCGGAGATGGCTACAACAACTCGGTGGCCACGGACCCGTTCCTGAACAAGCCGGACAGCTACAAGCAGCTCGCTCGTGTGATGACCCGCATGTGGGCAAGCTTTGTCGTTAATCTGACTCCCAACAACAACGGCGTGACGGCGCTGGAGTGGCCCGAGTACACATCCGACAACGGGCAGAACATTGTGTTCGACGCCAACGTGACGGAATTCGCGTACATCGCGCCGGACACGTACCGTGCAGAAGGCATCGCCTACCTGACGAGCCTGTACAATGCCACGGCCTAGATTGGCTTTAATGTTTAAAGCGAGGCATGCCATTGAGTGAAATGAAAAGAATGCGTTGATCCAGTTTGTTTTGTTTTTGCTGCTGTCTATACTTGCCTGCCCTATACAGATAAGTCAGCAGCATGTTGCGTGCCGTGAGCACGATTCTTGCATACGTACAGGTCCATTAGAACTTCTCCCTTGACGCGGGGGTCAGCTGGTAGCCTGTTGTACATGCACATGTACTGATGTGTGGTTGCCGTCCTTCACGTGCTGACCAGGTTGAAGTTGTCTTTGTTTTTGTGCTCGGCCGTAATACATGTTGCTAGATCGCTTGTGCACGTACAAGTTGTACATGTACGTCCCCATCAATTGATCATCAATACAATGCAAGCAGGACCGGGAAGTAAATCAAGTCCTCGAGTTGCAGCAGTTCTACGACGCAGGCGCTGCTTGGGCGTTTTGTTTGACTAATCTGTCGGAGGCATAAACGCTTTGCTCAAACCACAGGTTATGCTTGACTCACGCTTCAACTTGTCCATAAAACGGCCTAAAAAGGCAACTTCAGCAAAAGATTTGTCAGCGCAGGCTCAGCCACAGCGAGCTCACCAACAGCAAACGCCTTCCAGGCCCAGCCCCTGGTTCATTCGCAAACTTCCCTCACACCAAACAACTCACACTGGGAACTCGGGTCGCTTCGCCATGGTCTCCGTCACGTGGGGCATCGCACTCGCGCTCTGCACGCAGCTTGTCCGCGCCGGCGACCCGCTCGCCACCGTCTCCTGGCGCACTGGCAACGACAAGGTCGACGCCATCGTCGAGGCCCTGACCGCCGAAGAGAAAGTATCCCTCGTGCACGGCGCCGTCGACGAGGACGGGGACCAGCAGCAGGCCGGCTACAGCGTGCCGATCACGTCGCAAGGCATCCCCGCCATCCGCCTCACGGACGGCGAGGCCGGTATCAACATCGTCCAGAACGCCACGGGATCGCCCACCCAGCTCAACGTCGCGGCGACCTGGTCGCTCAACGCGGCGTACCAGCACGGCGTGATCACGGGCAAGGAGGCCAAGCTCTTCAACATGGCGGTGGCGCTGTCGCCCCGTGTGAACATCCTGCGCGATCCGGTGGAGGGCAACTTCTGGCAGTCGTACAGCGAGGACCCGTTCCTGAACGCTCGTCTCGGAGTCCAGGGTGTCAAGGGCCTGCAGGACCAGGGATCCATGGCCAACGCCAAGCAGATCGGTCCATCATCGACCGGTGCTAGCGCGGGTGATGACAACAGCATTGTTGACCTACAAACGCTGCAGGAAGTGTACTGGGTGGCACCCGGTACGCTTCTGCAGGAAGGCAATGCCGCCACGCTCATGTGCTCCTACGCTCAAGTCAACGGCATCCCTGCGTGCCAGTACGAGCCGCTGTTCAACACGATGCGCGACGACTACAACAGCTCCGCCATCGTCATGAGCGACTGGGGCGCCACGCACTCCACGGCCGAGAGCCTCATCGCCGGAATGGACCTCGAGATGCCGACGGGGTCGTACTACGACGCGCTCTACGACTACATCTACGTCTCGCAGAACCTGAGCGAGTCGTACCTGAACCGCGCCGTGGGCCACATCCTCGTCAAATACGACGAGTTCGGCCTGCTGGGCACCACCACCGAGGGCTCATCGCCGCTGCCGCAGGACGTGGTGGAGGACCACGCCAAGATCTCGTACAACATCGCAGTCAAGTCGGGCATCCTGCTCAAGAACGACAACGACACACTGCCCATCAAGGCCGGTTCGTCCATCGCCGTCATCGGTCCCAACGGAGTGCAGTACACGCACGGCACCAACTTCGCGGAGCGCGCGTACGGCATTCCGGAGCGCCAGGTCTCGACGCTGGAGGCTCTCAAGTCTCGGTTGGGCGAGGACGTCGCGAACACCGTGGGCGTGGACCAGGAAGGCTCGATCATTCCCTCCACGCATCTGCGCAACTTGCAGGGCAACCCGGGTCTGAGCCGCAACGACACCCTGGGCGGCTCCTCGAACGACGAGATCGTCTACTTCACGGGCACGTCTGCGCTGGCCAAGAACGCTTCGTACACGTGGCAAGGACAAGTGCACGCGGAGACGGAGGGCTACTACACCTTCTCGTTCGCGCGTGCGATCCCGAAATGGGAGAACCACACGAATCCGGACTACGGCTCGATCTTCGCTATCGGCACGTTCAGCATTAACGGAACCGAGGTTGGCGAAGGCTACCGTTTGTACGGCGACGGTGGCGTCAAGCCGTGGAGTAACTCGATCGCCACGCGCGACAACTGGGACAACATCAAGTCGTACGTGTACCTGGAGGAAGGCTGGCACGACCTGGAGGCGTACATCGTGGGTCTCATTGATGAGCCGACGTCCGTGCGTCTGAGCTGGGTGACCCCTACGCAGCGCTCGGCCAACATCCAGCTAGCCGTCGATGTCGCCAAGGAGGTCGACACGCCCATCGTGTTCGCGTTCGCCAACAGCCCCGCCGAGACGGGCCTGACCCTGGACGACGGCCTGGACGAGCTTGTGAAGAAGGTGGCTGCCGCAAACCCGAACACCGTCGTGGTACTGAACAACGCGGAGCCCGTGCTGATGCCATGGCTGGACGACGTGGCCGCCGTGCTGGAGATGCTGTACCCGAACCAGGAGGGCGGCTGGGCCACGGCCGACCTGCTGCTCGGCAACAGCGTGCCTCAAGGCCGCCTGCCCGTGACGTACCCTGCGAGCCTGGACTCGACCATGACCCGCAACCCGGAGTACCCGGAGCGCGTGGCCACAGACAGCGGCAACGCGACGTTCAGCGAGGGCCTGAACAACGGCTACCGCTGGTACGTGCACACGAACACGAGCGTGCTGTTCCCGTTCGGCTATGGTCTCAGCTACACGTCGTTCGAGTACAGCAACCCGAACTTCGCGGCGTCGAGCTCCTCGCAGCAGCAGAGCACCGACGGCCTGAACTACGAGGTGTCGTGCAGCCCGAGCGACGCCGACGCCGTCTTCAGCGTCTCGTTCACGGTGACCAACACCGGCAGCGTGAAGGGCGTGGAGGTGCCGCAGGTGTATATTGGTCCTCCGGCCGACGCCGCGTCGACGTACCCGGACGCGCAGTTCGCCGCCTTGGCGCTGGTTGGTTTCGCGAACGTGGAGCTGAAGGCCGGTGCCAGCACGACCGTGAGCATCGGCATCCGCGAGAAGCAGCTGAGCTTCTACGACGTGAACACGACGAGCTGGGAGCTGGCCAAGGGCGAGCGCCCGGTGTACATCAGCAAGAACGCGGAGGACGCGGTCTTCAGCGGCCATGTGCAGATTTAGGTATCGATGAAGAACGCTGCGTAGTTATGAGTGGCTATGAGCCACAAGCAGTCTCCAGTTTTGAAAAAAAAAAAGTAATGTTGATGTTGGATGAAAACCTGTATCGGTTCGACAGCGCTTGGCCTTCGCATCCTGCGTATATGGAAAGCTGTCCTTAGTTTAGGCACGGAATCGGCATTTCGATGCGAAACAAAATAAACCTTTCTGTTGTCGGTATTGGGTCATCCTCATGTGTCCCCGCGCCGTTACCGCGGACTTCTCACTTACGGTTTTTGCTCCAGTTGGCGCCAAATTGCTCCTGTCTAATACACCACTGTCGCTACCGCGTCAGTCATCCAGGGCACCGTCATGGGTCTTCAACTGAGGCATTCCCGCTTCAACCACCAAGCAAATCGTGATCGATAGTTGCTGCAACCTGCGCTTGGTGCTCGATGCTGCCTTTGAGCAACCGCAAATGTTAGCCTCCTAAAAAAATGCATGTACGTATCTGGAAAGACCTGGCGAGCATCAAAACGCTGCTAGAACGGCAGCGGCTTTCAGTGCTGCTGTCAGCTCCACCCGGGTTAACTGTGACAACCAGCGGTGTTAGCCCAACTGTGCTCACGCATCAGCACGAGTATTGTGGCTCCCACCTGGCACAGATGGACTTTGCGACCCGAAGGCCGTCAACACGAATGGCGAGCACCAGTTGATTCCTTGACACATCTGCGCGGAACCAAGTTGCAGTTGGTTAGTCGCGGCTTGTTTCTGCCGGGGTCACGAATCCGTCACAACAAGCAGTACGCCCCGTCGAGTCAAGCTCACTCTTCGTCTTCTTCGCAAGCGCACAGTCACGTACTGTAGCCGGATTCCACTGCTGCCATGATATTTCTTTTCTACCCTGTCGCGACTGCCGCGCTCTTGGTCGCACCCATCCTCGCGTCCGAGGCTCCGACCGTCACCATCAAGAACGGGTCCTACTACGGCGTCTACCAAGATACCTACAACCAAGACCTCTTCCTCGGCATGCCATACGCACAGCCTCCCGTCGGAGACCTGCGCTTCCGCAATCCGGAGCCACTCAATACGACATGGACGGACTCCAAGAATGCGACTGAGTACTCTCCTGAATGCTACGGCTACGGCAGCGACCAGTGGGTGCTGGGCAACGTGATCTCCGAGGACTGCCTGACGATCAACGTGGTTCGTCCCAGCAACGTCTCCGAAGGAGACGATTTACCTGTCGGGGTGTGGATCCACGGCGGCGGTCTCATCCAGGGCGGCGCTCGCGACCCCCGCTACAACCTCTCCTACATCATGGAGGAGGCCGCCACCGCGGGCAAACCGTTCATCGGGGTCAGCTTCAACTACCGCCTGCAGGCGTTCGGCTTCATGTCGGGAACCGCCGTGCACAAGGCTGGCGTGGCCAATCTCGCGCTGAAGGACCAGCGTCTGGCCCTGCACTGGGTGCAGGAGAACATTGCAGCTTTCGGCGGCGACGCCAGCAAGGTCACCATTTGGGGCGAGAGCGCCGGCGCTCGCAGCATCGGTTACCAGCTCATCGCGTACGACGGCCGTGACGACGGGCTATTCCGTAGCGCCATCATGGAGTCCGGGTCCTCGTCCTACTGGCCCAAGAGCTTCAAGAACGCCTCCGCCTGGGACGTCTACTACGACAGCATCGTCGACGCGGCGAACTGCAGCTCGGCTGAGGACACTTTGGACTGCCTGCGCCAGCTGCCGATCGACACGCTTTCTGCTGTATTCAACAGCACCGCGGGTACTTCGGCTTCGTACGCACCTTCGGTTGATGGCGACTTGTTGACCGATGTGGGTCCGAAGCTCATCGGCGAGGGCAAGTTCGTGCACGTACCCATTCTTCACGGAGCCAACTTTGACGAGGGCACTGCGTTCGGCAAGACGGGCATCGACAGGACTGAGGAGTTCTTGCAGTACTTGGTCGGGACCATGGGCTACAGCAATGACGAGGCCGAGATCCTCCTACTGATGTACCCGGACATTCCCGAAATCGGCATTCCCGCCACGCTCCACGGCCGTCCGGGCAACGAGACTTCGTACGGCTACATGTACAAGCGCGTGGAGGCGTACGCTGGCGACAACAACCAGCACGGTCCCCGTCGCTTTATGTCGCAGGTGTGGACGCGTGAGGACGTCCCCGTGTTCAGCTACCGCTTCAACGTGGTGCCCGCTGGCATCTCGCAGTACCTCGGCTCGACGCACTTCCAGGAGGTCGCGTTTGTGTTCTACAACCTCGAGGGCAACGGCTACAACAACTCGGTGGCCACAGATCCGTTCCTGGGCAAGCCCGACAGCTTCAAGCAGCTCGCTCGAGTGATGACCCGGATGTGGGCAAGCTTCATCGTGGACCAGACCCCCAACAACAACGGTGTGACTGACGTCGAGTGGCCTCTGTACTCGCTGGACGACCCGCAGAACATCGTGTTCGACGCCAACGTGACAGACCTCGCCTACATCGAGCCGGACGTGTTCCGCGCCGAGGCCATCGCGTACATCCACAGACTATACAACGCCACGAGCTAGATGAGCAGCTTCGTCCAGACTAATATACAAAAAAATGTAATTGTGAGTTGATCGACTCAAAAGTGCTGCCGTCGCGGCCGAAAATTTGTCCAGCGTGCCAGCGTTGCGGTGGGGCACTGTGCTACGAGCGCGAGCTAATGGCGCGAAGGTTTGGCTCAGCCGTACTGTACCGTAATCGGACCTTGCAGTCAACGCGAGTGTCCCCATCCTGGCAACGTCGGAACATGGCTGAAAGGCGCCACCGCGGTGCATGGACGGCGTCATGCAACGATCCGCCTCATCTTGCTGGCTGAACGCCCTCGTCTTCAAGAATGCATCCGTTACTGCGTGACCTCATCGTATGATGCCCATTGGTACCGCAGCAATTTTGCTGAGCAAGGCTTGATGGGGGAGGACATCTTGCTGCCGGCTCACCATCTCATGAGGCGAATTCCAGCTTAGCAATGCTCAATCTCCCCGTGTGAAACGATCCGCCTCATCTTGCTGGCTACACCCCTCGTCTTCAACGCCTAGATCGGGCAGCGCTGCCAGTCCGGGCGTGGCAAACTGCCGCCAACAGTGCCACTCGGTCGCAAGCACGTGAGGGCGTGAAGCTTGCTTTCGTCTGAACGGCGGGCCACGGGCCTCGCGCCCGATCCGAGGCGTCATGCAAGAGGCAGGTCATTTAACGAGCCGCGTCTGCAGGCCGAGCTCTTCTACTGAGGCCTCTGTTCGCTTCTACAGTACTGAGACCGCCGACTCCCTGGTCAACTCACTGTGCACGTGCGTGAATCGCCTGCTGCTCAGCGCAGATGCTGCGGCGGCAAATTTTCCTTTTGTACCGGTAGCTGGCAAGAACTTCCACCTCATCGAAGAATGCAACCGCACGAGCCATCTTGCCATACCGTTCAGCGCTGAGGCGGAGCCACGATGCAGGGATTTCAACTTTCAATCTGAGACTCTGAGCAAGCTTACAACGCCACGGCGTGGACAGACGACGGCGCGCTGTCGTCGCGTTGTTTAGCGGTGTGTGCCCGGGGATCTGCTTGGCGTTTGCAGCGCTGCTGGCGCGGGTAGGCGTCGGCGGGGGCAACAGCAGGTGAAATCCAGCCAGCGCGCTTCTTCCGCCAGCGGGTCATTCGCCAAACGGCCGCGGTTCGCCACTAGCGTTTTCGCCGCGCTAGTACTTGCACTTGCACCTGTCACTAGCTAGTCAGTCACGCGTTGCATTAATCCAGACCGACTACTTCAGAAAACCGTGACAGCTACTGTACTTGCAAGTAACGGCGACGGCCGGCATGAAGTTCCCGCTGCCCAAGAACCTTTTCCCCCCGCTCGAGCTTTCGGAGAACCAGGAGCAGAGTTACGAGCAGCTTGCCAACGCGCTCATCAAGGCCACACTCGCCGAGTATGACCAGTTCGTCATGCACGACCGCAAGCGCGTGGACGCCCGCAGGTGGAAGGCCATCCGCACGCGCGACGGCGTCTCCATCTATCGCGAGCGCGTCGTGGACGGCGTGCGCCAACCGGCCCCGGCCACCCTCGCGCTCTACCAGAGCGCCATCTCCTCTACCAGCAGCAGACCCAGTCAACAGGCGCGCACGTCAGGCGGCCACGTGAGCTCAGATCTCTCAGACGGCAGGAACCACGCGATCTCCATCAATGCGCCGCTCCACTTCGGTCCACCCATGACGCCCAAGAAGACCAAGTCGTCCTCGAACACGGACTACAGTCGCGACACCACCCGCAACGACAGCTACAGCACCAGCAGTCTGCCTTCCGAGCCACGTATCACCACGGGGGCCTTCTCCAACATCGACAACGAGAGTTCGGGCCTGCCTCGACTTCTAGCCGTCGGTACATTGCGCGGCTCGCTCGATGATGTCATGTACGGCGTGGTGTCGCCCAACGCATCGTCCGTTCGTCTGCGGAGCTCGTACCTCGGCGAGCACATCGCCGACTGCGCCGTGCTGCGTGAGATGAAGAGTCCGTCGCCCGCTGACCCGTTCCGGTTCCTCGGCATCAAGTGGTTCGTTCGCGCCAAGCACCGCGGCGCCGCTCGCATCTTACTGCCCCGCGACTTCGTTGTGCTTGAGTTCTCCGGTGTCATGATGCGTCCTGACAACTCGCGCGTGGGGTTCCACCTCATGCACTCGATCGAGATCCCGGCGTGCCGCGAGCTGCACGAGCACCGTATCCTCCGAGCCAAGCTGTCGAGCTGCTACATCTTCGAGGAGACGGGCAACAACCGCGTGCGGGTCTTCATGACAGCTTCCGTTGAGCCAAATGGACACGTGCTCAACCGCATGGCCGTGCGCTCGGCCGCCACCGCTCTCAGCAACTGTTGGAAGTCTGTGAGCTGCGCACACAACAAGAAGCTTGCGTTTTGTCTGCAGAACGAGCGTCCTTCAGCCATGGGCCTCAGTGTCATCGCGTCCTCACGGGGTCACTCCCTCGGCGGAACCGTTATCAGGTCATCGCGAGGAGGACTGTCGGCGTTGACGCCGGTGAACGAGTCGATAGTGCGCGAGTCGATTGCGCCCGAGCCGGTATCCCAGCGCGGCAACTACAGCGCTACGGTGCACCGACGCCAGTGCGGTGTCTGCCGTGGCAAGCTTGGGGTGCTTTCGAAGTCAATTCTTTGCCAACTCTGCTGCGAGCAGATCTGCAATCGCTGCCGCGTCGTGCGCAAGCTCAGCAGCGACACGCTCAACTCGCAGGTTACTCAGTCGTCGATCAACTTCTGCAAGAAGTGCGTGGCCAGCGTTAACGACGAAAGCGCGCTTGAGATTGCTCGCCAGGAGCTTTGGGTTCGTTCTCGTGGTCGTACGCGCGCGTCGTCGGCGATGTCCAGGACGACTGCCAGGAACAGTTTCTCATCGGAAAGGAACACGTACGCCACGGTAGTGCTAGGCCGCGGCAGTGAAATGAACAGCAGAGGCAGCACCGCCACCAGCAGCCTTGGTCTCAGTCGCGGTCCCAGTAGCTACAGCCAGCCCAGCAGCGTCAGCCAACCCGGCAGCTTCAGTCAAAGCCGCGATCCCCAGCCAGAGGAGTCCGCCCTCGGCTTCTCGGTTGGCCCCCGCCCGTCGACCTCGACACAATCATCGACACCGCTGCAGCGACCCAGTTCGGGAGAACGCCTATCCAAGAGCTTCTCTCTCAACACCTTCAGCATGAGTGCTGGCCCGTTGTCAAGTGCTACACTCACGAACGACGCGCTATCGCTCTCTGATCTGGAGAACAACAAACCTGTTACCAGTGTTGAAAAGGAAACGGCAGCACCGGAGGAACCCGTGGTGCTGGACCACCGCATGACCATGACAATCCGCAGTCTGCGCCACCTGGACTACGTCTTGTCGGTCGGTGAGCAGGATCTCGTGGATGAGCTCGAGAGCGAAGACATGGAGGAGGACTATGGCTTCGAAAGCGGTGACGAGGGCGATGGACGCTCGAGTTATGCATCGTCCGTTGCTGTGCTGGACGATGACTACGAGGCGTGTGAGACGCCGACGAGTGACGCCCCGCACGAGTCCCCTATCGTCGAAGGAGAGGAAGACGAAGAGGAAGACGAGAATCATGAGGGTCAGGACTCTGAGCCGAAGGAAGGACCCATGCAGCAGGCTGAGAAGGAAGCCGAGGCGCACGAGAAGCCGGAGGAGCCATCGCAAGCAGCAGAGGAAGTGCAGCAGCCTGAGGAAGAGCAGGAAAGTAGCGAGCAGAATCACGATGAAGCCGAGAACTCTGAGCAGACGGCGAACACGGCTGTGGCAATGGCGATGTCCGTGCACGGAGATAGCATTCGTCAAGACGCGGCATTGGCTGAGGAGGTGGAGGTGGTCGAGGCTGCCCCCATCGCCGAGGTGCACGCTATGATGCTGAACCAGTACGAGCTGCAGAACGCAAAACCCGATGCGGTTGTTGAGCAAGAGCCGAAGCAGCGTTTGCAGCGCGCGCACACGACAGTCCCGTCCTCAGGGGACAAGGCAATCTACCAGAACCAACTCCTCCAGCAGATGCAGGATCTGCACAACGTCGCCGAGACGACGTACCAAGTGGCCCGGGCCAACACCGAGGCGGCTTTCAAGGAGCGCGACAGCGGCCGCATCTCCAGTGGCACCGGAAATCTCCGTGGCGTTCGAACGTTCTCGCAGCCATTCGCCTTCAACGTGGTGGGTCTGCGCTCGACGCGAGCCATGACCGTCGGCATCAACAAGTAAATAATGCCTTAACGCGACCAATATGAGCTGTGATATTTATCGTGAGCCGAAGGATGCTACTGTAGCTATCGAGATCCTATAGTGATGATTGCATTCGTGATAAGCTTTTGCTGTTTTCCGTTCGAAACCTTGTGGCGAATCGGTAGTAGACGACGACGCGGTGCAGTAACCCGAGGGAAACGATGCCTCAGCCTGCGCGCATATGCGCGCTCAACTCGGCCACTTAACCGAGGACAGTAACGCTGATAGCTTAACTGTAATGTGTGTCATGTGGCCACCGCGCTGTATCTCACGATTAACTCGCAACGCAGTGGGCCGACATCGATTGCGAGGGGCCTGGCACCACTGTACCTTGGGCAAGTGCATTCGCTCTTGCCCGGAGGATGGCGTGTTGTGTCACACAACACGCCATCTTGCACACAACTTGTGTGCAGCACCGCGTCGTCGGACCAATTCCAGGTTGACGGTGTGTATGTGTACGAGTTGGACCCAACTTCAGAGACGGAAATGGACAGTGCCGTCAGATGGCTGAGCCCACGCGGCCCAGAAGCGGAACGCAGCGAGGCATCCGCTGGCCGCGGCAAGTGAGCTCCGGCTCAGTTGTCGCCACCCAACTGCCACAGCAGAGGTGGACACTACGTCCACTGCGGTACCACGGTTTTCAGTCTGAATGTAATCGCGAGTTCAGCAAGTCTCACATAGCGGCAACACGAAGTGCTTCGTCTCTGTTGGTGCGAGTGAAGAATCCATTTTCGCGTTGGCACGCGAAGGCACCTAGCTTCGTGGCTTTCGGAGCCGCTCGTGCTCGCGACAGTAGCATCGGAGCTCGGTTTGCGCGTCGAGCGACTTGTGGCCGAATTGACCCGCGACAAGCTCAGAGTCCGTCGAAAGCCACAAAAAGCGCTCACACCGTGTCTTGGGACTTGCCGGCTGGTGTCCCGAGCATGGCACTCCCTTTCGCAGTGGCAGAGGCACCACATGGCTCGACAACGACCAGTGCTGGAAGCAAAGCGTTCGAGGACCAGCAGCCTTGCGCTACGCTGCCCTCACCCTTCTGGGTAAACAGGCCGAGCAGAGCATTTGTCCCACGTGGCTGGAACGAACTCGAACTCGCCAGACCTGGACGCAACAGCTTGCTTGGGTGAGCGCATGTGTCGCACCGAATGTCCAAAGGCTGCAGCCAGCGGTGCAGGTCGGACGTAAGCTCACTACACAACCTTCACGCTAGCGCGCAAGTGCCGATTCCACACCTACTAGCAGGATGAAGTTCCCGTTGTCCCGCGCACCGTTCGGCGACTACCCTTCCCTCTCCGAAGCACAGGCAGAACAAATCGATCTAATTGTTCAGCAAATACTAGCAGAGACGCTAGCAGAGTACGACACCCACCAGCAAAAGCAGCGACGACTGCTGCCCCGGTCACACTACAAGGTTGTCAAGAAAGTGGAGAACCTTGTCTGCTACCGCCAACGATCAGGCGTGACGCCCGCGCTAGCGACTCCGAGAGCGCGCCTTACTCCAAACCTCGCAAGTGTATCATCGTGGACGTCTTCGTCTACTTCCCATGTGTCTTCCAGCGACGGCGACGCAGTCTGGCGCATGCCGAAGCTAGTGACGGTCGGTACATTAGTCGGAACACTAGACGACGTGATGCTGGGATTGCTAGCTACGGACGCGACATCTTCCTTCATTCGGGCCTCGTACACAAACGAAGAGCTGCTGGACGCCGAACTGCTTCACTGCATCAAGACGCCGACACCCGAGAAGCCGTTCCAGTCCTGCGGTGTCAAATGGCACGTACTAGAGCTGACCAAGATCACGTCAAAGCGCGATTTCGTGTTTGTGGAGGCGTCAGGAGTCCTCGACCGCCCGAATGGGGAGCGTGTAGGTTACCACATCATGCACTCCGTCGACCTTCCTGGCCTCGGTGAGCTGTCGGAGAAGTACCAGGTGCTACGCGCTCGCGTTGTGTCTTGCCATTTATTCCGTCAGGTTCAGAACAACACTGTCGACGTGTTCATGAAAGGCCTCGTCGACGCAAGCGGCCACATGCCTGCCGCCATAGCAATTGCTTCTACGGCTGGCGCGCTTCTCAAACTTGGTCAAGCTGTCGAGTGCTCGCACAGCAAGAAGCTCGAGTACTTGCTGGAGCTAGAGCAGCTTAAGGGCGCGGGGGTCAGCCACGCCAGTGCTCGGAGCAGTGGGCACAGCGATCGAGGCATTGGCTCTTTCCGGTCGATGAAAACCAACGGGTCCTCGAAGCCCTGCGGCGTGTGCTCCACCACGCTGCACCTGTTCCGCAGCGTCGCTCATTGTGAGCTGTGCGCCAAAGCAGTTTGCTCTCGCTGCCGTGTGACCAGGCGGCTCAGCTACCGAGTCGCCCGTCCGAAGGAGCTCAAGCAGCAGAACACCATCTTCTGCACGACGTGCGTCACGAAGGCTACTGCGTTCAGCGCCGCTGAGGTAGCTCGCGCGGAGGTGAACGCGCAGACCTCCGCTAAGAAGAGCACCCTAGGCGGCCTGAACTCCTTTGCTTCGAGCCAACCCCGTCAGTTCCTGGCCAGCTCGACCCGCTCCAGCAACCACACGGTGCTGTCGTCGTCCAACTACTCGCGCCTCGAGACGTCTGTCGAGGAGGACGAAGAGGACGACCAACGACGCAGTTTGAGCAACGACGTCAGCCGAGTGCGGCGCCGTTCGCTGACCCACCCGGCCGTGTTGAACGACAAGGTGTTGTCGGGCGAGAAGCTGGCGGACCTGGACCTCACAGCCGGCCTGAGTGTGGTGAGCTCCTGCAGCGACTACTTGGACGAGGACTTCTACGAGAGCGAGGCGGGTCGAAGGAAGACCCAGCCGCCCAGCGCGTTCTCGGACCTGCCCGAGGGCGAGCCCATGGACCCGCTTGCGAGCTCGATGCCGCCCAAGCCCAACGCGCCGCCGATAAACAGCCACCTCCGGCGGCAGCGCGAGCTCATGCGGCGCATGGAGGAGCTGCGGCAAAACGCCGAGAGCGTGTACCAGCTCACGTGGCGCAACACGCAGTCTATGCAGCTGCAGTCGCAGTCCGTGTGCGGCGCCCTGGCCGACCTGGATCTGGACCTGGACTAGTAGCAAGGCACCCTCGAAGGCAGGAGCACCCGCAGCAATAGGATAACTACACTATAACACTAAGTTAGATGACCACCCCCGACAACTCGAAGACTTCTTGTCGCTCGTTGCACGTCAAGCCGACAGACACCAAGATGTAGGTATCCGCTAGAGCCGGCGCCGACGCGTTCCCCGCCGCCATGTGGACAGATACTGTGAGAATCCACCGCACGATTGGAGCTCGGGCTCGGCTCACGGTGAGCCTCAACGGCCAGGAGCATTGGCTCGAGGGCCCAATGCGCTCGGCCTGCGTTGGCAGCGTCTCAGCTACGTCAGGGCCGGCCACGGTCCGCTCTCCCATCCTGCTCGCTCGAAGCGTGGGTTGCGTTCGTGCAGACCTGCCTCCTGATTCAGGACCTGAACGCCATCCTGGCCGCCGACACCGTGCTCGAATGACCACCGCACGCGCGAATCCAGCGCCTTAGCAAGCACAGCGACAGCCACCGCAGTCTTTCGACGCCGTTCCACTCGCGAAAGGCGAACGCCGTTCTCTCTCGACGTTGCACACAGCCAGCCGCCGCAGACCGCGCGAGACATGGGGGCCCAAGCACCAAATGCATGGGCCAATGCACGAGGGCGGAGCCTACCCCAACAACGACCGCATCGCTACATGCAGCGGTTGAGCTAGCATGCCGGCCAGCTTGGTCGCTATAAAGCAGCAGGCGAGGCATCAGGCCTTGCCAGCATTGCATCCGTCCAGCATGACGAGTGATAACTTCAACTCCTGGTGCCGCGTCTCCGGCTGTTCGAGCCATAGTAAGCGCCAGTGTGACCGCGTAAGTCGCTGCTTAGTCGCGCATCACCCCCGGCCTGTTGTTGTTGACGCCACTCGCTCGCTCACTCGCGAATCCGCCGCCTGCTGCGCAGCCACGTCAAAGTGGTGGGCGGACCATGAAGAAGTTCCCGCTGTCCCGCGAGGCGTTTCCGAGCGTGCCTATGCCCACAGAGCAGCAGGACGCGCTGGAGGCGCTCGCGGAGCAGCAACTGGCATTGGCCGAGCTCCAGCTGGACCAGCACTTGACGCGGGACAATTCCACCGTGGACAAGCGCCGCTGGAAGCCGCTCAAGACCAGGGAGCGCATCACCGTCTTCCGCGAGCGCTCGAGCGCCGCCTTCCACCGCCAGTGCCACAGCCGCAGCCAGGTGGCCGCAGGAGCAGAAGCGTCCTCTGTCAACGGACTGTTGGGTCCTCAGAGCGACGACGACTGGCCGCTGCCGCAACTGCTGGCGGTTGGCACCCTCGAAGGGACGCTGGAGGACATTATGTACGGTATCCACACGCCAACAGCTGCCCACGTGATGGCCAAGGCGGTCATCTCGGAGGACGAAGTGGTGGACGCTCAGGTGTTACGTGAGCTGCGAGGACCCACCATCGCGCACCCGTTCCGGTTCCTGGGCTTGAAGTGGCTCGTCAAGGCCCACCCGCCCGCCATGGGCGCGCTCGTGCTGCCGCGCGACTTGGTGTACGTCGAGCACGTGGGCATCAAGAGCCGGCCGGACGGCTCCAAGCTTGGCCACTTCCTCATCCACTCGGTCAACTTGCCGCAGTACCCGGAACTGCGACGCGAGCTGGGGCTCGTACGGGCCCGAGTGTCCTCCTGTGTGCTGCTGCAGCAGCGGCAAGGAGACCCAACTCAGGTGGACGTCTTCATGACCGGGCGCGTTGCTGCTCAAGGCCGAGTGCTGGACAGCCTTGCGCTGCTGTCGACGGCCAACGGCCTCACCTACTTCTGGAAGGCAGGCGTGTGCGCGCAGCGCCGGAAGTTGGCCTGGAGGCTGCAGCACAAGCACAAACAGCCCGCCGCTGGGGCACAGGTGCCACCGGAGCAATGCCCGCTGTGTAGGAAGAGACTGGATCGAGCCTTCAGTTCGCCGACGCGCTGCGAGATGTGCGGCGTCCGCATGTGCTCGCGCTGCTGCGTTTGTCAGAAGCTGCTGTTCCCAGGTGCTTTCGGCAGCAAGGAGACCCACCTAGTCACGGTGGAGCTCTGCACGCCCTGCATTACGCACACCACTGAGGAGGACGCGATGGCGATCGCTCGGCAGGAAATCCGAGCTGGACAGTACGGAGCGCTTACGTCGCCTCGAGGTGCCACGCAGCGCAATCGCGCGTTCAATGCCGTGAAGCCTCGTCGTCGTAGAGTGGACTTCTCCGCTTCAGCTGGTCCACCGGTGACGAACAATCCACTACCTCGAGAACCGAGGCCGAACTTCGCTGCTTCTGCTGGCCCGGCACGGACAAAAGTTGACGAGAGCGACGATGATGGTGAAACAGTGACGCGCCAATCGCTGCAGGCTCTGGACAATTTGCTAGAGAACTCCAAGGGACCCAGTGGCGATCATTTGGACGATCTGACAGGTAGTGAAGATGAACCGACCTATCCACTGACGCCGAAACAAGCTCCGATGACGCTCGCAGACCTCGAGGATCCCGACAGTGGTGGCAATGCTTCAGCTCAATTCTCCCCAAAAGTAGCAACCGAAAGCAGTTCATCACCGCTATGGAAGAGGATATCGGCGCTGCAACTGAAGGCTGAATCCACCTACCGCTACACCAAGACGACGACGGAGAAGACACTACACTTGAGCCACAGCGGTTGCTCGCCAACGTACACATCTTCGCCTACCAGACCCTGAGGGAAATGAATTCAGGACGAACAACTTGTGAGAAATGATCCAACAACGCTAGAATGAAAAGTGCAAATTCGGTAAGGGCTTTCCCGAAGCTACTGGTGAACGCAGCTGTCTCTTGCCCTCACCTTCCGGAAACGGAATCGGCTAAACTCTCGCCGCATGGCTGTACACGCCGGATATGCCTTGTCGAGCCCTCGCAGCTTCATTCGAAGAAGAGTCTGGATGTCACCTTCGTATGTAGGGAGCAGCACGCCTCAGAGAGCGTAGTGTCAAACGCATCGACTGGAAGCAGATTGCAACCCAGCGAGGCCTCGTGCAATTTCTATAGCCCCGGCTGCCATAATGCACACTACCCGCATCTTCCCGAGCACTACGCAGACTTAGCAGGGTCGGTTCCACACGTGAAACTCTCACACTCCGACGGCCGACATCGGCCACATCCCCAAACTTCAACAAGTAGTCCGTGAATTCTGTTGTCACCGTAAAAACTTAGACGCGCGAGATGTGGCCTCATTGCGACGCCGATTCTACATCATTTCGAAGGGCTGGGACCATTTAACAGAAGACCAGCTAGAAATCGAAAAGGACCAGCTCGTTCGATGCAAGACAAGGCTTAACAACCACGGAGAAAAAATACTTTGAAAGCTTCTGCTGCACTTTACATTGAGATGGCAACTCATAGCTAGGTACTTCTACACCACTTGAATAAATGAACAAATATTGGAGAATGTAAGGTGAAAAGTGTATGAAGCCGTTGTGAGCGTTAGCAGAAGTACCTAGTTTGGAGTAAATGGGAAGCCCTTCTGGCCGCAAATCTTCAGTCTTTACTGGAGCAGGGGCAACGCTCTTGCTGCTCGAACTTCTTCAGTGTTAACAACACCTCTCCCATTTTTGGACGGTCTTCACGACGAGTAGCAATCATCTTATGGACCAGCTTCCACTGATCAACTGTCATCTCGTCTGGTTTCTCCACAACTTGGTCACCCTTGCGAAGTTTTTCTTTGATCTCGTCGCTCGTCATCCCGGCGCCCCAAGGCATGTGGCCTGTCACCGCTTCAATGATGCACATACCCAGTGAGTACACATCCGATGCAAAGGAGGGCTTGGTCACTGTCATCGTAGCATATTCTGGAGCTCGCCACTGCATCGCACCTAGCGTCGATTTTTTATCCTGCATCGGATATGGTCCCGACTCGAGAAAACTCAAGCCAAAATCCGTCAGCATCGCTGTGCCGTCTTGGTCGACGACAATGTTGTTGCACTTGAGGTCACCGTGGATAACACCCTGTTCGTGCAGATAATTTAGCCCTGCCCCCACCTCGAACAGCTTCTGCCAGACAATTTTCTCGTTCGGGTTCTGTTCGCGCTTTTTCTTGAGATACCCCAGTAGTTCGCCGTTTGCTGCGTAGCTGGACACGATGAAGCACGGCCGCTCGGTATGGTTAGCACCATAAAAGGGAACGACGTTATCATGTCGAAGGTTTCTCCAGATCTCTACTTCCTGCTTGAAGCGCTCCATTTCGATTTCGTTATCCAACTTGATACAGACCTCCTTTTCAACTACAGCGCAGTTCGACCACTGCGCGTGATACACTAGTCCAAAGCCTCCCGATGCGAACGGGGCCTCGATCCTGCAAACCGAGCTGCGCGGGATATACCAGGGTGGTTGGCTCTGTGGAGTTACTTTCACTGGAGGAGGAGGTGTAATGCAAACCTCGTTCTTTGTCTTCGCAGTATCTGGTCGGTCTCCGGCGGCTTGCTGCTTCTTGGCCCGAGAACTACTACCCTTGACGTGGATGCCCCGCACGTCCGCGCTCCACATCCTGTCTTGGTGTTCAGACTTGAACTGCAGCCATCTCTCGGTTGAATAGGTCGGTCTGAAACAAACGGCAGTCTCCACGATCTCGTGAACTTCACAATCGCGTTGCACGACAATCTAATCATGAAGCTTCACCCCAAACTTATCGTCTTGACGATGCTCAATCTCAAAACGGCTTTCCAGCCCGTCTGCCAAAGCTGTTGCATTGAACTTGCGACTGCAACGGCTTGGCCCCAATGCAATGCAACCGCATGAGATCACACGAAGGCCTAGAAGCGGTGGAGCTCCGGAACGTAGGTGCTCCGGTGTTTTCATTAAAATACAGAGCAGTACTCGACTCGGCTTGCCATTCTCGATTTGACTCGCATCACGATGGAGCTCCCCACTCTCGGTTCGATCCTCAGTTTCTTGGGCGACCTGTACAGCAAGTACGAAGAGCTGGACGACAGCAACGAGCTATGCAAGAGTTTGCACGAGCGTCTGAAGAGGTTCCTGGATATGCTGAGTACCATCGATCCTGCCACCATCGAAGCCAACGGCCTCTTGTCGAGCATAAGCAAACTAGTGAACGAGTTCTCCGCTGCTGTCACCGAGTACGCTGACCAAGACTTCGTCTCCCGCTGGCTGAGGCCCAACACGTTCCCAGAAAAGGTCAAGCTCTACAACGAGCGACTTGACGAGTTGTGCCGGATGGGAGTCAAGGAGGCAGCAAACCTGCTCGAATGGCGCAACAAGTACGTGCAAGACATGTCGAACGCGTTGTCGTCGACTCACGGACTGCGCGAAAAGATCTGGAAAGCCCTCGATGATGACAAAAAGTGGCCGCCAAGCAAGATCGAAGAGATGATGCTGTCTGTGAAGCGAGATCTGCCGGAGTCGCCCGTGTCGATGCGTCACAAGCGCCACCAACAAATCCTCGAGGTGGCAGAAGAGCACTTCCTCTCTGGGAAAAAGCTGGAGAAGCCCCCGTCCTGGTTGATCGCCGCCAACGAACTGTCCTCCCATACCGAAGCTATTGCCAAGTCGGAGTTTGCGGAGATCGTAGTTCGAAAGTGGCAGGGGGCCCAAGTCGCAGTCAAGAAGATGGTTATTGCAGTCGACACGAACCCGGTATTCGACAAGCAGTTTATCGTGTGGAGTACGCTGCGTCACCCAAATGTGGCCCAGCTCTACGGAGCTGGCACAGATTGTGGCGCTCCCTTTTTCGTCTACGAGTACGCGAGCAAGAGGAGTCTGGATTGCTGCTGGGACCAAATGACGCCTAAAGAAGTGTGGGGAATTCTGCTCCAGGCATCCTTGGGACTGCTGTACTTGCACAGTAGGAAGATCGTCCATGGAAACCTTAGCTGCTCGAAAATACTGATCAACGATCACGGGCACGTCAAGTTGTTCGAGTTTGGAGCTTCGTATGTTCGAGACAACAACCAGAGCAACAGCGCTTCGCCCAGGAAGCGGGAGGAGTTCGCGGCACCGGAATGCATTGGAATCGGTGCGGATGGCAAGGCTGATGGCATCCACAGTCCTGGATTCGAGGCCGACGTGTACACGTTTGGGCTGACCATCATGGAAGCGATTGGGAAGAAAAGCCCCTTTGAAGGCATGAAGTTGAGCGACATCCACAAGGTCAAGGAGAGAAACGAGCTGCAACGACCAGAAAACATGAACGAGGAAGCGTGGCGTCTTGTTCAGCGCATGTGCGAGCGCAACCCGAACGAAAGAGTTTCGCTTGCGCTCGTAGTGTACGAGTTGGAGAAGCTTGCGCAGTGAGTTGGCGGAGCAAGGCCCAATTCGAGATAGCTACATGCCGAGTTAATCAACGCGAGTAGGGAGCGAGGAGGCCGACGTCCATATATAATTCTTTGCTTACTCTTGGTTGTTTGGTAGACCAGTGTTGTCAGACGGCACCGCAAGAACAAAGAGCGTCTGCGGGTTGCTTATTGCTAGGCCTGGGCCGGAGTCAGTAGCGCTCTCATCACTGACGATATTGGATTCGGCTGTGGCTCGAACGAGTGCCGCGCTTCCTGCTAGTCGCTTGAAAAATGCCATTAGTGGCTCCACAAGCGTTTGGGTTGCTCCAGTGCTGTCACTCTCTCCAATCCAAGACGCCCAGGGGCTGGCATTTGGAGGTGACATCGGAAGCACAGCTAGCATCACTAGTAGCAGTTGGAACTTCTCAAAGGAGATCACCTCGGTGTGGGCACTGCCGGATATCCAATTGACCGCTTCCAACAAGAAGTGCAAGGCGGGTAGGCCAGCGCCAGGGGATAATAAGTTAAAGTCGCTTGCAAACATCGCCAGCCCACGAAACGTGAGCATGGCCAGTCGGCGTGGAGCTACAGCCTTCGGAGTGGAAAGAATCGGAGTTCCACCATCCGAATCTGCATGAAGTTCGCGGCGTGAGTAGTGACGATGCAGTAGCTGGATTCCCTCTCGGTTAGCAGCTAGAAGTTGTCGCGCGGCAGTAGCGGTTGGCTCTTGTGATCCCGTCAGTTGAAGGTCGAGCTCCTTGCAGCGACGGATCTGCTTAAGAAGTCTCGCTCCAAGCCGCAACGATAGGGGCACCAGGTACCGAAGCATGAACCATTCCTCGTCATCGTCGATCTCGGGGTCTTCTCCGCCCGCTTGTTGCATTGCCTGTTCCGCTTGCGCGACTACGCGTTCTCGGACAATGAGCATCGCTGCTGTGAATCCACTCAGACTCAAGTGTGCATCCGCTCCAGCAGCTAATGGTGCTGCCTGGCGATGTGCCATCCTTGAAGCGTTGGTTGGCGAACCTTCTTGCGCCATGGTTCGTTCGGCTTGAGAAAAGATGAGGTCCGTCACGTGGAGTTTGAGCGGGGGTAAGTTCGTGCCTCCACTTTGCGAAGCCACTAAAGAAGATACCGACGCTGTCGGCGCTGAAGCACCACCCGGAATCACGTTCATATCGCGCAGCACGACACGAAATTGACTTTTGCTCATGCCTCGTTGGTGCACCGGGTCCACAAGAGCCACGTAGTAGTGAAACAGGCAATTGCTCAGGCGCTTCTCTGTGGTGAGGACCTGTAGATCGCGGACGCCGCGTAGCTTCAAGTATGTGCTCAGGAACATGTCGAGAGCAGGTTCGTTCGCGCAGATTTCTTCCAGCCGTGCCTCAGCGCCTCCATCTTCATCATTTTGCACATCATTAGTGGGGTTACCAGAACCTTCATTGTCGTCTTCATTCTCGTTCAAAGCCTCACTTAGACTCGATTGCCTCTTGCCCTTCCCGTTGAGCACTTCGGCTGTTGTGGTCGTAGCTTGGCGGTTGTGTGTTGTCACCTTCATCATCATCGACTGCTTCTTGCGCCGCACGAATGACGACCGCGGAAGCAACTGCGCTAGTCGGGCTTGCTCTTCACGCTTCGCTATATCTTCGCGACGTTGACGCACATGGAGTCTTGCCTGCAGGAGCGTCTGCTCGTGCGCCTCGAGCTGCCTCCGTTTTTCGCGAGCAATCGCAGCCGCAAGAGCAGACCGAGACTTATCCAGGCCTTCCCACACCCGTGACGCCTCTTGCGATGTCCGCGCGCCAGCAGCGTTTGCGAGCTCACGCACTGCATCGGGTTCTTCCCACTGAGACTGACCCGTTCGTGTGTTTTTGTAGTAGATTGCGCGCGAAACTGGGTCTTGAACTGCTGTCCACTCGGTCTCTTTGCTGGTTACAACGCAGACAGTTTGCTTCTTCTTCTTGACCCAGACGTACTCCTCATTGCCATCGTCCACCTCGCCGGTGTTTTCCGAGTATGTGTCGTATTGCTGGGTGTTGTTCGCAGAGCTTTGGGCTTGCTGAGGCTGCAGCGAGGCATCGAACCCGGGCGGGACTTCCCACTGACACTTCCCCGTAAGGTTGTTGTAGTAGAACGCTTGCCCGCTATCGTTGTCCCAACATTGGACCCAGTCGGTGGTCGTGCCCTCAGTTGCTGCGTCACTATAGTAGTTGTCTCCGCTATTCGCTGCATTGGCCGGAGCGAGCCACGATGTCCCTGCACTTGCTGCAAGTTCCCTTTCCGCTTGTGCTAGCAGCTCTTCGCATCCCGGATGCTTGTTTGCAGCCGCTAAGTCCTTAGGGCTCATGCCTTTCGCATTGTTCGTCAGTGGATCAGCCCCGTAGCGCAGCAGAACCGCTAGCGAAGCAGTGCTACCATTGCATGCAGCTGCGTGGATAGCTCGGTCACCTCGCTGGTCCTCTAGTTCCAGCATCCAGGAGCGAGACTGGTTGTTCCAAGCGCATAAGAACTCCACGCACGCGACGCGATTTCGAGCACACGCGACGAATAGAGGAGAGCGACCAAGCTTGTCTCCTTGAAGAAGGTCGTCACCAAAGGCTAGTAATGCCTCCAGGCACTCAGGTGTAGCTGCCAAATGAGACGGCTTAAAACCTTTAGCGTTGCGTCCGTGGGGATCGGCACCAGCGTCTAACAGTAGCTGTAAGCACTTGTGCCAGCCGAAGAAGCAGCACACGTGCACCGGGGTATCCATCTGCCGATCTGCCGTGTTAAGCCACACTCGGCGCACACGTGCCAACAACGCACAGCACTCAAGTCGATCCGCTGCACATGCGTAGAACAGCGGCGTTCGCTGCTTTTTGTCGAGCCACGTTGACTTCTTCTTCTTGCCTTGATCTGTCATAGCCTCAGCCTCGACGTCAGCCTTTTGAAGCAGAAGTTCTAAACAGGTAACATGCCCCGCGTATGCTGCACAGTGCATCGGTGGCATTTCACGACTCTTGCTACACTGCGAGCAAGCTTGTTGCATTTGTTGAGCACTCGTTTCTTCCTTTTCCGGCGTGGTGACCAACTCAGTCGGCCGAAATGCTGAGTCCGGGGAGACGGCTTCTGCGTTTCGAGTAGTCGGGCTTCCAGGGAGCGGGGCTAGCTTGTGCGTGCGAGCCGTTGGGCGCGGCTCCATCGACGACGCGGGGCTCCCTTCTGAGGATGGAGCCTTCTCGAGATACTTTGCCTCCAGTGAGCTGAGAGCCGAGTGCGATTCGATACGATACATGCGTCTCTCCTTGGATGCACTGGGATGGCCATCTTCACGAGAAGCTTGGTCGTCGGTGTCGCTACCGGGGCCGGACTCATCATCCTCACCATCGGCCACCTTTCCGTCGATGAGCTCGTCCGAGAACAACTGCTCTGTCGAGATGTCATGCGACAGCCTCGCGACCAGCTTGCGCCTCGCCTTCTTCTCTGCAGCCGTAAACTCCGGAGCCACACTCGCAGCGTCACCGGCCGCGTCGCCCACGTACACTCGCGACGACTTCTTCACCATGCTTCCAGGATTCGGACTCGAACCAAAGCGTCGTGGCAGCCCCGCTAAACAAAACCTTCGGAAACGGTCAGTACACCAAGAGAGAGAGATGCAATGCCAGCACCAAGACGCGAGCACAGGGGATACTCATTAATTAGAACCTCGTCAGCTTTCATTGATTGCATGCGAGTTCTGTGAGTACAGCATCACTGAAGAAAAGACCCCGTCAAAATCCACGCTGCGCAATAGCAAACCTTGGGCGTTAAGTGGACACGACGTGCAACCAGTCGTTGGGCGCCAGGGAAATGGTGTGCTTGAGCTCCTCCACGACGTTGTCGCGAATCTCCGGCCGCGAAAGCATGAGCTGGCGCGCGCTCTCGAGCACGTCCGAGGCGTTCCACAGCAGGATCCCCATGATCTTGTTGCCCTTGAGGTAGTACACGACACCGCGCTCGTAGGGCATGCCTCGACCGCTATTCGGGCCACCAGCACTGATGTTGGGCGGCTGCACCCAGACGCCCACCGTGCGCAGGGAAGAGTCCACCTCGCCGATTCCCTCGATCAGCATCCCGATGCCTGGGAGGTGGCTGCGGAACAAGGGCTGGTGGCGGTACGTCTTCATCTTGCCGGCGCCACGCAGCGATCTGGCCATGTTGCGCCCCGCCGTGAGGCCGCTGTTGACTGCGTGGTCGTACCGGTCGACCCGCCGTCTGCCCAGGTACGGGTCGTAGTAGCTGGCCGCGTTGCCCGCGACAAAGAGGCCGGACACGGCCTCGAGCTGGGCGTTGACCACGAGGCCGCCGTTCTTCTCGTCGCGCTCGAGGCCGCCGCCCGCGCGCGTGGCGCGGCCCATGCGCAGCGTGGGGGCCGGGTCCGTGTGGGTCGAGGCCAGCACCACGTAGTCGGCGTCCAGCGCGGCCTCGGGCTTGTCCTTGCCCAGCACGCCGACGGTGACGCCGCTGTCGCTCTCGTTGTCATCGTCGTCCACGCTGGGGCGCAGACTCGTGACGAGGCGGCCGGGCACGACCTCGACGCCCGCGCGGCTGAGGCGGCGCGCCAGCTCGTCGGCCAGGTAGGGCGGCAGCGAGCGCGCGGCGGGCGCGTGCTCCACGAAGACGAGCTTGGTCTGCAGGCGGTCGCTGCGCACGTCCGTGGCCAGCGCGCAGGCCACCTCGCAGCCCAGGAAGCCGGCGCCGATGACCAGCACGCGCTGCACGTCCGCGGCCGCGCCGGCCGCCACCTGGTCCAGCCGCGCGAAGTCCGCGCGCGTCGTGCACGTGTTGACGCGGTCCTTGAGCGCGTACGACACGCGGTCGCTGTCCAGCACGTAGAAGTGGCGCGGCCGGCCGGCCGAGGCCACCAGGCAGCGCTCGTAGCGCACCTCCGTGCCGTCGCCCAGCAGCACGCGGTTCTTCTCCACGTCGAACTCGAGCGGCCGCTTGTCCAGCAGCAGCGTGAGCGGCGGCGGCGCCGACGAAGAAGAAGAAGAAGAGGAAGAAGAAGAAGACAACGAGGCCGCGTCCTCCTCGAAGCGCGCGCTCAGGTGGCGCCGCCACTCGTTGTAGCTCTCCAGCAGCGCGGGCGCCAGCGTCTCCTGCTCCTGTTCCTGCTGCTGCTGCTCGTCCGCGTCGCCGCCCGCGCGCGCGCCAAAGTCCAGCCGCGGCAGCGCGTTCTCGTCGCTGAGCACGAGGATGTCGGCGCTGGCGTCCTCCTGGCGGATGGCCTCGATGGCCGCGTTGGCCGCCGTGCCGGAGCCCACCACCACGTAGCTGTGGTGCTTCGTCTGCTTGCGGCGCGTGAAGCGGCGCGTCAGCCGCAGCTTGTCGCCCGGCGGAGAGGCCGGCGAGGGCTCCTCGGGCGCGCGCGGCACCGGGTCGCTGCGCGCGGAGGAGGAGGTGACGGGGGAGAGTCCCGCGGTCAGCAGCGCCGCCGCTGGGGCCGACGCGCGCAGCACAGAGCGCCACATGGAGCAGCAGGTCCCCGAGCCTGGAGTGCCGAGCGTGGAGAATGCTGTCGAGAAGGGAATTTCAACCAATCCGAGGCGGAGGAGCAAGTTTGGAGAAGGGGAAGGTCGATTTGCAGCAGAGTTTGACAGGAATTTGCATTTTGCATGTTGTTGCGTTTGAACTAACGTTACTTAGCAATTTGCCGTTTTGAAGGTGAAAAGGGGTAGTGCCTGATGTTTTGCTTCTGATTTCTAGGGAACTGCCCTCTTATCTGTTGTACAAGTTACTGCAGTCAGTGCTGTACTCCACGGTGGTCGAGACATGGTCGTAGACCATGACGGACGACACGTTCTCGCTGATCCAAACCTTGTCGAACGCCAGACTCCTATCCTCATCCTTGGTGACGAAGAAGCTCAACAAACGGCACGAGTCGTCCTGGAAGATGCCCAACCTCGCACCGCGGGGAAGAGTCGACCATTGCGCGAACGACACGTTGTCCAGAATGCAGGACGAGACCTTGTAGCACGTTTGCGTGCTTTGCAACGTAAAATGACGAATTTGCGACTTGGAACCCTTGTAGCTCCAGAGTGCGAGCAAGACCGATCCCTCTACGAAGCAGCCGTCCAGGACAACCCCAGCGAACAGCAACATTGTCACCACTGCCAACATCATGTTCGTTACTGGGGGAGTTGTGTACTGTGACTCTGGTTGTGGCCGACTTCATCCAACGATGACAAGCTGGGGGCCATCCGAGGGATTCTGCTCTGCATCTTCCTCGTTTCTCATGTACATGCCATCACCCAGTAGCACCAATTCGACATTCACACACACCAGAAACGGTGGCTGGCGGTCATCTCTGCATCTCCCATCGTCACTAGCACTGCATTGGTAGCTTCCAGTGCGAGGCATCTTGTGCTATGAAGCATATCAGGGCCGCGAATGAACCCAATGGCGCACTTCCTTCACCTGCGCGCTTCCTTCAGCTTCGCCGTCTCCGCTCCCTCTTGAGTCGCGCTTGTCAGCCTCATACGTCCTCCATTCATAGTCACGGGAGAACCTACGCCGTTAGGATAGGCACTTTTAGGAACCTCACGTGAAGTCAGTGATATACAAAATTGTCTTAAACTATCGTCAGAGAGTGCAGGAACGACCATTGTTTTAGCGCGCCCGGCCTACTTGACTACTATACAAACACATAACTTTCGACTTTAGGAAGTGGATAGGCGACATCTTACAGGATTCATGCGTTCAGGGATATCGAGCTGAGGACATCGAAACTCCACAGCCTTCGGCCGCGTTGCTGTATGCCTGGGCAATCTCGGTGACGAAGTTGACGATGAAAACCGCTGTGATCCATGATATTGGAGGCGAAATTGAATACTAAGGAGTTTCTGCCGGGTTGGACACATTTAAGCGTTCTGGGGTGCACTGATGGACTTTTTAAGTTTCGACTTTTAAAATAGTCGAAATTCCCATGCTTTGGCTTGGTTTGACGAAGCATTCGTGAAGTACGAATGGTAATACTTATTCTACATGTTGCATTCTTCTTTTAATAAGTAGTTCTGCAACACTACCGAACGTATTCTGATTTTTTATCCCAGAATACTTGCAGATGGTAAGGTCCGTCACAATTGTGAAGTTCCCTTCCCGTGTCTGCTGGAAAACGGTAGTTCGACTCTGATTCGGCATCCCCCAGATTGTCTGAGCTTGACGTAGCTAGAAAGCTGCAGCCACTATCGAATTCACACGACTGAGAGCGCAATTCGCAAATCCCCGAGTACCAAAACGACCATGCCGATGCTGGTATTGTTCCTGCTGGCTGCTCTTCTCCCCGAAATCTGTTTCGCGCGGGTATTGGACCCTCCTTTCGTCTCACTCACGCTCTGGAGCTACAAGGGTTCCAAGTCGCAAATTCGTCATTTTACGTTGCAAAGCACGCAAACGTGCTACAAGATCTCGTCCTGCATTCTGGACAACGTGTCGTTCGCGCGATGGTCGACTATTCCCAGCGGTGCGATGTTGGGCATCTTCCAGGACGACTCGTGCCGTTTGTCGAGCTACTTCGTCACCAGGTATGAGGATAGGAGTTTGGCGTTCGACAAGGTTCGGATCAGCGGGAACGTGTCGTCCGTCATGGTCTACGACCATGTCAGGACGCCCGTGGAGTACAGCACTGACTGCAGTGGTATGTACAACAGATAAGAGGGCAGCTCGAGTTTTCGCTCTGTAGTTTGAGAACTGTCGGATCACTTGAATCGTTAACAATAGTTGACAATCGTTGGCAATGGTAGATTAGCATTTGGTTCCCTAGAATTCAGAAACAAAACATCAAGCACTTGTTGAGAAAAAAATACTAACGTGCAACAATAATTTGTTGCGTCCTTAGCTGGAAATGTACAAGGCGCTGCATTCGGTGCTGTGTTCTATAGCCGACGAGGCGCCTTCGTAGAGCATGACGGCCGATACGTTTTCACTCACTCCTTTCTTGTCGAACGCCAAACTTTTGGTATCCGTCCTGGTGGTGTAGTACATCAGGCTGCACGAATCATCCTTGAAAAACGCCATCTTCGTGTTGCTAGGAATGGTTGACCATCGCGCGAAGGAAATGCTGTCCAGAGCAGACCTCGGAAAATACAGTAAAGTATTGCATTGCAAAGTTTCAAATTCCATAATTATAATTTGAATAATTTCATGTTTAATAATACACATCTATTGTAATTATTTTTCTATTGCAAAATGAATTATAGTTATGTTTTGTATGGAAATCCAATTTAATGATTTTACTGTCTCAGTAATAATTGTACTGGAGACCTTGGGGTACAATAATACATATTTCCGGACAAAAAATACAGTAATTGCAATTCAATAATAATTTTTCCGAGGTCTGGTCCTGAGGAGGAGAACTTTGAGTGCTTTGCAGGGTGAAGTGTCGAATTTGCGACGCCGAGTAATAGTATGAACAAGACCGATCCCTCTACGAAGCAGCCGTCCAGGACAACCTGCATCTTCCTCGTTTCTCATGTACATGCCATCACCCAGAAGCACCAATTCGACATTCACACACTCCAGAAACGGTGGCGGGCGGTCATCTCTGCATCTCCCATCGTCACTAGCACTGCATTGGTAGCTTTCAGTGCGAGGCATCTTGTGCTATGAAGCATATCAGTGCCGCGAATGAACCCAATGGCGCACTTCCTTCACCTCCGCGCTCACTCTTGAATCGCCCTCTCCACCCTCACTTCTCCTCCTCCTCCTCCTCCATCCACTGCCATGCTGAACCTGTACCCGCCCGCGAACCACGCCGTGCACAACGGCGCGTTCCTCAACTTCGCGCCGGAGATCGACCAGGCCTGCCAGGCCATCCGCGAGGCCTGTCGCGGCCTCGGCACGGACGAGAAGGCGCTGATCGCGGCGCTCGGCGCCAAGTCGGCGGACCAGCGCTACCTCATCTCGGTGCGCTACCCGCAGCTCTACGGCCAGGAGCTGCGCAAGCTGCTCAAGTCCGAGACGTCGGGCGACTTCGGCCGCCTGCTGCAGCTGCTGGCGCGGCCGCTGCCCGAGACGTCGGGCGACTTCGGCCGCCTGCTGCAGCTGCTGGCGCGGCCGCTGCCCGAGGCGGAGGCCGCGGTGCTGCGCAGGGCCACCAAGGGCCTGGGCACCAAGGAGAAGCTGCTGTACCCCGTGGTCATGGGCCGCACCAACGTAGAGCTAGCCATATTGAAGAAAACCTACTTTGAACGCTACGGCCGCGACCTGGGCTCGACCCTGGACGGCGAGCTGAGCGGCGACCTCAGGAAGGTGCTGCTGGCCGCGCTGCAGGCGCCGCTGGAGCAGTTCAACCCGGCGCTGCACACGCCGCAGCGAGCCGAGGCCGACGCCGAGGCCCTGTACAAGGCCGGCCAGGGCCGCCTGGGCACGGACGAGAAGACGTTCATCGCCGTGTTGGTGGCGAGTCCGCCGCAACACCTGCGAGCGGTGAACGCCGCGTACGCCCGGAAGCACAAGAACGACCTGGTCAAGGCCGTCAAGAAGGAGTTCGGAGGGGACGCCGAGGACGCGCTGCTCTTCCTCGTGCGCATGGCGCTGGAGCCGCTCGAGCTGCTCTCGGAGCTGTTCGAGAAGACCATGAAGGGCTTCGGCACGGACGAGGACGCACTCAGCGCCGCGCTCGTGCGCTACCGCGTCGTGCTGCAGGACATCCGCCCCGCGTACAGGAAGAAGTACGGCAAGGAGCTGCGCGACCGCATCCACGGAGAGGTCAGCGGCGACTACAGGAGGCTGCTCCTGGCGGTGTTCGACGCGCCGGACCACTAGGTTGGATGAGAAGATGCTGCGGCTTGTGTGTGTGACGGCTGTTGCGGCGCTGCAGCTCGTGATCCGTGGCTCAAGCTCTTCCGAAGAGCAAATTATGGACTGCGCCATGTTTCACGGTCAAGTTCGATGAGACTTTGTCGCTCTAGTTATCCGTGCTCCCGACAGGATGCCAGACAGCGCTGCTGTGCGACTCAACGGGCTGGAAATGGTACAAGTAGCTTTGCATCCAGGAACAAGTGCTGCCCTTCCATTCGTTCTACCGCCTTATATCGATGTCGAAAGGGCCACAACTTTGTTGCGTAGGTATCTGTCCTGCATAGTATTGTTACACTTACCTCGTTTTAGGCCAAGAACGCGTGCTCAGAGAGCTCTACTGCAGTTGCTCGCTCTATTTGCATGGGAAAGCATACGTGTTAGTAGTGGAAAAATACAACAACTAGAGCGATGCATTACCTCCTGGGTCGATACAGAAGCAGCGTCGCAAAAACGACTTTGCTTCAGGTGATAAATGCTCTGGTAACGGAGGTGGGGCCGTCGCCATAGCGATCGTGTACATCGCTGCTAGACCGTTATGGCAGTGCGGCCACGGGTGCTTCGCTGTTGCCATTTCGATGACCGTAGCTCCGATACTCCAAATGTCGGCCTCATATCCGTGGCCAGTCTGCTTCACGACCTCAGGAGCCATCCACGGAATCGAACCTCGAATGGAGCGCAGAGATTCCTCTAAACTTGTGGTCAACATCTGCGGAATCTGCTTCGAGCAACCAAAATCTGCGAGCTTAGACACGCCCTGATCTGTCACCAAAACGTTTGCACCTGGCAACGGAACCAATTAGTACTAAGTATGAAACCCAGCTCGCCTGTGCTCGACCACCTCCTTCTAACCTTTAATATCGCGGTGGACGATGCCCATCTGATGCAAGTACATTACTCCCTGTACAATTTGCCGTGTGTATAACCGGATGAGATCCTCACTGAAGGCGTCAAATTGTTTAAGCATACTAATCGGAGACGAAGTAACAGTCAGATGCACGAAAGTGAAGGCGATCCACTTCTTATTGACACGCACCTGGCAATCGATCCACCGGGCACATACTCCATGAAAATGTAAAAATGGTTCGCTGATCGGTGACTTCCTTTGTAGCTAGACACAGCACACGGGATTATCATTAGCGCAGACCCATCTAAGCTGACAAAGCAGGAGAAGGCGATCAACAGACCGAACGATATGCTTGTGGTTGAGATTATTCATGAGCGCGATCTCCTCTCCAAGTTTCTGCATCTGGGTAACCTGATCAGCGTTTGGGCTCGAGTGGATCTCAATTTCCTTAAGCGCAAAGAGTTCTCCTGTCGAGATATTCAGCCCTTTATAAACCTACAGGGAGTAAAACATACGAGCTAGGTCGTCAAGAACAACGGCCGCCAAATGCCATTCTCAAATGTCCATACCCTTCCAAACGTGCCTTCGCCAATGAGTTCGCCCCGCTTCCACTGCGTTATTGGATTGATAATCTCAATAGTCGAATGTGCTTTTGCTTCTGCTTCTTCGTCTGCTTCGGCTTGCTGATTGTTCTGCACTGCCGCGGCTCGTCGAAGTGAGGTATCTGGCAGCGAGGAAAATCCCGGGCGGCCGATTCGTGGCGAAGTCGACCGCGTGAGAGACATGGACTTCGGAATATCTAGTGCTGAAAGTGCTGCTAGGTGTGGATGCGTCCTGTGGAGCTGTGAAACCATTTCACTCGCCGATGGTATGTTGATAAAATCGCTGCTGGGGTTGCGTTTTGTCTCCACGGGCTGGACCTTGCTTGACGACGATGATCGACTGTGCGATGACTTCGTCTCCTCAGCGCTGGAGGCCGAAAAAATTATCGCATCCGGCATGCGTTTGCTCTTGGCTGCTTTTCCCCAGAGGCCGAAGTTTGACACGGCCTTCTCTTCAATCTGTTCTGCCTGTGCTGTATCGCCTAGGTGGCGGTGGACTTCCAAATTGTTGCGAGAAATACCGTTGTGTGCGTCCCAATTGATCTCTTCACTCTCATCACTGCTATCTTCTCTTTGTTGGCGGTCATCTTCATCGTCACTACACCTGGGCAGATGTTCAGGTCTCTCGCAAAGCCCTTCAAGCCCATCAGGGTCTGTGGCTGACCTGCTCCTCTCATGGTCTTTCAGCGCCCGCACGGCGATCGAGAAGCTGCTGCTTCGCGGTAAAAGATTGTCGTTGTTGCTGGGTCCGTCGTTGTTGTTGTTGTTGCAGTCGGCGCTGTACAGCCGCTGTCTGCTCTCGGGTCTTCTTCCTGAAGGTGCTCGTGGGGTCAAAGCGTTCGGTGCGGACAGCAGAGCTCCGTCCGCTAGCGATAGATGCTTGAGCCGTAGATTCCGTCCGCTTGAGCTGCGGTGCATCTCCACCAGTGGCGACTGACGCAGTGCATCCACTGCGCGGTGGCTGGGTGGTGCGGCGACACCGTCTTTTGCCTCATTGTCCGATACAGGCATGGAACCTCTTCGAGGAGTCGAAATCGCGTTGGGTTCTGCTGCGTCGCTGCAGTCGTCGCGGCACGTCGGTTGCAGAGCTATGGGTGCTTTGGAGTCGTCCGCAGGTGCTGCCGGGTAATCCAGTACCGCTCCGCGTCTAGACTGGCCCCGCATTTGATCTCCACGAACTAGCCGATCCGCAGCAAACAGGCGACTGCTCGCCCAACTTGGCGTGGAGGCTGTTTGATGTGATCTACCAGGCGTCGTTTCGAGCGCATTTCGGTTAGCGAAGCCACCGCCTCCGCCTTGACACGCATCTAGACCTTGCCATTGCAGTGGCACCGGTCACAGTCTCGCTAGGATAACCAGTAGTAAGCAACCGGTCGGGTGCTTAACGTTCTTCATCAACCCTGCTAAGGTCGTCGCTGGCAGCAGCGATTCTAGTTCACAAATCTCCAAGATGGTCTTTCCCAATCGCAAGTAGGCAGCCACTGCCGCGACCTACACTGCGCGTTGCGCTTGTCGTTGAGGTGGTGCGTTGAATGTGGTGATCGCTTTTGCTCTGGATAAAACGAGGTTGAGTCAGATGATCAGGTGATAGTTTACCGCAAAGTTTTTTTGTTCAGTTATAATTTCAATTATACAATAGTTTACCGCAATTGTTTTGCTAAATTATGACTAAGGGAATTTGCCAATTTAGTGCACTTTTCAAAGGGCATAAGTCAAGGCGCGATAGCCGAAAGTCTACTGTGAGTTTCAGTGTGCAATATGCATGCCCAGACAGGCGTTTGTTTACTCTCTTTCACAGATTAATTCTGGTATGGAGAGGCTCTTATTGGGTAGTTTGGATGGACTGTAGTGAATGGCCTATTTCCTGCTGATTGCCAGTTTAGTGCTCCTTTTTATCTTAGTATTTGTATGAACCAGCATTTCTCAAACTGGGACAGTGTTTCTTTCGTTCAGTGGTTAGGTAACCTATAATACTCGATAAAAACGCAAACACATCAGTATTGAAAGGATATGTATCTTGGAAATAATTTGTCATTTCGACAGTGCTGACAGCTCAGTCGGTTAACGCCGCTGGCTTAATGAGGGCCCTACGGGGAGCATGGTTGTCGCGGGTTCGAGTCCCCTCGGACACGTTAATTCTCCGCACTGTTATAAAGGTATGATTATCTGCTCATCTGTGTGTGCAATTGACTTACAGTAACTAACATTGATTTGCCTGTCTGTCTTATCTCTTGACTAAACTATTGCTTCAAACAGCGATTGCTCGGGTGCGCCTGGAGCATTTTCAACCTCCGTATGAACCGGTGTCAGTCGGGAACCTTTTTGCCGTGCCTTTCGAGGTTTTGCTTGTAGGTTCTCTAGTAGTTCACGGGTAAGCAATCGTCCACCAACTGTCGCTGTCTTCCGCTTCCTGCCTTTCGTGCGTGGTGGTGGGAGGACGAGAAGCTGTTGTTGGACGGTTTTCTTCACGTGAAGCCAAGCGGCTTGCTTAATCGACGCCGGCGCCGCTTCATAAAGCGCCTGTACCAGCCGCTACCAGCGCCAGTGCCCGTAGTCATCTCAGCTATCGTGCTGGCCTTGGCAATGATTTCCCCACGTTTGGCCGGCTTCCCGATAAGCTGTCGCCCCATTATCCACTCACAAAGGTTTTGCTCTGCCTCAGCTGTCAGGCGTGGTTGAGGGCCACGTCACTGAGACTCCATCGATTCGTCTTTCTTGCGCTTGCCTACCCACTTAATTAGCTTGCGGTAGAGTTTAGCTTGCTTTTGGTGTAGTCTCCGCGCTTCTTGGTCATGATTCTCGGGGCGAGGTCAATTTGGTAGTGATAGTCAAATAGTTAAGCTCATGCCACTAGTACTAACTGCAAAAGCAGACGAGACAAATCGGGTGGTCGAGAGTTAGCCAACAGGAGCTGTATACATAATGGCAGGTTTTACGGTTTCAAATATTTCATCCAGTAATATACCAGAGCTCGTAGGGTTTTGGCGTGATTGGTCGTTTCTATTAGTGCACTAATATGCTTCTAGTGCACTAAAGTGGCAGATTCCCTTAGCTGGTTTATTTGTTTTTTTTTTGCTGGCTTAGGCCGTGCATGTTGTCGTGTCCTTTACGCCAGGGGATGTGCTAGGTTTGTCAAGCATTTGGACACGTACTCGAACGCACAGCGAGATGAACGAGGCGCGATGTCCAAGGATGGCTCGTCACGTGTGTGTATTACCTGAACGACGGGTGGGAACCTGACCACGGTGGAGAGCTTCGCGTTCATTTGAAGAATTCGAAACACTTGCCAGCAAGCCACTGGGATGTTCCCTCCCAAGCTTGATACGTTGATGGTATTTCCAAGTCTTGACGTCGAGCATGAAGTGCTGCCGACGTATCGTGAACGCAAAGCTGTGACGATTTGGTACTACGGTAAGGCGACGAAAGTGTCCGCAGGAAGCGCAGGTATAGTTGTCCCGCGCGCACTACCCTCGATCACAGGAGAACAGGCTGTTCATGCAAAGCAAGCTTCAATTTTCGTTGCAATTCCCAGTTATCGAGACTCGGTATGCAGACACACCGTCGACAACTTGCTAGCACAAGCGAGTTTTCCTGATCAAATTTCCGTTGGCATTTGCCTGCAGGTGGACGACGACGAACGTACAGGCTGTGGGAAGCGCTGCAGCGGCACCGCAAGACGGTTGGTCAACGTTCGCCTTCGGCCAAGTCGCGCGCGAGTTGGCGGGCCTCTGCAACGGCAGGAATTACTGCGCGGACGCGGTGAAGAAAACGTGCTGCACCGCCGCCTCTGGACGCCCCCGAAGAAAATGGGGTTGCAAGCCGCTCTCAAAGCACCCCGAGGCGCTCAAGGGGCGAGTCTACCGTGCCTGGGTGCTGCTCTCCCCGGCCGCAATCTGTTTTCCTAAGCTGTTGACAACAAAGTTTGCAATCTCGGTTTGCAGCAAACCTCGTCGTTTAGGCGCAAGACCCTTAACGTTGACGGTGAAGTGTGGCACCACTGGTTGGCGCTGGGGCAATCAGCGGTGCCGATGAACCAGCACTCCCACCCCACAGATGTCGCGAGCATGGCTGCGCATCGGACGACATCGCGCTTCCCCGACATCGATTCCAGCTCACAAGTCTAATTGATCTCCAGGCCACACGCGATTCCAAGTCCAATGACAGTATTGTCCAAGACGAGTGTGGTCTCCGGTGTCGTTGCGTTGATCGCCGTAGCGACCGCAATCCGCGAGAACGGCCGCCAAAAGGCCAACGCGACTACATCTAACCAAGACCCAGTGGTCTCGGCACGGAAGCGATCCAACCAGTCAAAGGTGGCGGTGAACGGGGATTTCCTCCGTCGCTTCCTTCGACTCTTCCGCGTGATCGTCCCCGGTCCATTCTCAGCCGAGGTGGGCTTTGCCGCCTTGATCGCGGTCATGCTGGCGGCGAAGACGTCCTTCGACATCGTCGTGCTGCAAATGTTCACGTCCATCGAAAGGGCCATCGTCTCGCGCTCGCAGCAGGACTTCCTGCGCCACCTACGCCGCTTCATAGCCGTCATGCTGCCCATGTCCTGCGTCAACTGTCTTCTCAAGTACGGGCAGTCGGAGCTGAGTCTGCGCTTCCGAGCGCGACTGACCAAGCACCTGTACGACCAGTACCTCAAAGGCTTCGTCTACTACAAAGTCGCTAACCTCGACACCCGAGTCTCGAACGCTGACCAGCTTCTCACCGTCGACGTCGAGCGGTTCAGCAACTCCGTGACGGAGCTCTACGTGAACCTGTCCAAGCCACTGCTGGATATCGCAATCTACGCCGCCAGGCTGGCGTCGTCTGTCGGCGTTCAGGCTCCCGTGACTATGTTGAGCTACCTGGTGACGTCAGGGATTTTCCTGACGTGGTTGAGACAGCCGATGGGGCGCTTCACCATTGCTGAGCATCAAGCAGAAGGCACCTTCCGCTTCATGAACTCGCGGCTGATCACACACAGCGAGGAGATCGCCTTCTACAATGGTAACGTGCGCGAGAAAAGTGTCCTGGACGAGTCATTCCATCGCCTCATCGATCTCAGTCGTTCGAGTCAACAGTTCCGAATCGCTGTGAGCGCCGTGGATACCATCGTGGCCAAGTATTTGGCGATTGTGGTCGGCTACTACGTCGTGTTCAAGCCGTTCATAGATCCTACGAACCTCCGCCTTGCAGACTTGACGTACGCGGAGCGAATGGAGGATTACTTCCGGTCCGGCAAGATGATGATTAACTTGGCAGAGGCTACCGGACGACTGGTTCTCTCAGGACGGGAACTCACGCGGCTCGCCACTTTTACGACTCGAATCACGGAGTTTGTCGATGTATTAACTGGCCTGAACGGCGGTGGTATTCAACGCTCGCTTGTCGGTGGCGACGACGCTGGCAATGGTAGCCCAATGCTGGGCGTGCTACTTCGTCGTGGGGAGCTTCAGTATCGTGACGGCGTCATTCAGTTTGAAAACGTGCCTCTGATCACTCCAAACGGTGATGTTTTGATACCATCACTCAACCTGAAGGTCACAACGGGGATGAATGTGGTGGTCGCGGGGCCCAACGGCTGCGGGAAGAGCTCGCTGTTTCGAGTTTTGGGCGAGTTGTGGCCTCTCTACGACGGTAAGTTGACCAAGCCACAACGGAACGGACTCTTTTACATCCCGCAGCGCCCGTACCTGACTTTGGGTAGTCTCCGCGATCAAGTGATCTATCCGCACTCTCTCGCTGACATGAGGGCCAGCGGTCGAAGCGATGACGAGTTGATGCAATTCCTTGAGAAGGTTCAACTCAACCATCTCCTCCAGCGTGAGGGCGGCTGGGATGCCGTGCAGGATTGGACCGACGTGATGTCCGGTGGCGAGAAGCAGCGGTTGGCTATGGCTCGCCTGTTCTACCACAAACCGCAGTTCGCCATCCTCGACGAATGCACATCAACTGTGAGCGTGGATGTCGAAGGCGCGATGTACAGTTACTGTCGCGAACAGGAAATCACATTGTTCACGGTGTCGCACCGCCGGTCATTGTGGCAGTATCACGAATTTGTCCTGCAGGTGGGTTTTTACTTTGGTTGGTACGGTAATGATTTATTTGCAGGATCGTTATTGACCTAACGCACTGTCAACGTGGTTTGTGGCAACCAGTTCGATGGACGCGGTGGGTACCAGTTCAAACGTATTGAGGACGACATTTTCGGGTCGTGATGTGGGTTCATTACTTTGAATTACATGTACAATACAAGTGTAGTCACCCGTGTTGTCGCCAATCGACCATGGTTAAGACAGTGACAAACACAATTTTTCCAAGAAGTGAAAGGAGGATGGATCATCTTCCTACAAGCCTGGAGTTGAATGGGACGAAGTTCCAGCTCCGCCGCACCAGCTTGGTTCTTGTGTCTTCTTATATCCGAAGGGTGCCAGCGCAGAGTAATGAATTCCTGAACATCACTAGCAAAAATGGTTCAAGTGAGAGTTATAGACAATAATGCGACTCTCCTTCATCCTGCTGGAAACTACTGCTACCACCCTTCTCGCTAGTGCCAATGAACTCACACGGAGTCCGACAAGGACGATGGGGTCATCTCAGCTGATCCATGCCGTCGAAAACGCGAGACTTCACCGAACTCACAAGACCCCGTACGAAAGTGACGACGGCGATAATCGCTACACGGTGGAAGAGAGAGCCCGATGGTGGAGTATCGCGAGAAGGTCTTCCAGCACTGGGTGAACAAGGATCGCTCTTCCATGTGGGCTTATTGGGCTCCAACAACGAAGGTGTCAAATTGTGATGCAGTACTGTTAGTGGTAACCACAAATACCCCGAAAGCAAACGTGTTGGCATTTTTTGGCAGCTTCCTGCACCTGTAATACTACTGGACAACCCCTTTCGTCACGGATGCGCACCCACGCTTTTGCGGTAACCAGCATACACGTTGTGTAAACCGCGATATTGCTCTTCTCGATGTTTAAGCGCTATAGATTGTGTTTGGACTGGCACGCTCGAACGTGACAAGGTTTATATTCCCTAATTAACGAAGCCAACCGGTGATCGTCTCGCTACCATGTGTGTTCATGGAGCTTCGGACTTGAAAATGACATGTAGCGTGCACTAACGGCCTTGAGCCCGCCATCGACAAATGAAAGAAACACTACGCACACCACTAAGACGCAACTCGTTCAACGCAGCGCACGACGAGCCTTGCGCTTACCCTTGGTTCTCGTTGACGAACTGAAGTCATCTCCGCCGGTGACGCGGATAATTGCACGCCGGCATCGGTAGAGCATGTACACGAGGGCACCCATGAGTAGTGCCAGCACCAAGAAAAAGGAAATGAGCCCGAATGGCTGAGGCACCAGTTCAAACAGCGTCAGGAGAACGTTGATCAGCGGCCCCGCGAATAGCACAAGCATCATGAACACCGTGCAGAGGAAGAAGGAAGCGAACGCGCGATAGTACTTCGGCCCCATCAGCGCCTCCAAGACGTAGCACGGGTTCCACATGGCCGAAAGGTGGAGGCGATCGGCGGGTTCGGGCAAGAAAGGAAAGTTGTTTGGCTCGCCTCGCCCCAACCCAGCGGATCGGACCTCTGCTAAATGCTTAGGAAGAATCTCCACTGACACTAATAGCTCGCCAGCACGCACACGGTCGCCAGTGTGGGAGTCTCGAGTCGTCATTGTAAGCCAACTGGCATCTTCCGGATCATCGCCCATGCCTAGACGATGCATAAAAGACTTGACGAGCGACTCGGCATTCTCCATGTCGGCGTCCACGTCCTCCGACTCAGTTTCGTCATCATCATCAATGTCAGGAACGTCCCTGGACAGCAAGGGTTTTCTGTCGATATCTCCTCCTTCTTCCTCGGCAATGGAGATAACTACCTCACCGGCATGAGACAGACGTTGTCGACTTGCATCTTCGGTGGAGGAATACCCTGAGCGCCGCGATGTCCCTTCGTATGGCATACTCTCAGTACCTCGAATACGGATAGGCTTTGGCTTGGCGAAGACATTAACAGCCTGCTTTGATTTGAACGCTGTCTTGAGGAACGAAGTTAGGTCCACCACAGCATCCGCAAGACAGTCATCGTACACGACGTCTCGATCCCACATTTGGAAGTGAAGATAGCCGCGATCCGCCTCCTTTTCCGGATCTAGTGGCAGCTCGACATCAAACTTCATGCGCCAGTTGAACGATGCACGACCGTGCCTCGCGCGCCAGTGCGTGTCAGTACTCTGAGACTTGTCATCCCGGTTTTGAAGCCAGCATTTCACAAACAGATCACTCAGATCTGTGAAGTCCCCGGGGGTCACATTCTTCGCCTTGTAGATGATAACGCGCACTTCAAACATCTGCGGCGGAGGCAGCGATATATCCAGTGGTCGTACAACATTCATTTCCGCTCCCGTGAGGATATCTACCCACAGTCGGAGGCTTCCTTGCGGAAGTGTGCTAGAAGGAGCAAACAAAGGCCGAACCTCTAGCGGTTTGCGCCGTTCGACCCGTTCTGGCGAGAGGCCGAGCTCTTGCCACTTTGCGTCGAACCACCGGTCTTCCAAGTCAAGGAGTGTGGCGCCAACAAAGTCGTCGCCGTCCAAAGTGGTTCCAACCGCAGTACTTAGCGCTTTACTTAGACCGGTCGGCAGTGTGGGGATCGCGAAGAAATCGTAGTCAAGAACCTCCAGCTTTAGCTCAGACGCGCCGGGGAGGTCCGCCTTAAACTCGTACATCTTGTGAAACTTTGGCGTCAGGGTTTCGGATTGGTAGTTCTCACGGTCGTTAAACATTTGTTCGCGAAGTCGCCCATCCCCGAGGCTCACGCGCAGATACGGGTCGCACCTGTTGTTCGCATCCTTCGGGTGCAAATTAAGTGCATCTAGCACATACACTCGAACTAGGTATGGCTGCGGGTTCAGGAACAGGTCCAAGTCGAAAAGAGGGGGGTCATCACGCGATTTTAGAACGCGGACAATGCCTTTAAATTTTCCAACGGGGCGGTATGTGTCCGAAGATTGTTCGCTTGATTCGCACCCGTCATTCGATATGGATCCACGGAAAAGGGTGTAGGTATCAAATGGAGATTTGAGCGTGTCTTCCAACTCGCCATCGACTATCTCACGCTGATGCATGTAATGTGGGAGCTCATCGTCATCGTCATCGTACATGCCAAAGCTCCCAGACGAACAGACTCCACCGATGCGGATTGGGTTTCGCTTCTTTTGGGACTTCTCAGTAACTGCACTCGGAGATCTCGCTGCCAGGATCTTAGAAGGAACTGTTCCTGGGAACGTTGAAAGATCGTCTCCGTAGTCAACATACGGATTGCTGCCACGTGTGGTGGGTTTGCTACATTCCTCGATGTATAAGGGGTTAGGCTCTCCATTCGACAACGGCATCTTTCGGCTTAAATCCACCGCGCAGACACCGATTACCGGCTTGTAGAAGCCGCCCAGTAACTGGTCGTATACTGTAATATTGAGCCTGGGTGCATACAACGAGTCCAGTGGCATCTTCACCGGTACAACAATTCGTTGCAAGAAGTTCGGATTCCGGCTACTCGGCTTCGAGGATGGGTTCGTGAACTTCGGCTGGTTTGTCTTGGTGATTTCACCGATCTCAAATTTCGCAAACGGTGTGTTGATAGGCATAAACCCCGTTGGTTGGAGCCCGCGGCATCCCAAGCACATGATTTCAACGAAAGCCTCTTCGGCGGGTGGGCGAATCGACTCTGGGGGTTCTACAATGACGCCTGGTGTATCCTTCTTAATAAGATCAAATGAGAGCAACAACTCGCCTTGCGTGTCTCCCGGCTTTTCGTAACAAATAGGGTACCATTTCGGACGAGGTGCCGAGTACTCACCATTGGCCCGGATTTTGGAATACTCCGAGGACGACATCTGTGGAAAATCTGCTAAGCTGAACTTTAGCCCGCCGACATAGTCGTCTGCATCGTAACGATCCCAATCGTACACTTGCAGTGACACTTTAGGTAAAAATTGTTCGTTCTGAGGGAGCTCAACATCGAGCACAACCGTCTCATAAAAGCAAGGGTCTCGCGTCGACATCCGTGTACTGACTTGGCCTTCAGAGCCAACGCAGGCCACCTTCACATACGGATCCAGTAGACCGTCGAAGTCGGCAGCTGGTAAACACTTTCCTTGGAAAACATGAACGAAAAGCATGTATTTCATGTACTGCACCGTCGTGTTCGCGTATTGTCGCCACTGTTGCGCAATTTCTTCCTCGGGTCGCTCTCTGTGCTCGGAATCTTCAAGGCGAAGATTCATTAGTATGTTCCCAGTAAAGTCGTGGTCCTTTAGCTCGTGTAACACCTTGTCTTCGTTAAGAACAACCCACTGTGGTGGTGGGATGGTCTTTAGCGCGTCGGAATCTTGGCAAAATAGATCTTCGGCCTTAAATCGAGCGAAGCAGATACAGCGCGACTCGTTCATAGTCTGGCGTATGAGGTGCACGAACACGTCAGGGACTTGGTCAAGGTATGCAGGAAGTTCCACGTCAAGGACGTCAAGATATTGGTTGAAGTGGCAAATCCCAGAGACGTTGTGTGCCCGCGAACTCTCAACGCTGTGTCGACCCACCGAAATCTTTAACGACATTCGGGTGTTTCGATTCCAATTCGTTTTGCTGGTGAAAACTGGAATTTCCGTCCCGTAAAATAGCGCCGCTCGCAATGTGTATCTTTTCATCTTCGGCACGACGGACGTATTTAATAGGTTCCTGACATGTGCTTCATCAGTCACGGACTGTAACCCATCTTCAACACGTAGTGACATCAAAAGCCGTCCACGATACGTACTAGCATGCACAGGGTGCTTCTGCATTAGCTGTAGCGCGCTCGAGTCGGTATCGTAACCCACTGGGGGTCCGTACAGATTTGCCCACACCTGCTTAAATTGGTTGGGGTAGTTTAGCACTTGCTTAAACGAAAACGGTTCCAAAAGATTGGCAACGAGCTGATCTGCGGTCATGTCCCAATCCCACATCGACAGGAAAATGTTATCGCTCATGGTTGGCAAAAGGACGGGGAACCACAATTCTTGGTTGAACGCCACAGCTAGATTTTCACTGCCCTTCACGGTCACTTTTTTCGTCTCCAGTACATCCTGGCCAGCGAAGTACGCTCGAACGTAGCCATCGATACCGCCGTGCATCATCATACTGTAGTCCATATCTGGTAGCTCTTCGGCTCGATAAATAGTAATCACTAAAAAGCTCAGCTTTTGAGTGACGCGCGGGGGGACCAATACCATTGAGTTGATGTCTGCCTTTGACTTCACAGCATGTTCGTCTGGGTCTCTGTCTTCGGCAGGGTCATACAACTTCATTTTGTCGTTTGGTCCTAATACGACAAGCGAAAGGCTGGCCGTTCAAAATACAACAACTGTCAGATACGCACGCATATAATGATATAAGATGCACAATGTATCATACTCACAGCACATAGCCCTGAATGCTGTCACTGTTTGTTGTCCCGCTGCCGACCAGTGCCACCCATTTCCGTTTCAATTCATGGTCTGGTTGAAAGTACACATACGGGATGTCCACAGAGAAGAAACCAATAAGGTCATCGAACGCACGAGAAACAGCCAACCGGTTCGCTGAGGTACCAGGCCCATCAGCGTCGAACACCGAAATCTTGATACTTCCTTGTTGTACGGTATCTTTGTCCATCTTTCGGAAGTTGAAGTAGAGGTACTCATCAAACACACACGATAGCTGCTTCTGCTTAACGACCGTGTGTTGGCATTGACCAAGACACTCTACGGACACAACAGGATCGCAAAGACCATTGGCGTCCATCGGCTGCAAGTCCCGTACTTCGATGATTCGGACCCGGACTTGGTAGTCACCGGATAGAAACTGCACATTTGACAGTTCCGCGAGCATTTTCTGTCGCTCTTCTTCTCGCTGCTTTCGCTGGGCCTCCGCTTCCTCCCTTCTCGCATTGACATCATCATCGTTACCATCGTTGTTGGCTTCTTCGTTCGTGTCCTCGCCGTGGTTTCCATTATTCCCACCCTCATCTTCAACAGCATCATCAGAACTACCTTGATGGCGCAGGCCGCGGCCACTTGGAACCTCAGTAACGTTGTCAATCTCTCCTTGCTCCAAGCTGCCAATTTCCCTATCCAGGTATTGCATTTCAATAGCCAAACAGATTTTGCCATTGCCATAATTCATCTTGCGTTGCGGACTCAGGTCGCTTGGGCCATCGCTTTCTTTCGACTCAGGTTGTTGCTCCAACGCCAACCAGAAGGCCTGCTTCTCGCCTTGGAAGCGTTTTGTGAACTCATCCAGATCGATGACGCACCGTCCCATGAAGTCACTCGTAAGCAGATCACTGTCCTCAACTGTAAGCTCCAGAAGCTGCTTCTCTCCAGGCACAATCGTAAAGTAAAACCTTTGGCGCCACGACGGATGCAGTGTCTGCTGCTGTGTCTTCGTCCGCTGCGACTGGTTCTTGGTGCACGCAACCCGCACATACGGGTCGCTCGTAGCTTCAATGCCCGTGCCGTCGCACGCAAGCAGTCCCGTCCCCTCCAGAATCGTCACCACATAGAAGTTCGGTGGTTTTGCCGGTTGCTGCTCAGCTTCCTCCTCCTTCGCACTCGCTGGTGGCTGGTCAGACGGAAAACCCGCACCAGAACTCTCCGCAGCAGGCTTCTCCTCACTTGCAGCAGGCGGTCCACCGCTGCTCTTGGGTGACATCGACGCCGTCAACTTCTTGGGTGACGCCGGCTTCTTGTTGGGCGTCCCCCCAGCGTCTTTCCGCGGCGGCGCCATAAACTTGGGCTCATACGTCGCCTCCACCGTCAGCTCCCCGCAGCTCTGCGCGCATCAGCACACGTTAACAATAAATAAAAGAAGCCACTACACAATCAGACGGTTTACCTTCCCGGCGGCGTCCAGCAGCGGTAGTATGTGCGTCGCGGTCGTGTCGGGCGCCAGCGTCTCGATCTGCAGCGCGGCGCTGCCGAGCAGCACGTCGCGGCCGCGCGCGTTGAGCCCGAAGACCTTGAAGAGCACGGCGTCGCCCAGCGGCTTCTTGACGCCGAACGTGAAGTTCTGCGCCCACTGCGGCACCGTCGTCTTGGCCTGTGCGGCCGTGCGTAGCACCACGTCGCCGCACTGCGCCTGGCAATCTGGGGGGTTCACAAATACACGCACAAAAGATAGCGCGTCAGCTTCAGACGCAGCCAGAGAGGGAGAACGGCGGCTTACAGGGGTCGAAGGCTGCGTCGCCGTCGCCCGCCTGGGCCTCGCCCACGCCCGAGGCGCCCGCCACCACGAGCCGCACGCGCGGCGTCTCCACCTCGTCCGCCATCAGGTCTGCGCTCCAGTGCGGAAGTCCGCGAGTGCGGAAAGATCGCCCACTGATTTACTTGAAGCTGCGGCGGGCCAATCAGCGCGCAGCGGAGTGATGGTCAATTTGGTGTTCGTGTGGTGTGCGACGAACACACAAGAACGACCATGACGCCGCGCTGGCTGCTGCTGCTGCTCGGCTGCGCGCTCTTCGCCGCCGCCAGCGCCGCCGACCTGAAGCTGCAGCTGGACGCGGAGCAGCCCGTGACGGTGACGCTGGCGGACGGCTCCACACGCGAGCTGACGGCCGCCGAGTTCGAGCAGCTGGCGCGCGAGCGCTCCGAGCAGCAGGCGCAGCTGCAGCCCAAGGCGGAGCAGGCGGAAACGCGCTGGCAGCGCCAGGGGCTGCGCGACATCGAGACGCAGGACCCGCAGTTCGCGCTGCATATCGACCTGGCCAGGCGCGCCTTCAAGGAGCTGCAGCGCCACGGCTACGCGCGGGGCTACGCGCTCTCGGGCTTCAGCGAGCAGGAGGCGCGCCCCAGACAGCGGCAGGCGGCGGCCGACTACTACGTGGAGCTGGTGCTCACGTCCAGGAAGGACCCGAGCAGCGGCGTGCCGGCCAAGACGGGCACGGGCACCAGGAAGCACGACGACGGACCGCTCAGCTACGAGGTGCAGCTGCTGCTGGACGCGCAGGGTGCGTACTATGCGCGCGACCTGACTGAGGCGGGTCAGGCACAGAGTATTGCAGGGTTACAGTGGTTGACAGGCTTGTGCTGTGCTGTTCGGTGTGTGCGCAGAGCGCTTTTCGGTGGTGACGGCGTGGGAGCTCAGCGAGAAGGAGCCGTCCAAGGGCCAGCGCAGACGGCGCGTGGCGCGGCTGTCCATCCAGCCGACAGAGGCGCTGCTGGAGCGCCAGGCGAAGCGGGTGCTCACCCGACCGGCGTTCGCAACGTGGCTCCTGGCTGGAGGCCTGGCGCTCATCGCCGCCGGCGTGCTGGTCATGTACAACACGCGCAACCCAGTGCCAGCGCCCAAGCCACGGCGGCGCTCAAGCGACATCTGGGAGCTCGTCGACGAGAATGACAAGCCCATCAAGCTCGAGCCCAAGAAGCAGCAGCCGGCGCAAGACAAGAAGAACGACTAGCGCGTGTCACGTAGGGCCAGCCGGCCAGCTGGGGCTGCAAAAGCAAGGGCTCAGCTTTTTGAGACGAGTGAATGGAGAGTCTCTCTTTGTTAAAGGATCCCGCCGCGTAGCGGCGTGCTTGGCTAGTCGCAATTGCACGACGCGACGGCACGAAGGTAGCCATTACGGCGGCGGACTGCAACCGCTTGAAGAGCGTCCGGTGCCAAATCGCAGGAGCGTGTTCAACGTGGGCGGCCGATGCCTTCGCCTCGTAAAGAGTGAGAGAGCTAGCGAGCGAGCTGGCACGGCGCATGGATGCGCAGCCGGTTTCTACCGTTTTCAAGGTCTCGGCGCAGCAAGCAGCAGCGAGCGAGGGTATTGCTTGGTGAGTGATAGAGCTGCCCGCTATGTCGGGCAGCCAGCAGACCGTGCATGTACATGTGCAGTTTGTATCGCGGGCTGGCTGCTCCATCTGCGGCCGGTGTCAAGAGTGCCGCCGATATTCGCCGCGAGGCGGTGGGGCAGCTGGCGTCTGGCTCTCGCTGATTGGCTGGCGCGATTTGCCTCTTTTCTGCCAATGGCAGCGGCTTCTCGCCCACACTGGCGTTGAATATGAATCAGACTGCGCAGCCCAGCGCCAGCCAGCCACTCTCGAATACAGTAACTTCCCAGCATGGCGACGCTGAGCGTGCTGGTCACGGGCTTCGGCGTGGTGCGCGACGGCGCGCAGCCGGACTGCGCCGTGTTCCTGGGCACGGTGCAGCAGGGCGGCGGCGCGGCCTGGACGGTGTACCGGCCGTTCGAGGCCTTCCAGCGGCTCGGGCAGCAGCTCGCGCTCATCTTCGGCCAGGCCGTGCCCGCCTGCCCGCCGCGCGCGTTCGACGTGCGCTTCCCGGAGTCGCTGGAGAAGGCGCGCGTGGACCTGAGCATGTGGGTCATGCAGCTGCTGCAGCACCCGCCCATCTACCAGTCGCACGTGTTCGTGGACTTCGTGAGCGCCGACGCCAACGTGGCGCCTCTTGGGCTGCAGGGCGCCGCTCCCGGGGCCGCACGCAGCAACATCGGCGACCTGGACATGGACGAGATGTTCGACTCCACCACGGACGACGACCCGCGCTCGCACGACGAGCTGCACGACGACGACGTGGGTGGATGGTTGCCGCATTCATATTTGGGTTTTATTGGAGTAACTGACTGACGTGTTTTGGGTTTTATGGGTTTTATGGCTTTGATGCTGCAGATGTTCCAGTTCGACTACAACACGGACATGTCGGGCGCCGGCCTGGACCAGCAGACGCTGCTGGAGGAGACGCAGATGCAGCACGCGCAGCAGCTGCAGGAGCAGAAGAAGCGCAGCGAGCGCGTGACGCTCGAGGACTTCGTCATGATCAAGGTCATCGGCAAGGGCAGCTTCGGCAAGGTGCTGCTGGTGCGCAAGCGCGACACGGGCCTCATCTACGCCATGAAGGTGCTGCGCAAGGAGAACATCATCAAGCGCAACCAGGTGGAGCACACGCGCACCGAGCGCCACGTGCTCGGCTACGTGCGCCACCCGTTCATCGTGGGGCTCAACTACGCCTTCCAGACGTCCGAGAAGCTCTACTTCGTGCTCGACTACTGCGCCGGCGGAGAGCTCTTCTTCCACCTGGGCAAGGTGCAGCGCTTCCCCGAGCACCGCGCGCGCTTCTACGCGGCCGAGATCACGCTCGCCATCGAGTACGTGCACAACTTGGACGTGATCTACCGCGATTTGAAACCTGAGAACGTGCTGCTCGACGAGAACGGACACATCCGCCTCACGGACTTCGGCCTCTCGAAGGAGGGCATCCAGGACGACTTCTCGGGCGCCAACTCGTTCTGCGGCACGCCCGAGTACCTGGCGCCGGAGATTTTGAACCGCTCGGGCCACGGCCGAGCGGTGGACTGGTGGTCGCTGGGCGCGCTGTTGTACGAAATGCTCACGGGTCTACCGCCGTTCTACTGTCGCGACCGCGACCGTCTTTTCGAGAAGATCCGCAAGGGCGATCTGAGTTTCCCCAAGTATTTGTCGCCGAACGCCAAGGACTTGCTCAAGAGGCTGCTGGAGCGAGACCCGACGCGTCGTCTGGGAACGGGACCCACCGACGCAGGTGAGATCAAGAACCACCCATTTTTCGCAGAGATCAAGTGGGACGCGCTTGCGGGCGGTCAGCTGCCGCCTCCGTGGCGTCCGACGTTCTCGGGTGCGCTTGACACGTCCCAGTTCGACCGCGAATTTACGGACATGCCCGTAGTGAGCCCCGACAACAACGTGCGTGGTATGGCGATGGCTATGGGACGACGACCTGCGAATGGTAACGCCTACGGAAGCAGTCTCACGGGCAATGACCCCTTCAAGGGCTTCACGTACACGGAGGATTCTTACTTGCAAGACGGTCTCCCGGGTCGCAGCCCTGGCACGCGAGGCAGCGCCCGTATCCGGCACCACAACATGTAACAAGGTGGAGCCCATGGGGGCTCAGTGTCGTACCACAAAAGATGAAGCGGGAGTCAATAGCAGAAGGAGAGGCAGGAGAAAGATTCGGGTATTCGAGCCGGCAAAAGCATTGTGTTGTATGTGTAACAAAGCAATGCTTGCGGCTCGGTCGAGGGACGACAAGTGCAGGATTTGAGGCACCCTCAGGCTGTAGGGAGAGGAAAGAAGGCAAGGTGACAAAGGGTATGTACATATATTTGCTGAACTTCCACGGCAGCTCGCTAACGTCAATTAGAGAAAAGTTTTTGCGCACTAAGGCAAGCTTCGCGCTTGACCGCTTCACGTTCTCTTCTCTTGGGTTCAGTTTTCTGGGAGGGGCTGAATCAGCAGATCACGGCGTTGAGGTAGGGAGGAAATGCTGGGTGCAAGCAAGACTTGTGCATTTTCGAAATGGTTGGTCATCACTTGAAAGAGCCGTTGGAAAAGTTCCGGTGAATCGCTGTCGAAGTGTGTTCCAGCCATGTGATTCTTCTCAACCCGATGAACGTACCAGTTTCCTCGCCTCAACTTGGATAAATTGTCGGGATCCGTTGGATCTAGGTCTGGCACCTGCCTTCGGTTGAATGCGTCTCGGGTTTTTAGCGCTTGTTCCTCCACTGAAGTTGCGGATTCGGTTGTTGCAGATCACTCATTGATGACGATGTTGATGTAGTCGACTCAGTATCACTGTCGGCGGGTTTCTTGGATGGTTTGCCGTCGATCAAAGAAGCCCAAGGCTGCAGCATCGAGTGAAGATTCACGGCTCCGTCGTTCTCACCCCACAGTTCTCGATCGAAGCCGTCAAATATCATGTGAATTGTGCGAGCGTGGTGACGCATGATCAGCAGAAGAGTGTATAAGGAGGGAATTGAGGCGTAGTCCAGTGATCGGCCTCGTTGGCGCAAGACTGGAAGAAACCCAAGCAAACTGACTATTTAGATGGTGGTCAACACCGCGTCTCCAGTGGAAACATTGAATGGTGCAGCAAGCGCGAGGACGAATACGAGTGCACCCAAGCAATCTCAACATGAGGCGGCGTGACATGGCTGGAAGCTGCAACCGGAACGAGGAAGTTATTATCCATGTGGATCAACCGCGCGTTGCGGTTCATGCATTCTTGGGGCAGGATGTTGAACACCAGTGGAGCCGTTGGTGCGCCCGTAGGCTGACAGGATCTCTCGGAATGTGGTCACGCACTGCCACTGCGGCATCTTGAAATCGAACACTCGACGCAGCACAGGCCAGTCCGTGTGCAGCTTGAACCAAACTCCTAGCACCGCCCCGATGAAGTGTCCGAGCGAATACGGCACCATCCACAGCTCGTGCAACCCGAAGAGATGCGTCACGGTTGAGCCTGTCAGAGGCCCAGCGATGGAAACCAGACTGACAACCCACCAGTAGTCGCTACCTACTCCGAAGAAGTCCGAGCAGATCAGCTAGTACAGCTCCAACTCTGTGGTGCCTCCGAAGCTGTGAGCGACCACCAGATGCACGGGGTTGTCCGCACTCCACTTCGGATACAGTGGAGTTTCGTACGTGGCACCGTAGCGATTGTGGCCAGCGTTACGACTATGTTGCTCACCGTAGTCGACGCGACCACAGTAAAGCTGGTTGAAATGTTCGCAGGCTCGGTTGTGGTCGGATGACAACGCCCCCACGTCCACCATGAGGTGGTTTTGGTGCAACTCGCGGAGGCCCTTCTCCGGCCAGTATGGTGATCACGAATTCCACAACGGATGGGCTTTGCCATAGCCGAAGACGCAGTGGGCCAGCACGACTGGGAATTGTATGGTTATGGCCGTCATCGTTGTTAGTCGCCAAGTGCCAGACGATCTCAATGGTGTTTGGATGCTGCTGGACGCTTGACGCAGGAGTGCAAAATGACAAGAAGCCCGTGCGCCGGCCGTTGCGAATGGGAAGTGTTTGTTTGCATTGTCGGACCCGATGCTGGTTGCGGCAGCGCAAGGAATGCCGCCGAATTCGTTGAGGTCTAAGATAGGCCTGCAGTAACAAGATGGCAGCACTACCTCGCAAGAATTTGTTTTCTCGAATTGGCGTCTACTCTTCTCCATTGGTCCAGTGGACGTCGCACGCTGGTTTGAGCGCTGGTAACTTCTGGTAGAGTTTGAACCACAGCACAAAGGCAACGCACGCGAGCCAGATCAAACTCCTCGCACCATTTTGCCGCCGCTCACGCCGACCAAGTGTGCCACAGTGGACCCTGCTAGCGGTCCAGCAATTGACACAATGCTTTTCACCCAGCCGTAGTCACTCCCGACACCGAGGAAATCTGCACACAGCAGTTGGTACAGTTCCAGAGCTGTAGTTGCACCGAGGCTGTGTCCGACCAAGTGTACACGATTCGAGGCGCTCCAGTTGGGATGCAGTGGCGTTTTGTACCTAGACTCGAAGCGTTCGTGTCCAGTTCGTCGATTGGACCCCCGTACAGTTGATAAAAGGCTTCACAAGCTCGATCGTGGTGCGATGTCAACGGCCCAACGTGCAACACAGTGTGGTTCTCGTTCAGCTTGTCCAGAATCGTCTCGGGCCATATGGGCACCAGCGATTCCACATCGGCAGAGTATTGCCGAAGCCAAACACGCCATGGATGGACACCACCGGGAACTTCGTGGTGGTAGAACTGGCGTTTGTCTCCATGTGTCCGACGCGATGCCAGATACGAAGTGGCGGATGCTGAGAATGTCAGTGTTCTTGCGGTTAACGAGGACAACTACTGTCTACAATGCTTACTAGCCTCTCGTCCCATGCGAGTTTCTGTGCTGCTTCAACTGTAGAATGGCGCGCGGATGCTGGTGCCGCTGCCATGGCGATACATTTTATGGTGTCCGCCATTGGAAGCCTTCGAGTTCTGCCGCTCGTACTCCTTGCTCATGAGCGTGAACAAGCTCTTGTACAAGTCGGCGGCGTTGCTGTCCCAGTACGTCCCTGCGAGGTGGTTGCTGTCGACGCGGTAGACGTACCAGCGCCCCTTTTCAAAGCGTCTCGGGCCGCGAGACTGCAGTTCGTCGTCCGTGTCCCGGTTGAAGCCGTCGATGGAGATATGAGATTCGCAGCGTGCCAGAGCTTCGTCTTTCAAGGACGAAGAGGACGACGTCACTGGCAGGGACGGAGCGGGCGGACCCGAGTCACTGCTGTTGATCTCCTTCTCCATCTCCTGCGGCGAAGGGAACCACGGTCTCAACATCGAGCGGATATTCACCACACCGTCGTTGTGCTCCCAACTACCCGGCTCGTAGCCGTCGAAGATCATGGGAAGGCTCCTGGCACGACGTCGAATGAGCCACTTGAGGCCGTACATCGTCGGCATCTTGGACACGTCGAGCTTCTTCAGCTTGTAAAGCAGGTAGCCCAAGACCAACACACTGGCAACTGATCGCACGGCACGGCTCCTCCCCAGTGCCGGCCACCATCTCTGAAATCGCCCCCAACGCAGCAATATCAGCAACGCAATGGCGACTCCTTCGCCGTAAGGACGGTGGACAGTCTTCGGCGAGGTGGTGATACTCAGCAAGTGCAGCTTGTCCATGTGCTGCAGCTCGGCGTTGCGCGATATGCGGTGCTCTGGCAGTGTGCCATGGACCACCAGGTCGCGCGAAGAATTCACGGGCCCGTTGGCCACCAGCAAGTCCTTGAGGGAGTACCGTTTCCAGTGGTCCATGTGCAGGTCCGCCGCGTTCCGCAGCACGGGGAACTTCCAGTACAATTTGATCCACGAGCCCAGCACGATGCCCAGCAGGTGCACGGGGCCTCCGTGCACCACTTGGCCGCCCTCCATGCCAATCAAGTGGGTCAGCGTGGAGCCCGTCAAGGGCCCAGCGATGCACGTGATGCTCGCCACCCACTTGTGCGAGCTGCCGACGCCGAAGAAGTCGGCGCTCAGCATCTGGAACAGCTCGATGGCCGTGGTGGACCCGAAGCTGTGGCCCAGCAGGTGCACAGGGTTGTCCTCGCTCCAGTTGGGGTGCAGCGGCGTGTCGAACTGCGCCCCGTAGCGATCGTGGCCTAAAACCATGAAGAAAAGTCCATTTTCAATGGGAATTGCGAGCTCCTCAGTCGGTAGCAGCACTGCACTCTACCCGTGTCCTTGGAGTGCTGCTCTCCGTAGTCCACGCGGCCCCCCACCAACTGATAGAACACCTCGCAGGCGCGGTCGTGGTCGGACGACACGCCGCCGACGTCCACCAGCAGATGGTTGGGGTTGATCCGCCGCAGCTCCCGCTCGGGCCAGTACGGCACCCAGTGGCCCCACAGCGGCCGCTGCCGCCCGAAGCCGAACACGCCTGCAGGCGAGCACAAAGAGGAAGAGGCTCAAGCTGCTGGAGGCGATGGAGTCTATGCGTGTTGGAGTGGGCTGCTTGCGTACCGTGGATGAGGATGACGGGGAACTTGGTGCGCGCGCTCATGGGGACGCGGCGGCGAGTGACCGATTTGGGAGAATGATCCCGCTCAACTTCAACGAGTCCGGCGTGAAGTGCGCCGGCCAATCAGGGGGCACAATCAGGGGGCACGACTAGCTCGAAGCCGTCCCTTTGAGAAGAGCAAAATTGAATATGGAAGAGAAGAATGCGTGACGGTTCGTTTAAACGGCGCTCTGGAAGAGCTGCGCGGCGGCCGTAGTGGCTGCTGCTGCAAAGATGATTATAAAATAAGATCTTCAAGACCTCGCTATTCGGACGCAAGGATTAAATTAAAACCGAGTGTTTGCACATGCTCGTAAGCAACTTTTTGTTTGACGCGGTCTCATGTATAGCGGCGATAGCCATGACTGTAGCCCTACTCCTCAAATTAATATTTCCCTGTCGTGACATCAATTGGCTTCTGTCGGCGGAGCTCGATCTAACTCTCACAGTGGCAGCAACTAATACTTGACGTAACTTCATGGGAGGAGCTGCAAAGTCAAAGAACTGGCTACCAGCTCGAGTACGCTTCAAGTGAATAATCGTTCAATGAACTGAACGACGTGAACAGTGTTCATGTCAAATGTGGTGCAGCATGTCGCTTGCAACCAGGGCAATCGGTAAGTTTTGGGTTACCACGTTTCGAGTCGCGCGGCTTGCGGATCTTCGACGCTGTTACGACCGACTGGTAACTCTGTTTCTCGGCGACGTTGTATAATAATTCAATCACGAGAACAGCCCTGAGTTGCAGAGCTCATGATGTCCACAGCTGCTGCTGCGCTGCAAGAGGCACGCGCCACGTCAGTATGCTCCCTCGCAGCAGTGTCCTGATATAAGAGACAGCTCGACGCTGTCATCATCGCCGGTAAAACCCCGCGGAAGCTCTGTATACCATGAATACAGCACACAAACGCTAATACATATACAGCGAACGCCGCCGTCCGGCCGGTCGTACGTCGAGAGCGCAATCACACCCTCGCCGATCTGCAGCAATCCATGCCGCCACCTGCTCGACGAAGAGGCAATACCGTGCCGTGAGACTCCTTCGGACGGATATCCATCGTCCTGGGCCCGTCTTTGCCCTGATTTCTCCGCCAATCCCCGCTCTCCAAAATCCTTTTTGCGCCAATCGCCTCGTCGCACTTAGCCGCGTTTGACTCGTTACCGCTCCATTATCATGTTCATTCCCTTCCTAACTCCGTTCTCTACCAGCGACCGCCGTGGGCGCCAGTCCGCGACTGCGACTGCGACTGCCTCGAGCCCGCCATGGACACGCCCATGCACGCCATCAACGAGTCCAGCCTCATGCTGGGCAACGCCACGGGCCACGCGCAGGTGCTGGGGCTGCCGCTCAACTGGGTGGAGACGCACCGCGCGCTGAGCCTGCTGCTGGCCTTCGCGTGCTGCGTGGTGGCCACGCTGCTGAGCGCCTACAACATCGTGCAGCACCTGGCGCACTACTCGCGGCCGCAGCTGCAGCGCTACATCGTGCGCATCCTCGTGGTGGTGCCGGTCTACGCGCTGGGCTCGCTGCTGTCGCTGACGTTCGTGAACCAGGCGCTGTACTTCGACTCGATCCGCGACTGCTACGAGGCCTTCGTGGTCTACAGCTTCCTGGCGCTCGTGCTCAGCTTCGCGGGCGGCGAGTCCGTCTGCGTGCTCAAGATGCAGAGCGAGCCGGACATCCGCCACCCGTGGCCGCTCAGCCGCTGCCTCGAGCCGCTCGGGCGCGACGGCCGCCTGCTGCGGCTCTGCAAGCGCGCCACCATCCAGTTCGTGTTCGTCAAGCCCGTGTTCGCGGCGCTGTCGCTGCTCATGCTGGCCTGCGGCAAGTACCACACGCTCGCGTACCAGTTGATCCTCGTCGTGGTCTACAACATCTCGTACTCGGTGGCGCTCTACGGGCTGTGGCTCTTCTACCTGGCCACGAGGCACATCCTGCAGCCCTTCAACCCCGTGCTCAAGTTCTTCGCCGTCAAGAGCGTCGTGTTCCTCACCTTCTGGCAGAACAGCCTGCTGGACTTCATCCCGGGCATCACCAACGAGCAGACCTTCGCCTGGAAGGACTTCATTCTGTGTGTCGAGATGGTGCCCTTCGCTTTCGTGCACCTGCTGGCCTTCAACTCGAGCCAGTTCAAGAAGAACCTGGACAGACTGCCCGACTCGGAGGTGCTCAACAACATGAAGGAGGTGCTCAGTCTCTCGGACATCTTGGCGGACGCCTACCACAACTTCATGCCGTCCTACCGCGACTACATGCTACAACGCGGCGGCGAGTCTACCGGCCGCGCTCGTGGCAAGAACAAGGCCGCAGGATTCGGCGATACCTCCTCCTCCGAGGGAAGCCCTACGCCCATGGCGCACTCCAACCCGCGCGTGCCGCGCTTCGTGATCGACGATGAAGACGACGACGAGATGGAGGAGATCGACCTCGAGTCCAACGTCACCATCACGACTTCGTCTGCCGAGCTACCTGTGTCTACCAAAAACGCGATGCCCGAGCTAAAATTGCCAGCGAAGAAGGAGGAGGGCACTGGAGAAGCGGATGCAGACGTTGTCATGGCCAATCCGCAGGACGATGATCATGCCAAGACTGATGACGACACCAAAGAGGTCGAACTTGAGGAAGGCACCAATGCAGAGGCTGATCAGCGGTCAGCAGAAGCAGCAGCCGAAGAAGCCCCATCGGTAGAGGCACCTACCCGACAACGGTCCAGCAGCTCGCCAAGTGCCGCCAGTGCTCATGAACGCACGCGGCACGGAGAGGACAGCGCTACTTTGTAGACAAGTCCCCGCTAGCTAGTTAGTAAAACATTATCGTATCGACGCCAATACTTAGTACATAAAATGCAGTTCTGTTATTGTCACGGTCCTGCCTACCAGCACTCAGGCGAAACTACAGATTGAAGCTGCAGAATCGCCGGTAGTCCCCGACAACTTCGGAGTCCAAATTAAAGCTCTGCGTCGAGGAATCCACACCAATTTGGCCGACCCTGCTACCGCCAAAGTGCTCCAAAAATTCAACGTCAAACAGAACTACAGTATAATGCGGGCAACGCCATCTGCCACCCTGGTGTTCGACATGGAGGGTCTTCTTACTTGTGCCCGCTTCAATGCCAAAGGAACTCAATCTAGCTCAGAGTTCTCCTCCCTCTTCGTGCGTTCCTGCTCCAGAGCTGAGCTCAGGCGAGATCTTTATTCACAATTTAGCTCCAAAACCAGTTATGCGATCTTCAGTTCCAAGGTACGCTGCTTTCCGCTTCTTGTTCACCTCCATCTGCGCGGGCTTGTAGCTCTCCACGAGCAGTTTGATCATTTTGTCGCTGTCGTCGCTCAGCACACATAATTTTGCGACGAGCCCACGCCGATCGCATGGTATCCGGATCATATCTCATTAATCCAGACTCAAAACCATCGCTATCATTTCTCCAGTCAGTCGTATGATCCAATAATTTCCTCAATACCAATCATGGGGGACGTCTCCTTGATATTGCCACAAGCTTTCTCTGTACTCGAGCACCAGCAAATCTTTGCATGCGTTGCCTTCATAAATTGCCCTTCATCCATCTCGTTACGAGTCGCCAGAATTCGCAGTAGATCAGCGCAACGACCCAGCAGAAACCCTTTTTGCTGCTATGGACGGAAGACGCAGAGTACTATCCCCGTGATCCCCTTTTGTTCATAATCGTTATCGTTCGCGTCCACAACGATTCATCGTAACAGTAGTCAATCTCAAAAACCAGGTAATACCCGCTTGACCCATCCTGAAAGCAGGCCAACCCACTCACGAGGACGGCACAGAGGACTTTGTCCGTCTTGCTTACCCAGTGGTTCCGGTCCTCGAGCGGTGTATTCCTCGGACGATTTTAAACAGCATCGCCTGGTGCCATCTCTTCCAGCTCGTTCAGTTTCACAACCTGACCTATCCGTTCATTGAACCACGCCACCGAATGCCGCTCAACAATGTTCATGGGGAGTCCACTGGTACGCGCTCTTCAACAGCACCATGGCCCTGACACGAGGGCTCTGCGAGTCGATCTGGAGCTGGAACTCCTTGCTGCGATTCACCGCGACCTCGGCAGCGAACCTCTCCTTGGACACGCGCTGAACTCTCTTGCCGCCGACCCAGCACTCCCCTCGGAAGACTTCGTCGCAAACGACCTTCTGGTTCTTGTAGAGCTTGCTAGCTACGTCGTCACCTCTTGCAGTTGTACCTTCAGACCAGCGCTCACGGTGAAGGCTTCAAGCATTCGGCGGTCCAGTCAGGCAGATCCGAGATGGTCGGTCACCCAACAACTGCGTGTACTGCTGCGGTACCTTCTTGCAGCAAAATCAAAACGGACGCTCCGCCTCGCCGGCGCGAGGATATTTCCCGCCGCCGGCAAAACGCGACTCTGTTGCTCCAAAATGGACTCGTTGTCGCTAACATCGACGCCAAGCAGAGCTGCCATGACATGGTCCATGTGGGCAGCGCCATCAATGCGTCCTTCATGCGGGCGCGTCTTGGTTGAAGTGCATGTGCAACCCTGAAGGATCTGTACTAGAACTTCCTCGGCCAATCGCAGCCCGCAAAATAGTTCCAGTCCAGGGACCTCGAATGACAACTGATGACGACGGCGACGTGAAATGGAAACAAAGGGAAAAAGGGTAACTCGGGGTTAGAGTCCCTACCACACAGCGCTGACTGCCAAGTCAATAGGACAAATAGACATACACAGAACTGTGGTGGCTAACATAATAATGACCCGTGGTTGTTGAGGTACGATATCTGCGATCTCTTAGAATGAACTAAACTTAATATTTTGTCGAGTTAGTCGAATTGGTAGAATCACAACGCCATCGATATGACCATAGATCTAGGTGTCGACTCTCGGCTGGCAGTCATCGCGAGCTGCCTTCGTTTGCTGAGTTTGCCGAGTCAGACAAGAGCTATGCAGGTGTCAAACCAGCAGCATTTTATATTGAGCTCGCGCGTAAGCCCAAAATGGATTTCCAATTGGGTAATGACCCCATTTTTGCCTCTCGGCCTTTACTCAAAATTCGTGCGTCATCGCAACGATAGGACGGATACCGGCGGTCTTGCTGCCTTGCGCTTCCGGTGTCGCCACCGTCTGCCAGCAGCTCATTCCTGCATTTGCCTCCTCGCGCACACACACACCCTCCCCTCCTCCTCCGTTAGCAGCAGCATGGGCACCGGCATCCAGAAGATCCACGTGGCCAACCCGGTCGTGGAGCTCGACGGCGACGAGATGACGCGCATCATCTGGAAGGACATCCGCGAGAAGCTCATCCTGCCCTTCCTGGAGCTGCAGATCGAGTACTACGACCTCGGGCTTGAGCACCGCGACGCCACCAACGACGAGGTGACGCTCGAGGCCGCGCGCGCCATCAAGCGCCACCACGTGGGCATCAAGTGCGCCACCATCACGCCCGACGAGGCGCGCGTCGAGGAGTTCGGGCTCAAGAAGATGTGGCTCAGCCCCAACGGCACGCTGCGCAACGAGCTGGGCGGCACGGTCTTCCGCGAGCCCATCGTGTGCAGGAACATCCCCAAGCTCGTGCCTGGCTGGAAGGAGCCCATCATCATCGGCCGCCACGCCTTCGGCGATCAGTACAAGGCCATCGACTTCGTGGCCAACGAGCCCGGCACCTTCAAGCTTACGTTCACGCCCTCGCGCAGCGGCGCCGAGCCCGAGGAGTACCACGTGTACGACTTCCAGGGCTCGGACGGCGGCGTGGGCATGGGCATGTACAACACGGCCGAGTCCATCACGGGCTTCGCCAAGTCGTGCTTCGAGTACGCACTGGAGCGCAAGATGCCGCTGTACATGAGCACCAAGAACACGATCCTCAAGCGCTACGACGGCCGCTTCAAGGACATCTTCCAGAGCATGTACGAGAAGGCGTACGAGGCGCAGTTCAAGGCCGCCGGCATCTGGTACGAGCACCGCCTGATCGACGACATGGTGGCACAGTGCCTCAAGTCCAAGGGAGGTTTCGTCTGGGCCTGCAAGAACTACGACGGCGACGTGCAGTCCGACATCCTGGCGCAGGGCTTCGGCTCGCTGGGGCTCATGACCAGCGTGCTGCTCACGCCCGACGGCCAGACGCTCGAGGCCGAGGCTGCGCACGGCACGGTCACGCGCCACTATCGCGTGCACCAGAAGGGCGGCGAGACGAGCACCAACTCGATCGCGAGCATCTTCGCCTGGACGCGGGGGCTGCTGCACCGCGCCAAGCTGGACGACAACAACCAACTCAAGCTCTTCTGCGAGGAGCTCGAGGCCTGCATCGTGGAGAGCGTCGAGGCCGGCCAGATGACCAAGGACCTGGCGCTGCTCATCCACGGCTCCGACATGAAGCGCGAGCACTACCTCGACACCTTCCAGTTCATCGACCAGATCGCCGTTAACCTGCGCGCGCGCCTAGCCGCCAACTCCAGCTTCCAAGTCTAAGGCAAACAGCGGCCCTGTCGTCCACCGGTCCGTCAGTAAATAAATTCTCATCAAATCAATTGCAACCACTTCAACTTCACTTTGCGTTTCACAAGTCTCAGCTCAACGGAAATGGGTACATTGACGCGCCGTTGTCAGCACACAGCAATGAATGAAACAAGGGCGTGTTTCTTATCGTGTGGTTATATAAGCGCAAGCAAACACTAACAGGCCTCACTTATTCCTCCTATGCAGCTTCGCTTCCTCGCGTTTTGTCAGAAATTCCTCGTAATATTTGTTCGTCTCCATCACTGCGCGCCCATCTTCAGTCATACCTTCGAGTCCCAGCACGTGCTCGACAAAGAACCTGGATTGACGCTTTTCAACCCAAAGCTGGATCTTCACCGCCATTTCAGCGTCGGAGTTTTGGTTATGCGAGACCGAACGCTCGAAGTAGCTGCTGGTCTTCACGTAGTGGTCGAACTTGAGCGCATAGCGCTTGTAGCGTCGGAGCGCGTCGGAGCGCTCGCGTTGAGCCGGCGTCATTTCCTCCAGCTTCAAATTATTCCACACGGTTTCCGTCTGAGTCTTAGCGTACAGCCAGCGGTTCATTTCCACTCCCTCCGCCTTGTACAAATAGTCTTTATAGTGCTTGTAATTGGGGCTGTTCTCCAGCGCTTTCCCCTTCAACCCCACTAGTCCGAGCTTTTCTCTTACTTGTTTGTCGGTCTTGCCGGAGTTGGCCCAGCGCGACGTTTTCCATGACATTTTGGCGTCCGCCGCTAGCGACTTCACCACTGAAATGAAGTCCCTATCTTCAGCCTCAAGATCGACGTCTGTAGCCGTGCCTCGCAACAATCTTCCATTATTGGTGTTCACGTGCTTAATGCTCAGGGATTGGATTTCGGCTCGATTAGCAGCCGCGAGAGGATCGATGATAGTGACCAGGATGAAGGCTGCCACAAGCAGGGCGCGGCACGTTCTCATGGCGAGTGTTATGAAGAAGAGGAAGGGAGACTTGAGGCCTTGCGAGGAATTCACGTAGTGATTGCCAGGTTAGCAACACTGCGTAGATGTACTACATGTAAGTGGAGCGTACCTACCAGTGATCGTTGATTACTCTGGTAATACATATACATGTACCATAGTCAAAAGCCAGAACTATCCAACGATGCATGTACAGCAACGAGATCCGTCTTGTTTAAGAAGGTCTTCGAAACAAGGAAAATAAAGTGTACCGGTACTGTAAAACTGGCTCAATGTGCACTCGATTTGACTAGGTATACACCGCCCTTCTGGAATGGCTTCGGCGGCGTGCAGCCGTTAGTTCTGTCGTTGAGTGCACGTGGCACGTTAGCCACGCGCTCATTTGCCCCATACGAAGGCACAACGTCGCCGAATGTCGTCTAAGTTCCCGGCAACACTCTCGATAGCTTTCTAGCAGCACGTCGGTCAGACCGTGTTTTAACGCCGCAATAGCGAGTTTTGGGCACCTTGGAGATGGCAAGTCGCCACTGATGCAGCTACGCACGGCCACCAACCTTTGAGTTGTGCCTCGTCGATTACCTTGATTATTGGCACAAGCTGGATCACCAAATTTTGTTTTACGGATACCGGTACCAGTAACGCCAAATCGCGTACCCTTGCCGAATTGAGTTTCTCTTCTTTGTTGAGTACTAGTACTGTAGTAAAGTATGCAGTACACAATTTGGCGTTACATGTATCTTAAAAAGAAGTCGGGGACAAAAGGTGCAAGGACTTACGGTATTAATACCGTACGCAGTATTATGCTTTGCAATGCGTTTGTCGTATTCACCTTGTGATTTGCCCGAGTTATAATATCTGGCGCCCGATATAAAAACAGATGGCCACTAACTCGACCAAATTATTTTCACCAGCCTCGATATCGATCTCGATTTACGCTATCTGTGGTCGAATTGCCGATCCAAAAACGCAATTCGGGCCGATTTATTTTAAATCGCGATGGCTGTGTACGGATTATAATGCGCGCTCTATATATAACATATGCAATTGGACCCTTACATCTGGGCACTTGACGAGTGGTCGGCAGATCGCGCTGCCGATCTGTCGAAGCAGCGCAGTTTCCGAAAACCTTCATCGTGCACAAGTGCAGAATGTACTCTCTCGACTACCGTTGGCGAGCCGTTTTTCTTATGCATGTGTGTGGAATCTGTATGCAGTATGTAAGGGATACATTTGGGCCTAACGTGCGAACACTGCAGCGTTGGTACAAGTTGTTTTTGACCGATGGTGTGGTTGACGAAGGAGATCGAACTAACCGCTTGTCAAGTTGGCCGAGTGCCGTGGTTACCCGTGTTCGAAAGTACGTGAAAGCCCACCCTACATTTATTTAGAGGAGCTACAGCAGTTCATACGAAACGTTTTTCCTAAAGTAAAATGGTAGTGTAGTATCAACATGTGGTCTTACATGGCGGGGAGCTGCTCGCACCACAGAGAAGCGGAAAGCCCAGTGATGCAGGAGCCGCTCGTGCACTCACAGACGAAGCTAACGAGCCGTTAAACACGTCCAACAGAGCCGTACCAGAGTAGATGTATGTAATGTATTGTGGTTTGCAGATATTTTGTCGCTCGGATTTAGGGCTTAGATCGATCTCTGAGATAAAATAATTCGACGACATAAAAATGCGAGATGGTAGTAAATCGACCTCCAGGCGTAGGTAAGTCGCACCACCTCTTCCTACTTAATATAACGAGCGCATCGTTGGTTCTCAGGACACCGAGGTAACGTCGCCGGCCACTGCTACTCGTTCTAGTAGAACGCTTTCCATGTTCGGCATATTCTGGTCAAAGACTGGGTCTTTTACTGGGACCGGGTATAAACCCAGCGGGATACCCGGGAGGAAATATAACTTTCACACGTTAAAATCTGACCAGCACCATAACCCATCTCCCACAATACGCAGGGACGGGTCAGGCTCGGAAGCCCCGCTGCGCCCCGCTCCCCGACTGCGCCCAGTCGCCAATCCTGGTGGCACCGATGCGCACTGGGCTCCATTTAATGTGGACCACACCAGAAGAACGTGCTGTGGTGCACGCCACAATCTCCCTGACCAGGAAGCAGCAGCGGCACACCAGGAAGCTTGCAGCGCGTCCGTGCATCCAACACTCAGCCATCGACGATGCCGGGCCTCAGCGCTGCGGAGCTGCCTCCGCAGGCGCTCCACGCAGGCGACGTGATAGAGTATTTATCGCGCTTTCGTGTATGGGGGACAGCAGAGGGTTTCGCCGCGCCGTCGTCACCAGTGTTGACGGCGGCAGCAGCGGCAACTTCCCGATCTCGGTGGACACCGCCGAGGCCATGCCGACCGACATGATGGTCAAGCTGATCAAGGCGCGGACCAGCAAGCCCGTTGCCGGTCTTTGGCACAAGCTGCGGACGTTCCAGTTGGTCTCTGGGACCTTCGTGGCTCCAAACCGTGCCGGCGCGCTCAAAACGGCGCTGGAAGGAGCGGTCACAGCCGCTTGTGAAGGTGTCCGTGAGGCGCTAGAGGACGCGTGCGGCGAGATCGTCCCAGAAACACCTCAAAGCAGCGTATGCAGCTCCCCGGACCGGGTGTCCGGGTCGGAGGACGTGCATACGCCCAGCGTTCACGACAGCGCCAATTTAGCGCCGCCGCACAGCGGAGGGACTTTGGCGACGTCTTGGCCTAATGCTGCTCGCGAGGAAAGTTTCGTGCGGTCGTCCGTGGACGAGGTTGTGGACCTCGTGTCCTCCGAAGAGGACCGGGAGCTGCAGGTGGCTTCAGCCGGTGACCAGCCAAACTCCGTCAGCGACCGGAGGGCGGCAGCCTACATGCCGTCCCCAACCGACACTTGCGTGACAAATCCGGCACCAGGCCTCCAAGAAGCGGGCCCAGTGGCACGTGCCCAGGTCGCGGATGCGCCGGCACCTGGCCAAGTGCGCGATCACGAGGAGCGGGAGCGTGATCTACCACGCGAAGGCGTTCAAGCCCGTGAAGTTCGAGGCCCTGATGAAGAGCCCTGGGGTGATGAAAGAGGTGGAGAAACTGCACGCCCGGCGAAGGTCGTACGAGGAGCCCTCATCCAAGAAGGGGCGCCCTTACTGCCGCACTGTGCAGTGGCCTGCCGAAGTGGAGCAGCTCACGACGTGCAAGCGCTACGGGGTCAAGTTCCCCGACATTGGGAGCTTCGACCCCTGTAGCTGCTTCGGGGACTGCTTCTTGGACACATGCTCGAACGTAGCGTCCGCGTCGTTCTGCCCCCCCAACTGTTGCAAGCTTGGGGCGAGGTGCAGCAACGCTCCGCGGACGCTGGACACGCTCAAATTGTTCGACACGGGCCGGGTCGGTCTCAGTGTGTACACCACCACGGCGCTGGACGTCGGCGACGTGATTGGAGAGTACTGCGGGGAGCTGATCGAGTTTGCGGCCGTCGTTGAAGGTCAACCTGCTCAAGCGCTCAAGCATAACAGCGGGTACACAATGCTATACAACGCTAAGTCTGTGCTGGGCAACTACATCTACGTGGATGCGCTGAGGTGCGGGTCGATAACGCGCTTCCTGGCGCACTCCTGCCAGTCGAATGCAGCATTCGTGGAGCAGCAGACCCGCTCCCGAGTGCGCGTCCTCGTTAAGATGCTCAAGAACGTGAAGGCTGGCGCGCAAGTGACCGTCCACTACGGGAACGAGCGCTGGTTCAAGTGCGCGTGTGACGGATGCTGGGTAAACCGCACTGAGATCGGTGGTGACAACGAAGAAGAGTAAGGAGACGAACTTCCTCGCGTCTATCACATTGGTAGAGTGCTTAATTTCTGATATAATCTGAAGGTGCGACCATTCTTTTATTTGTTTGTGTGCTGGAGCGCACTGAAGTAAATACAGCGCAGACACTTACGTCCTCGCATACATGTAGAAGAAAACGAGCAAGCGTGCCTATATGTTAGGCAGTATAGCCACTGGCTGAAGATGTATAGCCGCTGGGTCACACGAGGCTGAGCGCGGGTCCAATGCTCGCCTGTCGGCCGAGGTCCGCCAGCACAGCAATTTCGCCTCGCATCCTCTTGCGTCTACTTATTAGCACCTCTCGACCACTGCTGTCGACGTGAGCGGTGACACGCATGGCAAACAGGACGTGGACACAGGCCCCGAATGCATACCAATATGAACACGGGCATCATTGTCGCAGAACGTCAACTGGCCACCCGTCCGTTGGTTCTCCCTCGAACTCCTTCCTAGCGTACTTAAAGCCCATTTGGACCGTCACCGCGATGGCTTCGACACTGCGCTTGTTTGGCGCAACAGCCACACGAGGCACAGGTAGCGAGATGACACGCAGAATGCTACAGGAGCCAGCGCGCACAGCATCCACATCCTGGTGCTCCGCCACGCCCAGTAACTTCGAGCGGACCAGCTCGGACACCCTGCGTGCGAGGCTTGTAGCTGGGCACACGGTGAACTCAAAAGCGCGGGCACTACTCGATTGATCCTGGCAGCACGCACTCAGCTCCCTCAAGAGTGTCTCCATCTTGAGCCGGCGACGCAGCGTGTAGTCCCGCTTTAACAACGCGTTGAAGGTCTCGGCGGGGTTGTTCGTGGAGGCGAAACCAGTGGGTGTGGGGAACACCTGCCACGCCCTGAAGTGGCCAGTCAGCCACTGCGCGTGACAATATTGCGCGAACGGAACTAAAAGCGGGTCGCTCACCCAGGCTTGTAAGATGGGACGCAGCATCCCCAAATTCTCCGTCTGGCTGCGTGCGAAGTGCAAATCGTAGAGCTCTCGTAGTACTCTTGCTTGTGCACGCGAGGAAGAAGCTTCACCCGCTCCTGGATGTGCTTCATGACGTGGAAGAAGCACATCAGGAAGCGGTACTGGGGATTGTCGCCGAAAACCGCAGCGAGAGCGTTGCATTGAGCCCTGTCGCCGTCCGCCATAGCGTAGTTGACAGTTAGGTGCTTCCCAGACACCCAGAAGTACACACGGCGTAGGGACAGCAGAGCATCCTGGAACATCGGCTGCATTTCCTTCGACATCACGAACAGGGCCACCAGGTGGAACCTCCGCGACCGGTCCGACACCCCGACCACCAGGACGGGGTAGTCGCACTGGTTGGTCTTGTACGTCCCGTCCAGGTGGAGGATGAAGCTCTCGGGCGGCACGGTCAGGCGCAACATCAGCGCCTTCGTTGAGATGCCCACTAAGAACGGCTTCATATCGGAGCCATTGCCCACGATGGGCTTGCTCAGATCGTCCATGCGCCAGGCGAAAGTGAACGCCTGAGTCATGGGCTCGGACCCGGAGTATGCGCGCTCGCGGATCCAGGCCGTGAGGTCCTCCACGCGGTCGTGGTTCTCCATCTGCATGCGGCTGTAGTAATTGACAAAGTTTTGAACCGTCTTTAGGCCAGATAACCCCTCCAGGGGGTCGAAAACTTGCGCGACAGCGCATGTCGAATGCGCATCGGCCGCAGGTGGCTCTCCGCCAGGTCGCGGCAGAACGCCTTGTGCGCCAGGGTGAGCTTCTTGGGCGCTGGCGAGGGGGCGGCCGAGTTGTGCTCGCCGAACTCGAACACAGAGACCTTCTCCGTGGTCAAGCACGTGAGCATCTTCCCCCGCCACGCGCACTTCATCGGGCTCGCCGCGGCGCAGGAATCAGCACTGCATTCTAGCAGGCGATAACGCATCTTGTGCTCAGCGCTTAGGAACATGGTGCACCCCATAGAGTTGCTCTTGTCGATATCAAATGACTTTAGCTTTGACACCATCGCCTCGGCTTCGGCCGCGTCCACCTCCACAGCGACATCTCGCCACTGTACCCGCCTCGGCATGCTCGCCGCTGGCCGTGCCTTCCGGGAATGCCGTGGGTCACACAACAAATGGCCGGGAGGCCGCTGGCCGCAGAGCCACACATTCACCCTACCCGCAGCCCTTTTGCACGCTTCCCCCGGCGTCACCTCGTATGGTGCTTGCAGTGTGCTGGTTCATCTGGGAGGGTGCTGACCAGTTTCTATGGTGCCCACGCAGACTTATTGTGCTGGTACAGCACTGTATGGTGTGGGTAAGGCGTTCTCGATATCCAGTAGATGGTGAAATACCCCTAACTGCGCGAATAAGAGGTGGTTCTCTGAGGAGACACATCTTTCTCGAGACAACAAGCATATCGTGATTAAATCGATCTCCCAGCAAATCACAGTTTTTTCAGCGTGTAGCTGTGTGTTCTGCCGATTTACGTAGACTTTTCCATGCCCACATACAAGACAAAGTCAAAATACCAGTGTAAGTGTGTCCAGTGCTGCCTGCACACTGACGAACCCCAGTTAATGATCTCGACCGGTACGCTGGTGACTGGGCAGATGCCGAGATGTGTCCTCGCATGCTAGCGGGTTCATATTCGCACCAATTCAATACCATGTCTGTGCATTACCACACCGAGCAAGTAGTATGCCCCCTTATACTTCGCTCAGAATCCGCGCCTCTACGTGTTGATCTCGCTCCCGATCGGACCAGTGCATGCTCGAGTCGATCCACTTGGATAGGATCGAAGGGTAAGGAGCGTAAGCGCGTTACAGTTGGCATGGGAGTGCTCAAGTACAGGAGATCGTGAAAGCGTGATATTCAAATAGTTACATTGCCTCTCTTGAGCGATTGATTTGCACACGAAAAACCATAGATTATCCCGAATTACCTCGTCTTTTGTAGATTAATAGGTCCCTCGTGCGATTTGGCATGGTCTCGGGAGGATCTATACTTTATCGCCAAAGATGCGATATTTGCCGAGGTGCCGACCAACTCCCTAGATGACCTAGTACTACAGTTGTTATGCTAACTAATAGCTAATGAGTGGTGGCACTTCGACAATTCTTGTTCGACGGTGAGCCTTCACAGTTATTAAAATGCTAAAAGCAATTCGTGGCGGCGCGAAACCATAATGAGGGCCATGCTCAGCACGGTGTAGTGTTCGTGAGCTGCGAAACTAATTCGTGGTTTCAGGATTTGGACCAAGGCTAACGCGTATCGAGATATGCACTGCATAACACGTTCGAGGAGCGGGAGCTCCATCATTTGAAGCAAACGTTCCAATATTTCCAGCGCACTGTATTGCATCACAGTCTCCATGTGCACACGTTTTGACTACAATGCCACGACTTCGACACAAGCAGCGAACACTAATACACCATTTCCCACCCCACGTTCAAGTTTTACAAACCAAAATGCAAATTACCCGTCCATGCAATTTTTAATTTAACCCTTTCACTACCAGAGATTTCTTACGGGTCTCCTTGGACCTATGGCTCCAGCAAATCAATTCAACGCACAGGGGAAAAAACGACCAATCAAAAACACCAATTTTTACACGTGGCGACGGTGGTTTACTTCACGGTACTCCCAATCAAAAGTTTGAGAGGTCGAGCTACATGCCGTCGCGCCCTGGTCAGTGTCGCTACAACGGCAATGGTCTATGGAAGTAGGAGCCGTTTGGGGTGGACATCACGGCGAGCCCACTGAGGATGCTGACCTCCGAGCGGTGGCGTCGGAGCCCGCGCGCTCTCGACTCAGCGTCATTCCGTTATAGCATTATCCCAAGTATGCGTGCTTAGCCGAGCACCCCATGTAGTAGCAGTTTCAATCTACATCCGCCAACCGCTCGCACTCCTGCACATGCAATCCTGCGTAACATTCACACTGGCTTGCTATAACGCTATCACTGTAAGCTTATCTAGTTTGGTTAGGATTCTGTAGCGTTGCCTGATGTATGAATTTGAATATTAGCTCGTATACATTCGAACCTGCTCCGCACCCTTCCAGGCCAGGGTCCATGTCGGTCTCCCAGTCTCACGTGTCGTCGTCGGCTACATTGAACAACGCATCGAAGTTCTTTTGTCCACGAAGGGGAGGCGGGGCTGCTAGCTAGACGAGAAAACAATTATGGCAGGTCACACGAACTGTTTGTGGCTCGTGCGGTAATGCATTTTACAGGTCCATGGAGACCTGTTAGGTTGTACAGTGCTTTGCCGTCGTCTCGTAGCTTTTAGTTTTGGCCAATCGCATCTTGCGATTAGACCTCTTATGGGTCCCTATGGACCTATAAATCACTCCAGCTGGCTGGTAGTCAAAGGGTTAAGGCTACGTTTTCTGGCGGTTTCAAGAAAGAATTACATTTTTCATGACTTGCAAAAACCTCCGGAGCACTTTTCAGGCAATTTGCAAACCCATGCTACAGCATCTTGGAACTCGACTGTGTAATAACGCAGACCAAAACATTGGCCACCTCCGGATCAACAAGCATCCATTACGTCGCTGAAATTTGATGAACGCATTCGTAATGACATTGTATAGCTTACAAGCGTCAAAAGTGTGCTTTTTTGCTGCTTTATTTCGTCCTTGGGTTCGATCGGAGCATACACCCATTATTACATAGTGTAGTTCCAAGAAGCTGTAGCACGAGTTTGCAAATTGCCTGAAAAGGGCTCCAGATGTTATTGCAAGTCATGAAAAATGTGGCTCTTACGTGAAATTGCCGTAGCCTCAAATTAAAAATTGCATGAACCAGTCATTTTCACCTTGGTTTGTAAAACGTGCAGGTAGGGTGGGAAATGCTGTACAATAGGTAAATGGAGAATAGCTTCGTACTACCGTAGACGACGTATTAATACATGTACAAGGTGCTAGCAGGCGATTGCTGCTGCTACATTCCGCTGCTGTCACAGGGCCCGGCACCGCAACAATGAACACGGACGACTAGAAGCAGCACCGTGGCCAACAGTTCACGAAGACAAAGTCTCGAAGTCTGACGCAGTCAAGTACAGCGCCTAGAAGCGCGTCGAGATCTCTAACAGCCTCAAATAAACTGCAACCCGTTTGGCAACTGCCATTGCACTTCAACACCAAAATGGGTACATACTGACGCGCCGTCGTCGCTCGCTGTCCCTCTCTCAAGTGAAGCGACATAGTTCTCTGGATTTTATCCAGAGTCCTTAGGCAAATGCCACTCAGGTGCCATTATTCTCCAATCGAAATACCTGATGAATATTTTGGTTCGGTTCAACAGGCACTTGACGGGGCTGTGATGTTGAATTACCCGTCCTCAAATCAAATTATGCTGGTGTGTGTTTGACCCATCCAGTGTTTATTAAGTTAAAAATACCTATTATTTCAAATAACTTGTACTCGAGTATAACATGGGTCGCCTCCGTTCATTAAGATTATTATTCTGGGAACACCCGAAGAATGGGGGCAGTCCCAACGGATTAATTGCGTGAACGTAACTACTTGACGCGTAACCTAGATCTACTTTCGTGCCACACTATCCAGGCTAGTTGTTGAAGGTACCCTCTGCAGGAGGGGCAACCCGAAAATGCTGTGCTTTTCCTAACTTTCGTTGTTGTTAGCAAACTAATGATGTTACCCCGTCGTGAACAAAGGGTGCATTTTGCTCCCTATGGTGCTTGTGTCAAAAGCTGCGAGAAAATCGGCCATCAAGGGGGGGGGAATTTTGCCCCCCTTGACAGAAGTTCAACCAAGATCTCACCCACTTTTATAACTGCCAATCAGAACTGGTATCCGTGTCCCAACCCTTCGATATATTACGATATGTGGCAAACACAACTGCAAAATATGCACTTAAGTGCGAAATTTATCGAGATTACATTAGCAAAATTCACTATAAGTACGATCTTTCGTGACGACACGTACGTGGCACTTGTGTTCCCTTGACAACATCCCCGATGAATCGCCTATACCCGTTACTTATCCATCAATTTCATTAGTGAATTGGCAGGATTTGCATCATTTTCCTTATTGCGAGTCATGGGAACGTCGTTCACTTTCCAAGACGACCAAGAGCTGGTCCAGCTTGCTCGTGCCTACATCGATAAAGGGTCAAATATCTCGTGAGCCACTATCGCCCACCGCATGAGACGCACCGGTCACACTGCAGCCGCCCTTCAGTCTCGCCTTCGAGTCCTGATGCGAACCTGGGGCAACGACATCTCACGCTTTCCTCCAAGCTTCTTTGCTCAAGTTCAAAAACCACGCGGCCGACCTCCCGCCGTAACACGACTACTACGAGTGCATGCTGCACAACACTCTCACGGCACGCTCTCTCAACGGGTTTCAGGCGCAACACTACAATCCGGTAGAACTCCAGGCCCACAAACTGAACAGGGAGATGCCATACCACGAACCCAGGCGACACCTGCTGCCGAAGCGTCTACGGAGTCTACACTATCTGCTGCTGCCGCTGTAGTGGCAACTGCACCTATCATATCTCCTGAAGCGACTACCACTACCATAGTGCCCACTGTGTCTCCAAAATCTGCTGATGCGACTGCCACCATGGTGTCTGCTGAGTCTACAAGATCTACGGAAGATCATGCTGGCGATGATTCGGTGTCCGATGCACCAACTACAGCTTCGCACCAGTCTTCAAGCGATGTACCTGTCACCGAGTTTCGTGATGATACTGCTACACCTGACAACGAGAATGACGCGGATGATTCGCTGATACTATCGCCGGTAAAGGCTTCACCACCTCCGTCTCCATCAACTGTTGAGCAAGCTGTTGCAGCTATTTTCTCGGAGGTCCCTCGAGATGTTATTTTGCGGGATCAAAAGAAGCAACATCGCAATGCTGGTGAGGTAATGCAAGATGGAGTTAGTGCACTACTGAATGATCTGGGACCGATTGGTGAAGGTGATATATTTTTATACATTGGCGCTGGAGTTGGAAACATCGTGGCCCAAGTTGTTCTCGCTACAAACGTGTACAGAGCAATTGGAATTGAACCTCGTGAAGACATTCACCTCTTGGGGATGAAAATGATGGTGAAAAGCGCGCATTCAAGCAGGCTACTAAAGCGGACGATATTGATCTACAAACACGTAGCTGAGATACCTATCTCGTACACGCCCCCGCACGCGGATGCTATAATTGTCTACTAGAACAATGTCTTGTTCGATCCTAAAGTTGTTGAGTACGTGAAAACCCAGTTGTGTGGAATGACTACGATACGTTTCCTGGTGAGCTACACTCAATTTTTGCCTAAGACACCGAGACGTTTGCCAGAGCGCCTTCTGTGCATCATTTGAGTTGGAAAAAGAGCTGGGGCTTTCCTGCAGCTGGAAGGCTGATCCTCAACGTGTCTTCGTCTACATGCCGAAGCAGCTGGAAGATTGAGTAAGTGTTTCAGAGACAGCTTTATATCTGTCTAATACATCTTCATACTAAAATCAAGTGATAAGTACATCTTGGTCAGTACATTCAAATGGTGTGTTTGTTTCCGAAGTAGTTTCAATACTAAAGTCAAGTGAAAAGTACATGTTGAAGCAGTATATTCGTGGTGTGTTTTTGTTGGATGTAATGTCGATACTAAAATCAAGATAAACACACAACTACTCCAGGATGATTGCCCGTACGGCGGATTGCTCTTCATTTCCACTTTGTCCATCTTGCTCGCATTTGAGTTTGTATAAGTGAGCTGGTGCGTACCTTGCCTGAGCGCGATAAGAGCTTATTCGGAAGGAAAAAGCGGTGGTATATCTCCCAGCATGTCCATGCCGTTTGAGAACAAGTGTACGGCTGGATCGAAACATGTACATTCTTACAGAGGCACATTTTGTGCAGCACACAGACGTCAGTCACCTCCGTTGCATATCTCCCTTCCCACCTACATACGACGCACGTGCGTCGTTTACGATTCATGTCTGAAAAAATTGTTTCGACGATACCGCCGATGTAACGGGGTTACACGCAAAAGTGGCTACAAGCCACTTGTGATTTTAATAGATAAGATATCTGTTAAAAGTTTTAGATACTTCCTCACATTGGTGTAAGTCACACCAATGGATACATTGAAGTGGGCCACCACAACAGTGGTCCACACCTACCCAAAGATCCTATTGGTAGAAAGCAGCATCTTTCTACCAATTAGAGACGTGCATATTGGCGGGGCTCTGACAGCCAGCCGCTGTCAACCCCTTTCATAGATGATAAACAGTTTTAGCAGATTTAGAAGGAAGATCAATTTACAAACAATACAGTTCTCATTTTACCTAATCTAAGTCACTTGGAGTCTTATCTGATTTAAATTATATTTGTGTATTCAAATATTAGTAACTCAAGTAATTACTAAGTACTTACGCTTCATCATACACGTAGCGCGACGTGTAAGCTAAAGAAGTGAGTCAAGTTAGACCCACTACTGCAGAACACCGCCGCTGTGGACTCCCACCGAGATTCGATTCATCATTGCTGCAAGCGATCCAGACTGCGCTCGATGGCGACGTCTGTTCCGACACACCTCCTCCAGCTCCAGTCTCTGAAAAGAACATTTGTCGTTCACTTGGTGCCTCCCGCCACTTCCCTGACAGAAGCTCTGAGATTAGTTTGATGATGAAGGAGCGGTGCGGGTCCCGCTCTTTGCTCATATCCACAGCTAGTTTACGCGTCAGATATGCGTTCGCTCTGGCTACATCGATTAGAGCGAGGGCAAATTTCTTATACCACTTTTTAAATGAATATCCGCCAGCCAAAGAGAAGTGAGCACGGATTTGGTCTAGGCGATCCACTCCTTCCATGTTGGCGTTGTATTCCTTTATGCATGTCAGTACCGTTAATGTACGCTTGTCAGCACGTACTTGGCGAGTTACGGTACTCTGTTTTGAGGCGTCATCATTTGAAATCACAGTCACAATGGCACTATCAAACGATGCTGCTGCTACCATTGAACGGTCAACCGAAATTGCTTGACGAGACATGCCGCGGACACATTCGTTTTCTCCAGAAGTACATGCCTAGGAAAATGAGAGCTAGTTCTTGGGACGGTTCCACGCGCATAGAGACCCTTGACCCGTAGTGCAATTAGTAGCTCCATCTATGTGTAATAGTTGTCTGAGTTGATAATTCGGCGGATGCTGCTTTCTACCAATAGGATCTTTGGGTAGGTGTGGACCACTCATTGTGGTGGCCCACTTGAATAAATCCATTGGTGTGACTTACACCAAGGCGAGGAAGTATCTAAGATTTTAACATTTATCTGTTAAAATCAGAAGTGGCAATTGTCACGTACAAATGACAGTTTTCACTTGTGACCGTTGTCATGCACAAGTGACTGTTGTCACTTGTGACTTTTGTCATGCACAAGTGACTGTTGTGACTTTTGTCATGCACAAGCAAGCGACTGTTGTCACTTGTGTTGTAACCCCATTACACCAGACCCCCACCTTATGGACATGCAACGGTCCGTGGTTTTAGCCAGTAGGTGCTTAGGACAGCTCTTAGTTTTATCCAGTCATACGAGCTGTTGGTGGTCAGAAACCCCGGCTTGGTACAGTGATGTACACAATCGTGTCCATTTTATAGCCACTGTCGGTGGGACTATCCCGTAGTGAGGTTCACGGTACTGCTACTTTGAACTGGCTTTTAGTGTTGCTTGGTTCACGGTACGCGGTTCATCGTGCAAGTAAGACATGTTTTGCGAAACGTGTCATGAAGATCCCTGTGACTGGGAGACCTATGGGGAGGAGCTCAGTGAAAGCCGTAGACGTCTACTTGGAGTCCATGCAGTTCCGCATCCTCGACGGCTCTGTAAGACTCTATATCAGTTGTACAGACAGAACTCCCAGAAATGATTCTCTATCACTTGATATGGCGCAATAAGTGATAATAATATTCAAATCTGGGATCCACCGTTTTCACAAACAGTGCATTTGTATACTAGTTGATATTCTCTCTTTAAGCTAATAATTGATCATCCCCGCAGACGATTATTAAGAGCTTAGACCGGTTTGAAGTGCGAAGTGATCAGCTCTTGCTTCTTGTTTGCGAGCTTCTTCAGGTTATGCTCGAAGATCCATTTGCTTAAGAAGCTTTTCGTCATACTTACAGCACACGTCGTCTCGTTTTCACTCGACAGCCTACGCATGACGACACTGGCAGCTGCAGCAAACTTTGCATCGCTTGGAGCGCCTTCCAGTAGAGAATCAGGTGCGTTGGTCACTTCTTCTGCTTCCTCATCAGCATTCTCTGGGCTTGGCATCACTAAATCTAACACTGCATCATCAGAGTAGGCAAAATGCACTTCGTTTTCTCCCGTTGGGTTGAGAATATCATCAATTGAGACAGCATTGGTCAGGCTGAGAGCGTTGACAGCAGCCTGGATGTCAGCAACGGAATCAGCCATGGAGCGCTTTACACTTAACGGATACACGCTCGAGCTAGTAGAAAAGTTGCAGGAGAAACCACATTTTCGCCAACAGTTTGCCACAGTATCGGTAGAAACCTCGCTCCACGCCGTCACAACCCACTTCATTGCTGTCAAAATGTCCACCTTAAACCAGTTCTTCTGTTGCTGGTCAGCTACTTCCAGTGCGTGCATGAGATGAAAGCGCCGATAGTGAGCTTTAAAACAGGCAATGATTCCCCCATCTAATGGCTGCAACACAGCCGTCGCGTTAGGAGGCAGAAAAACCACCTCGACATTGGTAAGCTGGACATCAATGTGCGACGGAGCGTTGTCGATTAGTAGCAAAATCTTACGGTCTTGGCGAGTCATTACCACATTAAGTTTCTGAATCCAGTGGCGAAATATAATAGTAGTCATCCACGCATTTTTGTTGGCATAATAGTGTAAGAAGCCCAGCTCTTGAGCCGATTTTTTCTTGAACGCACGAGGCTTCTTTGCATGGCCAATGAATAACGGTTCGAGCATGCTCGATCCCGTCATGTTCGTCGCCAAACCCACCGTAATCCGTGCTTTGTCTTGCTTGACGCCACGTGCAGCTCGATCTGACACTCCAACTGTATAGCGAGGTGCACTTCTGTAAAAAAAGGCCAGATTCATCAAAGTTAAACACATCATCCGGTGAGTACTGGTCCAGCTTCGGCTGAACTCGAGCCAAGAACGCTCCTGCTACCTCACTGGCGGCACTAGCTGCCTCGCCATGTAGTCGGATATGCTTGAAGTCGTGTCGTTTCTTGAAGGCTCCTAGCCACCCAGCAGAGAAGGACAAGTCCTTTGTAGCTAGCCCACGTTCCTTCAGAGCGTCGAAAAGCTACCGGCCTTTGGCTTGTATGAGCTCGTCCGTTATGGGGATGTTGTTTGCCTGTTTGGAGTGCACCCACAGAGCTAGAGCGTCATCAAGCTCAGGGTAAGTGACAGCACGGTTCGTTTTGCGGGTCGCAGATGTAGTTGGAGCTGGTTTGTCCTTGTAAGCGCGTAAAATATTGGAGATGGTTGCCTGTACTGGCGCCTTGGCTAGGTTAAACTTTGTTTTCGCCCACTTTGCGAGCTCAACCTGCGTCATTTTAGGCTCTCGCTTACGTTTCTCCGCTATCTGGTACTTCTCGCTCTCAGTCAAGTTGCCCTCGCGCAGAGTTCTTGGCTTGGTGGGCATCTTCGCTACGACGGCTTGCACTTCTCTTTCCTGTTCGCGTCTGTCGGTTGCGAAACCCACTGGCTGCGTTGTATGTGTGGTCCACACTACATTCTATCAAATGATAATCTGCTACTGTTAATAAATGATACACGATTTTCAGTCCACGGTGATAATCATTTCTGGGAGTTCTGTCTGTACTTTTATCTCAAGTTTGGCCGGCTCGATGCCAGTCAAACGCAAAATCTCCCCTTGTGTATCAAACGACATCTAACGCGTTCTACCGGGTACGTCTGCTCCTTTATCTAATATTATATATACGACGCATGGAATAATTTGTTACGTATTGTAGGCGGCGTACAGCGCGGCGGCCCTCCATCTTCATAGTCCGGTGGAAAATGAACGGGATTCTCGGTAGGAAGACGACGAGACTGACCAAGTCAGCTTCTGCTGCCAGCCCCATCGGTCGTGATACAAGTGCGCAATCCAATACGGGGATGACATATCACTGCTGTTGGGAATTGTGGACGCTCCGATCGACGGTGTTCTCAACGTCCCTCAACACGAATTATATTTGTTTTCAATAGGTTGGAGTTTACGTTTACTTGCATCTAGTGCTCGAAATTGGGGAGCTTGTGGGGACCGTCCACGGCGTCTAGCAGCGGCTCCGACATGACCTTCAACTGCTAGGGGTACAGCTGAATGTCCAGGTGCTGCAGAACCACGAACACCTTGGACGGGGGGAGGGGACAACACCACGATATTCCACGACAACGTCGTCGCCGGCAACACGGCGGCGGCCCCGAAATGACCATCAATCACTGGGTGTACGGCTGAACGTCCAGGTGCAGCAACACCGTGAACGACTTGGGCGGGGGGCAACACCACAATGTTCCACGGCAACGTCGACACCGGCGACAGGTTGGCGTCCAGTACCTCCACCTAATGCAACATCGAGTGCTAACTGTACGACCGGCCATCTAGCTGCACCAACACCGTGAACACCTTGGATAGTGGCAGCACCATGAACATCTTCGACAGTGACAGCACCATAGGCGACTGGTACAGCCCACCAGGTCTCCCAACCTGTGGCCGTCGGCAGGCAGGCGGATGACAAAGACAACAGAGTTGGGGACGACCAGTAGGCGTGCAACAGCGTTCAGTATCGAGACAGCCTAGGCGACGGCAGCACAGCAATGACCACTAACACCGCCGTAACCGACGACGATAGCGACGGCGGCAGCAACACATCTGGCGTAGAGTGGTCTGCGTCCGTGGCAGCAGCATCGCCCTTCCACCTCCGCGTGCACCATGATGAACTGGAAGGGCGCGTTGGTTGTCAGCATTCTGGTGGTGGTCGTGATTGCTGTTGGTAGTAAATTGGGAAATGGTTTGAGTGCGGAGCGGCGTGGATCGCATACCTTCAAGGCGGGTTCCGCCCGTTGGCGCCATTTTGCACCTTTCGCGCCAACGGGGTCGCTAGTGATTGGTCAACCCATTCCGCCAATCGCATCGAAGCGGATCGAAAACTACTGGCTAAAAGTTGTGAGGTCCAGAAGGAGGTATGAATCCGTACTGTCAACACACCTACGCGTTTCCACACCTCGGACGTGGAAATGCACGGTGAGTCCCACTAGTAGGTTTGAATGCATAGACACCCCGCGCATATCAATGTGGTCATTGCTTCAACTTCATCAGCAAATTCGCGATGCAATTTCATGCTCCGCAGTATCACCGGTAAACCCGGACAAGGCCTCAATTGATGAGGTGGCTTACTATTAGTGTCATTACCACCGTAATGCTGCTGCAAAAGATTGGGCTGGGCCATGGTCAAAATGGTGATAGCCTCCACCAGCGCGAAGTAGGAGCTGGCATGGCGGTGGTAGTGTCGCTGCAATTTCTACTTTCCTGAAAATCGGCACCTTGGGGTTGGCCATCGTAAACACCTACTCCATGACGGTGTTGGTGCTCAGGATGACCTCCGGCAGCAGGACATAGATTGTGTATTGGTCTTAGCAGCGGCATGCTCGTGTCGTTCCAATTGCTACTCGAGGGCGTCGACCTCGTCATCGTGAGCACCGACGCCGTGGTGGTGTCGGTGTTCTGATTGGTCACGGCCAGCCGGACGCGGGGTGTGTACAGGGAGTGGTAGCGGAGTGCTGGTGCTGGTATTAGTACAATTCGTACGAGGAGACGTCGACCTGGGGTTCACGAGTGTGGTGATGGCCATCGTGAGTATCGATGCTGTGGTGGTATCGGTGCTCAGGTTGGCCTCGGCCAGCAGGACGTTGGTTGTGTACTGGCAGGGACCGCGGCATACCGCACGTGTAAAAATATTGATGGGGTAAGGCTGACATATTTAGATATGTTACATTGCACATGTACGGGAAGTATTATATTTGGTACGTTTGTCAAAACCAGTGGGGGCAAGGTTATTGAAGAAGGAGGCGTCGAAACCTGGCCTGGTGAAAACACCTTACGCCGCGAACATTCCATTGGGCATCGCGGAATTGCTGTTTTGTAGCGCGGTGAATCCAACCCTCTACTTGGCGCATTTCATTGATCACCGTGGTATAGTTGTGAATAGATGTTTTAGCTGTATTCTGACCTCCTCGATCCGCTTCAGTCAGTTCACCACGTTGTTCTGCCAGCCAGCACCTGCCTAAAAATCTTTCACAAAAGATCACATGATGCTGGAGATCTCGTACGCAGCTACGGGTCACACGATATGTAATCTGAAGTTAGTTTGTACAAAAAACGGTGACATTGTTTGTCAATCACCGTGCATTCATTACCTTTGCGTTGGCTAGACAGGTTGCGACAAACGCTCCGGCAACAGTAGTGGCCTTGTTATCATTTCCGATTGCGTCCTTTTCAGCAATATATCACGCTAGTTCAGGGACGCCCAGCTTTGCCAGGCAGTAGTCCACGTGGTTGCACGAATTCAATCTACATCTATTGGTCTAAATCGGAACATTAGCGCTGCACACTAGTCTCGTGATCGCGTTTACGTACAGATCGGTGGTGGCACCCAGGCGGCTCGGAAAATGGCTCTCCGAATCGCACACGGAATTCCTCAAGCGTAACCTCATCCACTGAAGCAAGTTTGACGGTCTGTAGCAGCCGCCAAGAAAATATAAAAATGATGTGGTTTCTAAACTCGAAGGTGAACCACATCTATCACACACGTCTGACAAACCCGATACAGAGGTCCCCAAGGTCAAAACGTCGTTTTGAGAGGAAATCAAGGATGTGCCAGACAATTCACCTATCCTAGGGAAATATACGATCCGATTTGACGGGATCTGAAATGATTGGATGCGCCAGCATGCATCAACACAAAATCAAAAACACGGTACGGAGCAGTTTCACTACCGTACCGGTAATCGGTTTTATACCGTCGTGATCTACATTCAATCAATACTGACACCGTGCGCCGACGCTCAAATTTCTAAACAAGATTTACTGAACCGCAGAATCGCTTCAACATCTCGCTTACTACATACTCCCATTAAATTACAAACAAACTTTCAACGCCACCATGGGCACCTATATGCGTCTAAGTTAGCCAGATTTATCCCACCAAAATAATTGTGGAATCAACAGCACCAATGCTACACGAGGCCATCAAGAGCTCCGACCCAACCACGCCGTCGGTGCTCATGATGGCCACCACCACACTCGTGAAGCCCAGGTCGACGTCTCCTCGTACGAATTGTACTAATACCAGCACCAGCACTCCGCTACCACTACCAGTACACAACCAACGTCCTACCGGCCGAGGCCACTCAGAACACCGACACCACCACGGTGTCGGTGCTCACGATGGCGAGGTTGACGCCCTCGAGTAGCAATTGGAACGACACGACCTCCTGGCCGAGGCCATCCTGAGCATCGATCCCATGACGGCGGCAGCGCTCACGATGGCCATCCCCATGCCAACGCATGACCAAGCACCATCACACAACCTACGCATACGCTGGGCTCCACAGTTTGGGCATGCTCGGGCCTCCTACGTTCACCTGTATCGGCGGTGGGCCCTGAATGCATGAGCCGCCATCGCCACCTCCATCGCAGCATTCTTTAGTAGGAGCGGCGGAGCGAGGATGCCCCCACCGCCATCTCTAGTCCCGACGCCATGGCGGCCTCGAACTGCAACGCGAGCACCATCACCGCCAGCGCATCGGCGATCTTGACCTCCTGCGTAGAAAGTGTGTGTGTGTGGTGATAGTGGTGGTGATGGGGGGGGGGGCTGTACAAAGATATTTGTGACGGGAACGAAAAAATAACGATATGTTCAAAGACTTTTGTGGTGCTCTGACATAGCCTCGCCAAACGAGTGCATAATCCATGGCGTACTACATTTCTCCTGGACAATATGCTGCACGTAAGCAACTTCCCTTACCCTACGAGATATTTTTGCCCAATCATATGCATTATTTGGCCTTCTTATGGACAGTAGCATGTCTATAATCAGCTTTATTTGCACCGGGAGTCAAAGAGTTAAGCTTAGACATGTTGGTCTCGACACGTCAATTAATATGGACTGCTTGTCAATTGTTTGAGTTGGGGAGATCCGTGCTCATCCGCAATGAGCACGACCAGGTTGAATACCGCCATTGCAACAGAGGGTAAGCTCTTTGATGCTGAGTACCATGCGCGGTTGCGCGAGGTGCGCCGCTACCACGGGGACATGCAACACAGTGTCTGTGCGCGATGTTTCGATGTCGACCGCGTCTGTGCGTCGACATCTCTAAACGAATCCATGTTGCTTAACCTGATCCGGTTAAGCAAGCGCCCAAGCACTTCGAGTCCTCTCGATGCGAGGCAAGTATTAGCAACTCCACGCTGTTGCGGTGGAGGCTGGTATCCGTGCGCCGTGCGCACTCTTCTTTCAGGTGGCGGTGCGTATTAGCAACCGCGACCTCAAAAGGTATACTATGTGTAAACCTGAAAGCTTCAATGATCTCCGTGCTAATTATCTAGCACGCGAGCCGTCGGGCGTTGTAGATTACTACAGCGCTCGCACTACCGTCTTACTGGTAGTGCGTGTTGGGCTTCGTATTCATTCACCATGTCCGGAACGCCTTCCATCAGGACGTCCCGTGGTTCCCATGTGTCGTGTTGGGGAGGGAAACCTCTCCAACGAATGCGGAAACAATCCGGAACTCAGATTGCTTTCCTATGATCAACAATTCGCTGGACGATCCAGCGTATTTCACCGCGTGCGTCTCGCAGTGGTGGTGGAGGCGGTGGAAACACGCCCCGAGTACGGCAACGTCGTGTTGACGTTCATCTCGTGTCGCTCCACGACCGGGCGACGGTCGTGGAGTACCTTCAGAGCGCGGAGGTTGCCGCTCTGTACCATCGTGCCCCGGCTGTGGCGGTCTTCCAGACAGCCTTGAATGTGCCGGTCGGGCTGTAGGCCCGACTGTAGTAACTGCTCCAGCGCGACTACGCGCTGGAGAGGTGGGTTTCCCCTGCCGATTCTTTCTCTTCGGGTCAGCGGAGCTAGGTGGCTCGTGCTGAAGGTATGGCTTTAACCCGCCCAACATATAATGTCGGGTGGAGCCGCATGCTAGACGGTATGTCTAGTGTGTAGGCGTTGCCGTGCCGTGCCAACACAATGAACGGCCCGATGAAACGCGGAGCAAGCTTACTTGCTCCGAAATCCGAAACTGCATGTTTAGACAGGTTTTGAGAAGATAACAAACGCAATGAATCCACTTTGAATTCATTTGTGTTGCCTCTGCCCACATTGTCTACGTTCAGCTTCTGTTGATCAACAAAAGCTGCTATTGCATCTTGGACAAACCGAATTACGGCTTGTCTGCGATGGATGAAGTCAATCGCATCCGAGCTGAAGTCATTCAGCTCGTTCTCCGCTAGAGGCCCGGCCTCTGCGTGGTTCTTCGCGGTGTCTGCGCCCTGCGCGAACCCGTGGTCCTTCTTCCTTGTGGAGTCTGTGCCCTGCACAGACTCGTTCGCCTTGTTTTGGGTGTCGGCGCCCTGCTCCGACCCTAGGTTTTTCCTGCCAAGGTCTGCGCCGGGCGCAGACCTTGTTGTCGCAGCTGACACTGTGCAGGTATCAGCGGTTTTCTGCGGCTGCTGCGTTGCAGTCGTAGATCCTCCCCCACTTAAAGTGGGAGCCATCACTCCGAGTAAACTCGGTAGACGTGGATGCCGCATGGCATTCACGTAGAACGGTGTATGCCCGGTCGAGGCATGCACTGAGTTGTTGACGGCAAACTCTGCCATCGATACGCACTCGCTCCAGTATTGGAACGAGTGAGCGTAACGCTTCAAAATGTCGACGAGCACTCGATTCACGCGCTCGGTTTGACCGTCCGTCTGCGGATGATCCGCAGTCGACATTGAAAGCTGGCTCCCAAGAAGTGTAAACACTTCTTCCCACAGGTGCGCTGTGAAGCGCGGGTCTCTGTCCGACACGATGTCGGTCGGCATGCCATGGTGTTTGAACACCATGTCGACGAACAGACGGGCCGTATGCTTCGCGGTCACTTCTGCCGGCACCGCAGCAAGATGTACCATCTTGCTGAAGCGGTCGACGAAGACCACAACACCGGTATTCCCTCCGCTGTCCGGGGGAAGACCAAAGATGAAGTCCAATGACATGGACTTCCAACACTCCGACGGAGTTGGTAGTGATTGCAGTGGAGCCTGCGCGAATGGCGCAGGCTTTACGCGTTGGCATACCTCGCAAGCATGGATGTACTTGCGCACCCACTCATACTGGTGGTGCCAGTAGAAGTCGCGCGTGAGTAGGACGTATGTCTTCTCACGTCCGAGATGTCCCGCAGTCAGGGCATCATGATATTCGTACATGATCCTGAGTCGCAGGTCATGGTCGTTCGGCACGACAACGCGATCCGCGTTGTCGTCGACTGCATTGTAACGCAGTATTCCGTCGTGCACTCGAAAGCGGTGTGCACGCGCACGAAGGTGTTTGGGCAACTTCTGACGGGACTTGTCAGAAGGCGCTGTGCCATAGGCCAGCAAGAGTTTCGTGTCCGCGTCGCGCGCGTACGCGGCCTTCACATCGTCCAACAGAGACGATGTGGGTTTGCTCGATCGCATGGCGTCAATGGCATTGACGTCAGCAGCTTCTGCGTAGTCCGGCCGAAGTGATAACGCGTCGGCCACTACATTCAATCTTCCGGGTTTGTATTCGACCCGGAAGTTATACTCCGCAAAGAATGAGAGCCATCTCGCCATTCTCTGTGAAATGTGTGGTGACTTCACTGCAGTGCGCAGTGATGCATGGTCGGTGTAGACCACAAATGGTCTACTTCCAAGCAATATACTCGGAATTTTGCGAGTGCGTATTTCATGGCAAGGAGCTCCTTGTCATGTGCCGGATAGTTGCGCTCAGCTGACGCGATTGGTAGTAGACGACACGATCACGGCCCTCGTGATCGTGCTGCATCAACGCACATCCGATCGCGAAGTCGGATGCGTCGCACACTACGTGAAATGGGCGATCTTGGTCAGCCACTGCCAAGATCGGCGCCTCAGCCAAGCCCCGCTTGACTGCATCGAATGCATTTTGGCAATCGGTTGTCCACTTCCACACAGCTTCCTTCTTAATAAGCTGTTACAGCGGGCGGATCTTGCCCGCGTAATCCTCCACGTACTTGCACAAGTACGTGGCCAAGCCAAGGAACTGCCTCAGTTCCTTGACACTTGAAGGCGTTGGCCATTCATTGACCACTCTGACCTTTTTCCGGGTCAGGGCGAACGCCATTTTTCCCTACGAGACACCCGAGGACGGGTATCTCGCTCGCCCCGAAGATACACTTCTTCAGGTTCGCGTAGAGCTTATGTTTTCGCATAAGCTCAAGTAGCTTCCGGAGATGCACCCTGTGCATCTCTACGTCGGTCTTCCCGTCCACAGCTTGGCTGTGGATGAACACATCATCGAAGTAGCTCGGTGCGAAGTCGCGCACCGAGCGCAACAAGTGCGTCACGCACCTGTTGAAAGTCACAGGGGCGTTCGTAAGCCCCTGTGGCATCACTAGCCATTCCCAGAGCATGCCGCTTGGCGTGCTCACTGCCGTGAGAGGGATATCGCTCTCACGCATTAGGATCTGACAGAATCCGTCTCGCAAGTCGAGAGCACTGTAAACGGTGCTCCCGGCCATCGAATCGATGATAACATCTTTTCGCGGTATCGGCGTCTGCGCCGGTACCGTCGCATCGTTCAGCTTGTTATACGCATGAACGATGCGCCATCCGCCGTGTGGCTTTTTGACACAGAGCGTCGGAGCACTGTGCGGGGACTTTGATTCCCGCACTTGTCGTGCTTTGCGACGACTTTCAAAGAAGTCGTCGATCGCTTTTACTTGTTATCGCGGCAGTGGCCACTGCCGCGTAACACAGTACTTCGTGCCCGGCACGAGATCAATCTCGTGCTGAATGCCCTTATCCTGCGGAACTCCGCAGGAATCTCTTCCGGGAGTTCGTCTTTGTACTCCCTCAACAATTCGTAATAGGGACTCGACTTCAGAGAGGTCCAGCCTTGTTCCTCGAAGCGCTCTCGCTCCGTCTTCGCACTGAGAGTGTCTTCACTCTCAGTGGTACTTCCCATGAAGAGTTGCCTTAGCTCTTCGCTCTCGCTCTTCGTTCTTTCGCTGTCCGAAAGAACGCAGACCTGCTCGATGCGTCCGTCGTGCAAGTCGTGTGAAGCGCTTCCAGCTCATGACTGGAAGCGAAGTCAACTCCGACGCCGTCGTCGCAGGATTAGCGAGTTTCATTTCGCGATACTGGAATCCGGTATCAGTGCGCGTCAAGACGCTTAGCGTCTCGATATCAGGAGTCACCGCCTCAGTTTGCCCAACAGACGGTTCTTGTAGCGTCTCGGTCCCGGACCGAGGCTTGCGCAGCGTTCTCCGCTTGCGCCGTTTTTGTTGTGCGGAGCCCAACTCCGCACAGCTGTTCTTCTGGTCCAGGCCCGGCCGTGGACAGTTGTTCGCCGGCAGACTCTGTCCGCGGGCGCGCGATATCAAGCCCGGCTTGATCGCACGACGTTTCGCCGTGCAGCCCGGCTGCACGACAGCATGCAAATTGCGTCAGTGCGGTACGTTTGCAACCATCCGCACTGTTTGCAGCGTCAACTCCCGGAGTTGACACGCCTTTGCCACCTCGACGCCATTCATTGGCGGAGCCCCTCATGACCGAGGATGCGTCGGCTCCCGGAGCCGACGCGTCGTTGTCGACCTGACCTCTTCGGGTCAGGGATTGTCCCTTACACACTTGAATGTGTGTGTTGGTTCCTGTAACCAGCACATCTTTTCTTCCGACGTCGGCAGCATGGTCTCACTTGTGCGCGCCCTCGCGCACTTCCTGGGCACTCCCGGACAGCGGCATTAAGCGCTGTCTCGACTGGTAAGCCGCGCGCACCTGCTGGTGCGTGCGCTGCGGTAACAGGGCCATCGCTCTCTGTTCCGCTGTCGCGACCTAAGCGCACGAGTGTGCGCTTCTTCCAGTCTATCACCGGATCATGCCGTTCAAGCCACGGCATTCCCATTACCACGTCCAACTTATCGTCCAGGTCCAGGACGATAAAGTGTTCGACAAACACTCGTTGTTTGTACGAGAAGTGTAACGGAGTTACACGCACAAGTGGCTACAATCTACTTGTGATTTTTAACACGTAAGATATCTGTTAAAAGTTTTAGATACTTCCTCACCTTGGTGTAAGTCACACCATTGGATACATTGAAGTGGGTCACCACAATGAGTGGTCCACACCTACCCAAAGATCCTATTGGTAGAAAGCAGCATCTTTCTACCAATTAGAGACGTGCATATTGGCGGGGCTCTGACAGCCAGCCGCTGTCAACCCCTTTCATAGATGATAAACAGTTTTAGCAGATTTAGGAGGAATATCAGTTTACAAACAATACAGCTCTCATTTTACCTAATCTAAGTCACTTGGAATCTTATCTGATTTAAATTATATTTGTGTATTCAAACATAGGTAACTCGAGTAATTACTAAGTACTTACGCTTCATCATACACGTAGCGCGACGTGTAAGCTAAAGTAATGAGTCAAGTTAGACCCACTACAATGCCCGACTACTCTCGAAGCTACAATCACCCTTGCCATGCAAGAAGAGTTTAGCCTGCGGCAGGCTAAACTCCATGCAAATGCGCCGAGACCACTACCGCGCCCGGTATCCAGAACCAATGGACATCTCGAACGCAACAACTGCTGGTTACCAGCAGCAAGGACGTAACGTGCGATGCTTCCGTTGCGGAAGGATCGGTCACTTTGCACGGGAGTGCACAGCTCCCATGCCCCCTGGAGGTGACCGTCGTGGCGATGCCAGGCATCGCCGCGGACCAACAAAAAACGCGAACATCCAGTAGGCGCGGGGCGCCCTACTGGTAATGCGGTCACGCGTGCCGACATCGGGCACGCGACACTGAGGACTGCAGGCCCCAGTGAGATTAGCTCTCGCTGCAAGAAACAAGATGACAGGCCGAACCTAGTCATCTTGAAGATTTACTCGAAGAGAGCAAGTGACTCTCTTCGAGCTTTGGTAGATTCAGGCGCGTCTAACAACTTTGTTCGACTACGAAGCCTGCCGAGACTTGACTTCGAGGAGGTAAATGTACCTCGAAGTCTTCTGGAGGTACGACTGGCAACAGGTGCCATCGTGGAGACCGAGAAGCGTGTCGTGAACGTGCGCTTCTCGTACAAACAACGAGTGTTTGTCGAACACTTTATCGTCCTGGACCTGGACGATAAGTTGGACGTGGTAATGGGAATGCCGTGGCTTGAACGGCATGATCCGGTGATAGACTGGAAGAAGCGCACACTCGTGCGCTTAGGTCGCGACAGCGGAACAGAGAGCGATGGCCCTGTTACCGCAGCGCACGCACCAGCAGGTGCGCGCGGCTTACCAGTCGAGACAGCGCTTAATGCCGCTGTCCGGGAGTGCCCAGGAAGTGCGCGAGGGCGCGCACAAGTGAGACCATGCTGCCGACGTCGGAAGAAAAGATGTGCTGGTTACAGGAACCAACACACACATTCAAGTGTGTAAGGGACAATCCCTGACCCGAAGAGGTCAGGTCGACAACGACGCGTCGGCTCCGGGAGCCGACGCATCCTCGGTCATGAGGGGCTCCGCCAATGAATGGCGTCGAGGTGGCAAAGGCGTGTCAACTCCGGGAGTTGACGCTGCAAACAGTGCGGATGGTTGCAAACGTACCGCACTGACGCAATTTGCATGCTGTCGTGCAGCCGGGCTGCACGGCGAAACGTCATGCGATCAAGCCGGGCTTGATATCGCGCGCCCGCGGACAGAGTCTGCCGGCGAACAACTGTCCACGGCCGGGCCTGGACCAGAAGAACAGCTGTGCGGAGTTGGGCTCCGCACAACAAGAAGACGGCGCAAGCGGAGAACGCTGCGCAAGCCTCGGTCCGGGACCGAGACGCTACAAGAACCGTCTGTTGGGCAAACTGAGGCGGTGACTCCTGATATCGAGACGCTAAGCGTCTTGACGCGCACTGATACCGGATTCCAGTATCGCGAAATGAAACTCGCTAATCCTGCGACGACGGCGTCGGAGTTGACTTCGCTTCCAGTCATGAGCTGGAAGCGCTTCACACGACTTGCACGACGGACGCATCGAGCAGGTCTGCGTTCTTTCGGACAGCGAAAGAACGAAGAGCGAGAGCGAAGAGCTAAGGCAACTCTTCATGGGAAGTACCACTGAGAGTGAAGACACTCTCAGTGCGAAGACGGAGCGAGAGCGCTTCGAGGAACAAGGCTGGACCTCTCTGAAGTCGAGTCCCTATTACGAATTGTTGAGGGAGTACAAAGACGAACTCCCGGAAGAGATTCCTGCGGAGTTCCGCAGGATAAGGGCATTCAGCACGAGATTGATCTCGTGCCGGGCACGAAGTACTGTGTTACGCGGCAGTGGCCACTGCCGTGAGAACAAGTAAAAGCGATCGACGACTTCTTTGAAAGTCGTCGCAAAGCAGGACAAGTGCGGGAATCAAAGTCCCCGCACAGTGCTCCGACGTTCTGTGTCAAAAAGCCACAGGGCGGATGGCGCATCGTTCATGCGTATAACAAGCTGAACGATGCGACGGTACCGGCGCAGACGCCGATACCGCGAAAAGGTGTTATCATCGATTCGATGGCCGGGAGCACCGTTTACAGTGCTCTCGACTTGCGAGACGGATTCTATCAGATCCTAATGCGTGAGAGCGATATCCCTCTCACGGCAGTGAGCACGGCAAGCAGCATGCTCTGGGAATGGCTAGTGATGCCACAGGGGAGTACGAACGCCCCTGCGACTTTCAACAGGTGCGTGACGTACTTGTTGCGCTCGGTGCGCGACTTCGCACCGAGCTACTTCGATGATGTGTTCATCTACGGCCGAGCTGTGGACGGGAAGACCGACGCAGAGATGTACAGGGTGCATCTCCGGAAGCTACTTGAGCTTATGCGAAAACATAAACTCTACGCGAACCTGAAGAAGTGTATCTTCGGGGCGAGCGAGATACCCGTCCTCGGGTGTCTCGTAGGGAAAAATGGTGTTCGCCCTGACCTGGAAAAGGTCAGAGTGATCAATGAATGGCCAACGCCTTCGAGTGTCAAGGAACTGAGGCAGTTCCTTGGCTTGGTCGCGTACTTGTGCAAGTACGTGGAGGATTACGCGGGCAAGATCCGCCCGCTGTCACAACTTCTTAAGAAAGAAGCTGTGTGGAATTGGACAACCGAATGCCAAACGGCATTCGATGCAGTCAAGCATGGCTTGACTGAGGCGCCGATCTTGGCAGTGGCTGACCAAGATCGCCCATTTAACGTAGTGTGCGACGCATCCGACTTCGCGATCGCAGCACGATCACGAGATCACGAGGGCCGTGATCGTGTCGTCTACTACCAATCGCGTCAGCTGAAGCCAGCTGAGCGCAACTATCCGGTACATGACAAGGAACACCTTGCCACGAAATACGCACTCGCAAAGTTCCGAGTGTATTTGCCTGAAAGAAGACCGTTTGTGGTCTACACCGACCATGCATCACTGCGCACTGCAGTGAAGTCACCACACATATCACAAAGAATGGCGAGATGGCTCTCATTCTTTGCGGAGTACAACTTCCGGGTCGAATACAAACCCGGAAGATTGAATGTAGTGGCCGACGCGTTATCACGTCGGCCGGACTACGCAGAAGCTGCTGACGTCAATGCCATTGACGCCATGCGATCGAGCAAACCCACATCGTCTCTGTTGGACGACGTGAAGGCCGCGTACGCGCACGACGCGGACACGAAGCTCTTGCTGGCCTATGGCACAGCGCCTTCTGACAGGTCCCGTCAGAAGTTGCCCAAGCACCTTCGTGCGCGTGCACACCGCTTTCGAGTACACGACGGATTACTGCTTTACAATGCAGTCGATGACAACGCGGATCGCGTTGTCGTGCCGAACGACCATGACCTGCGACTCAGGATCATGTACGAATATCATGATGCCCCGACTGCGGGACATCTCGGACGTGAGAAGACATGCGTCCTTCTCACGCGCGACTTCTACTGGCACCACCGGTATAAGTGGGTGCGCAAGTACATCTGTGCTTGCGAGGTGTGCCAACGCGTAAAGCCTGCGCCATTCGTGCAGGCTCCGTTACAATCACTACCGACTCTGGAATGTTGGAAGTCCATATCATTGGCCTTCATATTTGGTCTTTCCCCGGACACCTGCGGGAATACCGGTGTTGTGGTCTTCGTCGACCGCTTCAGCAAGATGGTACATCTTGCTGCGGTGACGGCAGAGGTGACCGCGAAGCAGACGGCCCGTCTGTTCGTCGACATGGTGTTCAAACACCATGGCATGCCGACCGACATCGTGTCGGACAGAGACCCGCGCTTCACAGCGCACCTGTGGCAAGAAGTGTTTACACTTCTTGGGAGCCATCTTTCCATGTCGCCTGCGGATCATCCGCAGACGGGCGGTCAAACCGAGCGCGTGAATCGCGTGCTCGTCGACACTTTAAAGAGCTACGCCCACTCGTTCCAATACTGGAGCGAGTGCTTATCGATGGCAGAGTTTGCCATCAACAACTCAGTGCATGCCTCGACCGGGCATACACCGTTCTACGTGAATGCCATGCGACATCCACGTCTACCGAGTTTACTCGGAGTGATGGCTCCCGCTTTAAGTGGGGGAGGATCTACGACTGCAACGCAGCAGCCGCAGAAAACCGCTGACACTTGCGCAGTGTCAGCTGCGACAACAAGGTCTGCGCCCCGCGCAGACCTTGGCAGGAAAAACCAAGGGTCGGAGCAGAGCGCCGACACCCAGAACAAGGCGAACGAGTTTGTGCAGGTCAGAGACTCCACAACGAACAAGGACCACGGGTCTGCGCAGGGTGCAGACACCGTGAAGAACCACGCAGAGGCCGAGCCTCTTGCGGAGAGCGAGCTGAATGACTTCAGCTCGGATGCAATCAGTTTCATCACCAAAAGACAAGCCGTAATTCGGTTTGTCCAAGACACAATAGCAGCTTTTGTTGATCAACAGAAGCTGAACGCAGACAATGCGGGCAGAGGCAACACAAATGAATTTAAAGTTAGTTCATTGGTTTTGTTAGCTACTCAAAAACCTGCCCAAACATGCCGTTTCGGATTTCGGAGCAAGCTTGCTTGCTCCGCGCTTCATCGGGCCGTTCACGGTGTTGGCACGGCACGGCAACGCTTACACACCAGATATACCGTCTAGCATGCGCCTCCATCCAACCTTTTACGTCGGACGGCTGAAGCCATACCTGCAGCACGAGCCATCTAGCTCGGCTGACCCGAAGTCTCGGTAGGAGCCGAGGCAGAAGCGGAAGCCTTGGCCTCGGCAGCGAGCAGCCTCTTCTCCAGCGCGCGGACGCGCTGGAGCAACCCCTTCATCTGGGTTCCCAACTCGACCTAGATATTCGAGGCGGTCTGCGAGACCGCCGCGACTTGGGCCTTCTGGTTCGCCAGCTCCTGCTTCAGGGCGGCGAACTCAGCGCCCTGCAGACGCTCCACGGCGGTCACCCGGTCGTGGAGAGACGCATACTAATCAACCCGGGGCTGATCATACCCGGGGCGTGTTCCCACCCCCTCCACCGCCGATCCGTGACGTCCACGGCTCAACCCGCTGGATTGTTGAGCGGATTGTTGACCATAGTACCCCGAAAACGAACCCTCAAGGGGCTCGTTTTCGTATTCGTTGGAGAGGATTTCCTCCTCACCAAGATACATGGGAGCCACGGAACGTCTTGCTGGAGGACGTTCCGGAAATGGTGAGGGCGTACGAGGAGCAGTACGCGCTGGCGCAGCGGAAGTAGCACGAGCGCTGCGGTCATCGCTAGCGACCGAACCCTCACGTGCTAAGAAGTTAGCACGGAGCTCTTTGAGACTCTCGGGCACACGGAATGACGTGTACCCGTTCAGGTCGCGGTCGCTCAAGCGGACCGCGCCTGGGAAGCACTTCGCGCACTGAAAGCCCTCGGGCACAGCGCACGGCACATTAGCCTCCTCCGCAGCAACGTGGAGTTGCTCCAACTTTCCACGCTTCGAGTACGTCTCGAAGCGATCACGCGCTTGCTTAATCCGATCACGGTAAGCACTCGGCTTCTTGTTGAAGTTCTCAACAAAAGCGTTCCAACTTTGACAAAGTGCATGCCACTCGGGCACTTTGCTGCGAGAAGATGTCTTCTTGCTTTGAAACCATCGGAGCTCACGAAAGAGTCCGATGTAATAATCGCGCCTTTGATGCGTCTCCGCATCAAAGTGCAGCTCGGCAGCCACAGCGTCATCTTTGATAGCGCTGCATACTTACAGCGGCACCTCATTCGGAGGTACCGAGTTCCCATACCGGCCCGTGATCTCGGACGCGGACGGCGTCCACGGATCGCGCGCTGCGTCTGCAGCGCGCGGAGAACTGAGAGCCCCAGCGGAAGCGAGTGGGGTATCGCTCTCAGTTCGCGAACGCTTCGAACTCGAAGCGTCCGATTCGTCCCCTTCACGCGGGCGAATGTTCTTAGCGTGGGGGCCGAGCGGTTCGCTCGACACTGGGTCTCTGCGCTTTGAGGACGAGTCCTTCTCGTCCTCCATGTCTTCATCGCCATACTTCGCCTTCTGGCGCTCGAAGTAGTCATCGATGGAGAGATGACTCTCCACCGACTTCGGATTCTTCTTTCTTGAAACGCGCTCATCGTTGAATGAGCGCGGGTTTCTTCTCCAAACGCGGAGAATTGACGAATGGTCAATTCCGAAGATTGACGTGCGGAGACCCCGCGCGTCTAACCTTAAGGGGGGATGGTGTAACGGGGTTACACGCACAAGTGGCTACAAGCCACTTGTGATTTTAACAGATAAGATATCTGTTAAAAGTTCTAGATACTTCCTCACCTTGGTGTAAGCCACACCAATGGATACATTGAAGTGGGCCACCATAATGAGTGGTCCACACCTACCCAAAGATCCTATTGGTAGAAAGCACCATCTTTCTACCAATTAGAGACGTGCATATTGGCGGGGCTCTGTCAGCCAGCCGCTGTCAACCCCTTTTCATAGATGATAAACAGTTTTAGCAGATTTAGGAGGAAGATCAATTTACAACTACAGCTTCACACCAGGCTTCAAGCGATGTACCTGTCACCTATTGGAGACGATCTGGTTGCGCGGGGACGAGCAGGAACGGAAAGAGCTGCACAAGGAGTTCCCCAAGTTCAGTGAGGCGAAGACTGCGTTCTGCGATCTGGAGGTCGGAGTCATGCTGTTCTTGCCTGCATCGTCACATATGTACTCAATTGCAGTCGTTTTACAGACGTAAATCAACGAAAAAAGGCGCTCTCAGTAAATGGTTCAAAACGATATCCGCTATGTCAAGCATATCGTCCTGAAATGTGATTGGAGATGCTTGATATATAGTATGTGGCTTCATAAATAGTACATATGACAGGAATTTGCACCGACATCCGGACGCCGTTGCTTTTTTGCCTATACATTTTCCAAGTTAAGTCTTGCTTTAACATGCTTGATATCAAGCATGTGAAAAATAGTCTGTACATCCAGGATTTGCCTCTGTAATGTAATGTATTACGTTACCGCGTAGCCACATTACGCCTGCGCTAGGCTCAGCTTTGCTAGTCGGCGGCATAGAGTGGTGACCGCATACGTCGGGTTTCCCTTCGCCGGCAGCGCGTCGACGATAGTCCTCTCCATGACTTTCCACTGATATCTTGCGGTTGCCTTTGAGCAAGTTGTCGGAGTTGCTCCAAGTCTGCGCTATTGCGAAGACGGAGGGCGTATCCGCTAGAAACGAGATCAGCATCAAGAACGGTCGGCAGCGGGGAGCGTGGGCGTCCGCGCCATGTCCCGGCCGTCGAGCTGTTGAAGTAGTCTGCCATCTGAACGTACGCGGGGATGTCCGGCCGGCGGAGAACGTGGCCGAACAAACGCCATCGAATCGATGTGACGCGGTGCCGCAGTGGGCGTTCCTGACAAATGTCGTAGAGGACAGAGTTAGGCATACGCTGTGGAAAGCGGATGTAGAGCACTCGGCGAAGCTGTTGGCGATGAAATCTTTCCAGGCTGTTGAGCTCGGTTGGTGTGAGTGCCCAGGTACCGCAATTGTAGAGCGGTATTGGTAGGACGTAGCAGTTGTAGAGGCGGAGTCGGGTGCTGTCACGAATATAGTAAGGTCGTAGCCAGATAGTCCATAGTCGGCGGAGCGCTGAAGCCGCTAGGGCTTTGCGTCTTGTGAGTTCTTCTGAGTCGCCGAGGAGGGTACCGAGTTTCTTGGTAGATCGCCATTTCTCTTCAGCTGCGCGGGCGTGGCGGGTGGAACCGGACGGGCCGACGAAGCGTTGGAGTTTTGTTAGTTCTGTCTTGGACTCGTTCATTGTGAGGGACCAGCGCTGGAGCACCGCAGGAGCTTCTTGTTGGATCCGTTCGGCTAGCTTGGGGTCACGACATGCGAAGTCTGCATCGTCCGCGTAGACAACCATTTGTTCGAGAAGGTTCCTGGGGACGGCGAGGTGGCTTGCTAAGTCTCGCAACTCTGCTTCTAGATAAATTACAAAGAGAACAGGTGAGAGTGAGTCGCCTTGAGGCGTCCCGATGTTGCTGCAAAACGGCTGCAGCGTCTTGGATCCGGTTCGTAGTGAAAGAGCCGTGTCCGCGAGAAGGAGCTTGATCAGGCGAATTTCGTCTTCTTGTAGAAATGTCTCGAGGACGTCCAGGAGCTTTTCCCTGTCGATGGTGTCAAACGCGCGCGAGAGATCGATGCCGAGTATATGAATCTTTTCACGGTAGCGTTGTACGCGAGCGCAGAGCCACTTGTGGGCCTAGACAGCGTCAGCAGTACTTCGGTGCTTGCGAACTCCGCTTTGGTGAGGGGACAAATACTTGTCCACTTCAGGGGATATCCGTGAAAGTACGATGAGCGACAGTGCCTTACGGATGCTGTTGAGAAGTACAATCGGGCGAAGACTTGAGGACTTTCCTCTTGGCTTGTTGGGCTTCGGACGACACAGTAGCGTGCCCTCACCGAGTTTGAGAGGCTGGCCATGTGTAAGGCTGTCGTTGATAATCTCAGCGAAGTGGGGGGCTAGCACAGAAGATCCATATTTGAGTAGCTCCGCTGGTATGTCGTCAGGGCCAGAGGCCCTCCCGTTGTTGAGGCGACCGAAGGCTGCGTCAACTTCATCTACTCAGATCGGGTAAGTGAGCGGTCGTAGATCACAGTCCGAGGTGATTGCGCGTCGCTGCGGGCTGTGGAACTGGTTTTTGAAATGGGCTTTGACAAGTGTGTTAGCTGTGCCTTTATGCAGGATGTACTTACCTTCTGCATCCGTTAACAGTAGGGGCTGGTGCCCTCGACGAGCAATTTCTCGAACGCCTGCGTACATCCGTGTTGAGTCGCTCATGTTTTCGATGTGGGAGACCTTTTCATCGAGGATTCGATTGGCAAGGTCGCGACATCGCTCGCGGATTTGGTGAAGGACCTTGTTTCGAGCAGTGCGCAGATCTTGTACGTTAGCCGTTCGGTCATTATAGATGCGTAGTCGGAGGTCCCGCTGTGTGTCTGAGAGGTGTTGTAGGTCTTGGTCCTGGTATCGCTGTCGCTGGGTAGTTTTGCAGGGGAGTCCAATGGTCACTTCGGCAGCCATATGAATTGTTTGAAATGTGGCTTCCCAGAGTTGTAGGGTAGTGCTTCCCGGGGGAACGGCCGTGCTTGATAGTGTCTTCTGGAGTGCTTCTGCGTATTGATCTCGGACCAGCTCATCGTGAATAAGGCGGTCCCTTGATAGCCGGAGTGGAAGATCTCGTTGTCGCTGGGCGTTGCTACGGAACCGTTTTCTGTGAGTCGAGGCGTCGAGGACGAAGTCGGCTGTGACTAGCTTGTGGTCTGATGCTGTTAGGGTCCTACCCCAGGACCGAGCGTCCATGCAAAGGCGGCGGCAGTTCTGAGGGCACAGGATGTAGTCGATCTGGTTTTAGATGCAGTGGTCTGTCCGCCGCTGCGTCCAAGTGGTTCTGTAGCGGGCTGGCTTCCTGAAACCTGTATTTGTAGCAAAGAGATTGTGAGTGGAACAGAAGTCAGCTAGGGCGTGCCCATTCCGATTTCGAGTGCCGCGTCCATATGTGCCCATGTAGGCATCTCCTGCGTAGCGCTGTCCAAGCTTGGCGTTGAAGTCGCTGGTCACGAACGTGATGTCGCGTTTGGGCAGCTTATTGAGGAGAGTATCGAGGTCATGATAGAAGTGATCGACCTCCGTGAGGGGGCGACCGCTGTGTGGGGAGTACGCCGTGACAATGTTTACAGTCCCCGCATGCGGAAGCTTGAGTCGAAGAACACCAATGCGGTCGCTGTGTGCCCAAAATCGGTCGAGATAGGGGGGGGAGACGGCAAATCCAACTCCATGTCGCTCTTGGATGGCCGGCAGCGTAAGGAGGGTGAAGTCTCCAATGCGTCGCTGGTCAAGGGTGTAGATCTTGGTTTCTTGGAGTCCGAGGACATCGATGAGGTAGCGTCGGAGGTCCTGCGGGAGCGTGTCCTGTTGCTTGCGTAACGAACCTAATGACTGGACGTTAAACGTGCCAAGTCTAAATCGGTTAGTGTCGCGCAATCGTCGTGGGGGGAGGGAGGAGAGGGTGTTAGTAGGTGGTGGTGGCTGGGGGGAGAAGTGGAGACCCGCTAGGGACGAGCAGGCCCCTTGGAGGGCCTGCCAGAAGCGCGCAGCAAGCATCCGCTAGCCACGCGTTCCCGAGGGAGGGCCTCACCCCAACCTCAACCAAAAATTTGCCTCTGTACCGGGGGTTAAATCTAGCGGTCATACCGACTACTGACCTACTGATACAAGTTATCCATGAAAATAATAGTTAATTTTTAAATAGGGAACAATTAATAAAAATATTAATTTAACTTATCGTTTAGAAATGTTCTAAGCTGACCGTATAAAATAAAAACTGTGTACCAATAGGCTGGCACAATTCCTCATTTTTCAGTAACGTGCAAAAACGCTACGACGAGGTACACGTACGTTAGCACTCGTACGTTAGCAGTTTCCTCAGAATTAAGAATTGGCAAGACCTTCCTCAGACGTCAGAGCACCAACGATGATTACGAGCTCAACGATAACAATATATGCACGCGTATCCGGTTTCTCACTCATCCTTGCATCCTATGTTATCGTGCAAGCACAGCTTAGGTTGCCTGGGGCTTGGGCCATAGCGCTCTTGCATAGTACCGGTATACATCTCACCTAACTCTATTAGCAACCATTGGATTCACCGCTCAAACAAACAGCCCTCCCGGTTTAAGTGACAGCGATCTAGTATTAACGCTAGGCTGTATCATATACTTCTTTTCTCACGCTCACCGCAAAATTCAGAGCGGTTCCGGGCGAAGAACGGCTTTGTTTGTAGTAGTACATGTATTCCGCGACATACATGTAAGTGATATTACAAAAGAATGAACGGGACAATTGAGAGTTTTTGCAAGTTTTCCTTTCCCATTCCCAGATAGTCTCTCAGGTGTGGCTATGGGAGATCAAAACCACTTTTCGCGGTTTCCCAGTCCCAGCAAATCACCTTATTAAATAGCATGTCATGCTTTATAGAAGGCTCAAGCTGAGCCTTCCAGTCACTCCTGAACAAGTGAAGATGACGGCGGACGAGATTCTTCTGCTGTGCGCTCTACTCGAGGACACAGGATGCAGTGACGCCATGGTTCTTATGGTTGCAGCTCTCTATCGCCCGCCCGTCGAGCGCCCTGTCGTGCCTAACATCCGCTTCTGCATCACTGCAACGACGGATGTGGACGCCGAGTTCGACTTTCGTTTCGACGTGGCGGGCATATTGCAGCTCCTTCATCTCCATCATGGCCATAGTAAGTTGGGCGAGGCGAACATGCTTCTTCGGTGGGTATCCGGCTTCGTCAGCGGCCGAAGATTGCTCCAGTCGCTCCATGGTTACCCGGCGAGCCACAAGCGACGCTGCCTCGTCTCGCTCGCGCTTCTTCTGTTCGTTTTGCTTTTTGCATTCTTGTACCTGTTTAGCATCATCGAGGAGCTCTACAAGCTCATCAAGCAGCTGGTCTCTCTCCGTGACCTCCTCCGCCACGCCAGACAGTAGCTCCGCCTCCTTCATCGCCTCTCGGTGAGTTTGAACAAACTGGTTCATGCGTGACTGTGCGTTCTTGCCACTTAGCTTACTGCGCGAAAAGGCCGGCGAGGCTACGAGCGTTGCAGCAAGACTGTCCCAGTGCTGCATGACCTTGCCCCGTGGCTTAGCAAAAGGCCGGTCAAGTAGCACTTGGCGAAGCAGAGCGACATCGTCTTCTTCGCTGTAGTTCTTACGGCGTGGTGGGGCTGTCGAGCGAGGTGGCTCGGTGGCAGGCTTCGAAGCCACAGTCGTTGCAGCCATGAGGTCGTGTGGGAGGCGGCAACTCTGGGAATGGGAAGGCTCCCACAGATTTCCGAATTCTGTGGGTGGCGGAGGGGGTTTCCCATAGAGGTGCCCTTTTTGTGTTTACTTTGCTGTGGGAATGGCAATGGGAGCCGCAGCGAAAACTCTCTAATACTACGGTATGCTTCCCAGATCAAAGTGATCATATCTATTACTCAAAATGGAGCCATTTCAGCGATGATCTCAATGCTATTACCCCGGTCCAAAATGGGGGAAGATCCAGCGAATGGATCCCTCCCCACCAAGTCTCGTGCCATATTCGTCATCGCTCGCTCTGAAGGAAACACTACTACTCATGTTTTCTTATTATCCTCGTTTTCACTACTGCAATGAAATAATTCTGCAGGTACTCACGTTTCAAGTGTGCTTCAGTGACGATAGCGACTCTCAGGAGCTGGCACTGATCAGTGCACATGTGCAAGTAAGCGTCACAACAAAAAAACCACTGCCATCATTTCAGTCCACGTGGCCCGTCGACCTCCGAAGAGCTCGTCACCATCACCAATACCTGCAGTATCACTCGGCTCAACCTCAGCTATCACTCGTAGTATCACTGCCCAACCTTAATAGCACCCACAGTACTACTAAACCCCGTGTTCTCCAGATCATTTCCGGAAGAAGATGAGTGCGCGCCGCTCGCTGAGCGACGCGAGCGCCGCCAGCGCCGACGACGACGAGTTCCTGAGCGCCGCGTTCGACGAGCTGGAGGCGGAGGCGTCCTCCTCCTCCGCCGCGTCCTCCCCGCCCGCCGCCGCGTCCCGCCGCGGCGCGCGCAGGTCCAACGCCGCGCGCATGCTGGAGGCGCTGGAGGCGCTGAGCCTCGAGGCCGACGCCGAGGGCGCGGGCGTGCCGCAGTCGCTGCGCGGGCTGCTGGAGCAGCTGCAGGGCGACGGCTCCGTGCTGGGCGGGCTCTTCCCGCTCTCGCAGCTGCTGCAGGGCTCAACAGGCAACGGCGCGCGCTTCCAGCGGCTGCAGGCGCAGCTCGCGCGCGACCAGGCGGCGCCCGCGCAGACGGCGGCGCTGGCGGAGCTGTGCGAGACGCTGTCGCTGTCCTCGGAGGAGGCGCTGGCCGTGGCGGGCTTCAGCGTCGACGCCTTCGTGCCCGCCGTGGCCGCGCTCATCCGCGCGCCCAGCTCCATGGACGCGCTGCTGCTGGCGGCGCGCGCGCTGTCCACGATGCTGGAGCTGTTCCCGGCCGCCGCCACGCAGCAGGCCGCGGCCGAGCACGTCATCCCGGCGCTGTGCGAGAAGCTGCTGGAGATCGAGTATATGGACGTGGCGGAGCTGGCGCTGCAGATCCTCGAGCGCCTCGTGTGCAAGGCGGAGGCCGCGCTCAGCAGCAGCAGCAATACTACTACTACTACTAATGCCGGCAGCTCTAACGCGCCCAACGTGGCGCAGCTCTGCGCGCAGTACCGCGTGGAGCTCATCCAGGAGAACGGCCTCGTGGCGCTGCTGCAGTTCCTGGACTTCTTCCCGCTCGAGATCCAGCGCCGCGCGGCGCGCATCGTGTGCCAGCTCTGCACGGACTTCCCGCTCTCCATGCAGGACAAGCTGCGCGCCGGCCTGCCCTACGTCACCAACCTGCTGCGGTCGTTTGACAACGAGATCCTGCAGAGCAGCTTCGCGTGCCTCCAGAAGCTCGGCGAGAGCACGGCCTTCTCGGAGAACGCGGGCTTCGCGTCCATGGTGGCCACGGAGGAGATCTGCGGCCTGCTCGTGAACAAGCTCACGTCGTACGCCAGCGTGGACGGCGCCGCCGGCAGCGGCGCGTCGTCACAGCTGTCGCCGACGGGCTACACCAGCATGCTGCGCTTCCTCTCGTGTCTGCTGTCGTGTGTCCCCAGCGATATGTGCGCGTCCTCGGTCATCGCGAGCGCGTCGTATCTGCGCTTTGTGACGCTCCCGCCTATCGTGACGGCGCTGCTGGCCAAGCAAGAAGTGATCTCGGAGAACCAGCTACTTCGCGAGACGCTGAAGCTGGTTATTGTGGTGCTGCCGATTGCGGAAGAACTCACCTCGACGGACGAGATTCCTCCCCAAATGCTCGCCTTGGCGCACGGAATTTTGCCGCTGATCATTCGGGTCTACGACGTGACCTCGCGGGCTGATCTGCGTTATGACTGCCTTGGTGTCATTTTCAGAAGCTGCTCGCTGATGCATGCCAGCCAGCAGCCTTTTACAGCACAAGAGCGCACCGAGTTATCCCGACTCGCCGCCTTCCTTGCCCGCGTACTGCGACCCAAGCGTAACGACTCGACAGCAACCTCAGTTTCCGCACTGGTGAAGGCTGAAAAGGATTTTGTACCGGTGCAGCTTGCTTTGCGGATTATCGAGGTGCCTTTGGCGCATACTGGCGCGGAGGAGGCCGCGAAGGACATTTTTGAGCGTCACGGAGTTGCAGATATTATTCGTGTCTACGCGTCTAGCTCCACGGAGGGTGATGCTGTGGAAAGTGATCTCCAGGAAATCCAAACCACTTCAGCCCGACTTGTTCGTGAGTATTTCGGCTATGAAAGTTCGATTGTTAGCGTAATGGCTCAATTGGAGAGTCTTGTGGGAGAGCTTCAAACAACCTTGACAACCACCAGCACAACCAAAACTGATCAGCCTTCGCCACTCCTCGATGCGCTCCTGCAGCTTCGGGATTTTGTTGTTCAAGGGGAAGACTTCCTGACCGCACATGAAATCGCTTCCAGCGGTCTTGTGAAAGTGCTCATTCAGATTCTCTCGACCGATCAGGGCCAGAAAGACTTCACACAAATGCTGGAGGTGCAAAGAGCTGAAAGCAAAGGTTCGAGCTTCGTTACATCGCTTTTGCGATGCTTGCAGGACGCCATCTCTTCGGAGAAGGATGCGTTCTCGGTTTCTGCCACCGCTGTGGCATCGGCTGACATGGGACTTTCATCTGGTAGCGTTGCGAACGACTTGGATCAATTGACACAGCACATTAAGGTGCACGTGCTAATCGAGGAGACAAAGCCTGCTGCAGAGCCAGACAATGAAGACCAAAGCACACAGCAAGTAGACGCGAGCGAGGAGCAGGGATCTGAAGAAACCCCTCTTCGATGGATGAAGAAAATTTCGTCAAAGCGGAACGGAAGTAGCTACAAGACGAACAAGAACACCGTGCATGATACTGTCGTGCTTGTGGAGCCCCTTGCTCGGATCGAAACGATGGAAGACTTCATCGCCGATAAGTTGTTTGGCAGAGGTGGAAGTGGTGAATCCATTCTGGATGAGTTGGCCGGTGCAGGTGCTGAGGGTGAAGAAGAGGGCGAAGACGAAAGTGGAGAGTTCGCAAATGATGTCGTGAAACCGCGGAGAGTAATAGCGACGTACAAGGAACACATTCTCCCGCGTGATATGAGCATCCTTGAAGCGATCGTTAAGTTCGGAGGTGTGCAAGCCGATGAAAAGGTTAATGCGGAGCAGTCTGACTCTGCGACTGGGGCTTCATCATCATCTCGATCTCGTATATGGACGGCGGCGCCTCATGATATCACGTTCCGAGTGGCAGCTAGTTCTGCTGAAGATGCCGTCGGCTGGGAGTCTGCTAGTGAAGACTCCAAAATTGCAGCGGCGTTTACAGCTGCGTCGGACGCAGAAGTATCAACTATAGCCGGTCAGTGGTGGGACGATGTGTGGGACTTGTTGCTACTGCTGAAGCTTGTGCGAACACAGTGCGTTGGGAAATCATTTGGAGCGCCGCTCAATTTTGTGAACAGCTATCTCAGTCTCCAAGTGCGGCGCGCTCTGCAGCAGCCTGTTCGTGTTGTTACGAACTCCCTCCCTGGGTGGTGTTTCCGTTTGGTGAATGAGTTTGCGTTCGTACTCGAGTTTGAGACACGGTGTCATTTCATGTACGCGACGACGTGCGGATGTTCGAGAGCAATTCAGTATTTGTGTCGGTCGGTGTGGAGGAAGGCTGTGATGGAAGAACCAGCCCCGGTGCAGCAGACACGCTCGAGCACTAGCAACGGTCGCCGCCGCTACCGTGATGGATCTAGTCGCACCCGGACATCCGGCTTAGACAACATTTCCCAAATGGTAAAGCTTCCTCGACTAAAAGTACGAGTGGCACGGCCTCGCCTACTGCAATCAGCAATGAAATTGGTGGCAATTTACGGTGGAAAGAAGGCAGTAATCGAGATCGAGTTCCTCGGGGAAGTTGGTACGGGTCTAGGACCGACGACAGAATTTTTCACTCTTGTCTGCCAGCAAATTCAGTCAAAACAGTTGCAATTGTGGAGAGACGACGATCTAGAGACAGGATCTGAAACAACAACAGACATGGAGCAAAAGCGTGCAGCAGTTGGAGATGATGTAGATGCGTCCAAGACAGCCCAAGCCAAGAGCTCGCTTGCGATTCGAGGCTACCATCGCGTTGCAGTATATCACTGCTCGAAGTGCAATGTGTTACACATCCCGAGTTGTTCGGTGCACGGTCAATTGCTCACGCACGAGAAAAAGGTTGCAGACAAAGATACGGCATCAACAAGCGACAGTGACTCAACTCAAGCAAAATCCAAGAGCAGTTCTTCCAAATCAGCGCGGCGGCAGGCGGCGAGAAATACCGTTCCGCAGTGTGCACAGTGCTTAGATGACCATGACTGGCACTCTGCTGCGGTGTCGTGTGAGTGCCAGCCGAGTTCTGATGTGGAACGCAAATGTGAAGAAAGCGACAGCAAAGCGAAGACACCAGCTGGGTGCACTCTCAAGTGGTGGATCCTGAGTGATGAGGAGGTACAGTACCTTGCCAAGGTTTTCCCTCGTCATACGAAGAAGGTGAATCATCCTGTGCTGCAGTGCGCGCATTGCGATACGGTGAACTTCCCCGGCACGGATGCGGGTATCGTGGTGATGGATGGAGATCGCATGGTTTCTCGCTCTGGCCGCCGGATGTTCGAGCGGGATTACCGAGCTGTGACTAAGCACGTATCCCCTCTATGTGAAGGCACACCACTGAATGTAATGACGTCCGCGATCACTCGAAGCGATGTGGATATGCTCGTTGAGAACCTCACGCGGAGCCCCGAGGTGCTGGAGTCGGAGGTGGAGTCTCTGAATTACCTAAGTGAAGCGGCTCTTGCAGGTGGCAACGTTGGCGGTGGGCCGCCTGTGACGGCTCCGTTTGGGTTGTATCCGAAGCCGTACCTGAGTGACCATGCGCTGGATGAAGCGAAATCGTCGGGCGAGTCCAGCGAAACTTCGAGTTTGGAAGCCGACGCGGCGTCTCTCAGTGGGGACGAGGTGGACGTGCTGACATGGTTCCGGTTCCTGGGCCGTTTTGTAGGGCAAGCCATTCTGGACGAGCGTTTGCTGAACTTGCCGTTCGCTCGTCCGTTCCTGCGCGCGCTGCGCGGCGAGACGATGGTGGGCAGCGGCGTAAGCGTGGAGAAGTCGCTCTCGTTCGTGGAGGAGCTGGATCCTGCCGTCGCCAACTCGCTGCGCTACCTGCACGGCGTAGCCACCAAGTACGTCGCGGCGGGCGACGGAGCTGCGTCGGCGGACGTGGCTGCGTGGAAAGAGGAGGTGGATTCTCTGTGCCTCTCGTTCACGATGGTCGGCGCCGACGATATTCCGCTGGAGGCCGGCGGCGAGGACGTCTCTGTCACGCTGGACTCGCTGCACCGATATGTGGCGCTGAACCTCGAGTTCCTGCTGGAACGAACCATCAAGAGCCAAGTGCAGGCGTTCAGACAGGGCTTCGAGCAGATCTGCGGCGGCGACCGCCAGCTCTTCCGGTGCCTGCAGGCCTTCGAGGTGCGCGAGCTGGAGGCGCTGCTGAGCGACCGCGGCGCCGGCAGCACCATGTGGGATCGCGACGGCGTCGATCTGCGTGAACACATGGTGTGCGACCACGGCTACACGGCGGACAGTCGTGCGATCGCCCACCTCGTTTCCATCCTGTGCGAGCTGACGGTGGACGAGCAGCGGCTCTTCGTGCGCTTCGTGACGGGGGCCAACCGGCTGCCGCTGGGCGGCCTGCGCAGCCTCGAGCCCAAGCTCACGGTCGTGCGCAAGCTCACTGAGGCGGGCGACTCGGAGCAGAACGACGCCGTGCTGCCGTCCGCCTCCACGTGCACCAACTACCTCAAGCTGCCGGATTACTCGACGCGCGAGATCATGAAGCAGCGCCTGCTGTTCTGCATCCACGAAGGCCAGTGCAGCTTCCACCTCTCGTAGCCACGACGCACACCGACGACGAAAAGGGGACGACGTTGACGGCTTCGACGGCGATGACGCCCTTGACGGCGCCGTTGATTGATGCCTGCAGTCCTGTTGGTGCCGCCGCGAAGGTGACTGTGTGCCAGCTGGCGCCCCAGACTGGGTTAAATGAGCCTTGCATCCTCCCCGCTTTCCCGCTTCCTTTCCCGAACTCCTTCTATTGACATCATGGGGCCAGCACACGCTCGTCTCGACGTCGGCGGCCCAAAAATGGCCTGAAAGTCGTCAAGTCGAGCCTGTCTGCATGACTAGCATACATGTACCGGTAAACCGCGACGGCCGCCCTTGACGAACTCGACGGTTGACCTGCCTCCATACACGCAGCTACTGTAGTGTGATCTAGTGAGACGAACGTTGTGCGGGGGGATAAATAGAAGGCGGTTGCATTACAGAAGGCTCTGTGCTAGTCGCTCAGGTGTATTTCGCTTTTTGGTACGATCCTTCCGTTCGGATCGCTCGCAAGAAATGCCCTAGCTGGACCTAGCAAGTAAAGTAGGGAAGGGGAGGTGTCTGCGCTCGACTCGATAAATAAACAACCAACTGGCGCGCGCGACCTGCAGGCCTCGAGGCTCTGCAGACATGGCTGCAGTCCTGCCGGCGCCACCTGAAGGGAGGGGGAGCAATGAATGGGAGGGCTTCGCTGCCTCCCGTCTCCGTCTCCGTCTCTCTCTCTCTCTCTCTTGGCGTGGCCAGACGACTGCGATCGTCGCGAGAGCGAGAGCGTACGAGGGGAGGCTCGTGTCGTGTCCTCCAGGCCCGCGAGGGGGTCGCGTCGTTTGCTTGGGCGTCGCCTAGCAGCACTCCTGGCTGCGGCGCAGCTCGTCGCGCGAGTACCAGACGCGGCGCTTGTAGTCGGCGTCGAAGCTCGAGCGCGCGGGGATCTCCACCACGTTCACGTCGTCGTCGAAGCTGATGCGCCGGTCGTGGCTGCACGCGCGGATGCGCAGGATGCCGTCGTCCTCCTCGTCGTCCGTGTCGTCGTCCGTCTCGGCCAGCGAGTCGCACGTGGACGTGCGGGCGCGCGCCTTCTTGGGCTTCACGACCAGGCCCGCAAGGTCCTTGCGCGGAGGGGCGCCCTGCAGCGCGAGCGCCATCCAGTCCTCGGCGTCCTCGTCGTCGCTGCCGTCCACGCGGAAGTACTCGCGCACGTTCACGACGCTCCTGGTGCGCTGGCGCATTCTTTTTTTTGGGCTTTTGGGTACGGGAACGAGCCCTTTTTCCTGTTTCCTCGGGCCGCGGAGGCCGGTGTACCGACTGAGAGCTGTGAGTGGTGCGCTGTTGGGCCTCGAGAGGAAAGAGAGCACTGTGTCGCCACGAGTCCTTTCGGTAAATGAGTGCTCGCTCGCTCGCTGGCCCGAAGGCGGGTGGGCAGGGCGACCAGCAATGACGGGGCTGCGACGACGAGGCGACGAGCGGACGACCAGACGAGGCAAGTTCCGACCCCTAGCCCGCGTTCTATTTTTGCGCGCCGCGACTCGGTTTCACTATGAGCTGATGCCGTCGCGTCGCGCCGCCAGCCGGCGCCTTGGGGCCACTCGCCGCGCTGCATTCTGCGCGCCAGCCGGCTGGCCGTCGCCGTGCAGGGCGACGGAAATCCACCTCGCTGTCGCAGTGAGCGCGGTTTTAGCTAGGTGCATGTATATAGATGGCCATCGCAAAGGAGGCCGCCACGGAGGTGAGCTGAGCTGGCTGAGTGGGCTCGAGCGCATTGTCGTGGCGGGCCCCAGAAGAGCCTGGTCGCGAGCGTTTTCGCCGTTTCTCGTTGACACACAAGCGGATCCTGCAAGTGGCTTGGCGGGCGGTGGCCGCAGGGGGTTGGAAACCAACCCACCGGCGTCGCTCAGCATGAGCTGGCGGAACGCTGTGGCGCGCTCGCCGCCACCTACGCTTTCCAACGCCGCGTTTTTGCAGGGCTAAAGTTCCCTCCTTCCTCGTCTGCGGGCCCGGACGCATGCATCGCCCTCGGTGGCCGGTGGGACGTGCGACAGCAGCGTTCCCTTGCGGAGCCCGCACGGGTCGATCGGGCGGGGTGCTCGCTGCAGCAGCATTGGATTTTCGGCCCCGCGCGCGAGCTCGGGACGGCGGAGGAAAGCAACGCCGTTGCTGCCGTTGCCGCTGTTATTGCTTGCTGGCCACGCACGCCAGGCGCGCTAGCGAAAGATATTGTTGATACTCGGTAGAATCGCCGCCCGCAAGCCCAGCAACGGCGGCGGCGGCAACAGCAGCCTCAGTTTCGCGCGAGTCGCTGCTGACTCCATGCCGCGCTGGCGCGGACATAGACCGCGCAACCGGATAGCGGGCTAGGGCGGAGCCGTCACTGGACTCACGAGCCGCTTCAACTTTCGGCACGGTCGCCGCTATCGAGCCCAGTATGTGGTGAGTTATTAGCCTAGCCTAGCCTCCTGCCGGCGCCAGCGCCGCAGCAACGGTGGAAACCTTCCAGCCGAATCAGCGCCGCGGCGTGTGGCCGGCAGCCCCCCACGAGCTCACTTCCGGCGGCAGAGCCTGCTCGACAATGCAAAAAATCAGCGCCCCCATCGCCAGCGCCACGACTTGCGGGGCCAAGCAGCGCTCATTCGCGGCATGGACCGCTACGCGGGCGGTGTCGCCGACGACTCGGCGAGGTGGGGTGGGGTGTGGTGGGGTGGGCGCCGCAACTTGCCCCGCTCCGCTTCGACTCTCGCGTTCCCCTACAATCCCATGGTCGAGGCGTCGTGGCCACGCTCGCTTGCTCAGCAGCCTTTGCCGTGGCATGGCAGGTGTAAGTTGACGCTGCCCAGCGTTACCATCCGCCCGCGACGACGGCATGCTCGGCGCGTTTGCATGCTTGCTTACCTGAGGCTCTTTCGCCGGCGGACGGGCCGGCCTGTAATATGCACGGAGGATCACGAAGGAGGATCCTCGCCCAAGTCTTATGCTGTCGACGAGCGAAGCGCACAAAGCGCAGCACAGCACACCCCAGTCTGGGGTCCAGCGGCAAGCACCGGACTAGTGAGCCGAGGCGAGGGGAGATCCGGTCGCGCGGGTCGCTCTCTTGGCCGGACAGGCTTGGGGCACCCAGCCCCCTATATACACGTTCCTTTTTGTCACATCGACGCTTCCTGCAGGTCTCTGGTTTCGCGCAGACTCGGCTTGCTCTCGCACTTGCATCGCCTGTGTGGTGTGTACACTGCAGTAACAGCGCGAAGCAGCACCGCCGGCGGCGTCGCATACGCTGGACGTCCAGCCCAGCCATAACGGCGGCGCCGATTTCTTTCGGAGTGCGTGCAACAAGGAGCTCACCAGCAGCTGGATGACCCCGGCGTTCCATGCCATGTGATGCCATCCGTGCCATGCGAGGCTACCGGGGATCGTTCGTTGGGCGCCTTAGGCAGCGAAACAGCCCGTCGGCCTCGACAACCCGCTGGCGCTACAGCCCCAGTGTAACGGGCCGAGACGTCAATCGCCACGAAAGCGCCGAACAGCAGGGCGAGTCAAACGTGGGCAGCAGCGGCGCCTCAACTGCTGTCCGCACTCTTGACGGCGCCATCGCCATGGCGTGTATCGATACGATGTTCATGTAGAAGAGGTCCTCCAATCGTTGCCTGGGATCCGCTCGCGACCAAGCGAGCGAAGGCGGGGAAAGCACGGCACGGCACGCCAGGTCAACGACCTTCCGAGCTATGCACGCGCGCGGCCGTGACGGCGCTCCGGCTCGCCGAGTGGGAGGACTTGCTCAGTGTGCAGCGCCGGCCACCACCACGACGCTGAGGTTTGGAACGGTCGACAAAGGCAGGCACCGTTGCGGCGGGTGAGCTGGCACCACCAACCAAACGGAGCGCCGGCCAGCTGAAGCAGCAGCAGCAGCAGCAGCGGACGCCAACCACGCCATACCATGCATACCATGTAGCGGCGGTGTCGGCGGCCGCGGTGGCAATCGGCCGCCTGCCGCGACTGCCGAGTTCAACCTGAGCTTGGAGCTCGATTGGCCTTCGGTCAGAAATGGGCCAGCTGCGGAAGTTGCCTTTTTCGGCTGCAGGTACCGGACGCTTTCGGTGTATCGTTCGGGGCAAACGGGCGAGCATGTTACAAACGTGTTATGTCTACTGCAGGTTAAATAGGCCTCAGGCGGCGTCAGAGCGCCGCGGCGCGCGCTACCATCTCGACGAGCTCCGGCCGGTGCTGCAGCAACTCGCTCGCCTCCTTAAAGCACACCTGACAAATGGAATCCCCACATTAGTCGATCAGCTCTGCAGCTCGAAATTGCATTCTTCCAGCATATAGAGTGACGAATGAACTTACCCACTTGCGCTGCCTGGTGTTCTCGGCCCAGTCGAGGAAGACCTGCGTGGCGGCTAGCTTGAAGCCGTAGAAACGGCACGGCTTGCCCTGCTGACTGGCGAAGTCGAGCGTGCCGAGTTCGCCCACGATATCCCCCGTGACCTGAAGAAACCACAGAAACATCAGAAACTGAACCACGACTGACAAAACCTCCGTGAACGGACACCTAGACGTCCAAAATGCCCGCTAGATAATAGATCGACGTACCCCTGCCTCCTCGTCGGCTTCACGCAGAGCGCACTCCACTGCGGACTCGTCGTTCTCCCACCCGCCCTTGGGCAGGATCCACTGCGTCGGGTGCTTGGAGCTCGAAATGAGAAGGAACTCGTCGGCCGTAGCGCAGCGTTGCCGGCGCGAGACGACGATGCACGCCAGCAGCCGCGTGCGGCCGTCGTAGCGCTGCTTGTCGCGCCCCACGCGGGACTGCAGCAGGCGGCTGGTGAGGCGCTTGTCGTCCAGCAGCAGCTCCTTGTGCATGCCGGTGGGGCTGCGCTTGTTGGGTGGTGACAGGACGGGCTCAACGGCGTCCGCGGGGCTCTCGCTGTCGATGGCTGGGCTCTCGGTCATGGTGACGAGGGCGCGGAGAGATCAGGAATAGCAGAGGGATTAAAGGGAATCGCTCGCGGAGGTGGCGGCGAGGCAGGAACTGCTTGAGCTGGTTGGCAGGAATAGCCTGCGTCCAGCAGAGTGAATTCTGAGAGAAACGGACGTAACGGTTGTCACATACGTCGACTTGATAAATAGTACCCGCAGGAACAGATATGAACGGTTTTGACAGTTAGCTTAGAAAAGACTTGAATAAATGATTTCATGGGGCAGCCATCTGACCGTTAAGCAGTTGCATATTCGAAGCGCTTTCTGTTCGCATGTCCCTGCGTGAGCTTTGTCGCTGGAAGATCGGCGTCAAAATTTGGCATGGGCTCGGTGCCGTCGAGCACGATTCAAACCAGTAGGTTCATTCATACACATAAAGGCAAGCAGGAGTGCCTCTCTGCTGTTTGCTATTAGTCGTCCATGCCAACTTTCGATGGTACAACCATTTCCTTGGTCAAGCAACCTGGCCAAGTAGGCTAAGCAATCAACAGCGTCAGCATCGTGCAAGCGGTGCTGGCAGCACCGCTTCTGCGAAGCTTATTATAAGGTGAGCAGTGTTATTATAAACTGGAACCCGCGACTGGAGCAACAATGCTGTCCTCCAGAATTGAAACTTCAGCTTGCGCTACTCGTCTAGTCATTTGCAAACTCACCACCAACTGCTCTGCCAACATGGCCCGCCTTGTCCGATAACCCCGCCCCCCCGCGCGCGCATGCCCTACGCTTCCTCGGGGGCTCTGGGCTGTTCGTCTCATGACTGTCGCTCGGTAGCTGGATGAATGCCGACGAAAAGTACACAGTGGACGCCTGGTACGAGATGATGGCACTTGTTTTCAGGCAAGGCATCAACTTCTTCAATTACGACAAATATCTACTTGGCTTCAAAGGAATTATTTTGTCTGGGCTGGACCGAACGATCAGGGGATCACACCGCTGAGGGACGAAGGCCTCGTTGAAGAGGCTGCAGCTCGACTACGTCGACGTGCTCTTTTGTCACCAGTTGGAAGTCTTCACCCCCATCCAAGAGACTGTGCGCGCGATAAACTTCGTTATCAACCAAGGGTGGACTCTTTACTGGGTAACGAGCTCCTGGAACTCACAGATTTCAAGGAGGTGTACGATGTTGCTTGGTCTCATCCGCCCAATTGTCGATCAGCTGGAATATAACATCATCGAGTGCTCTAAAGTGGAGTTTGAGTACGTTGACTTGTTCAACGTACAAACTCGGCTTGACTAAGTGGTCGCCGCTGTCGCACGGCGCATTCATAACAGGGAAATATAGCGCAGGAACACCCTAAGGCTCTCGGTTCAGCTCCGAGTACTGGAAGGCGTTCACACCAGACTTCGCGGACCGCGTCGAAATAGCAGACAAGTTAAGGGGCTGAGCAGTTGGGTGTGTCTATGGCAGTACCATTTGCCATCGCTTGGTGGCTCGACAACGGCAAGCGTCCACCGCCTTGATTGAGGCGACGACAACCAAGCAGTTGGAACAAAACCTCCAGGCGTTGAAGATCGTGGACTTGATCTCGGCGAACGTGAAGGTCAAAATGAATACTCTACTGCAGGGTAGTTAGATATACAAACCTGACATGACACCACCTCTGATGATCGGCGTTTTGCTAGGCGCCAGTTTGTTTCTCGACTAATACGTGTGTACATAGTGGACTGATCTCAAGGAATGTGCGACGTAATTGATAGGCGACATGTTTGGCTTCGTGTCAGCACTGCCTTCTCGCATGTTGTTGACCACGTCTACCGTAATTTGACTTCAACTTCAGGATACAGAATCCGTTAAAACCGAGCTAACAGCGAAAGCTCCACGTAAATAGATCACGACCCTAAACAATAGCATAAATGACCCCATTCAATGTCGGACCGCGAGCTGCTGCAGCATTGGTCGGAGCTCGTCGAGATGGTAGCGCGCGCCGCGGCGCTCTGACGCCGCCTGAGGCCTATTTAACCTGCAGTAGACATAACACGTTTGTAACATGCTCCCCGAACGATACACCGAAAGCGTCCGGTACCTGCAGCCGAAAAAGGCAACTTCCGCAGCTGGCCCATTTCTGACCGAAGGCCAATCGAGCTCCAAGCTCAGGTTGAACTCGGCAGTCGCGGCAGGCGGCCGATTGCCACCGCGGCCGCCGACACCGCCGCTACATGGTATGCATGGTATGGCGTGGTTGGCGTCCGCTGCTGCTGCTGCTGCTGCTTCAGCTGGCCGGCGCTCCGTTTGGTTGGTGGTGCCAGCTCACCCGCCGCAACGGTGCCTGCCTTTGTCGACCGTTCCAAACCTCAGCGTCGTGGTGGTGGCCGGCGCTGCACACTGAGCAAGTCCTCCCACTCGGCGAGCCGGAGCGCCGTCACGGCCGCGCGCGTGCATAGCTCGGAAGGTCGTTGACCTGGCGTGCCGTGCCGTGCTTTCCCCGCCTTCGCTCGCTTGGTCGCGAGCGGATCCCAGGCAACGATTGGAGGACCTCTTCTACATGAACATCGTATCGATACACGCCATGGCGATGGCGCCGTCAAGAGTGCGGACAGCAGTTGAGGGCGCCGCTGCTGCCCACGTTTGACTCGCCCTGCTGTTCGGCGCTTTCGTGGCGATTGACGTCTCGGCCCGTTACACTGGGGCTGTAGCGCCAGCGGGTTGTCGAGGCCGACGGGCTGTTTCGCTGCCTAAGGCGCCCAACGAACGATCCCCGGTAGCCTCGCATGGCACGGATGGCATCACATGGCATGGAACGCCGGGGTCATCCAGCTGCTGGTGAGCTCCTTGTTGCACGCACTCCGAAAGAAATCGGCGCCGCCGTTATGGCTGGGCTGGACGTCCAGCGTATGCGACGCCGCCGGCGGTGCTGCTTCGCGCTGTTACTGCAGTGTACACACCACACAGGCGATGCAAGTGCGAGAGCAAGCCGAGTCTGCGCGAAACCAGAGACCTGCAGGAAGCGTCGATGTGACAAAAAGGAACGTGTATATAGGGGGCTGGGTGCCCCAAGCCTGTCCGGCCAAGAGAGCGACCCGCGCGACCGGATCTCCCCTCGCCTCGGCTCACTAGTCCGGTGCTTGCCGCTGGGCCCCAGACTGGGGTGTGCTGTGCTGCGCTTTGTGCGCTTCGCTCGTCGACAGCATAAGACTTGGGCAAGGATCCTCCTTCGTGATCCTCCGTGCATATTACAGGCCGGCCCGTCCGCCGGCGAAAGAGCCTCAGGTAAGCAAGCATGCAAACGCGCCGAGCATGCCGTCGTCGCGGGCGGATGGTAACGCTGGGCAGCGTCAACTTACACCTGCCATGCCACGGCAAAGGCTGCTGAGCAAGCGAGCGTGGCCACGACGCCTCGACCATGGGATTGCAGGGGAACGCGCGAGTCGAAGCGGAGCGGGGCAAGTTGCGGCGCCCACCCCACCCCACCCCACCCCACCTCGCCGAGTCGTCGGCGACACCGCCCGCGTAGCGGTCCATGCCGCGAATGAGCGCTGCTTGGCCCCGCAAGTCGTGGCGCTGGCGATGGGGGCGCTGATTTTTTGCATTGTCGAGCAGGCTCTGCCGCCGGAAGTGAGCTCGTGGGGGGCTGCCGGCCACACGCCTTCGGCTGGAAGGTTTCCACCGTTGCTGCGGCGCTGGCGCCGGCAGGAGGCTAGGCTAGGCTAATAACTCACCACATACTGGGCTCGATAGCGGCGACCGTGCCGAAAGTTGAAGCGGCTCGTGAGTCCAGTGACGGCTCCGCCCTAGCCCGCTATCCGGTTGCGCGGTCTATGTCCGCGCCAGCGCGGCATGGAGTCAGCAGCGACTCGCGCGAAACTGAGGCTGCTGTTGCCGCCGCCGCCGTTGCTGGGCTTGCGGGCGGCGATTCTACCGAGTATCAACAATATCTTTCGCTAGCGCGCCTGGCGTGCGTGGCCAGCAAGCAATAACAGCGGCAACGGCAGCAACGGCGTTGCTTTCCTCCGCCGTCCCGAGCTCGCGCGCGGGGCCGAAAATCCAATGCTGCTGCAGCGAGCACCCCGCCCGATCGACCCGTGCGGGCTCCGCAAGGGAATGCTGCTGTCGCACGTCCCACCGGCCACCGAGGGCGATGCATGCGTCCGGGCCCGCAGACGAGGAAGGAGGGAACTTTAGCCCTGCAAAAACGCGGCGTTGGAAAGCGTAGGTGGCGGCGAGCGCGCCGCAGCGTTTCGCCAGCTCATGCTGAGCGACGCCGGTGGGTTGGTTTCCAACCCCCTGCGGCCACCGCCCGCCAAGCCACTTGCAGGATCCGCTCGTGTCAACCAGAAACGGCGACAACGCTCGCGACCGGGCTCTTCTGGGCCCCGCCACGACAATGCGCTCGAGCCCACTCAGCCACGGCGCATGGCGGCGGCGCGACGCGCGACGGCATCAGCTCACGGTGAAACCGAGTCGCGGCGCGCAAAAATAGAACGCGGGCTAGGGGTCGGAACTTGTCGTCGCCTCGTCGTCGCAGCCCCGCCATCGCTGGTCGCCCTGGCGCCGCCGCGAGCGCTCGCTCATTTACCGATAGGACTCGTGGCGACACAGTGCTCCTTCCCAGCAACAGCAACTCAAGCTCCAAGAGCCAAACCCTCACACCAGCAGTCATGCGGCAACGTACCCAGAGCGTCGTGAGCGTGAGCGAGTACTTCGGCAACGGCGCGTCCGAGCAGGACGACAACGGCACCAGCAGCCAGTCCCAGTGACTCCACCGCTACTCGCAATAACTCTGAGCCCTTCGCGCTCCGGTCTGCTCTTCGCCGCCATCGATTCGCCTGAACTTCGTCGACGCCGACAGGTCGCAGGCTCAAGTGTGTGCATCTGCATCTGCGCTGGAGCCACAGCGAGTGAAGCTGGAAGCTCCAAGCGCGCTGCATCTCGGCCGACGTCGCCCCTCCAGAGCGTGGGGGCGGCTCCGCCCTCTACAAGTACAATTAGCTGTCACTACGATGACGAGAACTGCATTGATATTTAGTGAGAATAATACTACGACTTAAAAGTTTGTCGAGCTGCACACTCGGTCTTCTGCCACGTGGACGTGTATGATACTCTGATCGACAGCGCGACGAACTGCTGGTTGCTTCTCTGGTGGAGAGGAAAAGAATCGTCAGTTCGCTTCCGCGACAAAGGCGAGGATCAAGGCGCTCGTGGCGTTGGGTTGCTGGCGTAGTTGAAGTGACGCCGACATAATTTACTACAGCGTCGTGGGTTCGTTCGTGTGCTCGGTCGTTCTGTCAACTCGCTGTTAGGCAGGGATGCCGAAAATTCAATAAGTACTGATTGTTCATCGATTCATCAAATAAGTAATTATCTTCGGTAACGCAATCAACAATAATAAATAATTGTATTTTTATAATCAGGCAAATAAATTATTGAGCATATCCAGTTCAATCGGCTAACGGCACTATACACATGAATCAACAACAGCGATGCATCTCCATCGTTGGCGTTCACTTAAATATCACTTGAATAGCAGTATCTTGAGCATCATCGAGCGTGCCGGGTTCAACAGTCTCTCAGTGAGAGGGGCCGCATTGAAACGTGGCAATCGGTGAGTAATAAATTACGGATATGTGTGCTTAGGCCAAATAAATTATTTTTTTACAAGAAAACACGAAATCAATTACCGTTTCTCCCCGCAAAATGATATTGGCCAATATATTTATTTTTCGGCAATTCTTCGATAGTGTGCGATGGTGTCAGGATTGACTGCGTCAGGTTGCTCGCCACTTGCCCTAAGCATGGTAGAAATTGCCATGGGCTCCATCACTAAGTCGCATGACGTACCGCTACGTGGGCAACCGTATTGGTGTCCTCGGCGTGTTGCTGAGGCCGCTTGAGTGAAGCACGCACATACAACACCAAAAGGCAGGGTTAGTTCTGGATCATGTGGTTAGTCGAGAAGTAGATTCCGGCAAATGCCCGACAATGGCAGCACCTATGTTGAGCACAATGCCCCATTGCTCGAATGAAAAGAGTCGAGACTTACGTCAGGTCCAACTCAGGCATACCCAAAATATCATATAGTTCTACTGATACACACCAAGAAAAATAAAACCTGTTGGAGGAACGGGATAAAATATGAAGATGGTAGAACAGATTACCGTAGTAAAAGCATTTGTACCTAAAGACACAGCTCAACCACCGCGACGTTCCAGAGGCGGCTGTTAATCTTCAAAAACAAAATCATCTCTAACATCATAGGAGAGAGGCGGTGTCGCTCGTGACGCAGCACAGCACGAGCGACGCTAAAAAGCCTTTCCACCACATTAGAAGTTGGTGGAATTGCTTCTAACACCGCATACGAAGGAGGAGCAGCTCGCACCTTGCGGCGCTTCAGCACTTGCTCCGCAAGCCTGCGGTTCCGGCACGACAGCACTGCCGACAAGCTTGAAGGGCTCCAGCGTCGCTCTTTCCCCCTCTGTTAGCAGCATCGCATCACCGGCAAGCACTTTCACCACGGCCTTCTCAAAATTAACACAATGCACGATGTCTGCGTCGGGTGCTAGCATACAAGCATCCATACGAACATCCCAGAATTAGTCTAACTAATTCAGGTACATAATTTAGCACTCGGATAGAACTTACCCAGGTATTTAGCAAAGGATGGCCGTATCTCGATCCGAGCATCGCAGAGATCGCGTGCGTCCAGTACTGTTAGCCCGTCATCTTGCAGACGATTCGATACCGACTCCACGTCGCGCAAGCTCTCCAGCAGCCCGCAAGTTTGCAGTGTGCTGTACGAGACGGGATGTAATCCGCCAGCTCCTCGTCGTCCGCCGAAAGGAACTCGCGCAGCGTGAAGAAGCGCTTGAGCATAGCAAACGTGGATGACCAACGTGTGTCTTGGCGGAGAACTGGCACCAGGGCAGTTTTGGTACTAAAATTGGAAAGGAGTGTACACATAAAATCGTATTTAGCCAATCCCAAAAAAAAATGTGAATACCAAAATTACCTTAATTTGGCGGCCTGCCGCAGCGTACGCAGTTTGCGCATGAGCTGCTGCCCTTCTTCGAGGGCACTGTCATGTGGCTCCAGATAGTCACGAACGGCCAAGTTAAGGCGGTGGCTTGCGCACCCAACCAGCGGCACGCCAAGCAAATTTGCAAACCGCTTGTTAAGTGCGCAGTTGTCTCCAACCAGGAACTTGCAGCCAGAAATCGACTTCCCAAAGAACGGCAGGAAGCGCGTGATGGCGGTAAGATGGCCCTGGGCATTCATCTGGTCGTCGGGCTCGTCGATCACCGGGGCCAGAGACAGGAGCGGGTACTGGGCCCGGCCTCGGTCTCGTATCAGGCGTAGACAGCTAGATAGTGCTCCATTCCATGTGACCACCCATCGATCATAAGCCCAACGCTATCAGGCATTTCCATGCCAATTGCCTTCTCTACAGCCTTCACAACCGCTTCCATGCTCTCAGTGAGTGTCGCGACAGAAATAGGATTCAGCTTTGTGTACCTAAATTCAAAATTAGAGTTAGATACGTATCAATTTCTAAAATAGACCCAGCGTTACTTACTGTCGCGTTTCTTTTGACTCACAAAAGGAAAGCGGCAAGTTGCCCATGACAACACGCAACCAAGCGTAGCGGTTAGACGCTTTCTGGCTTACCCATGGCAGCAGGGTTCCGCTAGCCGCCACGCTAGCGTCGCGCATGTCACTCGCGTAGTTAGGATGGTCAGTTCGGACGTGCGACACCAGGTTGGTGTAGCCCGTCCGTGGGGTATGCTTGCGGGATTTACCACATGACTTGCAGGAGTAGTACCCCGTAGCCTCTCCTTCTACGTCTACGCAGGGCTTGAAGTAGAAGCTTGCTATTTGCCTGGGCGTGAAGGTCGGGCGAGGCGGAGTGGCAGCGAGTCGGTTGTCAGCCATGGTGGCGTCGGGATGCGTCCAGTAGGGAGTGGTAGTTTGAGTTTGTGTTTGGAAATGAGGCCTGTGATTCTGTATGAGCTGCCGGAGCTCGATGTGTGGCTCCGAAAACGCTGGTACTTTGAATGGTGGGGCGATGCTCTGCAAAATAGGTAACCTTAAAATAAAGTGGTGCAACATAAATTACGTTTTTTTTACCTGAATTAGCACCAAAATAAAGTATTGTAACACTATATACAAATTTATTTGTAGCGATATCTATTTTTGGGGATGCCTGGTCCCATTGCAGTCTCTGTCCAAAACGGTATATCGATAGGCTTATACTACCGGTAACTTCACTTTGGGAGTTCAGGATTTTCATGTGCAGTCTTGCGAATGTGGACGTGTTCCTCACCCGGTTTAGCGGATAAAAGAATCCGCTGAATGCATCTGAGTTAGCGGATCGCTCAATCTAGCGAACCGAAACAGCGAAAAGCAGTCGTTTGCAGCGACTAGCCGCAAGTACAAGCAACAGCGACAGCAACAAGGCACAAAATAAAGTACAAGCACTCGATGCTAGAGATCAGCCGTACCCTACCACTACTTCTTGCAATCCCCATTCAATCTACAAGTCATAGTTTTCCTTCATCTGCATCAAGTCCTCTCCAAGACGCCTCCCGCTAATAGAACATGTGACAAGGGGTACCAAACCATGATTTCAAGTCTTGAACATCATCATATCCTTTATCGAACCATTCAGCTTTATCGACCCATCTGTCTCCACTTTCTGTAAACTACGTCGAGGGATACAGCATCGCTCGCACTTTCGACCCAGCGCAAATACTTCCGTGGCGGGGCTCCTTGAGTTGCTGCAGTTTCGGCACAACGGAGGCTACGGAGCCAGAGACTGCGTTCTCAATTGCCGCTTGCACCATCCTCTGACGGTGATTAGGTCGTTCATGAATACTGCACGACACTCAATTACCCATGCGCAATTACGCTACGAATTGGTTGCCCAGCGTAACATCGCCAGCTTACGACGGCGGTGTAGCAAACGCATTGGATACTCGAAAATTGAGTATTGCTCGGGCTTGATTAATCTAGGTGACGATATTGAAGTCTACAAAGCCTACGAAACCTGCACAAGCTACAGGTGCTGCGAACGCAGCGCGACCGATCGATCCTGCTTTGGCAGCTCCGGCACGAACGGGATCAGCGCGTCGATCTCCGCCTTCACCTCGGGGGTGATCTTGTCCACCGCCTCCATTGCCTTCAAGTTCTGCTCCAGCTGCGCCAGCGTCTTGGCGCCGATCATGACTGTCGACACGTTCTCGTTGCTGACACACCAGGCCAGAGCGAGCTCCGCCATCGACACCCCCAGCTTGTCAGCCACAGGCCTAAGCTTGTCCGCCTTCGCAACACGCTCGGTGAAGTCTGGGGAGTACACCTTGGACAGCGCATTATCCATGCGAGAGCCTTCGGGAGTGCCCGCACTGTACTTGCCCGTGAGAGCGCCGTACGCCAGCGGCGACCAGGTCGTAAGGCCGAGCTTGTACTTCTTGTACAGGTCGACATACTCGAAGTCCACTTTGTTGCGGTCCAAGATGCTGTAGATGGTCTGCTCCACGATGGGGCGAATCAAACCAAGGCGGTCGGCGATCTCGCACGCCTCGACGATCTCGGCAGCAGACCACTGGCTGGTGCCCCAGTAGAAGGCCCAGCCCTGGTTGATGACGACGTTCATGGCGCGCACAGTCTCCTCGATGGGGGTATACGGGTCCGAGCGGTGGCAGTAGATGACGTCCACATACTCCTGATCGAGTCGCTTGAGCGAAGCCTTCGTGCCCTCGACGATATGCTTGCGGCTCAGACCCTGCTCGTTGGGCCCGCACTTAGCCCCGAAATTCTTCGGCCCGAAGAAAATTTTGGTGGTGATGACCAGGTCCTCGCGGTTCCACGTTCCCTCGGCGATGCCCTTGTTGATGGCAGCGCCCATGTTCCGCTCGGCGAGGCCGCCGCCGTACGCCTCGGCGTTGTCGAAGAAGTTGACGCCGTGCTCGAAGGCGAGTTTCATCATGTCGTACCAGGCGTCGGCCGTGTACTTGTCGTTGACGTCCATCCAGCTGCCGAGCGAGAGCTTGGAGACCAGCAGGCCCGAGTTGCCCAAGAAGCGGTAGGTCATGCGGTTGGGCTTGGCGTCGATCGAGGTGGGGGCCATGGCGCTTGCGGTGGTGGTTGGTAGCAGTGGTTGAAGTGGGTAGTTGGTTGTCGGCGAATTCCGAAATGAGCTCGAGCCTGGCAGGCCAGCGTAACGCCGGACTTGGTCTCGGGTGGGTTGGGGTGGCGCGTCAATCGAGGAGATTACGATGCCACCGGTCAAGCACAGACATACAAAACCAGCATCCTGAATGCCATCCGGAATGGCATTTTTTATTAGGGAGATGGCCCATCCCCTTACAGTAATAAAAAATCATGCTGCCATCAGCAGATAAAAAATGACATGAAAAACGACAAGGGTTTCATAAAACACACGTAAATTCATACAAAGTCATGAAAAGCACATCGAATACAAAGATGAAGTCTACTGATTGAATATGATTGGCTCGTGATTCCTTGTTATCCACTGCATGACTTTGTCTGCCAGCTTCTTGTGTCTGTCGGCTTTGTGTGTCGTCTGTAATCTAAGATGGTTTGGCCTATGATAATAATGCCACGTCGCACCTTATAGTTCTGTGACTCAGCCCACATTAGTTATCGTCGTTGGTACTGAATGCCCCTGCCTTATGTATCGGTTTACTTCCTTGCAGAGACCTTGCCGCTACAGTGCATGTATTCCTATTGACCCAGTAGTTTTAAAGTACTCGGCTCACTTCTGTAGACAGGGTACACCTCTCAGTCACGTTTCGAAAGGGACTTCATGTCCAACCGTCTGCAGATAACCGAGGGATCAACTTTGTTCTTTTAGAGAGTCGCGTGCGGCGCGCCGCTCAAATAAAGCAGTTCCGCCTTGAGCTCCTTGTCCGTCAACACCTTCAACCACTGTGTTGTGGCTTCTCAGGAATCGCTGCAGTATACAATCAGTCAGGATCTGAAGCTAGCGGACGTTGTGAGACATTGTGGCCGGATAAGCAATCACTGGTAAAGCGATCGCAAGCGCAGCGCCGCTTTGGCCTTTACAGTAGGCTACGAAGACATCGGAGTAGCTGCGCGGTTGTGCATCACCACGCTCCCCACCCTACTGCGTGCCGGTATCGAGCTGCGTGCTTCAACAAAGCAGCCGGTACCTAGCCCGCGCACAATTCATGCATAACGTAGAGAAACACCCCTCGTCAGCTTGATGCTTTCAATATATAAAATGTTATCTTTATGCGCTGTGAAGCGGCGCCCCTCACTCTCACTGCCATAGCATATCGAGTGCTTGCAGCCCATGGAGAAGGCAGCTCGAGCGACTCGGCAGGGTTCGACGCGCGCGGTGGCGCCAGGGCACTCGGCGTCAACGCGGTCGCTGGGCACCAGCGGATCGAGGCTGCGACTGTCGGTGGTGCCCAAGGACGGCGCCGACCGGCCCAGCTCGCCCAGTCCGGACACCGCCGACATTGATGCTGTATCCGCCGCCACCTCATCGCAGCCGTCCTTCGACGCGCTGGAGCTGCTGGGTCCGTCGCTCTCCGAAGTGCTGACGTTCGTGAGCCCGCCGCAGCCTCGGCGCCTGCAGGAGGCGCAGCAGGGTGCCGGAGAGGCCACCAACGGTGGCGAACCCACGGCCGAGGACAATCAGTCGCACCACGGCAGCAGCAGCAGCTCGCTGGCTGCGACGTCCGACGCGCCCGCCAAGTTCGACTTGCGCCTGTCGAGGTCGGCGGTTCTCGGCAGGCTGGCGGACCCGTCGGTCGACAACGCGCGCAAGACGCAGGAGTACTTCGCCAAGCTGCTGAGCCGGATCCAGTGCGAGGCCACGGGCCTCGTGCTGCTGCACGACGCGACGGTCGTCGTCTTCCTGGAGACCACGGCCGAGCAGTTCCTGGTCGTCCTCAAGCAGCTGCAACTGCAGCGCATCATTGAGGCCAGCTCCATGAAGGTGTTGGCCAGCTGCGATGACCACGGAGTGCGGATCCTCCAGGGGCTGTACTTCAAGAAGATCGTGCTCAACCGCAGCGATGCCGGCGAGTGGACGGACGACTCCGCGCCGCAGTGCGTGGTCGAGACCTTCCTGAACCTCATCAAGTTTGTCAAGAAGATCGGACCCATGCCGCCTGGCGAGATCCGCAAGTGTCTGACGAATCTCTCCAACACCGACCAGACCTTCCTGCCGTCAAACGACCTGGTGCTGTGGCTGCTCAGCCGAGAAGAACTCATGACGCTGGACGAGTATCTAGGGTTTTTCGACAGCCCGGTCGCGGTCGAGCTCGAGTCGGAGCGTGTGTGGCCCGTGCATCCGCTGATCCACTACTAGCTAACAGGTAACGAACTGAAGGAACAACTTGATGATTTATTGTGTTCATTGAGTGCTCGTAAGTAAGGTCCGCACCTTCGTTGCCCAGACTGTCATTTAAATTTTGTTCTACATGTAGTTCCACGCACACAGGCCCGTAACCGCACACCGAGACGTCGAAGAGCTCGCAACTTCGAATGCATTCAGAGTTTGAAGACTCCGTGTTGGTGGTTCTTTTATCGCTCAACTACACCAACATACCCGTTGGCAGTAGTACATCTAGAAAAGCTGTCAAACCAAGACGTAGCAAACCCACTCCGACGATTGTATAGTCCTCATTGAGCAAGGGACCCGGATAAGCTGGACGGGTGACTATCTCCTTCGAGCGTGCAGCCGCCACCTTCGCAGTATCCGTCCTTGAGCGTCTTGGCCACGTTCACAAAGCTGCAGCCGCCACCTGGACACGAGGCCTCGGCTGTGTCGTCGAACACGCAGGCGCCTCCTTCGCACACGGCCGTCTTGCACTTCCTGCCACGAGACACGGAATAGGTCGCGCCGCTTTCAGTTTTCGGGCGTCAAGTGGCCCTGTATCTCAGAGACAATAGCACAGCAAGGAAGTTCGTAGTGATGCCCAAAGTACACACCGAAAGTAGCAGAGTCCGCCCTTGCACGATAGCGGAGAGGCGCAGTTCTCGAAGAGGCAGCCGCCCGCCACGCAGTTCTCAGTCTCGCAGGAGGTCGGCACGTGCACGTACTCGGACACGAGGTCGGCGTTCACAGCGCAGAGCCAGCCGAGAGCTAGAAGTGTCAGTCCTAGGACTCGCATGACGGTCTACTTGTGCTTCAACTAGGCAAGATCCGTTATGTCGAACAGATCGCGTCCCTCCATGATCACCACGAAAGTCTTCACCGGATCATATGTAATTGCACGTGAACTATTGACAGTACTTATTCTGTAGTAATTTTGACAAACTAAACGTGAAAGCATCCATACTTATTATTTAACACGCGAACGGATGCAAGCGATATATTAACATCGGCGTAATCCTGGGTTATGCTTCAGAATTCTAGCAACGAACCGTTATTAAAATACAGTCGTCAACGGTGTCATTGTAATTTTCCTTCAACCGAAATAGGGGGGGGGTGTCTTAGATGAATAGTACTCTCAGACCAGAATTACTATTTCACTATATTATCATAAGTGTGTGGCAATGAAGTTGATAATATAGTAATACGTAAATTACTTGATATGAATTGACATTCTTATATATTTTAAATATATACAGGTATATATACATATACATTTAACCCTATCGTTATCAAGAATGTTTAAAAAAGCTGGCAACAATACCGGAAGCATCCTCGACAAATGCACCACTATCCGCGTTTGGCGAAGACTTTGTTTTCCTGGACTGGATGCATGCTGATGTAGCCACGGTGGACTGCTACAGCTATAGAGTATTTATCCTTATCGTTCGAGAGTTTGCATTGCCGAATGACTGGTATTTTTTTTTTGCCGCATGCCCAATCTTATGGAAGCGCGTAATGTCGATGCTGTTCGTCTTCTGCGCAGGAGAACTTGTCACGCTAACGGCAACTTTTCCTATTGCTTCCTACTAAGCAATACAATGGGCAACAACAACTTACGGAAGTGTCAGTTTCCCTAACACCGTCTACTATTTTCGTCTCGTTGACGTACTATACTACAGCACGTACTGAGTACCGCATAAGGTACAATGCGTACCCGTAGCAAGTACCTCGAGCAACTCCTCCGTAACATGGGCAATATATATTCATTTCAGCTTAATGTGGTCAATCACGGACTTGTGCTTGGTATTTCCCTATCCTATGGATGTGTGTTGTAGGGCTCTATGGTGTCGCTGCCTCATTAGCGAGGCTCAGTCCTTCTCCGGCGCGTGAGGAGCAAACGGCAGCACAGCGTCGATCTTGGCCTTTACCGACGTCGGGCATCTCAAAAGGCGACGATTACTTTACTGGTGATTGCTTTACCGCTTATAATGTCTCACAACGCAATGTGTACCGCCATCATAATAATAAGCTTAACCCAGGAAATCAGCTACAAATGATGAATGAGTCGCAACAGATTTTAAACAGAATAAGATTAGATTTTAATCATTAAAATCTGTTGCGATTCATTCATCATTTGTAGCTGATTTTGTCTACTGCTCGAGCACAAAACTCTTTGAGCTATACAGGTTGAAGTGATGTGGTTAGCCGGGCCAAGATTACTTCCCCACCCCCCGAGAACCAAGTCCGGCGTTACGCTGGCCTGCCAGGCTCGAGCTCATTTCGGAATTCGCCGACAACCAACTACCCACTTCAACCACTACTACCAACCACCACCGCAAGCGCCATGGCCCCCACCTCGATCGACGCCAAGCCCAACCGCATGACCTACCGCTTCTTGGGCAACTCGGGCCTGCTGGTCTCCAAGCTCTCGCTCGGCAGCTGGATGGACGTCAACGACAAGTACACGGCCGACGCCTGGTACGACATGATGAAACTCGCCTTCGAGCACGGCGTCAACTTCTTCGACAACGCCGAGGCGTACGGCGGCGGCCTCGCCGAGCGGAACATGGGGGCTGCCATCAACAAGGGCATCGCCGAGGGAACGTGGAACCGCGAGGACCTGGTCATCACCACCAAAATTTTCTTCGGGCCGAAGAATTTCAGGGCTATGTGCGGGCCCAACCAGCAGGGTCTGAGCCGCAAGCATATCGTCGAGGGCACGAAGGCTTCGCTCAAGCGACTCGATCAGGAGTATGTGGACGTCATTTTCTGCCACCGCCCGGACCCGTACACCCCCATCGAGGAGACTGTGCGCGCCATGAACGTCGTCATCAACCAGGGCTGGGCTTTCTACTGGGGCACCAGCCAGTGGTCTGCTGCCGAGATCGTCGAGGCGTGCGAGATCGCCGACCGCCTTGGTTTGATTCGCCCCATCGTGGAGCAGACCATCTACAGCATCTTGGACCGCAACAAAGTGGACTTCGAGTATGTCGACCTGTACAAGAAGTACAAGCTCGGCCTTACGACCTGGTCGCCGCTGGCGTACGGCGCTCTCACGGGCAAGTACAGTGCGGGCACTCCCGAGGGCTCTCGCATGGAGAATGCGCTGTTCAAGGCATACTCCCCAGACTTCGCTGAGCGTGTTGCGAAGGCGGACAAGCTGAGGCCTGTGGCTGACAAGCTGGGGGTGTCGATGGCGGAGCTCGCTCTGGCCTGGTGTGTCAGCAACGAGAACGTGTCGACAGTCATGATCGGCGCCAAGACGCTGGCGCAGCTGGAGCAGAACTTGAAGGCAATGGAGGCGGTGGACAAGATCACCCCCGAGGTGAAGGCGGAGATCGACGCGCTGATCCCGTTCGTGCCGGAGCTGTCGAAGCCGGACGGAACAGCCGCGATGCGCTCGCAGCACCTGTAGTACATGGAGCTTGTCAGACTTTGCTAGGTCTTTCTCTTCACAAGCGTTCTCAAAATCGATTGTTTTTGGGTTGTAGCTGGCAAGATATTGCAGTGTTTGTTCATGTACGCAACCTCTGCGCAATGCCACCAAACACAGCAGTATTCATCGTTCTGTGCTTCAACTGAGCGAGCCGCTTATGTTATACACAGCACCAATTTGTATGTTTGGTACCGGTGAAATCGACTGCAGTAGGCTCTAGAAGATGTGGACGTGCTGATCGGATTGCGACGAGGATGCAGCAGATCCCTCGTTCAACGAGTCGTTGTGCGTAGACTCGTGAGCAATCGCTGGCGTGAACAGGACGAGCTTACTTCGCGGTGAGAGACGGTAAGATTCGTTGCGGTCGGGTGCTAACTAGTGTGTGACGCCATCGTCTCTATGATACTCACCACTCTGGAATGACCGTGCTCTCAGTCGCAAGCACATCATTGAGGGCACGAAGGCCTCGCTTAAGCACTGGAGCTGGACTACGTGGACGTCATTTTCTGCCGCCAGCCTGACCTGTACACCCCCGTCGAGGAGACCGTACGCGCGATGAACTTCGTGGTCGCGCAAGGCTGGGCCGTCTACTGGGGAACAAGCGCCTTCAAGCTCCGACACCGACACTGTCGAGGCGACATGACGGCACTGTCCAAGTCGCAGGCGCAGCGTCGCTTTCGTCTACAACCCGTACGCTGAGTACCGCATAAGGCACAATGCGTACCCGTAGCAAGTACCTCGAGCAACTCCTCCGTAACATGGGCAATATATATTCATTTCAGCTTAATGCTGTCCACCATAGACTTATGCTTGGTATTTCCCTATCCTATGGATGTGTGCTGTAGGACTCTATAGGTGTCGCTGCCTCATCAGCGAGGCCCAGTCCTTCTCCGGCGCGTGAGGAACAAACGGCGCCACAGCGTCGATCTTGGCCTTCACCTCGGGGGTGATTTTAGGCAGCACGTCCAGACACTTGAGGTTCTGTTCAAGTTGAGCTGGTGTTTTGGCACCGAGCAGAACTGTGGACACGTTCTGGTTGCTGACGCACCAGGCGATGGCAAGTAACGCCATAGGCACAGCCAGCTCGTCGGCGATAGGCTTCAGCTTCTCGGCCTTCGCGACGCGCTCGTCGAAGTCGGGCACCACCGCTGACCACACCGGGTTACCCAGGCGCGAGCCGTCCTTGCCTCCGGAGCTGTACTTGCCGGTGAGAGTACCAAACGCAAGTGGAGACCACGTCGTGAGGCCCAGCTTGTATTTCTTGAAGAGGTCCACGTACTCGAACTCGACCTTGTTGCGCTGCATTAAGTTGTACTCGGGCTGCTCCGCAATGGGACGCGCCAAGCCCAAACGATCGGCGATCTCGCACGCCTCCATGATTTGAGCCGCACTCCACGAGCTCGTCCCCCAGTAGAACGCCCAGCCCTGATCGATGACAAAGTTCATCGCGCGGACCGTCTCCTCGATCGGAGTGAAGGCGTCTGCGCGGTGGCAGAAGAGGACGTCCACGTAATCGAGTTGCAGCCGCTTGAGAGCAGCCTTTGTGCCCTCAACGATGTGTTTGCGACTGAGCCCCTGCTCGTTCGGCGGTACTCCAGTCTCGGGCCCCTTGCCAAATGGGCCCTCGGGGAAGCCTTTTGAACCGTAGAAGATCTTGGTGGTGACGACCAGGTCCTCGCGGCTCCATGTGCCCTCGGCGATGCCCTTGTTGATGGCAGCGCCCATGTTCCTCTCTGCCTGGCCGCGGCCATAGATCTCGGCGTTGTCGAAGAAGTTGACGCCGTGCTCGAAGGCGAGCTTCATCATGTCGTACCAGGCTTCGGGCGTGAACCTTTCGTCGTAGTCCATCCAACTGCCGAGTGAGAGCTTGGAGACCAACAAGCCGGAGTTGCCGAGGAAGGCGTACGGCATGCGTGGGTGGTTGTTGGCGGGAGTCGTTGAAGTCATATTATGGAGAGTGAGGCTGTTGGTGATCGAGTGAATTCAGAAATGAGATGACCACCCTCACACTATGCAAGCACCCGAGGCGCGTTCTCCTCCTTATGTCACCGATGACTTGGGCTTGTGCGTCGGACAATCAAAAAGTCGAGATTACTTTACTGGTGGTGATTGCTTAACCGCCTACAATGTCTCACAACGCTAAAAAATGATGATTGAGTCGCAACAGATTTTAACCTTCTTAAAAGAAGCGTTGTCGCACAAGGCTGTCTTGAGCACAAAGCTCTTTGCGCTGCTGACTAGAGTCGCCTACTTCACAGGGAACACAGTACGGCAACAACTCGTCTGCATGGGTAAAGAGGCTGGCTTTGTTAGAGGCAGAATCTGCTCGGCACTAGGCGGAAAGAACCTTTTGTGCGTGCTGTGCTCGAGCCACTGGGACTCGCACTTCACCTGTCTCTGACGTTGTCAAACGCTGGCGGCTAATGGAGAAGTCGTCGTTTTGGATCTCGTTCCTCGCAGCTTGGGGATACAGGTTGAAGTGATGTGGTTAGCCGGGCCAAGCTTACTTGACCAGCGCCATCGTGATACCCTCGATTGACGTGACCCCCTGGAGAGCCAAGTCCAGCGTTGCGCTGGCCTGCCAAGCTCGAGATCATTTCGGAATTCGCCGACAACCACCTACCCACTTCAACCACTACTACCAACCACCACCCCAAGCACCATGGCCCCCGCCTCGACCGATGCCAAGCCCAACCGCATGACCTACCGCTTCTTGGGCAACTCGGGCCTGCTGGTCTCCAAGCTCTCGCTCGGCAGCTGGATGGACGTCAACGACAAGTACACGGCCGACGCCTGGTACGACATGATGAAACTCGCCTTCGAGCACGGCGTCAACTTCTTCGACAACGCCGAGGCGTACGGCGGCGGCCTCGCCGAGCGGAACATGGGGGCTGCCATCAACAAGGGCATCGCCGAGGGAACGTGGAACCGCGAGGACCTAGTCATTGTCGGCGGATTATGATCAAGCTCAGGCTGCTGCGGAGCGTCAACATCCCGATCCGTCGAATAGCAGCTCACTGAGTGTGCCTCGCTGCCTATGAAGGAAGCACGGACGGTCTTTCTTAGATTTACTGGATCAAGGTACGCGGCAAGAGTTTATAGTGGTGGATGGCACGCGTCCACCACGCTGCATGAACGAAAGCATATTAGGGGTACACCTGCGAAGGGGTTGTAGTCAGTCGTAGTTTGCTTTCTCTACCTGAATATCTCTGCTCATTAATCAACTTTCCTCTTTGGAACAAGACCCCGGGTATTCGCGACAAAGCTAGTTTTTCGCTCTTCGAACCGTTAGTTATTTTATCCCGGACACCGCTGTCCCGTTTTTTCGTTTCTTCGGTGCGCGTGTCGACCGAAGGTTACCCAAGACTACCGATCTTCGCCGACTAAGTACGAACATACTCGGTTCGTATTAAGTGCGGTTGAAGTGGACTTCAACTATGCCCGGCTTCGCCGTAGACTCCGACGGTGATGTGGAAATGACGGTTCCGCAGCCGATCTTCGAATTGATCCGGGCCCCGGAGCTGCGCAGCTGGGAGCATACTGCGCTCATTCAGTGGCACCGTGAGTGGGAGCGCTACGTGGAGAAGATCTGTAGTGGGTCTAACTTGACTCACTACTTTAGCTTACACGTTGCGCAACGTGTATGAGGAAGCGTAAGTACTTAGTACTTACTTAGGTTAATTATATTTGAATACACAAATATAAGTTAAGTAACAAAAGGATTCCAAGTGACTTAGATTAGGTAAAATGAGAACTGTATTGTTTGTAAATTGATCTTCCTCTAAAAATCTGCTAAAAACTGTTTATCATCTATGAAAGGGTTGGCAGCGGCTGGCTGTCAGAGCCCCGCTAATATGCATGTCTCTGATTGGTAGAAAGATGCTGCTTTCTACCAATAGGATCTTTGGGAATGTGTGGACCACTCACTGTGGTGGTCCACTTCAATGTATCCATCGGTGTGTCTTACACCAATGTGAGGAAGTATCCAAAACGTTTAACAGATAACCTATCTGTTAAATTCACAAGTGGCTTGCAGCCACTTGTACGTGTAACCCCGTTACACCATCCCCCCCTTAAGGTTAGACGCGCGGGGTCCCCGCACGTCAATCTTTGGAATTGACCATTCGTCAATTCTCCGCGTTTGGAGAAGAAATCCGCGCTCATTCAACGATGAGCGCGCCTCAGAAGAAGTCCGCAAAGTCGATGGGGAGTCATCTCTCCATCGACGACTACTTCGAACGCCAGAAGGCGAAGTACGGTGACGTCGTCGACTTCGACGACGACGATGAAGACATGGAGGGCGAGGAGGACTCGCCCTCAAAGCGTAAAGACTCAGTGTCGAGCGAATCGCTCGACCCTCACGCCAAGAACGTTCGCCCGCGTGAAGGGACGAATCGGACGCTTCGAGTTCGAAGCGTTCGCGTACTGAGAGTGATACCCCACTCGCTTCAGCTGGGGCTCTCAGTACTCCGCGCGCTGCTGCAACGCGTGATGTCAAAGCTCAAGGCTCTCCGCGCGCTGCGCCTGCAGCGCGCGATCCATGGATGCCGTCCGCGTCCGAGATCGCGGACCGGTTTGGGAACTCGGTACCTCCGAATGAGGTGCCGCTGTACGTATGCAGCGCCATCAAAGATGACGCTGTGGCTGCCGAGCTGCACTTTGATGCGGAAACGCATCAAAGGCGCGATTACTACATCGGACTCTTTCATGAGCTCCGATGGTTTCAAAGCAAGAAGACCTCTTCTCGCAGCAAAGTGCCCGAATGGCAGGCACTTTGTCAAAGCTGGAACGCCTTTGTTGAGAACTTCAACAAGAGGCCGAGTGCTTACCGTGATCGGATTAAGCAAGCGCGTGATCGCTTCGAGATGTACTCGAAGCGTGGAAAGCTGGAGCAACTTCATGTTGCTGCTGAGGAGGCAAATGTGCCGTGCGCTGTGCCCGAGGGCTTTCAGTGCACGAAGTGCTTTCCAGGCGCGGTCCGCTTGAGCGACCGCGACCTGAACGGGTACACGTCGTTCCGTGTGCCCGAGAGTCTCAAAGAGCTCCATGCTAAGTTCTTAGCACGTGAGGGTTCGGGCGCTAGCGATGATCGCAGCGCTCGTGTTACTTCCGCTGCGCCAGCGCGTACTGCTCTTCGTACGCCCTCACCATTTCCGGAACGTCCTCCAGCAAGACGTTCCGCGGCTCCCATGTATCTCGATGGGGAGGAAATCCTCTCCAACGAATACGAAAACGAGCCCCTTGAGGGTTCGTTTTCGGGATATTATGGTCAACAATCCGCTCAACAATCCAGCGGGTTGAGCCGCGGGCGTCACGGATCGGCGGTGGCGGGGGTGGGAACACGCCCCGGGTATGATCAGCCCCGGGCTGATCAGTATGCGCCTCTCCACGACCGGGTGACCGTCGTGGAGCGTCTGCAGGGCGCTGAGTTCGCCGCCCTAAAACAGGAGCTGGCGAACCAGAAGGCCCAAGTCGCGGCGGTCTCGCAGACCGCCTCGAATATCCAGGTCGAGCTGGGGACCCAGATGAAGGGTTGCTCCAGCGCGTCCGCGCGCTGGAGGAGAGGTTGCTCGTCGCCGAGGCCAAGTCCTCCGCTTCTGCCTCGGCTCCTGCCGAGGCTTCGGGTCAGCCGAGCTAGATGGCTCGTGCTGCCGGTATGGCTTCAGCCGTCCGACGTAAAAGGTCGGATGGAGGCGCATGTTAGACGGTATGTCTAGCGTGTATGCGTTGCCGTGCCGTGCCAACACAGTGAACGGCCCGATGAAGCGCGGAGCAAGCTTGCTTGCTCCGAAATCCGAAACTGCATGTCTAGGCAGGTTTTGTGTAGCTAACAAAACTAATGAACCAACTTTAAATTCATTTGTGTTGCCTCTGCCCGCACTGTCTGCGTTCAGCTTCTGTTGATCAACAGAAGCTGCTATTGTGTCTTGGACAAACCGAATCACGGCTTGTCTTTTGGTGATGAAACTGTTTGCATCCGAGCTGAAGTCATTCAGCTCGCTCTCCGCTAGAGGCCCGGCCTCTGCGTGGTTCTTTGCGGTGTCTGCGCCCTGCCCAGACCCGTGATCGTTGGCCTTGTTGGTGGGGAGTCTGCGCCCTGCGCAGACTCATGTGGTTTGTCCATTGTTGCAGCTGACACTGTGCAAGTGTCAGCGGTTTTCTGCGGCTGCTGTATTGCAGTCGTAGATCCTCCCCCACTTAAAGTGGGAGCCATCACTCCGAGTAAACTCGGTAGGCGTGGATGCCGCATGGCATTCACGTAGAACGGTGTATGCCCTGTTGAGGCATGCACTGAGTTATTGATGGCAAACTCTGCCATCGATAGGCACTCGCTCCAGTATTGGAACGAGTGAGCGTAGCTCTTCAACATATCGACGAGCACGCGATTCACGCGCTCGGTTTGACCGTCCGTCTGCGGATGATCCGCAGTCGACATGGAAAGCTGGCTCCCAAGAAGTGTAAACACTTCTTGCCACAGGTGCGCTGTGAAGCGCGGGTCTCTGTCCGACACGATGTCGGACGGCATGCCATGGTGTTTGAACACCATGTCGACGAGCAGACGGGCCGTCTGCTTCGCGGTTACCTCTGCTGGCACCGCAGCAAGATGTACCATCTTGCTGAAACGGTCTACAAAGACCACAACACCGGTGTTCCCTCCGCTATCCGGGGGAAGACCAAAGATGAAGTCCAAAGACATGGACTTCCAACACTCCGACGGAGTCGGTAGTGATTGCAGTGGAGCCTGCGCGAATGGCGCAGGCTTCACGCGTTGGCATACCTCGCAAGCACGGATGTACTTGCGCACCCACTCTATACTGGTGGTGCCAGTAGAAGTCGCGCGTGAGAAGGACGTAAGTCTTCTCACGTCCGAGATGTCCCGCAGTCGGGGCATCATGATACTCGTACATGATCCTGAGTCGCAGGTCATGGTCATTTGGCACGACAACGCGATCCGCGTTGTCGTCGACTGCGTTGTAGAGTAGCAGTCCGTCGTGCACACGAAAGCGGTGTGCACGCGCTCGAAGGTGCTTGGGCAGCTTCTGACGGGACTTGTCAGAAGGCGCTGTGCCATAGGCCAGCAAGAGCTTCGCGTCCGCGTCGTGCGCGTATGCGGCCTTCACATCATCCAACAGAGATGATGTGGGTTTGCTCGATCGCATGGCGTCAATGGCATTGACGTCAACAGCTTCTGCATAGTCCGGCCGACGTGATAACGCGTCGGCCACCACGTTCAATCTTCCGGGTTTGTATTCGACCCGGAAGTTATACTCCGCAAAGAATGAGAGCCATCTCGCCATTCTTTGAAATATATGTGGCGACTTCACTGCAGTGCGCAGTGATGCATGATCGGTGTAGACCACAAATGGTCTACTCCCAAGCAAGTACACTCGGAACTTTGCGAGTGCATACTTCATGGCAAGGAGTTCCTTGTCATGCACCGGATAGTTGCGCTCAGCTGGCTTCAGCTGACTCGACTGGTAGTAGACGACACGACCACGGCCTTCGCGATCGTGCTGCATCAACACACATCCAATCGCGAAATCGGATGCGTCACACACTACGTGAAATGGGCGATCTTGGTCAGCCACTGCCAAGATCGGCGCCTCAGTCAAGCCCCGCTTGACTGCATCGAATGCCTTTTGGCAATCGGGTGTCCAATTCCACACAGCTTCTTTCTTAAGAAGCTGTGACAGCGGGCGGATCTTGCCCGAATAATCCTCCACGTACTTGCACAAGTACGTGGCCAAGCCAAGGAACTGCCTCAGTTCCTTGACACTTGAAGGCGTTGGCCATTCATTTATCACTCTGACCTTTTCCGGGTCAGGGCGAACACCATTCTTCCCTACGAGACACCCGAGGACGGGTATCTCGCTCGCCCCGAAGATACACTTCTTCAGGTTCGCGTAGAGCTTATGTGTTCTCATAAGCTCAAGTAGTTTCCGGAGATGCACCCTGTGCATCTCTACGTCGGTCTTCCGTCCACAGCCCGGCTGTGGATGAATACATCATCGAAGTAGCTCGGTGCGAAGTCGCGCACCGAGCGCAACAAGTGCGTCACGCACCTGTTGAAAGTCGCAGGGGCATTCTTAAGCCCCTGTGGCATTACTAGCCATTCCCAGAGCATGCCGCTTGGCGTGCTCACTGCCGTGAGAGGGATATCGCTCTCACGCATTAGGATTTGATAAAATCCATCTCGCAAGTCGAGAGCACTGTAAACGGTGCTCCCGGCCATCGAATCGATGATAACATCTTTTCGCGGTATCGGCGTCTGCGCCGGTACCGTCGCATCGTTCAGCTTGTTGTAGGCATGAACGATGCGCCATCCGCCCTGTGGCTTCTTGACACAGAACGTCGGAGCACTGTGCGGGGACTTTGATTCCCGCACTTGTCCTGCTTTACGACGACTTTCAAAGAAGTCGTCGATCGCTTTCACTTGCTCTCGCGGCAGTGGCCACTGCCGCGTGACACAGTACTTCGTGCCCGGCACGAGATCAATCTCGTGCTGAATGCCCTTATCCTGCGGAAGCTCCGCAGGAATGTCTTCCGGGAGTACGTCTTTGTACTCCCTCAACAATTCGTAATAGGGACTCGACTTCAGCGAGTCCAACCTTGTTCCTCGAAGCGCTCTCGCTTCGTCTTCGCACTGAGAGTGTCTTCACTCTCAGTGGTACTTCCCATGAAGAGCTGCCTCAGCTCTTCGCTCTCGCTCGCCGTTCTTTCGCTGTCCGAAAGAACGCAGACTTGCTCGATGCGTCCATCGTGCAAGTCGCGCGTGAAGCGCTTCCAGCTCATGGCTGGAAGCGAAGTCAACTCCGACGCCGTCATCGGAGGACTAGCGAGTTCCATGTCACGATACTGGAATCCAGTATCGGTGCGCGTCAAGACGCTTAGCGTCTTGACATTCGGCGTCACCACCGCAGTCTGCCCAGCAGACTGCTCTTGTTGCGTGTCGGTCCCGGACCGAGACTTGCGCAGCGTTTTCCGCTTGCGCCGTCTTCTTGTTGTGCGGAGCCCGGCTCCGCACAGTTGTTCTTCTTGCCCAGGCCCGGCCGTGGACAGTCGTTCGCCGGCGGATCCTGTCCGCGGACGCGCGGTATCAAGCCCGGCTTGACCGCATTTTCCTTCGTGCAGCCCGGCTGCACGGTAATGTGTCCCTTCGCCGGCAGACCCTGTCTGCGGGCGCGCGATATCAAGCCCGGCTTGATCGCATGGCGCTTCGTCGTGCAGCCCGGCTGCACGACAGCATGCAAATTGCGTCAGTGCGGTACGTTTGCAACCGCCCGCACTGTTTGCAGCGTCAACTCCCGGAGTTGACACGCCTTCGTCACCTCGACACCAATCATTGGCGGAGCCCCTCATGACCGAGGGTGCGTCGGCTCCCGGAGCCGACGCGTCGTTGTCGACCTGACCGCTTCGGGTCAGGGACTGTCCCTTACACGCTTGAACGTGGGTGTTGGTTCCCGGAACCAACATATCTTTTTCTTCTGACGTCGGCAGCATTGCCGACGTGGGTCTCACTTGTGCGCGCCCTCGCGCACTTCCTGGGCACTCCGGGACAGCAGCATTAAGCGCTGTCTCGACTGGTAAGCCGCGCGCACCTGCTGGTGCGTGCGCTGCGGTAACACGGCCATCGTTCTCTGTTCCGCTGTCGCGGCCGAAGCGCACGAGTTTGCGCTTCTTCCAGTCTATCACCGGATCATGCCGTGCAAACCACGGCATGCCCATTACCACGTCGAACTTATCGTCCAGGTCCAGGACGATAAAGTGTTCGACAAACACTCGTTGTTTGTACGAGAAGCGCACGTTCACGACGCGCTTCTCGGTCTTCACGATGGCACCTGTTGCCAGTCGTACCTCCAGAAGACTTCGAGGTGTATCTACCTCCTCGAAGTCAAGTCTCGACAGGCTTCGTAGTCGAACAAAGTTGTTCGACGCGCCTGAATCTACCAAAGCTCGAAGAGAGTCATTCGCTCTCTTCGAGTAAACCTTCAAGATGACTAGGTTCGGCCTGTCATCTTGTTTCTTGCAGTGAGAGCTGGTCTCACTGGGGGCTGCAGTCCTCAGTGTCGCGTGCCCGATGTCGGCACGCGCGACTGCATTACCAGTAGGGCGCCCCGCGCCTACTGGATGTTCGCGTTTTTTGTTGGTCCGCGGTGATGCCTAGCATCGCCACGACGGCCACCTCCAGGGGGCATGGGAGCTGTACACTCCCGTGCAAAGTGACCGATCCTTCCGCAGCGGAAGCATCGCACGTTACCTCCCTGCTGCTGGTAACCAGCAGTTGTTGCGCTCGAGAGGTCCATTGGCTCCGGACCTCCCGTCCTCGCTACCGGGCGCGGTTGCGGCCTCGGTACGTTTACATGGAGTTTAGCCTGCCGTAGGCTAAACTCTTCTTGCATGGCAAGAGTGATTGCAGCTTCGAGAGTACTCGGGTACTCTCGGAAGAGATAGGTCTTCACAGGCCCATCTCTAAGCCCCTTCATGAACGTGACGACCTTGGTCGCCTCGTCAATCGGGTTAGTCACGATATTTGATACCAAATATCGTGCGCGCTGCGCGTAAGCATGGACGTCATGCTTACCCTGCTGAAGGTCGAGGAACTCCGCCCTCGACCGGAACTCGTTTTGCGGGGGCTCAAACGCTTGTTTGAGCTCCTCTTTGAACACTTCGTACGTGCTGAAGCACGTAGGATCGGAGAGTCGGCGTCCATACGCCCAACTCCTTGCGCGTCCGCCAAGGCAGGACATGGCGAACGCGACCTTCGACAGCGGGTCGACGATGCGTCGAGCCGCTATGGCTGTGTCGAGTTCGACAAGCCATCGGAGGAGAGGCTCGCCCTCTCTTCCCACGTAATTGCTTACGCTCAACTTTAATGATTGAGCACGCGGTGTCGTCCCTGACGACGCGGTCACTGAGGAAGCAGCATCACGCTGCTCCTTCATGATGAAGCCCAGAGCAACACCATGTTGCTCCGTCGGCGATAGCGTACGCAGCATTGTAGCTATCGCCGCTTCTCCAATGACTGTTGACAGTCATTGGAGGGCCTCCCACTCTGGGTCAGACAGGTGGGGGCAGTCAGCGCGTGCAACATGCGTTGCAGGCGTGTTGGAGCTCTCCATGGGCACCTCCGTGCTCATGTGGTTCTCGGCTCCGCGTTCGTACGCCGCGTACGAACGTCAAGCAGTCGGTCGTTGGACGGACTACAAAGTGCTACCAGGTGTAGTGGGTCTAACTTGACTCACTACTTTAGCTTACACGTTGCGCAACGTGTATGAGGAAGCGTAAGTACTTAGTACTTACTTAGGTTAATTATATTTGAATACACAAATATAAGTTAAGTAACAAAAGGATTCCAAGTGACTTTGATTAGGTAAAATGAGAACTGTATTGTTTGTAAATTGATCTTCCTCTAAAATCTGCTAAAAACTGTTTGTCATCTATGAAAGGGTTGGCAGCGGCTGGCTGTCAGAGCCCCGCTAATATGCATGTCTCTGATTGGTAGAAAGATGCTGCTTTCTACCAATAGGATCTTTTGGGTATGTGTGGACCACTCACTGTGGTGGTCCACTTCAATGTATCCATCGGTGTGTCTTACACCAATGTGAGGAAGTATCCAAAACGTTTAACAGATAACCTATCTGTTAAATTCACAAGTGGCTTGCAGCCACTTGTACGTGTAACCCCGTTACAAGATCCGCCACCGCTGTGGCGTCACCAATGAGGTTTGAAAGCGTCGTGGCCACCGTCAAGAGCTCGGTGAGGCCCAAGACGCTGAGGAACATGGCTACCTACGTGCTGAAGAAGCCACTGTCCGCATTCACCGACGCTGACATCATGGAGGCCGTGCAAGCACGTTGCTGTACGCTCAAGAACGAGTTTGTGCCTGATGTCACGTCGCTGTTCCGTCAACAGCTGAAGATGGATCTGTCTATTGACGACTGTGACGCCCGAATTTTCCGATACTACGAGGACTTCAACGGAATCGTGGAAGACAATGGTCTAAAAGGCCTGATTGGCACTGGGAATGAGTCTGATGCTGGCTACAAAAGTCGATTGAAGGCTCGTTGACGTCTGCTGGTCGACGGTCTGCAACCTCCTGTTCTCAAGGCTCAGATCACTCGATTGATCGATTTAGAGAAGGAGACTGCAAATCTGATGATGTTGCCCTCTTTGATCTGATACTGGAACACGCGAAAGTGCAGCAGCGATTTCATCGCATGCCGCAGGATTATGCTAAGAAGGGGGATCCCAAGTCAGAACAGAAGCCACCACGAACTGGAGCCACCAAGCCAGCGCCGACCCGAAGTTCGTCGCCGGCTGCCTCGCCGCCTCCAGCACTTGGCCGGGCTCCACGCCCCTCGCGCCCTCCGCCGCAGGACGGATGTCTGGTGTGCAAAGGCCCGCAATGGCTGAAGGATTGCCCCACCGCCACCGAGGCCCAGAAAGCCGACGCACGGGAGCGTTTCCGTGAGGCTAAGGAGAGGCGGTCCAACACTAACCGATCCAAAGCTGCCAGGTATGAGTCACCGGCAGGCTCTGTCCGGATCAACGGTCTCGTGGAGGTGCCATACATCCCGGACACTGGGGCTGACAAGAGCATAATTCCCCAAGGTATAGTGGATTCGCTATTGGCTGTACTCCCCACACTGACACCTACCCCACTGAGCACGCGGGTCGACGTGGAAATGGCTGATGGACGACGTCTGGTGTGTGAACACGAAGTGCTACTGAACCTCGAGTTGGTCACTATTGCGGGACCAGTCTCAAGCCGCTCTGTGCCATGTCTAATTTTGGCTGGTGAAGGCGAAGAATTCCTGTTGGGGTGGGATACCCTAAAGGAATTGGGCATTGACATCGATCACCAACTGGCCCAGCTAGCTGGTCAGCCTCTTCTGGGTGCAGAGGAAGACGAGTTTCCTGTTGGTGATGGCCTACCTAACGAACAAGATGTGCACGATCCAAGGGAGGTTATTGATCGACTGGTCGCTCAAGCAGTCTCGGAGGGTCTCTCGGCCAACCACGTCGAGGCGGTTCGAAGTATCCTGACCAAGTATCCTGACATTTGGAGTGAAGCCATCGGACCTGACCCGCCAGCGCATGTTGAACCACTGCGAGTAACTCTTCAAGACGATGCAGTCCCGTACCGCAGTCCACCTCGCAAATACGCACCGCTCCAGGCTGATTTCGTACGTGAGTACGTGCGGAGCCTGGTTGCTAATGGTTTGGTCGTGAAGAACAATGCACCCCGGTGGGCGTCTGCTGTAGTTCCTGTACGCAAGCCTGGGTCTCGAGACAAGTTTCGTATGACCATTGACTATAGGCCAGTGAACCGAGTCACTATTCCCATCGCCGGATCGATGCCGACCAATGCGACCACGACCGATGCCTTCGCAGGCAAGAACATCTTTGGGTCATTCGACTTCACCCAAGGATTTTGGCAGCTGCCGTTGCACGAAGCGAGCAGGGAGATATTTTCGTTCATTACTGAGGATGGCGTGTTCACGCCAAACAGAGTCCCACAAGGGGCAACCGACTCAGCTCTGCACTTCCAAGGTGAGATGCAGCGCTTACTGGATCCGCTGATACCTCACTCAGCCCTAGTATGGGTCGATGATGTTATTCTTTTTGCGCCGACTGTGAGCGAGTTCGTCGAGGTGCTGGGACACTTCTTTTCCCTGGTGGCTGCGGCCAAAATGAAGCTGAACGTGTCGAAGTGTTCACTGTTCAAGATGGAAGTACTCTGGTGCGGACGGCTAATCTCAGGAGCAGGCATTCGCCATGACCCCAATCGCGTGGATGCGCTATCGACACGTCCACTACCTGCAACGATAGCCGACCTGCAGTATTTCATTTGCGCCACCAATTGGCTCCAAGACTCACTGCCGGATTATGCACGCATGATCGCCCCGCTCCAAGAGAAGTTAGCGGCAGAGAAGAAGCGCGTTGGTGGACGCAGTCGAAATGCGTTAAACGTCGCTACTGTGTGGGCAGCGCCTAAACAAGCTGCCTACGAGGCGATGCTCTGGCTTGTCCGAGACTCGGCCCTCATGGCGTCGCCTGATCCGGATGCCGAAATGTTAGTCTTTACGGATGCAGGTCTCTCCGGATACTCGATCGTTGTAACCCAAGTTGTCAACTGGGATCCCGAGCTTCCTGTCGCCAAACAGCAGCATCAGATGATAATCTGCAAAGGTGGAATGTTCAAACACAATGAGCTCAATTGGACTATTGTGGAAAAGGAGGCTTACCCGATCGTGAAGGCGTGCCAGGACCTGGAGTACCTACTGCTGCGACCCAGAGGATTCCGACTGTACTGCGACCTTGCCAACCTGGTCTATATTTTTGCGCCCCACGATGCTCTCAAAAAGCACGTTAGAGATCGTCTCCAACGCTGGGCTATGCGGCTTTGTGGGCTACACTACACAATCGAGCACATTGCTGGCGAAGATAACATTTGGGCATATCATATCCCGCTGGCACACGCGTGAGGTGGTTCATGTGGCTGCTGTACAGATGCGCAGTCAACGCGCTGCTCCACTGGCAGCAATTTCTCCCCTTCATATCTGATGCTGAGTTTGTATTTCCCACTCTGGATGACATTCGAGAGGCGCAAAATGCAGCTGATCAAGAAAAATCGCGTCTGCGAGTCACTCTGAAGGAGGAGGACGGTATCGTGACCGTGGAAGACCGGACCTGGATCCCGAATAGGGCTAGAGAGCTCCTCACACGGATTTTTGTGGTGGCTCACACCGGTGCACAAGGCCACCGAGGCCAGGAGCCGACGGTTACCTTGCTACAGCGTCACTTCTGGATTGCCCGTATCACTGAGAAAGTATCTGCGTTTATCCGTGGATGCTTGCTTTGCAAGCACGTCAAAGGCCCACACATCATCCCCCGGCCATACGGACCTAGTCACATGGCGACGATGCGAAACGAGGTGCTGCATTGGGACTTTCTCTTTCTTGGTAATGGCTATGGTGACACGAACTACCTATTGGTCGCCAAAGACGAGCTGACCCATTACTGCGAGTTGTTCCCGTGCAGCACACCCATGACTTTCGTCGCTGCAGAATTGCTCTCGATGTGGTGTGCGAGATTTGGAGTTCCCGAGTCGATCAAGGAAGCCACTTTCGGAACGACACAGTCAAGCATCTTTGCGCACGGATGAAAATCGAGCAAGAATTCTCGCCGGTCTACTCCCCGTGGCTCAATGGAACGGTGGAGAGACTCAACAAAGACGTTGTACAAGTGCTGCGAGACCTCTTGCTGGAGTATGACCTCGACTTTCATGAATGGCCTTATCTACTGCCGGTGCTACAGGGGAACTTGAACCACACGCCTCTACAATCCCTTGGAGGTCACTCCCCCGTTGAATTATTCACAGGACTTCCAACTTCGTCTCAGCTGGATGCAGTTGTCGGTCGTCGCAACGACGCTGACTTTGTTCGAGAGATTAACCTTGAAGTCGTCGACGATCAGCTGGATGCATTGCGACGATCTCTACACGGCATGCACAAAGACTTTGTGGACAAGAAGGAGCGCAGACGTCTACAAGATATGGCAGCACACAAGGACTCAGTGGTCAACTTCGATGTCGGGGACTACGTACTTTGGTCACGCATTCACCAGCGTCTACCGGATAACAAGCTTCTGGGACAGTGGGTTGGGCCGTTCAAGATAATTGAGGCGAAGCCGCACTCCTTCATGATCCAGCAGCTCATTTCAGGGCGAGAGTACGACGTCCATGCATCCCGCCTGAAATTCTACGCGGATTCGGAGCTGAACCAGACTGAAGAGCTGCTGGAATTAGTGTCGCGCCAAGGAATGGTGCTTGGCGTCGAAGACATCCGCGATCACCGCTTTAACGCAGCTCTGGACCGCTGGGAATTGTTTGTGTCATGGATGGGTCTACAAACTATCGAAGACTCATGGGAGCCACTTGCGGTTCTGGCTCAGGATGTCCCCACCAAGGTTCGGGAATATATCAATGCCAGCGATGACGACAATTTGCGCGAGCAGATTGAATAACGCACCTCGCATCACAGAGCTTTGGGGGCACTGTCGGCGGATTATGATCAAGCTCAGGCTGCTGCGGAGCGTCAACATCCCGATCCGTCGAATAGCAGCTCACTGAGTGTGCCTCGCTGCCTATGAAGGAAGCACGGACAGTCTTTCTTAGATTTACTGGATCAAGGCACGCGGCAAGCGTTTATAGTGGTGGATGGCACGCGTCCACCACGCTGCATGAACGAAAGCATATTAGGGGTACACCTGCGAAGGGGTTGTAGTCAGTCGTAGTTTGCTTTCTCAACCTGAATATCTCTGCTCATTAATCAACTTTCCTCTTTGGAACAACACCCCGGGTATTCGCCACAGTCATCACCACCAAGATTTTCTTCGGGCCGAAAAAGTTCGGGGCTAAGTGCGGGCCCAACCAGCAGGGTCTGAGCCGCAAGCATATCGTCGAGGGCACGAAGGCTTCGCTCCAGCGACTCGATCAGGAGTATGTGGACGTCATTTTCTGCCACCGCCCGGACCCGTACACCCCATCGAGGAGATTGTACGCGCCATGAACGTCGTCATCAACCAGGGCTGGGCTTTCTACTGGGGCACCAGCCAGTGGTCTGCTGCCGAGATCGTCGAGGCGTGCGAGATCGCCGACCGCCTTGGTTTGATTCGCCCCATCGTGGAGCAGACCATCTACAGCATCTTGGACCGCAACAAAGTGGACTTCGAGTATGTCGACCTGTACAAGAAGTACAAGCTCGGCCTTACGACGTGGTCGCCGCTGGCGTACGGCGCCCTGACAGGCAAGTACAGTGCGGGCACTCCCGAGGGTTCTCGCATGGAGAATGCGCTGTTCAAGGCATACTTCCCAGACTTCGCTGAGCGTGTTGCGAAGGCGGACAAGCTTAGGCCTGTGGCTGACAAGCTGGGGGTGTCGATGGTGGAGCTCGCTCTAGCCTGGTGTGTCAGCAACGAGAACGTGTCGACGGTCATGATCGGCGCCAAGACGCTGGCGCAGCTGGAGCAGAACTTGAAGGCGATGGAGGCGGTGGACAAGATCACCCCCGAGGTGAAGGCGGAGATCGACGCGCTGATCCCGTTCGTGCCGGAGCTGTCGAAGCCGGACGAAACAGCCGCAATGCGCTCGCAGCACCTGTAGTGAATGGAGCTTGTCAGACGTTGCTAGGTCTCTCTCTTCACAAGCGTTCTCAAAATCGATTCTTTTTGGGTTGTAGCTGGCAAGATATTGCAGTGTTTGTTCATGTACGCAACCTCTGCGCAATGCCACCAAACACAGCAGTATTCATCGTTCTGTGCTTCAACTGAGCGAGCCTCTTATATTATACACAGCACCAATTTGTATGTTTGATACAAGTGAAATCGGCTGCAGTAGGTTCCAGAAGATGTGGACGTGCCGATCGGATTGCGACGAGGATGCAGCAGATCCCTCATTGTGCCTTGATTTGGGAGCAATCGCTGGCGCGACCAAACGGGCTTGCTCCACGTTGAGAGACCGTAAGATTTGATGCGGTCGGGTGCGAACTAGTTGGTCCCTATGATACTCACCATTCTGGAATGACCGTGTTCTCAGTCGCAAGCACATCATCGAGGGCACGGAGGCCTAGCTCAAGCGACTGGAGCTGAACTACGTGGACGTTATTTTCTGCCACCACCTTGACCCGTACACCCCCATTGAGGAGACCGTACGCGCGATGAACTTCGTGAGCTGAACTACGTAGACGTCATTTTCTGCCGCCAGCCAAACCCGTACAGCCCCGTCGAGGAGACCGTACGCGCGATGAACTTCGTGATCGCGCAAGGCTGGGCCTTCTACTGGGGAACAAGCGCCTTCAAGCTCCGACACCGACACTGTCGAGGCGACATGACGGCACTGTCCAAGTCGCAGGCGCAGCGTCGCTTTCGTCTACAACCCGTACGCTGAGTACCGCATAAGGCGCAATGCGTACCCGTAGCAAGTACCTCGAGCAACTCCTCCGTAACATGGGCAATATATATTCATTTCAGCTTAATGCTGTCCACCATAGACTTATGCTTGGTATTTCCCTATCCTATGGATGTGTGTTGTAGGACTCTATAGGTGTCGCTGCCTCATTAGCGAGGCTCAGTCCTTCTCCGGCGCGTGAGGAGCAAACGGCAGCACAGCGTCGATCTTGGCCTTTACCGACGTCGGGCATCTCAAAAGGCGACGATTACTTTACTGGTGATTGCTTTACCGCTTATAATGTCTCACAACGCAATGTGTACCGCCATCATAATAATAAGCTTAACCCAGGAAATCAGCTACAAATGATGAATGAGTCGCAACAGATTTTAAACAGAATAAGATTAGATTTTTGGGGCGAAGCCCCCCCTATAATCATGGGATTCTCATTTACACTCCTATTTAGGTTTTTACGAGATGGGTGCATTAGTTTTGGAAATGGGTTAGGTTAAGGATTTAGGAATCTCTCTACTGGAGGCCAAAAATCGAAAAAAAAACTGTGTATAAGAACATTTTGATATAGGATCATTACCAGGATTTGACCTTTTGGTCGTTTAGACTCTTCGGTTTAAGAACCAGTGGTCATTAAACGCGGGGGCAGATTTATTTATTAGGAAAACGACCTTTCAATGCGGAGACCTTAGAAATGGCCTAAAAGTGCGATTTTTAGATTCTGAAGCCATTGCTTGGAGCCCCTTGTAAAGGTCTTAATAACAGGCAAAACCTGTGTGAGTTTATGGCCACGTAAAAAGGGTGTAGATGTAATTACGCGCTGCGGTACATTGTGCCGAAGTCGCCTTTGTGGACACAGCGACTTAGAGTCGAGATGGTCCGGAACTCCCGGCGGAAGAAGAATAAGTTGCTGGAGCGGTTGGACGAGATGCTAGCGGCTGCCCGCCTGTTTTACAAGCAGCAAGATTATACAATAACACGCTGTACAAGAGAAGACATGATATGTGTCACCGCGTCGGTGCTGGTTTGGTGATATTCGTGTGGTGGAGTAAAGGATATGATATCGCTAAGGCGTTTCAACGTGACAAAGGCTTGGGTCGAGGCCACAGTGACTGTGGTGGGGTTTGTTCATTGTTTGAATTGCGCTGCGTGGGTATAGTAAAAGGTATGGAGGCCGAACCTACACGGGGCGTATTGGCTACTAGTGAGCTGGGATCACCAACGCGCTCCAACTGCCGGAGTTTACATAATACAAAACGGGTCACCGCGACAAGCCCGCTACCTACACCGTTTAAGAAGCGTAAAGTGCTTCGTTCAGCGCTGAGCAAGCCCAAGTACTCAGCGGTGACCAAGCACTCTTTGCCACCTTTCCACGATCAAACGACGCAGTGTCAAGCCAAGACGACCAAGAACCCAGTTTTATTCAGTGGGATCTTGAAGACCGAGAGCCATCCACTCCTCGGGAGAGATATCTGAAGAGAGCACAGGAAACTCGACGGGAGCGTGCTCGAAGAACCGTGGCAGCTCTTGCAGCGGAGAAAAAGAGACGGCGTGAATTTCACGAAGTCAAGGGTCGATTCTATGCTGACCATCTCATGAAGATTCGCTCCGACGTCAGCTTTGATATGATGTGCGAAAATATCGCTGCTATTGACCGTGCAGCGGGGAGGTCTCCGCATTCGATTGAGAAGTAGATATTCAGTCTGAATAAACGCTGTGTGTTCTAGCTCCAGTGGTGCATCTCGTAGCATGGTGTAAGACCTTCAACATGGAGCAACGTGCAGGTCTTTGTAATGGAACAAATGCAGTAATATTTGACTTCATTTTTCCGTCTTCGGATGAATTACCTATAATACTGGTGCAGATCACAGATATGTACAATGGACTGTCGTTTTTACCCGACGTGCCCAACATTATTCCCATTATACTAAGAAAAATAAGTTGGACAAAAAACAGTGATTTAATTGTCTTTCGAGAGGGAATACCAGTGCGATTAGCTTATGCAATGACCGTCCATAAAGTTCAGGGCCTCACCTGCCCCAAGATAGTTTTCCATTCGCTATCTATTCCCAATACATCGTTTGCTTACGTAGCTTTGTCAAGGGTTCGCTCTCGCGAAGACATTGCATTTACGACTCCATTGACTTTGGACAAACTGACGAGTTCAACTGAGACTTGCCAAATATTTAGAGATGAAGAACGTCGCATTCAGAATGCTGTCGAGAAAATCAAGCTTGCCGCACTACCTACAATCAATGCGATGAAGCAAATAGCGATTGCTCACAATGCGGCAATGAGACCACGGTAACACAATCTACCTATCCTCACACACGCCCGATCCACTACTTGACGTGCCAACTTCTGAGCGCGCCGACGATATGTTTAATTCCCTTTCAGATCTTTGACAATCACTAAAACGATAGCGAAGATGTAAACAAGTTGGGTGCCAGGTAATTGGCGACCCGACTCTAAATCGACCGCTACTGAAGAGCACAGCACCACCAGCGATGCAAGTCAAGAGCGCTATCTGATCTCAGGTGAGATCACACGCTACGCCAGGACAATACGCTGTCGGCAGCTCTTTATGGGCAACATGGAGTAAGCAGGCACGCTCGAAGATAGCAATCGGACTCAACGCAGACCGCCTCATGGAAATCGAGTGAAACACTGTTTGAGATTGCGGTCAGTGGCTGCACGTCCACAACCACAACATTTTTATTAGCAGTTAGATTATTATAAACATACACCCCCAATCGTTGACAAGTACAACATTCACTACTCGTCTTCGTCCCCGCACTTCTTGCTTTTCTTAAAGCTGCGTGCATATGCGGCTAGAAGGACACGTAGAGAATGCACCTCTTTACCTATTAGCAAGCATTTTTAATGTGTTAGATTTAACCACCTTTATACCCCCTTTCTTACTTACGGCGGAGATGCTTTGCCAGCTTTAATGCTCGGGCTCGAGCAGGGCGATCCGCCATCGGTTCCATTGGCGTCGGCGCCTCTATCACTGGATCGCCTTCCATCGTAGAATCGATGTTTCGACATGGCAGTGATGCTTCAACAGCACCATCACTGGTATCTTTTTCTCCCAGCAAAACGTCACAACACACAGATCCAGATAGACCACGAATATACTCAGGGAGTACACCCTACATACCGTTTCGTATAGTTGTGAAGTGCATGGCGTATTCAACACGCGCTGAACACATAGTGCCATACCAGGAAATTAGTATTGTGGCTTGACAATGCTCACGGCGCAGGTCACAGCTACCTCTACTTGTCCGCTGTTTTGTCGTCGCGGCCGTGCTCGTCTTTATCTTAGCCATTTCGAAATCAATACATGTAATGAAAGGTCTGAGGGGGGGGTTCGCCCCAATTGTGTTTAGTACACAATTTTGGGCGATCGCCCCTAAAGCATCACGCAAGTGCCGCTCACCTAGTAAACATTAAAATCTGTTGCGATTCATTCATCATTTGTAGCTGATTTTGTCTACTGCTCGAGCACAAAACTCTTTGAGCTATACAGGTTGAAGTGATGTGGTTAGCCGGGCCAAGATTACTTGGATGGTGCCATCGTAATCTCCTCGATTACGATGACACGCCACCCCAACCCGCCCCCACAGACACACACCCGAGAACCAAGTCCGGCGTTGCGCTGGCCTGCCAGGCTCGAGCTCATTTCGGAATTCGCCGACAACCAACTACCCACTTCAACCACTACTACCAACCACCACCCCAAGCACCATGGCCCCCGCCTCGACCGATGCCAAGCCCAACCGCATGACCTACCGCTTCTTGGGCAACTCGGGCCTGCTGGTCTCCAAGCTCTCGCTCGGCAGCTGGATGGACGTCAACGACAAGTACACGGCCGACGCCTGGTACGACATGATGAAGCTCGCCTTCGAGCACGGCGTCAACTTCTTCGACAACGCCGAGGCGTACGGCGGCGGCCTCGCCGAGCGGAACATGGGGGCCGCCATCAACAAGGGCATCGCCGAGGGAACGTGGAGCCGCGAGGACCTGGTCATCACCACCAAAATTTTCTTCGGGCCGAAGAATTTCGAGTCTAAGTGCGGACCCAACGAGCAGGGTCTGAGCCGCAAGCATATCGTCGAGGGCACGAAGGCTTCGCTCAAGCGACTCGATCAGGAGTACGTGGACGTCATCTTCTGCCACCGCCCGGACCCGTACACCCCCATCGAGGAGATTGTACGCGCCATGAACTTCGTCATCAACCAGGGCTGGGCTTTCTACTGGGGCACCAGCCAGTGGTCTGCTGCCGAGATCGTCGAGGCGTGCGAGATCGCCGATCGCCTTGGTTTGATTCGCCCCATCGTGGAGCAGACCATCTACAGCATCTTGGACCGCAACAAAGTGGACTTCGAGTATGTCGACCTGTACAAGAAGTACAAGCTCGGCCTTACGACGTGGTCGCCGCTGGCGTACGGCGCCCTGACAGGCAAGTACAGTGCGGGCACTCCCGAGGGTTCTCGCATGGAGAATGCGCTGTTCAAGGCATACTTCCCAGACTTCGCTGAGCGTGTTGCGAAGGCGGACAAGCTTAGGCCTGTGGCTGACAAGCTGGGGGTGTCGATGGCGGAGCTCGCTCTAGCCTGGTGTGTCAGCAACGAGAACGTGTCGACGGTCATGATCGGCGCCAAGACGCTGGCGCAGCTGGAGCAGAACTTGAAGGCGATGGAGGCGGTGGACAAGATCACCCCCGAGGTGAAGGCGGAGATCGACGCGCTGATCCCGTTCGTGCCGGAGCTGTCGAAGCCGGACGAAACAGCCGCAATGCGCTCGCAGCACCTGTAGTGAATGGAGCTTGTCAGACGTTGCTAGGTCTCTCTTCACAAGCGTTCTCAAAATCGATTCTTTTTGGGTTGTAGCTGGCAAGATATTGCAGTGTTTGTTCATGTACGCAACCTCTGCGCAATGCCACCAAACACAGCAGTATTCATCGTTCTGTGCTTCAACTGAGCGAGCCTCTTATATTATACACAGCACCAATTTGTATGTTTGATACAAGTGAAATCGGCTGCAGTAGGTTCCAGAAGATGTGGACGTGCCGATCGGATTGCGACGAGGATGCAGCAGATCCCTCATTGTGCCTTGATTTGGGAGCAATCGCTGGCGCGACCAAACGGGCTTGCTCCACGTTGAGAGACCGTAAGATTTGATGCGGTCGGGTGCGAACTAGTTGGTCCCTATGATACTCACCATTCTGGAATGACCGTGTTCTCAGTCGCAAGCACATCATCGAGGGCACGGAGGCCTAGCTCAAGCGACTGGAGCTGAACTACGTGGACGTCATTTTCTGCCACCACCTTGACCCGTACACCCCCATTGAGGAGACCGTACGCGCGATGAACTTCGTGAGCTGAACTACGTAGACGTCATTTTCTGCCACCACCTTGACCCGTACAGCCCCGTCGAGGAGACCGTACGCGCGATGAACTTCGTGATCGCGCAAGGCTGGGCCTTCTACTGGGGAACAAGCGCCTTCAAGCTCCGACACCGACACTGTCGAGGCGACATGACGGCACTGTCCAAGTCGCAGGCGCAGCGTCGCTTTCGTCTACAACCCGTACGCTGAGTACCGCATAAGGCACAATGCGTACCCGTAGCAAGTACCTCGAGCAACTCCTCCGTAACATGGGCAATATATATTCATTTCAGCTTAATGCTGTCCACCATAGACTTATGCTTGGTATTTCCCTATCCTATGGATGTGTGCTGTAGGACTCTATAGGTGTCGCTGCCTCATCAGCGAGGCCCAGTCCTTCTCCGGCGCGTGAGGAACAAACGGCAACACAGCGTCGATCTTGGCCTTCACCTCGGGGGTGATTTTAGGCAGCACGTCCAGACACTTGAGGTTCTGTTCAAGTTGAGCTGGTGTTTTGGCACCGAGCAGAACTGTGGACACGTTCTGGTTGCTGACGCACCAGGCGATGGCAAGTAACGCCATAGGCACAGCCAGCTCGTCGGCGATAGGCTTCATCTTCTCGGCCTTCGCGACGCGCTCGTCGAAGTCGAGCACCACCGCTGACCACGCCGGGTTACCCAGGCGCGAGCCGTCCTTGCCTCCGGAGCTGTACTTGCCGGTGAGAGTACCAAACGCAAGTGGAGACCACGTCGTGAGGCCCAGCTTGTATTTCTTGAAGAGGTCCACGTACTCGAACTCGACCTTGTTGCGCTGCATTAAGTTGTACTCGGGCTGCTCCGCAATGGGACGCGCCAAGCCCAAACGATCGGCGATCTCGCACGCCTCCATGATTTGAGCCGCACTCCACGAGCTCGTCCCCCAGTAGAACGCCCAGCCCTGATCGATGACAAAGTTCATCGCGCGGACCGTCTCCTCGATCGGAGTAAAGGCGTCTGCGCGGTGGCAGAAGATGACGTCCACGTAATCGAGTTGCAGCCGCTTGAGAGCAGCCTTTGTGCCCTCAACGATGTGTTTGCGACTGAGCCCCTGCTCGTTCGGCGGTACTCCAGTCTCGGGCCCCTTGCCAAATGGGCCCTCGGGGAAGCCTTTTGAACCGTAGAAGATCTTGGTGGTGACGACCAGGTCCTCGCGGCTCCATGTGCCCTCGGCGATGCCCTTGTTGATGGCAGCGCCCATGTTCCTCTCTGCCTGGCCGCGGCCATAGATCTCGGCGTTGTCGAAGAAGTTGACGCCGTGCTCGAAGGCGAGCTTCATCATGTCGTACCAGGCTTCGGGCGTGAACCTTTCGTCGTAGTCCATCCAACTGCCGAGTGAGAGCTTGGAGACCAGCAAGCCGGAGTTGCCGAGGAAGGCGTACGGCATGCGTGGGTGGTTGTTGGCGGGAGTCGTTGAAGTCATATTATGGAGAGTGAGGCTGTTGGTGATCGAGTGAATTCAGAAATGAGATGACCACCCTCACACTATGCAAGCACCCGAGGCGCGTTCTCCTCCTTATGTCACCGATGACTTGGGCTTGTGCGTCGGACAATCAAAAAGTCGAGATTACTTACCGGTGGTGATTGCTTAACCGCCTACAATGTCTCACAACGCTAAAACTGATGATTGAGTCGCAACAGATTTTAACCTTCTTAAAAGAAGCGTTGTCGCACAAGGCTGTCTTGAGCACAAAGCTCTTTGCGCTGCTGACTAGAGTCGCCTACTTCACAGGGAACACAGTACGGCAACAACTCGTCTGCATGGGTAAAGAGGCTGGCTTTGTTAGAGGCAGAATCTGCTCGGCACAAGGCGGAAAGAACCTTTTGTGTGTGCTGTGCTCGAGCCACTGAGACTCGCACTTCACCTGTCTCTGACGTTGTCAAACGCTGGCGGCTAATGGAGAAGTCGTCGTTTTGGATCTCGTTCCTCGCAGCTTGAGGAAACAGGTTGAAGTGATGTGGTTAACCGGGCCAAGATTACTTGACCAGTGCCATCGTGATACCCTCGATTGACGTGACCCCCTGGAGAGCCAAGTCCAGCGTTGCGCTGGCCTGCCAAGCTCGAGCTCATTTCGGAATTCGCCGACAACCAACTACCCACTTCAACCACTACTACCAACCACCACCCCAAGCACCATGGCCCCCGCCTCGACCGATGCCAAGCCCAACCGCATGACCTACCGCTTCTTGGGCAACTCGGGCCTGCTGGTCTCCAAGCTCTCGCTCGGCAGCTGGATGGACGTCAACGACAAGTACACGGCCGACGCCTGGTACGACATGATGAAGCTCGCCTTCGAGCACGGCGTCAACTTCTTCGACAACGCCGAGGCGTACGGCGGCGGCCTCGCCGAGCGGAACATGGGCGCCGCCATCAACAAGGGCATCGCCGAGGGAACGTGGAGCCGCGAGGACCTGGTCATCACCACCAAGATTTTCTTCGGGCCGAAGAATTTCGGGTCTAAGTGCGGGCCCAACGAGCAAGGTATGAGCCGCAAGCATATCGTCGAGGGCACGAAGGCTTCGCTCAAGCGACTCGATCAGGAGTACGTGGACGTCATCTTCTGCCACCGCCCGGACCCGTATACCCCCATCGAGGAGACTGTGCGCGCCATGAACTTCGTGATCGCCCAAGGTTGGGCTTTCTACTGGGGCACCAGCCAGTGGTCTGCTGCCGAGATCGTCGAGGCGTGCGAAATCGCCGACCGCCTTGGTTTGATTCGCCCCATCGTGGAGCAACCCGTCTACAGCATCTTGGACCGCAACAAAGTGGACTTCGAGTATGTCGACCTGTACAAGAAGTACAAGCTCGGCCTTACGACTTGGTCGCCGCTGGCGTACGGCGCTCTCACGGGCAAGTACAGTGCGGGCACTCCCGAAGGCTCTCGCATGGAAAATGCGCTGTTCAAGGCATACTCCCCAGACTTCGCTGAGCGTGTTGCGAAGGCGGACAAGCTTAGGCCTGTGGCTGACAAACTGGGGGTGTCGATGGCGGAGCTCGCTCTGGCCTGGTGTGTCAGCAACGAGAACGTGTCGACAGTCATGATCGGCGCCAAGACGCTGGCGCAGCTGGAGCAGAACTTGAAGGCGATGGAGGCGGTGGACAAGATCACCCCCGAGGTGAAGGCGGAGATCGACGCGCTGATCCCGTTCGTGCCGGAGCTGTCGAAGCCGGACGGAACAGCCGCGATGCGCTCGCAGCACCTGTAGTGCAAGGAGCTTGTCAGACTTTGCTAGGTCTCTCTCTGTTCTTAAAATCATTTTTTTTCGGGTCGTACCTGGCAAGATATTGCAGGTTTTGTTCATGCACGCAACCTGTTGAGGCAATGCCATCAAACACAGCAGTATTCATCGTTCTGTGCTTCAACTGAGCGAGCCGCTTATGTTATACACAGCACCAATTTGTATGTTTGATACAAGTGAAATCGACTGCAGAAGGTTCCAGAAGATGTGGACGTGCTGATCGGATTGCGACGAGGATGCAGCAGATCCCTCGTTGTGCGTAGATTCGGGAGCAATCGCTGGCGTGACCAGGACGAGCTTGCTCCACGTTGAGAGACCGTAAGATTTGATGCTGTCGGGTGCGAACTAGTTGGTCCGTATCATACTCACCATTCTGGAATGACCGTGTTTCCATCCGCGTTGGGGGCCACGCTCGAGCACGAGCGGGGAAGATTGATTACCGACGGCCTCCACGAAGGGGAGGCTGCCTTTACAAGGGATGCGGTGTGGTGGGTCTTAAAGGCTAAACTGCGAATGACTACCGACTGGGAAATTGCTTCAGCCCTTGTGACCAGTTATTTTCCCGCATCCTGGAAAACCCGTTTTCCATACCCGGGTCAAACCCATTTCCGGAAAACGGACCATTCTCAGTCGCAAGCACATCGTTGAGGGCACGAAAGCCTCGCTTAACCCCTTGAGCCCGGACGCCTGGACCTTACAAGATAAGGACCATTCCTTAACGTGGACCATGTTAAAGATAGGGCCTCTTCCTATCGTGGTACACTGTACCCGAGGTACTTGAACCCTCTCTAAGATGATCATAGCTGATTTTACTGGCTTTAACTATACTATAGTGTACGCTAGAGTGTACGAGGCCACTAGATTCTCAACCACTAACATCTCAATCTACTCTTTCTTTCTCCCTCTCTCAATCAAGTCTCCTTTCCCGTCTGCTCCCATCCGCTCACCTCAACAGGTTATGAGCTCAAGCCAAGCCTCAAGCGACGACTTCCCGCGTCTCATCGGCGCAGAGAATTTCGATGTCTGGAAGACCCGCGTGTGCGCAGCCCTCGATGGCAAACACCTGCTCGGATTCGTAACGAAGCCCGACTACGATGGTGTATCCGAGGAAGAGAGCGAAGTCAGCGGGAGCGACATGTCCGACGTAGACGACTCGCCGAAGACCAAGCCGGCTGAGGAGATTGATTCTGACGCTGTGGACTACGAGGACAGCGACGACGAGCTGAAACCCCCGTCCGGCTCTGACGAAGAATCCGGAGACAGCGACACGACGACGAAGACGAAGAAACTACCCGTCATCCGTCCCTTCAACCGCAGTGATGCGAAGCGTGCTTCCAAGCGCGAGGCTCGTACGAAGCCGAAACCGCTCAATCCCCGCGAGCGACGCCGCCAAGAGGCGAAGACGAAGGCATTTCTGATGAAAACCATGGACAACACCCATGTGCGCCTCGTGAATGATCTCAAGACTTCCTACGAGATCTTCCAAGCGATCTGTGCGAAGTACGAAGGTGCCGCCTTTCATGGCGATCCGTACTTCATCCAGCACTACCTCATGGAACTCAAGTACGAGGAGGGAGGAGATCGTGACGATTTCTTTCTCAAGCTGGAAAACGCGATGAATGCTACATCGGAAGCCACCGAATCGGTGATGACGGAAGGACAGAAGTCTATCTATCTGTTCCACGCGTTACCCAAGTCATGGAAGGATGATCTCCGTGTTTGGAAGGGTCAGCGGACGTATATCCCGTATGGAGAACTGAAGACCAACATCGAACAAAAGGTTCGCGAGATTCAAGCTGAAGAGCGCTACACGCTAGCCAAAGGCACGCCGGAGAGCCAAGCGACCAAGAATGAACGAGCTCTTGTCGCTACACCCAAGTTACATCCGGGAGGCCACTCTTCGCCTGGTGTGTGCTCGTACTGTGAGCGACCGCGCCACAACATTCGCCAGTGCCGCTCACTGCAGAAGGATCTTCGCGAAGGACGTGTGAAAGCGGGAACGGTGCTCCCTGCGAACTTCGCATTCAAGGGAGGCGACTCGAATCGCAGCCATCCCTACCGCAACAAGAAGAACTCCAGTCGTGGACGCAACAACGGCAGCCGTGGCAACAAGGACCGACGTGATAACCGATCCGACAAGGGCAAGGACAATGACAAGCGAGATTCCGGCAACGAGCGCAAGGTATACAACCAAGAGCGCCGCGAAACTGGTCTCATTGCTGTAGTGGCGACTGTCAATCCCGCCATCAGCCTGACTGCCCAAGCTACTGTGAGCCCCGAACCCACCTGGACGATCGACTCTGGATGTACGCGTCACGTTACGCATGAATCCCAGTGGTTCTCGACCATCACCGCGAGCGACGGTTCAATCACCGTTGGTGGGAAGAACGAAATCCCCATCGAAGGAATTGGCAAAGTGGAGCTGGAAGTCATTGACTCAAAAGGCACCAAGAGGACGCTTACCCTCCATGACGTGCCGTACGCTCCTGAGCTGAAATTCAGCTTACTCTCGGTTCCGGCAGCTGTGAAGCACGATTTTCGCTTCAGCTTTGATCGCAAGCTGTGCGCCGTGCAGACCGATGCAAAATTCAAGATCAAGGCAATGATGGCAACCCATGCTGATCTGTACCAATTCCAGGCCAAACCTGTGATGAAACACGAGGCTCTTATCGCCCACTCAGGTAAGCAACGATTCAATCTGCTTCTACACAAACGACTCGGTCATCCTAACGTTCGCATACTGCATGATCTATCTAGGAGCCAAGCCATTCGTGGACTAGACAACGATGCATCTGTCGACCCACGAGCGCAGTTCTTCTGTACTGCATGCACGTTAGCGAAGTCTCACCGCTCTCCATTTAATTCTAATAGAATTGTTGAACGTGCCAAACATGCTTTGGAAAAAGTGCATACAGATATTTGTGGTCCCATGCCTATCCCCAGTCTTAGTGGACGTCGTTACTTTCTCATCTTTATTGATGACTTCTCTCGGTACATGTTCACGTATCCGATCACAAACCGAAGCGAACTCTATGAGTGCTATGAGGACTTCAGGAAGAAATCCCTGAACGTTTTCAGGCGCGATGTTCATGTCCTTGAGTACATGTATCCGCGACCTGATGAGAACTGTGATATCCAACATCTGCAGGCTGACAATGCAAAGGAGTATGAAAACTCGGGCGCCAAATCTTCCAGAAATACGGAACACACGCGCAATTTACGAATGCATACACTCCTCAACAGAACGGTGTAGCCGAACGACGCAACCGAACCATCATGGAGCGCGTTCGAGCCCTCTTGCTTGATGGCAACCTACCCAAGCAACTATGGGCGGAGTGCGTCTGTCATGTGACCACTCTGATCAATATGACACCGAGCTCAAAGACAAATGGCCGTACGCCTTACGAGCTATGGTACAACCGCATACCATCCATGGATTACATCAAAGTTTTCGGATGCAGTGCTTACGTGCACATCACAGAACAATACCGTGATAAACTTGACGCACGTGCCCACCTATGCATGTACCTCGGTCTACCTGAACACAAAAAAGGATACCGCCTCATGGACGTGAATACCCATGCTATTGTCTACAGTCGCGATGTGCTTTTCAATGAGGACGAATTCCCTCGTTTAGCGAACCTTACAAACCCTGAGCAATCATCACAAGAGCAACAGCTCAATATGCGAACGGAACAGCTCGCACCCCTACCTGCAATGACACCTGCTGCAGCGCTGCCTACACTGCCCCCACTCAGGAGGCTCTTAAACGCTCGCAATACACGTTTTGCGCGGAGACGACAAGTGATCCTCCATCAGCTCCTACGCCTAAGAAACCCCGACTCGGCTCGACCGACGCGGATGTAACCCTCAACGCAGAGGAAGATTTACAGGAGCACGAGTAGCGAAGGAAATTACTGTACACATTACTAGCTATTCGGTATGTGACAGAGCCCACCACGTATCGAGCGGCAATGAAGTCGACTCACGCTAATCGGAGCATAAAGCAGCCAAATCGGAATACAAATCCCACATGGAAAACAAAACATGGGTGCTGGTACCCCCTCCAAAAGGAAGGAAGATTTTAACCTGCCGATGGGTCTTTGTTGTAAAGTATACCGGCACAGGCGAAATTGACCGCTTTAAAGCGCGTCTAGTGATCAAAGGTTTCCTTCAGGAACATGGCATTGATTACAACGAGATTTTCTCACCTGTTATCAGGATGGAGGTACTCAGACTCCTTCTCACAATCGCAGCATTACTCGATCTTGAAATCCACCAGATGGATGTAAAGACGGCGTTTCTTAACGGATTGCTCGAGGAGGAGATATACATGGCTCAACCGGAAGGTTTCAAAATCCCGGGTAAGGAACACTTAGTGTGCAAACTCCTGAAGAGCTTGTACGGGTTGAAACAAGCTCCCCGTGTGTGGTACAAAACGTTGTCTACCTTCCTAGAGAGTATCGGGTTCCAAAACTCATAAAGGACAGTTGTGTCTTCAAACGCACGGCTGACGGTGTCACTTGCTACATTGCAGTGTACGTCGATGACCTTTTGATCATTGCGCCAACTCCAGCTCTCGTCAGTGAGCTGAAATCAGCCCTGCAAAAGCGATTTTCCATGACAGATTTAGGGGAGGTGAAGTACTTACTCGGCTGGTCCATTCAACGTGATCGTAAGAACCGAACGATATTTATCCACCAACACAAGTACGCTACGAAGGTCTTTGACCGTTTCAGCGACTATATTCCATACCCTATTGCAACTCCAGCAGAACGGAACGTTAAACTCTCCGTAAGCAGCCAGCCTAGCAGCAAGGCAGAGAAAGATGCGATGAAAAATATTCCGTATCGCGAAGCCGTTGGCAGTATCATGTATCTCATGGTAGGCACTCGACCTGGCATGGCGTTCTACATGCGTGAAGTTAGCCAATTTCTAGCTAATCCGGGAATGGAGCACTGGAAAGCAGTCGTAAGAGGTCTAAAATATCTATCGGGAACGAAGGACTATGGTCTTCTCCTCGGTGGTTCACTCGGCATCACACCCGAGAACCTCGCTGACACCCTGACAGCTTACAGTGACTCTGACTATGCCAACTGCCCCGACACGAGACGCTCCGTCGGTGGATATGTGACTATGCTAGCAAGCAGTCCAATCTCATGGCTTTCGCGCAAGCACCACACTGTGGTTCCCTCAACAACAGAGGCAGAATATATCGCCCTGTGCCACTGCATGCAAGAGATGATATTCCTCAAACTGCTCCTCCAAGAGTTAGGTTTTGCCACGACGCAAGCCAACATTATCCATGAGGACAACCAGAGCTGCATCAAAATTTGCTACAACCCCGAACTCCACGGGAGGTCAAAGCACATTCATGTTCGATACTGTTTTGTGCAAGAAAATGTCGAGCGGCATGAGTTCACCGTCGCCTATTGCATACTAAAGAGATGGTGGCTGGCATCTTTACGAAAGTTTTAGACAAGCATCAGTTCAGAGAACTAAGGGCCAAACTCAGGATGCAATCCCTGGCTGGTCATTCCGAATAGTGCCGAGAATAACACTAAATGCATGAAGCATGCCTACGCTTGCGATCGTTTATTTTCCCACTGGGTTTTTATCTTTTGTTCGCACAAGGTTTTTCCTCATTGAGGTTTCCCTGGTCTAGTACCGAATTTCTTAGGCATATGAATTATTTCCATGCGCGCATAAAGCCAATGCATTGACTGCGAGGTAATTTTTAAATATTTACTTCGTCGCAGCTATATGAACTCTACCGTCGTCCAGACTTCCAAACGTGGCAAAACCACGCAGGCAAAGTCGAAGATCAGCTAACCCGGTAATTGAGCTATATCAGCCAAAAGCAAACTGGGGTTGACAAAGTATTCGTACTTAGGCTAAGATCTTGGACAAACCATACGGACGATTGGCAATTTCAATGTTTGAGATGTGCAATAATCATAACCTGCACAATCCTGTTTTATTACAGATGACCATAACCATAGAAAGATGCAGGGAGGCTGTTAAAGATAGTGCCTCTTCCTATCGTGGTACACTGTACCCGAGGTACTTGAACCCTCTCTAAGATGATCATAGCTGATTTTACTGGCTTTAACTATACTATAGTGTACGCTAGAGTGTACGAGGCCACTAGATTCTCAACCACTAACATCTCAATCTACTCTTTCTTTCTCCCTCTCTCAATCAAGTCTCATTTCCCGTCTGCTCCCATCCGCTCACCTCAACAGACCATACACGTTAAGGAATTATTTACTTGGATTTTGTATTGACCCTTACAAACTTCAAGTCAAGAAGGGTAGGTAATGTATCCACGCTTTCCCGCTGATGTGCAACGATCAACATAAACGATACTACTAGAAAGGACATTAACATATCAAACTAGCACTTTACATATGCTGTTTAGTAGAAGACCGCCCTCCGCCACTCGACTTCGCGGCTCATTTCCAGATTTTCTCGCTTGGCTCCTAAACCCCACGCTGCTCTCAAAAATGGCGTTTCAGGCACGCTGGCGCGAGCTGAAGAAGGCTGGCTGGACCTCCAAGCGACCCAGTGGGCTTTCTGTTGACTTCACCTATCTCAAGCCTGGGAAAACTATCAAGGGTGTCCGCGGAGAAGACTTTTCGAAGGCGAGGAAATGCTCATGAAGTATCTGGACAAGATTGACCTGGGTAACACTGCGTGTTTGCATTTGGCGGTTACTCTCTACGGTGTACTGATACTACTGCGTGAACAGCTGAGCTTCAAGCGAAGAAGCAAGCGAGGCGCGACGGATCAGCAAACGCCGCGCGACGTCGAAACTCTGCGATCCCTGCGAAAGCTGCCGTCGGGAGCCTGCGAGTTGAGGCACCCCTCGGTAGCCCGCCGCAACAGACCCAGCCATCTTCCCCCGCTCCGCCATTGGTAAATGAGGCTACGCGAAGGTCAATCGCGCCTCACACCCCAGTAGCCCTACAAGCCACCTCCCGCACGACAATACGTTTTCCCCGGAAGTGACGATGGCCAATCCCACAATAGCCCCGAAGGTATTATCTAGTATCATTATCATGTATGGTTCAAGTTTACTTACATCTAAAGCTGTATCTGACATTCTATTGTGTACTAGAGTCGTGTATCAGTCCACGGAACCTCGATCCAGAATTCAAGGATGCAGACGAGAACAGCAGTGAGTCGGGCGACTCCGACGAAGACTACCAGTCCGAGAGCGTGGCGGAACAGCCCGGTGTTGACGAAGAATCGAAGCAAGACTCGCGAACCAATCGAGAATCTACTGAAGGTTGGACAAACTTGTATGTAAAGGCTATGAATAGTTCTAACGTGTATCTACGGTTTATGCTGTACACGAAGATTTGAATCAGGATGTGAATCACATAGCGGCCAGCGATGACCCAAACAAGTTTGCCGGCTTTGAATCGGACGCTGAGAACGAAGATGGAGACGATGAAGACCAGCCCGATGATAGCGTAGAAGCTGGCACAGTGCAATTACCAGTTCCGCCTCAAATGAAGTTTGATAACGGATTGCTGTCATCACTTGGTGGAATGGAGAACATCGCGTCGGGCGCAGTACCCGACACATTTCTGAAGGAGATGGCCGTGAACGGCTGGTCAGGGTTGGCGACGCACGCCGTACGACTACCTGCAGGAGCCGTATGAGCCCCGATCGCCTGATGCGATGCGTAAAGACTACCCCAACCTCTACTGTGGCGACTCGGGACCAACGCCAAGAGCTCTCGCCGCTGCATCAAGTCCTTCTGGAGCCTTTTTTTTACTTCATACAGCCTCAACTGTGGGAGGATATTGCTGCTGAGTCCAATGACTACTTCGAGGCGAGTATTGACGAGCGCGTAGAAGGTCAGCATACAAAGCAACTTGTACGAGAACTCAAGCACCCTGATTTCAAGGCCAAGTCACGGGATGCTATCCGCGAGGACGTGCTGAAGACGTCACCTATCGAGGCGAGAGAACTGTGTGTATTTCATAGGTCTATTGCTAGCACGGGCCATTGTTCCAAACAAGGAAAAGCTTGCGCATCATTGGAAGAGGAGGATGAAGGTGCCATACCTCGTGGGTGTTTTGGACGTTTCATGGCGCGCAATCGGTTCATGCATATCTCCAGGAACCCACATTTCAGCCCGAACGATGACCCAAAGGCCGCGACGGATCGCGCGTGGAAGTTGCGTCCCGTTATTGATGAACTACAAGACCGGTTTGCTGCTGGTTATACGCCACCTGCCATCATGGCGTTCGACGAGGCGATGTTGCCTTCGCGCTCAAAACATTCAATCGCATGCGCGTCTACATCAAAGATAAGTCCCACAAGTGGGGCACCAAGTTGTTCATGTTGTGCTGCTCAACTACGGCCTATTGCATTCGGTGCGTGTCAGGCGTGTCTTCGGACACGCCTGCTTTTGATCCCTAAGTTTGCTTATCGTGTATGGTCCAACCTAACACATTATTATATTGTATGATACAGTTTTGAAGTATACTGCGGTAAAAAGGAGAGGGCAGGTCAGTCAAGCTCGACGGATCACAAGTCCGGTCCTGCCACCGTAGCTCGCAATCTTCAGCGAGTTTTCGGTCCTTCCGCCCCACAAAGTGGTGATATGCGCCTCATCGTAATGGATCGATTCTATTCGTCAGTGCCTTTGTCGATGCAACTACTGACAATGGATTTCTACTCTATTGGTACGGTACGAACGGATCGACAAGGACTGAGTGCGAAGCTGATTCCTAAAATGAAAAAGGGAGACAAGAAAAAGCCGCCGAAAATCCCTAAGAACAGACCAGCAAACATTGAACGGGGAACGTTCATCGTGGCTGAAGCCTTGCAGGTCCCCGCGATGCGAGTTTTGCGGTGGTGGGATACACGAGTTGTGCATGTACTGAGTACTGGTGGCAGCCTCCGACCAGACCGCATTGTCCGACGCGATGCATTGACAGGAGAGCAACAAGAAGTGGCTTGCCCCGCGTCGTCAAGGACTACCAGTACATGGGGGGCGTGGACGTGCACGACCAGTTACGCCTTCAACGGTAAGTGCTGATATCTTGTATGTACAAGTTATGGAGTTTCTAATCGTGTATAATACATTTTACAGCTACTCACTGCAGCTTTGCATCAAGTACAAAAAAGTAGTACTATAAGGGGCTATTCCTAGGCATCGTTGACCTAGCGGTGAGCAACGCTTACATCATTTTCAATGCGGCTCGTGCAGCGCAGGTCTCCCAAAATTGACCCACGTGAAGTTTCTAAAAAAGCTTCATATCGAGCTATGTCAACTTCGGGATGAAGGCTGGGAGGCCATCTGCGCTAATGAGTATTTTCAAGCGACACCGTCCAAAGACCCAAATGCGAGCAGAAATCGTCGTACGAACCACACGCCGCTACTAAATGACGAGTGGCGGCCTGGGAACAACAACAAAGGACGGAAGCGCCGAACAAGAGCATGCAAGGTGTGCTCACTTCAAGGGCACTAGCAATGCCCGTGGTGGTGATTCGTCAACGTACTGCAGTACGTGCAAGCTAAACTGAAGAAACCTATGGCGTGGCGCATCTTTCTGTGCGAGAAGAAGCGCCACGCCGTGAATGGCGAGCTGCGGTCTTGCTTCGACATTTGGCACAAGTGCTGAAGTAATGGGACGCTGGCACCTGCGCCGCAGCGAGGGGGGAAGCGGTCGATCCGCGCGCGGGCTCCGGCGCAGCACCAAGATGAAGACGATGGAGAAGAGAGTGGTGGGAGGGGCGGGCATTCAAGTGATGAGTCCACGGCGACCGGTAGTTACCTGCCCAAGCGGGCCCGTCACGCACTCGACGCTACGACGGCCGATTGAAGTGCTAACTGAGATTTTCCATTTCTATTGAGTTTTAGTATAGCAAAATATCCCGCCTATCTGATCAGCAGCACATGTTCGTGGTGAGGCTGTTATGCACTTCCTGTACACGGCTCTGTTCATCATCGCAGCGCCTCTATCACTCCTTGGACTGGTTTTGTTGCACCACATACATGGTATGATCACTAACATGTATTTATCACTGCCAACTCATGAACCATACACGATACCGAGAGACTCCACGATCGAGTGTTAGGTTTAGCCTGCATCTATACATTATACAAGTTATGGAATTATGTTGAGCTTTGTGAGAACCCTTCCCCGCACATACACGTTAGAGCGTCTAGGGCTTAGGGACCAATGGGGTGCAGTACTACCTCGGTCTCAAGGGGTTAAGCGACTGGAGCTGAACTACGTGGGCATCATTTTCTGCCACCACCTTGACCCGTACACCCCCATTGAGGAGACCGTACGCGCGATGAACTTCGTGAGCTGAACTACGTGGACGTCATTTTCTGCCGCCAGCCTGACCTGTACACCCCCGTCGAGGGAGACCGTACGCGCGATGAACTTCGTGATCGCGCAAGGCTGGAAGCCTTCTGCTGGGGAACAAGCGCTCTCAAGCTCCGACACCGACACTGTCGAGGCGACATGACTTACACTGTCCAAGTCGCAGGCACGTCGCTTTCGTCTACAACCCGTACGCTGAGTACCGCATAAGGCACAATGCGTACCCGTAGCAAGTACCTCGAGCAACTCCTCCGTAACATGGGCAATATATATTCATTTCCAGCTTAACGCTGTCCACGCATAGACTTATGCTTGGTATTTCCCAATCCAGGACTCTATGGGTGTCGCTGCCTCATCCAGCGAGGCCCAGTCCTTCACCGGCGCGTGAAGGGAACAAACGGCAACACAGCGTCGATCTTGGCCTTCACCTCAGGGGTGGTTTGGCTAGCACGTCCAGACGCGAGGTTCTGTTCAGAAGTTGAGCTGGTGTTTTGGCTTTCCGAGCAGAACTACGTGGACATTCTGGTTGCTGACGCCCAGGCGATGGCAAATGGCACTGCTCAGGCACAGCCAGCTCGTCGGCGATCAGGCTTCCATCTTCTCGGCCTTCGCGGCGCGCTCGTCGAAGTCGAGACACCACGCTGACCGCTGGGTTACCCAGGGCGACATTTGCCTCGCGGGCTGTACTTGCCGGTGTAGAGTAGCCAAACGCAGAGTGGAACCACTCATGAGACGGCAGCTTGCTGCATGAGAGGTCCAGCCTCGAACTCGACCTTGTTGCCTGCATACAGGATTATTACTCAGGGCTGCTCCTGCAATGAGGACGCGCCAAGCCCAAACGATCGGCGATCTCGCACGCTCCATGATTGAGCCGCACTCACGAGCTCATTCCAGTACGAACGCCCAGCCCTGAATCGATGACAAAGTTCATCGCGCGGACCAATCTCTTGATACAGATGAGGCGTCTGCGCGGGGTGGCGAAGATGACGTCCACGTAATCGAGTTGCAGCCGCATGAGAGCAGCCTGTGCCCCTCAACGATGTGTTTGCGATGAGCCCCTGCTCATTCGCGCGGTACCCTCCAGTCTCGAGGCCTTGCCAAATGGGCCTCGGGACCTTTGGGAACCGTAGAAGATCTGGTGGTGACGACCAGGTCCTCGCGGCTCCATGTGCCCTCAGCGATACCCTTGTTGATGTCGTAGCGCCAGCGTTCTGCGCCGGCCGCGGCCATGTCCAGCGTTGTCCGAAGAAGTTGACGCCGCGTGCTCGAGCGAACTCATCATGTCTACCAGGAACTCGGGCGTGAACCTTTCGTCTAGTAGTCCATCCAACTGCCGAGTGAGCGGAACCAGCAAGCCCGGAGTTGCCGAAGGAAGGCGTACGGCATGCGTGGGTGGTTGTTGGCGAGTCGTTGAGGTCCAAATATTATGGAGACAAGTGGGCTGTTGGTTGATCAGGTGAATTCAGAAATGAGAGCACCACCCTCACGACTATGAACACCCGAGGCACTGGTTCTCCTCTATATTACCGAGTGAGCTTGGAGCTTGTGGGTGGACAATCAAAAAAAGTCGAGGATTACTTACTAGTGGTGATTGTCCGCCACTACTGTCTCACAACGCCTTAAAACCAATGTGATTGAGTCGCACAGATTTTAACCTTCTTAAAGAAGCGTTGTCTCACAGAGCTGTCTTGAGCACAAAAACTCTTTGTGCTACTACAGAGTCGCCTCTCACGGGGAACACGTGCAAGCTTTAACTCGTCTGACTGGGCAAAGAAGGCTGGCTTTATGAGGCAGAATCTGCTCGCAAGGCTGGAAAAAAACCTTTTATCGTGTACTTGCTCGAGCCACTGGATCGCACTTCACTGTCTCTGACGTTGACTCAAACGCTGGCGAGCTAATGGAAAGTCGTCGTTTTAGGATCCTCGTTCTCTCGCAGCTTGAGGAAACAGGTTAGTGATGTGGTTAACCGGGCCAGATTACTTGCCTGTGCCATCGTGATACCCTCGATTACGACGGACCCCCTGGAGAGCCAAGTCCAGGTTGCGCTTGGCCCTGCACTCGAGCTCATTTCGGATCGCCGACAACCAACTACCCCTTCAACCACTACCAACCACCACCCCAAGCACCATTCCCGACCGATGCCAAGCCCAACTCGCATGACCTACCGCTTCTTGGGCAACTCGGGCCTGCTGGTCTCAAGCTCTCGCTCGGCAGCTGGATGGACGTCAACGGCTCATTACACAGCCGACGCCTGGTCGACATGATGGAAGCTCGCCTTCGAGGCACGGCGTCAACTTCTTCGACAACGCCGCGAGCGTACGGCAGCGGCCCTCGCCGACCGGAACATGGGGCCAGCCATCAACAAGGGCATCGCCGAGACGGTGGAGCCGCGAGGACCTGGTCATCACCACCAAAATTTTCTTCGGGCCGAAGAATTTCGGGTCTAAGTGCGGACCCAACGAGCAGGGTCAGGCCGCAACCATATCGTCGAGGGGCACGAAGGCTCGCTCAGCGACTCGATCAGGAGTACGTGGACGCATCTTTCCACCGCCCGGACCCACCACCCCCATCAGGGGAGCTGTGCGCGCCATGAACTTCGTATCCCAAGGTTGGGCTTTCTACTGGGGCACCAGCCAGTGGTCTGCTGCCGAGATCGTCGAGGCGGCGATATCGCCGATCGCCTTGGTTTGATTCGCCCATGGGACAGCCGTCAACAGCATCTTGGACCGCAACAAAGTGGACTTCGAGTATGTCGACCTGTACAAGAAGTTACAAGCTCGGCCTTACGGCTGGTCGCCGCTGGCGTACAGCGCCCTACGGGCAAAGTACAGTGCGGGCACTCGAGCTCTCGCATGGAAAGATGCGCTGTCAGGCTTACTCCCCAGACTTCCTGAGCGTGTTGCGAGGCGGACAAGACTAGGCCTGTGGCCTGACAAGCTGGGGTGTTCGATGGCGGTCGCTCTGGCCTGGTGTTCAGCAACGAACGTGTCGACGACTGATCGGCGCCAAGACGCTGGCGCAGCTGGAGCAGAACTTGAAGGCGATGGAGCGCGGTGGACAAGATCACCCCGAGGTGAGAGGCGGAGATCACGCTGGTCCCGTTCGTGCCGGAGCTGTAGGAAGCCGGACGAACAGCCGCGTCGCTCGCGGCACCTGTAGTGAAGGAGCTTGTCAGACTTAGGTCTCTCTCTGTTCTCTAAATCATTCTTGGGGTTGTAGCTGGCAAGATGTGCAGGTTTTGTTCATGTCACGCAACCTTTGAGCAATGCCATCAAACGCAGTATTCATCGTTCTGTGCTTCAACTGGGAGCCCTTATGTTATACACAGCGACCAATTTGTATGTTTTGGTACCGTGGGAAATCGACTGCAGTAGGTCTAGAAGATGTGGACGTGCTGATCGGATTGCGACGAGGATGCAGCAGATCCCTCGTACGATGTTGGCTAGATCTGAGAATCCTTGCTGGCGTGAACCAACGAGCTTGCTCCGGTGAGAGACGTATTGTTGCGGTCGGTCGCAACTAGTTGTGATACCTCGTCTTGATACTCACCACTCTGGAATGACCGTGTTCTCAGTCAGCAGCATCATGAGGGCACGAAGGCCTACGCTAAGCGCTGGAGCTGGACTATGCGTGGACGTCATTTTTTCTGCCGCCAGCCTGACCTGTACACCCCGTCGAGGGGAGACCGTACGCGCGATGAGCTTCGTGGTCGCGCAGGCTGGAGCCTCTACTGGGGAACAAGCGCCTTCAAGCTCCGACACCGACACTGTCGAGGCGACATGACGGCACTGTCAAGTCGCAGGCGCAGCGTCGCTCGTCTACAACCGTACGCTGAGTACCGCATAAGGCAATGCGTACCGTAGCAAGTACCTCGAGCAACTCCTCCGTAACATGGGCAATATATATTCATTTCAGCTTAATGCTGGTCCACCATAGACTTATGCTTTTGGTATTTCCCTATCCTATGGATGTGTGCTGTAGAGCTCTATAGGTGTCGCTGCCTCATCGCGAGGCCCAGTCCTTCTCCGGCGCGTGAGGAACAAACGGCAACACAGCGTCGATCTTGGCCCTTCACCTCGAGGGTGATTTTTAGGCAGCACGTCCAGACCTGAGGTTCTGTTCAGATTGAGCTGGTGTTTTGGCACCGAGCAGAACTGTGGACACGTTCTGGTTGCTGACGCGCACCAGGCGATGGCAAAGTAACGCCATAGGCACAGCCAGCTCGTCGGCGATAGGCTTCATCTTCGGTTCGCGACGCGCTCGTCAAGTCGAGCACCACCGCTGACCACGCCGGGTTGCAGGCGCAGCCGTCCTGCCTCGGGCTGTATCTTGCCGGTGAGTACCAAACGCAAAGTGGAACCACGTCGTGAGGCCAGACTTGTATTTCTTGAAGAGGTCCACGTACTCGAACTCGACCTTGTTGCGCTGCATTAAGTTGTACTCGGGCTGCTCCGCAATGGGACGCGCCAAGCCCAAACGATCGGCGATCTCGCACGCCTCCATGTTGAGCCGCACTCCACGAGCTCGTCCCCAGTAGAACGCCCAGCCCTGATCGATGACAAGTTCATCGCGCGGGTTATCCTCGATCGATTAAAGGCGTCTGCGCGGTGGCAGAAGATGACGTCACGTAATCGAGTTGCAGCCGCGGAGCAGCCTTTATTGTGCCCCTCAACGATGTGTTGCGACTGAGCCCCTGCTCGTTCGCGTACTCAGTCTCGGGCCTTGCCAAATGGGCCTCGGGGAAGGCTTTGAACCGTAGAAGATCTTGGTGGTGACGACCAGGTCCTCGCGGCTCCATGTGCCCTCGGCGATGCCCTTGTTGATGGCGGCGCCCATGTTCCTCTCCTCCTGGCCGCGGCCAGATCCGCGTTGTCGAAGAAGTTGACGCCGTGCTCGAAGGCGAGCTTCATCATGTCGTACCAGGCTTCGGGTGTGAACCTTTCGTCGAGTCCATCTTCGCTGCCGAGTGAGCTTGGAACCACAAGCCGGAGTTGCCGAGGAAGGCGTACGGCATGCGTGGGTGGTTGTTGGCGGGAGATCGTTGAAGTCATATTATGGAGAGTGGGCTGTTGGTGATCGAGTGAATTCAGAAATGAGATGACCACCCTCACACTATGCAAGCACCGGGCGCGTTCTCCTCCTTATGTCACCGATGACTTGGAAGCGTCGTCGGACAATCAAAAGTCGAGATTACTTACGGTGGTGATTGTAACCGCCTGTCTCTACAACGCTAAAAATGATGATTGAGTCGCAACAGATTTTAACCTTCTTAAAAGAAGCGTTGTCGCACAAGGCTGTCTTGAGCACAAAGCTCTTGCGCTGCTGACTAGAGTCGCCTACTTCACAGAACACAGTACGGCAACAACTCGTCTGCATGGGTAAAGAGGCTGGCTGTTAGAGGCAGAATCGTGCTCGGCACGCAAGGCGGAAAGAACCTTTGTGTGTGCTGTGCTCGAGCCACTGAGACTCGCACTTCACCTGTCTCTGACGTTGTCAAACGCTGGCGGCTAATGGAGAAGTCGTCGTTTTGGATCTCGTTCCTCAGCAGCGAAACAGGTTGAAGTGATGTGGTTAACCGGGCCAAGATTCCTGAGCCAGTGCCATCGTGATACCCTCGATTGACGTGACCCTGGAGAGCAAGTCCAGCGTTGCTGGCCTGCCAAGCTCGAGCTCATTTCCGGAATTCGCGACAACCAACTACCCACTTCAACCACTACCAACCACACCACCCCAAGCACCATGGCCCCGCCTCGACCGATGCCAAGCCCAACCGCATGACCTACCGCTTGGGCAACTCCGGACCTGTTGGTCTCAAGCTCTCGCTCGGCAGCTGGATGGACGTCCGACAAGTACGGCCGACGCCTGGTACGACATGATGAAGCTCCGCCTTCGAGCACGGCGGCGTCAACTTCTTCGACAACGCCGAGGCGTACGGCGGCCCTCGCCGAGACGGAACATGGGCGCCGCCATCAACAAGGGACATCGCCGAGGGAACGTGGAGTGCAGGGACCTGGTCATCACCACCAAGATTTTCTTCGGGCCGAAGAATTTCGGGTCTAAGTGCGGAGGCCCAACGAGCAAGGTATGAGCCGCAAGCATATCGTCGAGGGGCACGAAGGCTTCGCTCAAGCGACTCGATCAGGGAGTACGTGGACGTCATCTTCTGCCACCGCCCGGACCCGTATACCCCATCAGCGGGGAGACTGTGCGCGCCATGAACTCGTGATCGCCAAGGTTGGGCTTTCTACTGGGGCACCAGCGTAG